>NC_083760.1:48263845-48863845 GCF_963514075.1 Conger conger | reverse complement strand
GACAAAACTCCTAATTGGTACACATTGCACTTCCCATACACCCACTTGCATCAACAAAACCTGAGACATAGAGTGCTTTGTCGTACTCACCCTGCACAATAGGGTCAAATTCAAACAACACAACACTGACACCAATAAATGCAGCCAAACTGTAAATCGCAAATTAAAAGCTCTTGGTCGACACCCCCCACCTTTTATTGTTGCTCCAACCCATAGTACTCTACTAATTTCCCTGTCTTTACTATGCTAACTACCTCCAGAAGAAAAAAAACCAATCTGTATTGCAAAGCACTCACTAGCACCATTCCTCATCCCTCTGGCTCCACTTGAAAATTAGTTTTGTCTCCTCTACCATTGCATCAGAGAATGTAAAACTTTACTGTCTCTGATGTGTAACTTTACTGGAACATTCTTGAGAACCATTATGGTAACATGTCCTGCAAAGGATCTAAAAGTTTTGTAGTTGTTGTAATGTTCCATGCACCCAATAGTGCCAAGAAACTGAGGAGCCCTTCAGGCAGCCCCACTGGCTTAACTTCACACCTGTGCAGAAATTGTGTGCATAATTTAATCCAGGTGTGTAGGCACCATTGTAGTCCGTTCCGAAAGACCAGGTTAAGTACACATTTTTTCATTGCTAAAGTATACAGCTGAGATTATGTGCTGTTAATCACTGAAACTGGTACCTGGCATCTAATTGACACCATGGGTGTTTTTCACTAGATTAGCATTTATAGTAATTTGTTTGGGGGAACCATTTTATATGTTGATTTCATTAAAAGGAGTCAACGGGAGTAACACTCTCCCCCAACCCACAAGGCTGGCAACCTCCTAGATCTCATCTTTGTGGAACTGCTCTTTCACTGATTTCATGGTTACCTTTATGTGTACATCTGAGCACCACTTAATTTCCTTCTCCCCTCAGTCCTTGGATGTCTGACAGCCAACATACCTCCAGGGCCAGCCTTCGTGCAGCTTCAGACCTCTCAACCTACCAGTTCCTCCTGGCGGGATTCTCTTCTGCCATCGCCACTGCCAATATAAATTACTATAAAACACAACTTCATAACTCTACTTCTAACCCTTTTAAATAACTCTTCTCTCTTTTCCAGAACAATCTTGTAGACCCCCACCTGTCTGGCTTCAGACCTGGCCACTCGACGGAGACTGCACCATCAGTGAATCACCTCATTGTGCACAAGCAGCCTCCCTCTCCTCTTTCCTGATTCTTGTAGACCTCTTTGCTGCCTTCAACACCGTGGATCACTCCATCCTCCTGTCCTCCCTGTCAGCAACGGGAATCTATGGCATAGCCTTAACTGGATTGATTCCTACCTCTCTGGTCGCTCCTTCCAGGTTGCCTGGGCTGGTACAGTATCAGCACCTCGTCCCCTTGCCACAGGTGTTCCCCATAGCTCAGTCCTTTCTCCCTTTACACTAAAACCCTTGGCCATGTTACTACTGCTCATGGTTTGTCTTACCACTGTGATGCTGATGACAACTTCCGGGACTACTTGCGCCATCTGGAGGCGGGAGAGTGACGGACCACTCAGGACTGGACGGGCCGTGTGGAAAGAGATTTGAAGATGGTAATGGAAAGAGGATTGGAGATAGCAATGGACATTGGACATGCTTGGTCTTTCTGGAGAGTGAACAGGGATGTAGAAGGCAGCTGAGATGGACATGGTGCAGCCCATATGTTTCCACTCCTAGCCTCTGCTCTTTGGTAGTACAGACCCTCATTCTGAATTTATCAAAATAAAGTAAAATAAAAAATAATAAAATAATTGTTCTAAAATACAAATAAAATTATAATTTCTATTAACATTATTTATATTAAAATGACAAAATTCTGAATAGATATAAATAGAACTAAATAGAAATAGATGAATAGAATAGAAATAAATTAAATAGTTCAGGGTGAGGGTTACAGTGTGTAACTACATGACCAGTTGGGGGTGGACACCATTCCTGGCTACAGAATTCCCATCTTACCTGCCGTCTACATCCCTGTGGATTCAGCAGAAAGACAAAGCAGAGGACCTACAACAACCTTGAAGGTTTGGCAGCCACCACCTTGAACCTTCATGGATGGTATAACCATCGCTACACTGTCAGTGACACTAGAGAGATGGATGCTAGAGGACCTGGACAGATCCATTACCTGGTGCTGTTATTTCATGGTCCTGCCCAAGCTCCTCTAACCCCTTCCAGTGTACAAACTCCCAGTATCAGCAGTGGAACCAGTAGACAAGAACATCTGGACTATCTCCAAAGATAGTTCAGAGATTTCCAAAGCCTCAGTAGAATTGGCTTTTACAGCCGGGGAGGAGAACAGCAGCTGCTAGAGGAGAGACTGTAGAATGTAATCCCATTAAAGTAAGATGTATCCTCCTGCTTTGGGACTATAAGGCCAACAAAGTAACGTCAGCCATCAAGGTTGTCTATGCATTGCAGTTGATGAAGGGGGACTTGTTCAGTGTGGTTGGAGAGTAGATTCCTATTCAAGCAGATGCCTGGGCTCAGACTATTCCAGCAATAACAAAGATGTCCTCAAAAGAGAGTACGAGCAGTCAAACTAGTGTCAAATGATGACTGGTTTACTGTGGGGTGACAATGGATTCCAGCTCTAAAACGCAGTCAGCAATGGCAGGGCATTCAACCTGCCTCACAGCTCAGGCTGGGCCTGATCAACGCAGCCTGTGCCCCTTCAGTAGCTGCAGCTGATCAACCCATCCTGTGCCCCTGCATAGGTTCAGCTGGCAGCAACAGCCCTTACCTGGAGGGCAGGGCCAGGTAAACCATGTGAATGCATGTATAAAATTTTATTTAGAGAACTAAGATTTTAAGACTTGATCAAACACAAACAGTGTCAGGAATCTGCAGTACGACGGAGCTCAAATAGGACTGAGCGACCATGAAGGTCAGAATCTTCAGCTGGACAGACCAAAATAATGATGGACCAAAACTTCAAGTTATGTTGGTTTGAGGATGTGGGGACTGTCGCGGAGTGGCACTGTTAAAAAGATGCAGAACTGAAGTGCGTCTTAACATCAGTCTACCAGTGACTTCTGACCAGAGATTATAATCCACCTGTCTGCTGATCTGTGAACCTGACTGCTTTCTTTCCTACATCTTGCTTGTTAACTGTGGCATTCATGTTACTTTGGTATAGAAAACTATTTAGGGTGCAGGTTGTATGGGCAGTAAATGTTCACCCAAATTTAACATTGGACCATCTGAGGGATGACAGACTTTTAAACCAAGGACCATTTCCATCTATGGTGTGATATCCCATCTCCCACTGATTACCTGGTGAGACCCAAGCTGAGCTTGTATATGTGCTGAGATAATTTTCAACATTCATTCATTGATTCGTTCATTATCCTAACCCGCTTATCCTGAACAGGGTCACAGGATATCCCAGCATACATTGGGCGAAAGGCAGGAATACACCCTGGACAGGTCTCCAGTCCATCGCAGGGCACACACACCATTCACTCACACACACACACACTCATACTCATACTCATACTCATACTCATACTCATACTCATACCTATGGGCAATTTAGACTCTCCAATCAGCCTAACCTGCATGTATTTGTGGTGGAGGGGTCAGACTCCTCATCTGCAGAATCGGACACAAACTCCATCACCCCGTGGCAAAAACCCAAACGAAAGGGAAAAAGAATCAGATCACCTACAACAGCTAAAGCACAAAATACACCCAGCCAGCCTCCAAACCCAGCAATAACACGCCAACCGATCAACGCCAAAAGACAAACAGTACAATCCAATAAAAAACCGGTACACAGTCCCAAATCTTTCGCCAGGCCCAATCCCCTTCCCAAACCTGCTACCCATCCACCAAAATCTGTACACCACAAAGAAAATCTACAGAACATTGGCACACTTCACCCCCACTCCATCAGGGACCAGCCAGCCCCCGGTCCGGACTCTCAAAGGGAGGCGACAACATCCCCCTCCTCCCAGGCCCTCCTAGGCCCAGGGGGGAGGCCTGGGGCAAAAACAACTACCCCCACCTCTCCAGGACGGAACCTCCCAGGCAGTCAGGAGGGGAGACCCATGGGAGAACATGGTCAGGGGGTGAGTAGGCGCCACAATAACCCGGATACAATTTTCAATACAATCAATCAAATTTGTCAGAATATGGCTAACAGCCATACTGGATCACCAGATACACAAAAACAATAAATATTATGGCATACAACTTCACACTCACCACACTTAACACCCGTAGTATCAGACACCCCGATAAACGCACCACCGTTTTCTCCATTCTGTCACAGATCCCCTCAGACGTCGTCCTGCTCCAGGAATGTGGGATTCCGTTTCGGGAGTGGGATGGCATTCTGGGGGAGGAATGGAGAATGGGAGACTCTCTCTGGTCTGGCTCAAACATCGCCAGAGCTGATGGGGTCGGCACGTTGATGAAAAATCCCTATGCTAAAATAACAGCACACAGCATTGTGGAGAGTGGGCGAATCCTCGTCACCGATCTCGAGGTCGGGGGTTCCCCACTCAGGGTCATCAACGTGTACGGTCCCACCAGCGTGGCCGAGAGAGTCTCCCTATTCACTAAACTACCACCACTGTTACACTGCACGATGCCCGTCGTCGTAGGGGGAGATTTCAACTGTGTTTTAAGAGATGAGGACCGCAGCAAACCAAGGCCGGATCGCTCCGGCACCCTGCTGCGGTCCCTCATCGAGGATTTCTCCCTCTGCGACGCCGGGGGCGCCTCTCCTCCCCAACACACTTTTGTGAGTTCCTCTGGCTCCTCCTCATCCAGAATTGACATGTTTCTGCTCTCCCCAGGCCTGAGGGTGCACAGCTATTCCACCAAGGCGGTGCACTTCTCGGACCACCACATGGTAACCGTGTCCCTGGTCTGGGAGAAACTTATAACCGTGGGTAAGGGGCTCTGGCGGATGAATATCAGCCATCTCGAAGACCCCCAGGTGCGTCTCTCCTTCTCGAGAAGATACCTGGAGTGGGTGAGTCTGAAACATCTCTTTGACTCCCCGGTGGAGTGGTGGGAGATGGTGAAGGAGCGAGTGCGGGGCTACTTCCGGGCAGTCGGGCGGAGGAAGGCGAAGGAAGGGAGGGCAGTTTTTGAACGCCACAATGCTGCCCTCCAAAGACTAAGCCTCCTCCAGTCCCGAGGCCTGGATGTTGGCAGCGAAATCGCACAAGCTCGGCAGAGCCTCACCACCCTCTACCGGGAAGAGCGGAAGAAACAGACCTTCCGCTCCAAACTCCAGGGCCTCCAGGAGGATGAGAAGTGCATGCGGTTCTTCTTCCGCAGGGCACGAACCAAGACGAATAACATCTTGTCTCTCTATAACAGCAGAGGTGTGGTGGTGTCTGAAGAGGCGGAGGTCCGGGAGGTGGCCAGGGAGTTCTACGAGGGCCTTTACAGCAAGAGGCCCTCAGACGGGGCTCTCATGGACACCTTCCTGGGCTGCCTGGACAGACGCCTGGGAGATGAGCAGATGGAGGCGGAGTTGAGCACTGAGGAGCTCACGAGCTGCACTCCCTGAATACACACAAAGCTCCGGGCCCTGACGGAATCCCAGCTGAGTTTTACCAGGCTCACTGGGATCTCCTGAAGGGGGACGTGGCGGAAGTGTTCAGGGCTGCGTACAGGGAGGGGCGGTTAGGCGCCTCACTGAGACAGAGCTCAGTAGCTCTTGTCCCAAAGAAGGGGGACCTGAAGGACCTCCGCAACTGGCGGCCGATCAACCTCCTCTCAGTCGATTATAAGATCATGGCGAAGGCGCTGATGGGGAGGTTTCAAGGCCTGATAACATCGGTGATCGGACCGGACCAGACCTGCAGCGTGCAGGGGAGGTCCATAAATGACAACCTGCTCCTCGCGAGGGATCTAATCATCCACTCCGGGGAGCGGAGGTCCCCCTTGTGCCTTCTCAGTCTCGACCAAGAGAAGGCATTTGACCGGGTGAGTCATGTGTGCTTGGAGAGAGTGCTAGAGAAAATGAACATTCCTGGCCCCCTCCTGCGCTGGACAAAGATCTGCCTGACAGACATAACGGGCAGAGTGGTTGTCAATCGACAGCCCTCTGCCCCGTTCGATGTCAGGTCTGGCGTCAGGCAGGGGTGCCCTCTAGCATCTCTCCTGTACGTCATCTACCTGGAACCGTTCCTCCAGGCCATCAGGGCCAATCCAGGAGTGGTGGGCTATCCACTCCCTGGAGCGGGGGGGAACGGCTAAAGGTGATGGCGTACATGGACGACATTGCCATCGTCGCCACAGACAGTCGTTCTATCGCTTGTGCCACCAAGGTGTTGGAAGACTTCTGTGTGGCCACTGGCGCCCTGGTCAACAGGGACAAGAGTGAACTGTTTCTGTCTCCACATTGGAGTGAGGAGCTGACCGTTTCCTTCCCTGTGCGTAGGAATACCATCAAGCTCCTGGGGGTGACCTTCCAGGCTGACGGAGGAGGGAGAACCAGCTGGGAGGGAGCCCTCCGCCACGTCCAAAACAAAATCAGGAGCTGGAGTGCACGGCCCTTGACCATGGCGGGTAAGATCCTTGTCCTGAAGGCAATTGTCCTACCCATTCTGCTCTATGTGGGGAGGGTGTTTCCCCCAGACAAAGCCACCGGGAAGCTAATTACCCGGATGGCTTTCCGCTTTGTCTGGGGGAGCACCATGGAAAAACTTAAACGCGTCACCCTCCTCAAAGAGGAGCGGAATGGGGGGCGGGGGGTCCCAGACATTGTCAACATCATCATGGTGCAGGGTCTGGCCACCCTTGTCCAGAATGCAGGGAAGGTGGGTAAGGCCTCTGGTACCTTTGCCAGGTACTATGCCACCCCCTTCCTCAGAGCAATGGGCTTGGGTGTGCTGGACCTCACCATACCTTATAGCTGGGACCCCCCCTACGTCTACCGAGCCCTGAAGGACTTTGCCTACAGGACGGATCTGCCCAGGGCTGGCCTAACCTCGTGGAGCTATAAAATGATTATGGCTCATTTAAGATCTGGCCAAATAGTAACGCTCCCGAGGGGGGGGCCAGACCTGGACCCGCAAGTCATCTGGGCAAATGTGACACATAAGTGTCTCACAAACAAACAAAAAGACATTGCCTGGATGACAGCCCATAGGTGTCTCCCCACCAGAACATTTATGTATCGCCGGCACTTAGCCCTGACTGAACGCTGCCCCCACGGATGCACTGACTCAGAACACATTCACCACCTGTTCTGGGAGTGCTCCGTGGCCAGGCGGGTCTGGGGCCTTGTTTGTTCCTCTGTCTCCCTAAGCAGGTTCCTGCCGAGGTCCTCCCTGATGGCTGAGGGCATCCTCTACGGTCCGCCGGGGGGATGCAAGACCACCGTGCTCCAGCGTCAGTGGAGGATCATCAACACTGTGAAGCAGGTCCTGTGGGAGACGAGGAACATCAAGGTCTACCAGAAAACATCTGTAGACCTGGTCACTCTCCGGAGGAGGATCCAAAACCTCCTCCAGGACGGCATTCTGGTGGACATGCACACTAATAAGAACCTGGCGAGAGAGAAGTGGGGGGTGGACCACTGGAAAGAATTCATCATATAGTCCACCCCCCCCCCCCCCCAAGGGACACAGAAGCCTCTCGGAACAGCAAACCTGAGCGAAATGGACTTTCCTTTTTCTTGGTGTTTTAATCCACCTTTGTTTTCTTTGAATCACATATTGATTTTGTGTTTTGTGACTATATTTTTGAATCACTTTTTGTTAAAATTTGTTTTTCATTCATTTTGATGTCTTTGTTCCTTTTGGTTTAAGTGTTTGTTCTAAATGATTTGTTTTGTGTTATTGAGTGTGTTTTAAAAAAGAAAAAAGATTTTAAATTGTTCAGAGAAATTATAAAAACCAATAAAACTACCTAACCTGCATGTATTTGGCCTGTGGAAGGAAACCGACGCAAACACGGGGAGAACATGCAAACTCCGCACAGAGAGGCCCCGGCCGACGGGGATTCGAACACAGGACCTCCTTGCTGTGAGGTGGCAGTGCTACCCACTGCACCATCCGTGCCGCCCATTTTCAACAAAGCAAGAAATTAGATGTATGAGCTATGCTAGCAGTTATGTTATAAACCGCTTGCTTGTCTGCTTGCTTTTTTATGAAACATTTTTGGCACAGCTGGACCTTATTTCAGGTAGTGTTATTGTTTAAATGGTTTCATGTTATGGCCACTAGTGTGCACCTGGTTAGTGTAACACGGGTGGATTTTGGGTTGTAACAGAGGGATTATTTGGTGGCTGAGGGAGAATAAAAACTGAAGGACTGAGTTATAGTGAGTGTGGAATACTACAAAAACACTGTCATTTTCCTTCTTCTTAATTGAAAGAGAAGCAGATCTACTTAGAAACAATCACTGCTTAGAAAATCACCTGCGACTTATGTGACAAACACACAGCCATACACATAATTACACTTCTGGGAGAAAAAAAAAAGTCCTGGAACACACACAGCATTATCATTCTATCTTGTCTGTAGTGGTTAAGGTAAATGACTGGGACACACAAGGTTGGTGGTTCTAATCCCGATGTAGCCACAATAAGATCCGCAAAGCCGTTGGGCCCTTGAGCAAGGCCCTTAACCCTTCATTGCTCCAGGGGAGGATTGTCTCCTGCTTAGTCTAATCAACTGTACGTCGCTCTGGATAAGAACGTCTGCCAAATGCCATTAATGTAATGTAATGTAATGTAATCTTGGCAATAGTCAAGCTCATTGCAACGTTACATCTTGCATTTGGATTAATTCAAACAACAACTGCAGCCACAGCTGGATTATCTACACATTTTGTCCTGCGCTGGTTAAACCTTTACATGGCACCAGATAAATGGATATTGCCATTGTGAAAATAGTAAATGCACTTTAGACATGTTTTAACTGCACCTTTGCGATCAGAAGACAGTGCCATTTGCCGATTGCGTAATGAGCTGTAGCCTTCGTAAATAAGATGTTAATTTCAGGCAAACTGCGACCACACCGATATATATAAATCTAGTCCTTTGTGTGCAGATTATTTAGTGTGACAAATATGCAAAAATAGTGTAAATCAGGAAGAGGGCAAATATTTTTTTCATGGCACTGAATATTTACAGTAAGACACTATCAAAAGACAATATTGTTGTTCATGTCAGAATCTGTGAAAATAGCAGTGTGACAGAGCAGATCATTACTGGAGCTGTCTGCTGGGAAGGGAGTAGGCTGTTCTGTCCTCCGGGTGTCATCAAGGTGAGGGCTTAAAAGGAGGCGACATGAAGAAAATATTTTGCGGCAGGCAAGCTTTGATGAAATCAGGCGAAGCGAGTTGGTTCCTGGAGATGGAATATGAGAATATAACACAATCTGACTGCCACATGAAGTGACATATTCATTTATGTGTCCATCTAAATTAATTGTAATTTCTGAGCAGCTATGCTGACTCTCTCCAGCCTCCTGAACGTTGTTACCTTACATCATTAAATTTCAAAAGGCAAAATTGTACCTGAGCCTTTAACCTGACAGTGGGCGGTCAGTGCGTTTTTGTGTGTCAGACAGGGTTGGACACAACATTTTTTTGTTTGTATTCTCCTTCAAACAGCAGGTCATTAATGCAGACTTCTGTCTGGAGTGCAAGGCGCAGGAAGACTTGAATGACCGCTTGATTGATGCTGGCCCCTTGCCGCAGTCCCGGCGGCCTGTCAGCGATGCTCCGAGTGGAATAATGCAGGCTGATTTGACTGTGCTCTAACAGGGTTGTATGTCATTGTGTCACCCGGCAATTGAGGTTATTATGGGGCAAGGCAGACAGACGGGACGGTTGGGTCACCAGACCGTACCGTCATTAGAAATGCAGGCCTGACCTACTTCAGTCTACTCTCAGCCTGGAGAACAGCATGGGGTGAGGAGAAAAGAAAAGATGACTCTGATAGGCTGATGCAGTTGCTAGGGGGAAGTAGAGGATTTTTTTTTTGTTTATGTCTCCGAGATGCTCACCAAATAATCACCTTGCAAACAGTATCCTGTTTAAAAATGGTTATCTGGTGTTGCATAATTCCAACAAAAACATCAGTTTTCTTTAGGCCCTGCATTATTGTTAGCATTTCCCCCCAATTAAATGTTTAGTGTTTAATTATATCATGTGCAATTCTCTTTCTTTGCAAAAAATTTTTTTTGAAATAAATTGTCAGGGGCATTTAATTCCCGCACAGGTTAGAAATATTGATGTTTATTTAATTTATGTGCTTGCAAACCCGTTTATGCATCCTGTTGTTAAGGTTTGCCACCACTTGCCATTCCAGTTGGATATTGTGCACCCTTGGGAGGACTTTGCATTGACGATTTACCTTTTTGTCCTTTTGTTTTTGGGACATTTTTGACATAATCATCTTAATTTTAATTGGGCAGGAATTCCCTATGAAGAGAAACATACAAGAATGTAGTTTATTTTTTATGAACTTCATTAGTGTAAATACCTCTATGATATAATGAGAATGAAAAATTAGGGTTTTATTGCAATCAAGGATAAAGACGTTTCAGAATACAGTGAAGTCATTATATATCGGTTTATCTTCACATCTGAAATGAATGCAGGGAACCAAGGTTATAATTGTTCATCCTTAAGTTTGTTGAAAATTCAGTTTCATATCGAATTTTGGAAAACAGGTACAATGTTCATTTATGTGTGGCCTACATTTAAATATACAGATAAAACAGTTCACTGTAACTTTTACTAAACACTCCCCGTGGACAAGTACATATGGAGGTTTTTGATGTTTCCCTGTTTTCCCTCACAACAAACGCCAAGATCCCCAGCCAAAACTTTGATGAATCTGCTTCTACTCATTGGAAATATTGAACACAATTGAATTACTTGTGCATGGCCATTTTACTTCTAATTTACAAATTGTCTTCAAGGAAAGCATTTAAATGGCTCTGTTATAAATTATTCCTATGTTATTAATTATTCCTAGCCCCTGTATAATAATATGTCACTTAAGAGTGTGTCACATTAAGTCATGTAGCACCCATATGCCCTACAGATGTTTCCCCCATACCTATGTCACGTTATGTTTTTCCCAATGTTGATTCAAATACGACTTGTGATATAATTTGTCCACCTTCAATTCCTGTCTCTCCCCACACACACTGTCCCATTGCGATATGTTAACCACTTACATTGCACTCCCCTTTCTGCGCATTTACCTTCCATGCATCATTTCTCCACACATGCACTTGCATGCATAAAAACAAATACAAATTTAAGCATCAATGGTGAAAACCCAGCCGCTAACCTGTCCTGAAAGACTTACTTTGTTAAAAGGCATTAAAATATGTCACCTCAATGTTTGTAGTCTGCTTCCCAAACTTGACTATATCAAGTTGTTGCTTAGTCAATCAAAAGCTCATATCTTGGTTATGTGCAACAGAAGACCAAGTCTTCTTCGAACAATTGATTGAGATACAATCTCCATAGGGCAGGGGTGAAGGTTTGTGATATCACTGACATTTTGAGGTTTTCGGGTTTGTCTTCACGGCTCTCACAATTTTTCTGTCATCAACTGCCGTTGGTTGACCTGTTCAATGTCTGTTGCTTAGTACGCCAGCAGTTTCTTTCTTTTTCAGGACATTCCAAGTTGTAGTCCAAGCTGTTGCCAATGCTTGTGCAATGGCTCTGATCGATTGCCCCTCTTTTTTTCAAAATGGCTCGCTTTTCTCCCAAAGACAGCTCTCTGGCCTTTATGTTGGTTTTTCTTTTCTAACACAATTGCGGTCTTCACAGGCAAAACCCAAGGCTAAAACCAAGAGTATAAATTCAGAACTATTTATTATTTAACCAATCACACACGGGTGGGCAATTCCAATCCTGGAGGGCCAGTACGGATGCAGGTTTTTGTTTCCACCAATTACTCTGGCTAAAACAATATCATACAGGGACACAAGAACAGTCCTTGACTGTCATTATTGCCTTCATCAGGAAATGTAGCTAAAATGTCGATGACGTAAATGTTAGAACCAATTAAGAAATTAAGACCAGCCGTTGCCCACCTCTGATTGAATAGTTTTTTCTCGACTCTGATTACTGGATTATGTTTGCCTGTTTGTTTGCTTACACTTCTGATCACCCATGTTTTGACCCGATTAACTCTTCTTTGGATTCTTCTCATGCATTGCCCATTAAGTAAAAAACTTTTTTGAACTCCTGCATCTGGGTCTAACCGTAAACCATTACAGAATACTTCACCTGAACATGACGGATCCAGCAGGAGTGTCTGCAAACCTGCCACTCCCCCCTGCTCCCATGATGTCTTGCTCCTCTCCAGCATTAAACGCTGTACCCGAGAGGTATGATGGCAATCCGGAAAAATGCAAAGGTTTTTTAATGCAATGCTCACTTTATTTAACCCATTACAAGTGGAGGTTTCCCACAGAGAGTTTTTTTGACCACCCCGCTGCGGGAAGAGACGTGGGGAATCTACTATGTGAGATCCAGCAAGGAGGGTGCACTGGTGCCAACTATACGCTGCATTTTCGTACCCTGGCTGCTCGCAGTGGGTGGATGATGCCGCATTACTCACTATGGACCGAAGAGGCTTAAATCTAGAGCTCCAAACTGAGCTGGTCTGTAGGGCTGATGTTTGTAATTTCAGTTCATATATTCAAATGTCTATTTCTAGTGATAATCTTATACGCGAACGTCGGCCTACTAAGGAAAACACCCTGAGATTCTGTGCTGTTCCTGGCCCTGAACTGTTACCTGAACCAGAAACCATGCAAATCGGTCACAAGAGGAGCATCAGAGACGAATCCGGCTTCGCTTGTGCCTATATTGCAGGGAATCAGGACATCTAATCTCACATTGCACACCTCAACTGCAAAGGGGTAACAACAATACAGCTGATACTGGGGTGAGAGTCACAGTTCTCCACAATGTTTCACATAATCAGCTTACGCTGCCAGTCCAGCTGTGTTATGCCAGTAATTCTGAGTCTCTTACAGCCCTGATCGATTCGGGAGCGGCTGGAAACTTTGTGGACAGTTAGCTATAGACCGACAACCTATCACTCCCCCTTTTTCTGTCAATGCGCTGGATGGTCAGCCCATGAGAAGCGGGCAAGTCACACATCAAGTGGTTCCCATGTTACTGCAAGTAGAAGCTCTTCACTTTGAAAATACTTTTAGTTATTAATTTTCTCCGTGACCCGCTACTTCTTGGATATCCCTGGCTGCAACTACATGACCCAGTCATTTCCTGGAGAAAAGAGAAACTAATTTCCTGGAGTCCACAAAGTTTTCTTTCTTGTCTCTCAATTCCTTGCCGGTCTACCTCAATTGAAAGGTCTCCTCTTTCGGCTGGGAAAAATGTGCCTTCTGAATATGCAGAGTTTTCGAAAGTCCACGCTACTAAATTGCCCCCTCATCATACATGGGATTGTGCTATAGGTTTACTCCCTGGTTCTCATCTACCCCGAGGCCGTGTATATCTCCTGTCCATACCCGAAACCAAGGCATGAAGGAATACGTGGATGAGGCTCTCAGTCAGAGGTTGATACGACCTTCCACTTCTCCAGCAGCTTCCAGGGTTTTTTTTGCGGAGATGGAGGACTCAGACCATGCCTTGATTACCGAATCCTGAACAATAGCGCTGTAAAATTTCGCTACCTGCTGCCGTTAATTCCAGCTGCCCTAGAACAGGTTTGCTCGGCCACAGTCTTCACCAAATTAGACCTCCGCAGTGCATATAACCTGGTTAGAATCCGTGAGGGGGACGAATGGAAAACAGCTGGCTGGAGGGAGCGGTTTACCCCTTCATTGTGCTGATGGACCTCCAGAACCTCAAATATATTCGTGACCTATCACCCTGGTTCAAAAAATGGTAAAGTGGATGCGCTATCTTGAAGATTCCAGTTCTGTGATTCTGCAGCCAGTCCTGAACCGATTTAAAATCCAGCCTATATTGTCGCTCCTGGAAGATGGGAGATTGAAAACATTATCCAGGAGGCATTACAAGCGGAACCTGCGCCACCTGAGTCACCGACCGAGAGGGTTTTTGTACCAGCGTCTGTGAGACCACAGCTACTGCAATGGGTTCATACATCCCTTGGTATGCGACACCCTGGAATTACGCGTACCACTAAACTAATATCGAATAAATTCTGGTGGCCTTCACTACAGGATGATGTGAGGGATTACGTGCTCTCTTGTCCTGATTGTGCTCAGTCCAAGTCCCCCAGAAATCTGCCAACAGGTATGTTGGAACCTCTCCCTGTGCCACATCATCCCTGGTCCCACTTGAGCATTGACTTTGTCTATTGGTTTTAACACAATCTTAGTTGCAGTTGCGGGCGACATGGCTCAGGCAGTAAGAGCAGTCGTCTGGCAGTCGGAGGGTTGCCGGTTCGATCCCCTGCCCAGGCTGTGTCGAAGTGTCCCTGAGCAAAACACCTAACCCCCAAATGCTCCTGACGAGCTGGTCAGTGCCTTGCATGGCAGCCAATCGCCATTGGTGTGTGAGTGTGTGTATGAATGGGTGAATGAGAAGCATCAATTGTACAGCGCTTTGGATAAAGGCGCTATATAAATGCCAACCTTTACCATTTACCATGATGATATAGCTGTCACGCAACACGGAGCAGAAGAACCAGAAGCAGACAGGGGTGCAAAAAATGGCAGGTGTAATGCAAATGAAGGGGCAGACAGAGCGGAGTCAAAAAACAGGCCAAGATCAAAAAGGCAAAGAAGAGTCCAGGGAAGCATGCAGGTGTCAAACAGGAAAAACAGAAAAACAAAAACCAACTGGACAGAATGTGGCAAGGGCAAGGGCAAGGGCACAAGGAGGCTAGAACTGGGGGGGAAGGGAATGAAGGGCTCGGGACTCAACAACAGGACAAGACAAACAAGCAAGGAGCAACTGAAAAGGACAGGTATAAATACACAGGAGAATGAGACAAACTAGGTCTGGGAGTGAGGGTGGTCCAACAAATAAACATCAGATGAGACACATGAAAGGGTAATAGCACAAGAATGAGGGGGAAACAAAAACACAATATAGAACTCCATCAGAGCTTCACACCATCTTACTGGCAAGAACGGTAACTCAACACTCATGTATATATCCTTAGTGTAATGTATTAAACAAACAGGCACTAAGAAGGGAACAAAAAGCATAGAACCTTGGCCTAAAAGGCTTATGCAAAAGTAAGCCAACTGCATAATCTGCCTCTCTCCAACGTAGATTCCCAACCCATAGGGCGTGTACAGGGGTCTCTAGTACGGATGTTACCTCCGACACAAAATGCAGGTAAAACTACTATACTGTTACTTGTAGTGGTCGGCTAATATTTATATGATCACTAAAAAATAGATTGCGTTCCCCAGGTTAACCACTAACTTGTATATTACCTAGGTGATGCAGAATTTCAATAAGAGGCTTTTTGTTACTTGATACTTTCTTCTGGGTGACCTGGCATATTCATCGCAATTGACCATTTAATCTCTTAGATGAGCTAATATTAGATAATGACTTAATATTGCTATATTGCATAAAACAGCAGGGTTGCAAAATGAAAAGGACTGTGCCCCTGTGAATTTCAGCTAAAGTCTGTATCTCTGTTCACTGATTTTTTCTTTATTCCTCTCTTTCACAGGCATGTTTTTCATACTGTGAATAACAGATTATAATTGATATGGAAATGGGCAAAATTATCAGAATTACCTTTTTTTTTTTTTTTTTTACTTAGTTTTTTCCCATTTTCTAATTCAGTAGACAGTTGTACCCTATCTATTCCAATTGGCTAGGGATACTCCGGCAACAACCTGTCCCTCGGCGGCTCAGATGGATCAGGTGATTCTGAGAACAAAATGCCTTCTCCAAGCCACATCGTCCCACGGTTGCGCCGCCCGGGGTACTGTTCTATGCAGCGAACTCACCCTTGCTGAGTCCTCTCCCAGCTCTCGGAACGGCATGCCCCGGTCCTTGTGTCCAACTGCAACTGCCTGCATCAAGGTCCGTTATTTTAGAAATGCGCCACCATGGCTGTAAAATTACGTTTAGATGAATGTGTTAGGATTTGATTTGGTCCAGTTCACAGGGTTGCATTTAGCATTAATGATGGTCTTTATTCAAATCCCATCACTTCCCAGTAGAGCCCTTGAGAACATGTGACTTGAAGATTTTGCAAACTGCCATCAACAAAATAAAAGTGGATTTTCTTTTTTTAAGTAGTATATATTTTTCATAGGAACTACCTGAAAAGCATGATCATTAATCATGCACAACTGGTTTTGTGAGAAAATCAAGATCCCTCCAAATTACGGAGAAATATTTCCCATAATGCCTCAGATAAGGTGTATTCCCATGCCAGATATTGCTGACTAGCAAAAAAACATTTTCATGTGTCAAGTTGCGAATGAGGCCAGTCACTCTTGCACATTGTAAATGTGGTGTAGAGGTAATACACAGGTTGGGTTGGCTGGAAGTACAGGAGGAGGCATTGTCTGCTGTCATGTTCCATCTTTCAGCATGTGCACACACCGCCTGAGTAACACACTTTCATTTACACTGCCAAAAAAAATATAAGGCCGACAGACACTTGTGAAGCAGATTGCCCACTTTGTCCTCATAATATAACAGAAATCTTGTCTCGTCACTTCACGGTTTTCGTATTGCTTCTGATTAAATTATTATTTTGGTTAAGCATGTACAATTGTTGAGATGAGATGATAATTAGTTGGACAACAAATTTTGGGAAAGTGTATAGAATAGGAGTGTACATATAGTGTGTGCCAAGCAAGGATGGTTGTGATAATTATCTGTCATTTGCACAATTATCTTAAAATACTGATGCAGGTTCTGCTTTCATTTAGGAAGGGAACGCATGCATCTTAAATTACTTAAAATTAAAGCACACAAGTAATCACTGTACCTACATATATCCAGTGTACATAGCCTTAAAAGTATACTGTTGATGGGAGAAATCAATTGCTGGACTTGAGCTGCTTGGAATTACATTGTCGAGGTGGTGTGGCTTCATGAGGTGGGAGATACAATCTTGTAACGTAATAACTTAACACTTCATCACCTGGCATGAAGTGCAGCCATGATGGATAACTATCCTTTGACCTGTACAAAAAGATTAAAAGAGGTCTTGAGGATGTAGCAAGGGTGGTTTAGAGAGACTTTGTAGGAACTGGAAGCTGGGAGGACAAGGGGAGATTGATAATGCATCTCAAGTCTTCTGCACTGGCTTTCAGTTCAATTTTCACTCTAGGTTAGCCTCCCCTTTTACAGGACAGGTTTTTTTTTTACTCGACACTACCAACCCCTTTCCTCTGCCTGCCCCCCACACACACTACATTTGCTGTTCTATTCCAGAATTTTTTTCACATATTGGTAAAAGGCCCAGAGTTTTTTATTATTATTATCAAACGTTTCTTCTGGAACTCAGTTATACACCCTTGCAGCCGCCCCGATCTGTCAATGAGAAAAAAAAAAAAAAAAAAAAACTTGAATAAAAATTCATTCATTCATTCATTATCCTAACTCGCTTATCCTAAACAGGGTCGCAGGGGGCTGGAGCCTATCCCAGCATACATTGGGCAAAAGGCAGGAATACACCCTGGACAGGTTGCCAGTCCATCGCAGGGCACACACACCATTCACTCACACACTCATACCTATGGGCAATTTAGACGCTCCAATCAGCCTAACCTGCATGTCTTTGGACTGTGGGAGGAAACCGGAGTAAACCCACGCAAACACGGGGAGAACTCCATACAGAGAGGCCCTGGCTGACGGGGATTCGAACCCAGGACCTCCTTGCTGTGAGGCAGCAGTGCTACCCACTGCACCATCCGTGCCGCCCTTGAATAAAAATGTTTTCATTAAAATATTTGAATATCTAACATTGGATTTTCTGTCTGCTGAATCGCCAATTTAACTGACAACAAGACAACAACAACAAGATATTTAAAATATTTAAACCCTTCCTTTTTTTCTCTCAAATCTGTCAGTTTTGGCTGGGCACGTCTCTTGCTTCCAGCTGTAGGGTACCCACAATGAATTTTCATCACGCTGATTGGCTGCTGCCAGAAACCCATTGGGGTGCTGGGAATGCTATTCCCAGATGTCCAAAGAGCCTTTGCGAGAGCGGAGACTGTCAGTCATTGGTTTACAGTGGGTGTTTGACTGCGATTATAATGCTAGCAGCAGCCTGGAGCCATTTGTTTCCATCACAGATGTATCAACTACGGTAAGTCATTTATTTATTTAATGTTTAAATATTTATTTAGTTTAGCAATCCAAAATGTCTGTAGCTACAGAAACTTACTGGCAAACTGGTTTATAAAAGCAAGATGTGGGCTATGGTGCGGTGCAAAGATTTAACCAGTTAAATTCTAAATTAATGTATCTGTTCCCAAATTATAATTAGTTATAATTTCGGAACAGATACTAGCTAGCTATGTAGTTTTAAAAAAACTCATTGGGGTGCTGTTGTAGCTACAAGGAGCTTTGCCTCCAAAACTCACGCATTTTCAGTTTTATTACAATGTTTTTCTGACAAGGAACCAAACAGGGGCATCATCCAAATCAGCAAATCAAACCATTAATTTTATTTTGGGCTTTAAGGATAAAATGCAACTGCGTGTAAAACCTGCAACTGTTTTAACGCTGCTCCCCTCTAAATTGGGTAAGTTTGGATTTGGAAATGTTAACCAGTTATTTTTTTGAGATGCATCACTGTGTGTATTAATTTGGCTTTCGCAAGCTCGCCAGGCTGTTATTTCTTGTACTCCTTAACCTGTAGGCTATCGCACGTTGATACATGCAGTACTTGTAAAGATGATAGTGTAGGGGTCCTCGCACGGGGCTCCAAATAACGTAGGGATTTTACTCTCTACGAAACCGGGGCGCCAGTTAATGTTATGTAGCAGTATAACTGCAAAAAGTAATCAGTCAAAAAAGTAATCAGTCTCATAAAATTACTGTTATCAGAAATATCCAACCACAAATTTAGTATTTCAATTAATAATTAAAATAACCAATATTAATGATTGAACATACCGATAACCTGAAGGTTGGAAGTTCTTCGAAAGACTGCTTTAACTCGGCTCTCATGTCTTTGTGATTCCAAAACGGACACCGGGGTTTATATATAATAATATATTCATTAAACAACGTACAAACACAGAACAGATAAACTAACGGGAATTAGTAGGGGAAGTTAGGGTGTGTGTGGGCGCGCGCAAGCGCACGTGTCGCTTGAACAAAGGAAAGGTAAAAGTGGGAGTAGCTAGCTTGGGTAAGCTAGAGTTCTGGGTGTGTTAATGAGTTTCAGTGTTAGCTGTGAGAAGAGCGACTACTTGTGTAGTTCACTCTATATATGCGCGAAAGATGACGAATCAATTCACGTACATACACGGCTAACAGAATACATTCAAATGATAAGACAAAGCAAATACAGAAACACAGATTCAAAATAACAGTTAAGGCTAAGCTAACACTGGCTATGCCTGCAGATGCTTGTTTAGTCTTACTGAGTCCATACGCATTGCTGGATCCAAAAGACGTGCTGTCCTTATAGGAGCCGCGATGGTGCTGTGAATGCGTGTCCTGGAGAGGTGCGCAAAGCTGGGGCGTTCCCGTTGTTGTTGTCTGGTCGCGCGTTGTTGTCTGGTCCGCTCGGTTGCTGGAAGGATGTTCGCTGGTCCTTTTTCCTGGTGGAAAAGTTTGTTGCTGTTGTTCGTTGGTTAGCTTTGCAGGAGTAAACTGATGTAGTGTTCCGCGTACACCAGTTTCCACTCACTATAGGCCAAGAAGTTACCGCGAGGTAACTGGGTGTGTCCGTAGGCCTGGTAGTGCGCAGTGCAGCATTCAGCCTCTGTCCGAGTCTCGGAGCAGATGAGCTGAAGCGAATGGCCAAAAAAGGGTGCGTCGAAGAAGTGAATGAAGAAAGGGAAGAGATGAGAAGAAGCAGAAGAGAGATCCCAAGAACGTATCTTGCTCTTATACGGGAAAGTTTATTGCTCCCCCCATTATGGGATTGGCTGAACCAAGCTAGACGTCATGCGGGGTGGACGTCGCAGAATTGTCCTGTGGGAATGTGGAAGTTGCAGTTCCTACGATAGGATGGTCGTAAATGTAGCTTATTGACAGTTGCACAGTTTGTGTTATTGTAACTCAATGAAATTACTAACTTCCTATTTGAGGAAATAGGTATTTTTGTGTCTCGTCTTTGGGTTTTCAGTTGTGCGGCTAACCCTCTGGGGTCGGGAGCTTCGTCAGATCACATTAACTTTCCTTTCTATTTGGATGATTAATTTGTGAGACTTTATCATATAGACGCTACAATAATATTGACTTGCATGTGTATTGGAGGTTCTTCAAACTTCATAGGAATATTCCGTAATATGCAAGTTTGTAAATTCCTGTACTCTGACCATTGTATCTCAAAATAATAGCCTACATATCTGAGTCTTTGTGTTAGAGGTCATGGTTCTTGGCTCAAATCTTAAAGAATTTCCAGGCACAAGCTTCTCGCATTTCTGCCCATTTGGTAATTAATTTCACTTTGGCAATTATTAGGTAATCAATTCCCTCGTGCTGACGTCTGATTCTAATTGTCTGTTGCATGTGGTTTGATTGTCCATGAAGGTCAGCTGCGTGTCTTGCTATTTAAACCCAGTTTCAGATTGAAACCGTGCTTGTTTGCTGCAAATTCCCATTATTTATTTTATTTTTCATTTGTGCATTATGTGAGGTGTGACTGATGATTGTCATTTACCTGTCGTGACCGTTTAAGTCTATGGGAGCTAAACACAGCCATTCTCTGCGACCTTCAGGTAGTGAGGACAGTCTGTCACACCTTCAGTCTGTTTCTCGTAGTGTGCCCAGGGTGTTGAGTGATAACCTGTGGAGCCGTTGGCGCATTTTCAAGTCTCCTCCGCAGTCAGTGAGCCGAGGCGAGCGCCTGGTGAATATCTGTGGTTGCTGAATTGACTCAAAGTCAAGTAGTGTACATGGTCATTGGAGGATCGCCCCTCTCAAGTGGAGAGCTTTGTGAACTCCCTGATAAGCTTGGGGATCCAGAACTGAGATCCCCGCTGCTGTGTATGAACACTTCCTACCTCGTTACTAGGATTCCTGCTTCAGCAGTGAAACTAGTGGTGTTAATTTGTTTCTTGCATTACAGTCTCCTTTTTAAAGTAATTCTGCATTGTAAGTTGAATTAAATTGTAAATGTTTTTGTGTATTATAGTGTTAGGGTCAGTAAGACTGCTTTGTCAGTTGAATTAAATTGTCAATGTCTTTGTGAATTCTAGTGTTAGGGTCAGTTTTCCCACTTTGTCGGTGAAATAGGAGACGGGATGTCTTGTTTGTCTTTTGTTATCACTTTACTGTTCCCGTTCCTAGGTAGGCTATAGCGCAGTTGGAAGCTTACATAGTTTTCCTCCCTGGTGTGGTTTGCGTAAGCTACCTGTCTCATGTCTTTGTGAATGGCACCTTCATTGTATGTAGTTGTTGTGGTGATTTTTGTCTTCCAAATGGCTCACTGAGTATTGCTTTGTGAAAAGGCTTTGTCTTCGAGGTAGGGATAGGGTCAGGTTAGTTGTGAAAAGCCTACTTACCTGGCAGGTCCACATACCTCATAAATGTTCATTACAGAAATGCCATTAGCCCTCCCATATGTGGTGTATCATAGATAACTGGTATAATAATTGGTATAGATAGGGTATAATATCCCTCTAGTATACCCTATATACACCTAAAAATATCTATTAAAAAATGCCCTTACGATTAATTTGTTTTTCCTTTAAACTGTTCTAGATGCATCTTTTGCTCTTCATGGATTTGATGCTTTTCACTTGTTGAGAAACTATATGGTTGGCATTTATATAGCGCCTTTTATCCAAAGCGCAGTACAATTGACGCTTCTCATTCACCCATTCATACACACACACACACCAATGGTGATTGACTGCCATGCAAGGCACCAATCAGCTTGTCAGGAATATTTAAGGGTTAGGTGTCTTGCTCAGGGACACTGAAAAACCCGTAAATGTAAATAAATAGTGGTCCAAAAACCTTTCCAAAACCCTTGAAAATAGATTCACCAGAAAAAATAAGCCAATCAAACATTTTTGTTTTGATAGTGTGGCAGGCAGAATATCATGAAAGAAATTATTTTGGCTTTGAAGGTTTCCTATTACCTACAAGGTGTGTACAGTCTTAACAATTAAAATGTAGCCAATTAAATTGCAAGCAAAAACCTTATTTTGACTGTACTGTGACTATTGGTGTTAGGCTGGTTCTGGGCATCACAATGTATATTGAAAGATGTGTATGTAAAGAGTTAAATGGAAATACTGCATGAAAATCAAGTAGAAGTGGGACAAAAGAAGCAATGAATATGGAGACACATTTGTGCATGCTTCTCCATTTTAATGGGATAAGGAAGGTCGTTTGCTAATCAACACCTTTGCATGGGTCTGTCCCAATTTGTTTGTGGCCTCAGCCGTTTATGGCGGATACCAGTGAGGCAGCCACGGCAAGTTCACCGGGCTTCAGGTGTCCTTAGTGCTCAAAGCCGTTAGAGGAACACACAAGCACATTATTCCCAACTGGCTTATTATCGTCATATTAGCAATTCAGATTTGTTTGAAGACTTCTGAAATTTTTAAGCACACTGAAGAGAGTTGAGATTAATGATCATCTAGGGGTTCACATCTGACATGAACTGCTTTGGAGTTCAATACAAATTGCAAATCAGGTTTTCCTTTGAGCCTAAATGTCACCTTTTAAAATGCATTTTGTAGGAAAGTTCTATCGGTTATGTGTAAAGGAGAGAATAACGTAATTTTAAGCATATATTTAAAGAAGCACAAAAATGAAAGGGAGAGGGGGAACTCACGCTTTAAAAAAAGCATTTGACAAAAAGCACAAAAGTCCTGATTAGAATATTTCTAGAAATCTTAATTGGGGACGTAAAGGCCCTGCAGGCAGAAGTAGACATGAGATGCATAGCAACATTCATCTGTTCACAAAACACTTCTGCCATTCATACATATAGTACATAAGTACTGCCCTTGGATTTAGTGTTTTGCATTTAAACCGATAAACATTCTAAATGATAACAGTATTCAGGAAATCTTTTTTGTATAATTTTAAATAATTTTTGCAATATTTCAAGTCAGTAGCCAGTAGGAGGTATATACTGTACAAATTCCTGAGTAGAATCCTGAAGACATTATCAAAAATATGCATTTGTTTGGTTACAAGCAGGTGTTAGTAGCATTTTAGCTGGTTCACTAATAAGATCATTTGTTCTGGTTTCATCATTACCATCATCATTATAAATATTACAAAAATACAAATGCCACTTTTTCACTTTGTTACAAAGAAACTTGTGAGAAGCAGTCTACATTCATAACCATGTGCAACCAAACAGTTTTAACAATATTGGTGTTTCTTAATTGTGGTTATCCACTCTGAGAAAATTCTGGTTGTTCAACCAAAGAGTCAACCGTGACTTCAATTTTAATGACACTGGTAGCAATTACTGAATATTAAGCATGCTTTAGTGTCGACACCGAGTTTATACTGTCAGTCCTTCTCAAGGCATTCAGGGCCATTTTAGAAAACAATACTAAATACAATTTTCATTATTATTACTATTATGTCTATCATCATTATAACATTATTATACGAAAATGATATGATTTAGCAGTGCAACCCACATTAGTATTGTTATGTTCCTGTGTTCTGTGTGTTAGTGTATCATTGTTTAGTATTATTTATTCTTGTAATTTATTATTTTTCATATTTCATGTCTGGTTCTGTTTATTTTCATTAGTCTTTGCACTCGTCCTCCCCTGTTATGTCTGCGTCTGAATGTTTTCCAGTCGAGTCACTCCCCTGTCTGCGTGCCCCACTATTCGGGTGGTTACGGTAGTTTTCGGGGTTCAACATTTTTTCTAAACTCGCGATTCTTACTTCCTGCTTTTTCTTGATAGTTAAATGTTGTACAGCACTATTCTTACTAACCACTACTAATCTAGGTTTTGTACAGTACTAATCCGATTAATACACTTACTGTCTGTCTAACTAACAATCACTTTTATTGGGTAGTTTAGAAATATTCACGTTACTAACTCACTAACGCATCTCTTAGCATTTCTGCGCTGTTCTATAACTCCGCCTTCCTATGCTATCCCTTATTACTCGTTTGTTTCAGCGAAGTGTTCGCACCTGTCTCTTAACTATCACTACGTCTTCAATCTATACATTGTCTACTCTCTAGTCCAGAGCCGTTTGTTTTACATGTGTGTCTTTGTGAATCCAGTCCGCGTTTTTGTTTTCCCCCTCGTTATTATCCCATTACCCTTTCATGTGTCTCACCTGATGTTTATTTGTTAGACTGCCCTCACTCCCATGCCCCGCCTAGTTTGTCTCATTCCCCTGTGTATTTATACCTGTCCTTTTCAGTTGCACGCGGCTAGTTCGTCTTGTCCTGTTTCTGTTCCCGAGCCCTTGATTCCTTCCCCAAGTTCTAGCCTCCTTGTTTCCTTGCCCATGCCCATGCCCTTGCCCATGCCCATGCCCATGCCCATGCCCATGCCCATGCCCATGCCCATCTGCTTATCTGGTTTTCCTGTTTTGACCCCTGCCTGCTTCCCTGGACTATTCTTTGTGTTTTGTGGAATTCTGTACCTCTGCCTGTTTGGACTGACCCCCTGGATTTTGACCTTGGCTTGTTTTGTGACTACACTCTGTCTGCCCCATCACCTGTGAGTAAACTTGCCATTTTCCACACCCCTGTGTCTGCTTCTGGTTCCTCTGTCCTCCCCACCGTAACAAGTATTTTCTGTGGGGTCAAATAGTCATCACACACATTCCGAAATAAATGCACCCAGAACTGCACAAGCATTTATATTTTGAAGATGGAACCTTAAAGCAATAGGTCACCAAAAAATTATCCACTCATTTCAAAAGAAGTCTTATGGAAAAATGACTTCACATTCAAAAGGATCTTTTCCATACATACCTTAACTAGCTCAATCATGAATGTTAAAGATAGGAAAGCATTTGGGTGGAAATATTTTTTCCATTGATCTTGATATTAAGACCAGTACAGAGTCTACTAGGCAATATGGATTCATTAGCCATTCAGCTATTGTCAAGATAAGACAACAGCTAAGACACCATCTCAGTCCTCCCTCACTGCTGATGACTTTGCAGTGTTCTTCGACGAGAAGGTTGCAGACAACACCTTCACGATCACCACCACCTCTGTTCCTGCCTGTAATGTAATGTAATATATGTTTGCTAGCTATTTACTATTCACTATTTATTTACATTTACGGGTTTTTCAGTGTCCCTGAGCAAGACACCTAACCCTTAACCCTGTTCAAAAGCTAACGTTACTTCATGATCAAAGCCAGTTTCTAGATAGCTCTGCCTATCTTGCTAGCTATGATAACTATCCATGTAATTGATGTAACGATGGGCAGTGAAAGAGAATGAATTGATACCTAAATTACCAGACAAGACACACCGATATAGACTTTTGATGGCTAGAATAGCTGCAGACTAACCAGAGATGCTGTTTTTGTGGTGTAAAGTATGTTAACCATTGATCAAGGGTCAGACATAACTTTACTTATTTAATTTGGGAAATCAGATCCAGCAGGGCAACTTAAGCCTGACGTACAGATAGCTAGCTAGCTAGGTAAGTACCTAGCTGCTGGAAATGTAGCAAGCTAATTAGAACAATAATTATTAGCAAAGATTTTAGCTACGCTTATACATTAGCCCTGGCTAGCTGGTCTATGTGCTGGTCGATAGTTAGCTAAGATGTCCTTGTTCATAGTTTATGTGTGATGGAACTTACAATAGCTAAGAATGTAAACTGTTACAGTATATGGTGTCAGATCAGACACATTGGGATTCTGGGATTGCAGTAAATAGTTTGTGAAGATTTTGACTTTGATCCAATGTTGCTGGTTGCATATTCATTTGTGTCTCCAGAACCACACTGTAAGGTTTGTGTTTTACAGGCTACTGTACCCTACTATGCAACTGTGCTTGAAACTTGCAAGCGATTTTGTAGGTTTAAACTGACCGATTATGTAATTGGCTATGGGAATATGTGTGGACTCGGCAAAAAAGAATGGTTATGATGGGGCTATTACTTCAACACAGGATGTCGACTTTGATGACGGCGAAGCCAAAAAGCTTGTCTCAATTCCCACTCACTCTTGTTCACTCCTTTGTTCCACATTCTTGTGGTAGTGGGGGAGTGGAGTGAAGAATAATGGGACACAGCCCAAATCATTCTATCAATGTTTGTAAGATACTACAGGAAGCTAAGATACTTCCTGTGGGCTGACAAAGTGACGTTACTTCAAAAGTGACTGAACAAGAGCTGTGGAGAAACAGTTAGCTAGGTAACTAACATAAACTCACCACGTTCCAAACAGGACACAGGGAGGTGGACACTACCAGCAGAAGTTAACGTTAACGTCCGTTCAATGGTAGTTTTTCTCCTGAGGAATGTGGTTTATTTTTATGGTTTCTTATTGACTATCCCAGACACTAAAACACTTTGATTGATGTGAATTGGACCAATATTTACTGAGAAAACGACAAATAACTGCACAACGGAAACCCGCAACCCTGTGTTCGTCGGAAGACCGTGTTAGCCCACGGTGGTCTGAACACCTATTTTGGGCATGTTATGCAGGCTGAATCGTATAACGTTAAGCCTGCCCGGTTCATAGTCTCTAATTAGCAACAGCTTCCCCAACATACTGTTACAGTGGATCACCAATACCATGACACTGTATGCTAAAATGGATCGTGTGACTCCTACCAAGTTTTTATGAAAACGGAAGGAATTAGACTTTACACACACACAAAACCAAACCTGATCTGGAAGTATTTTTTTATTTGTTCGTCATGAATGTTGAACTGTACCGAACATAGTGAGCTAACTTGGTGTTCAAAAGGGGCAGACAGAGCGGAGTCAAAAAAACAGGCCAGGGTCAAAAACCAGGGGGTCAGTCCAACAAAGCAGAGGTACAGATATCCACAAAGCAAAGAAGAGTCCAGGGAAGTAGGCAGGGGTCAGAAACCGGATTAACAAGGGCAAGGGCAAGGGCAAGGGCAAGGAAACAAGGGGGCTAGAACTGGGGGAAGGAATCAAGGGCTCAGGACAAGAAAACAGGACAAGACGAACTAGCAGCGTGCAACTGAAAAGGACAGGTATAAATACACGGGGGAATGAGACAAACTAGGCGGGGCATGGGAGTGAGGGCGGTCTAACAAATAAACATCAGGTGAGACACATGAAAGGGTAATGGGACAATAACGAGGGGGAAAACAAAAACCCGGACTGGATTCACAAAGACACACATGTAAAACAAACGGCTCTGGACTAGAGAGTAGACAATGCATAGATTGAAGACGTAGTGATAGTTAAGAGACAGGTGCGAACACTTCGCTGAAACTAAGCAAGTAATCAGTGATAGAATAGGGAGGCGGAGTTACAGAACAGAATTGAAACTGGAGATGCGTTAGTAAGTTAGTTAAGTGATTTAAATTACAAATACCCAAAACTAGTGAATGTTAGTTTGTTAGTTTGACAAACATATTAGTGCGTTAGTATAATTAGTACTGTACAATTTCTAAGTTAGTTGAGATTAGTATATTAGTGCTATGTACAAACATGAAATGGAGAGAAAGGAAGTAAGGAATACAAGATTGGAAGGAAGGTCGAACCTTGGGACTACCGTAAACACCCGAATAGTGGGGCACACAGACAGGGGAGTGACTGGGCTAGTAAACATTCAGACTCAGACATCACAGGGGAAGACGAGTGCAAAGACTAATGGATATAAACAGAACACCAGACATGAATATGAAAAATAATAAATAACAAGAATAACAATAATAAACAATGAAAAACTAACAGACAGAACACAGGAACATAACAACCAGGTTTGCAGAGGACACTTTCTTTCAGGTAAGTATTAAAAGGTTTTTATTGGGTTGCTATATTGGCTGGCTAGCTTGTGGCAGGTTAACCATATAGCTTGCTAGCTAACGTTAGCTACAACATTAGGGGGGCCCTGACACCTAACGTAAACATTACATTAGTTAGCTAGACCACATCGTATAAATCATATAAATAAAACAATTTTGTTCCGTTTTTACAAATTATTTTTATATTCCAACATTGACTTTACGCGTTCCTACCTTGGATAAATGATACGGAAAACACTGATTAAATTGCACATTTTCAGGGTTAATTTGAATAGCGTGTTTGCCTTACCAAAAGCTTGTGTATTGTATGTATAGGTCCCAGAATGGTGATGGCTGGTGATTTTCATGTTTTGAATGCAAGTGTGGTTCGGACTATTATCTATTGTGCCTAATAGCTGGGTTTTACTGTACTTCCAATCATTTTCAATCAATTTGAATTGGAAATAGATGTGTCTTTCATCCAAATAACATTGAGTTAAATAATATAAACAGTTTAAGTTAAATTTAGTGACTTTCAGATTGAGTCTATGTGAAGAAATCCTGCTTGCATGCAAGTCCAGAATTGTGGACAAAAGAAAACTGACTTACACACAAAAAGGGCTTCATACAGAACAAGGTGTTTTGTTATTTACAATTCGGATGCAACAGATATTTAAACAATTATTGTGTTTGAGAAATAACTAAAGATTAGAAAATAGAAGATTTTAAATTTAAATGAGACAAAGCATTCATGTGGAGTTCAAGATGAATGTCCAAGACATCAAGATGAATAATACAATTATATATTAATTATGGAAGAATTAATTATTTAACATTGCAGAGCACCATGAAATCTAAATTAAACATTGTAAATTTGATATAGTACTTTGTTTTGCTGTGCATGCTTCATTATAGTTACTCAATAATAAAGGTTATGATATAATTCTATATCATCTATGATAGCCAGATTGGAAAAAAAAAACATATTTGCCATGTTCAGCAAAAGTCAATCAGAGGCCACACTTGTAGTTTTATGGCAGACAGGCAGGACCAACTAAGCAAGCACTTTCTCTGATATTTGTAGATGAAAGGTCAAACATATTAATTGTTGAGAAATTGGTCTCAGCATAAACATGCCATCAAACTACTCTGCTACCTTGTACCACCTGTAAAAATAAAAATAATCATTAATGTGTGTTCCACACTATGGCTGCCAGCCAGTGCAGTAATGGAGTTATCTGTACTGCATAATTCAATGCCACCTGTCACTGGTAAAATAACAATGTCCACTCTGCATGTGGATGGGGTTAATTTATTTATAGACTTATTTTTAGAATTTAAAAAACCCATTGGTACCACTTCAAATATTGTGGCGCCCTGAATTATGTATATAAAGAGCTGTGATTCATACACAGAACTCCTGATATGGATGCATCAAGTCTACACTTTCATCTTCGCCATTTCATTTAAAATCCAATGTGCTGGAGTAGAGAGTGAAAAAAACAGATATGGTACAAATACTTACACACTGCACTGTAAAAGAAACTGGTATCAATGTAGTTGTCATCTATTATGGAGCAATGCACATTGAAATTGTTTGTACAATTAAGCAGCGATGTGTTCAAAAGTGAAACTAAGAATGAATCTGCAATCTAAGCGTAATGCTATGAATGTAATTGCCACCTATTTTGGAGCAATGCATATTGAAGTTGTTTGTACAGTTAAGCAGTGATGTGTTCAAAAGTGAAACTAACAATACATCTGCCAAATAAGCACCATGCCCCAAAGATAATTCTTTTGTGGTGTTTTGGTGAATAATATCTCTATAATCAAGAATGGGCAACTTCAATGGCAACTTGGGATGGCAGTTTTTCCTTACATTAAAAAGTGCTTAATTGATACAATATTCTGAGACAAAAGTAAATCTTTTTACAGAGATAGTCAATATGTTATAAGACAGTTCCGAGCCCAAGGATAAACAGTCAGGATTATTAAGTAAAGTCATGTTTAGATAGAAGTAAATCTTGTGCCAAACAGCATAATGTAACTAAGGACAAGTTTATTGCTAACAAACTAGTTTTGTAGATTATTTAAATAATTGTGGACAAACTGACACATTTGTGGGAGTCACAATAGGAATACTTTCATAAATAATTTATAACAGGGATACATTATTAATTAATGTAAATTATTAATAAAGTCCTAAAACTGAAACCTGTGGTATACCTTTATCAAGCTCATGAAGTTCAGACCGAAGCCTTCAAATGAGTGTCACATTTATTCTTCAAGATTTTGTTTTGTTTGTTTCATTTCTTTTTTTTCTAACAATATATCAATCAACTAGATCAAATGTGTTTTTCCAGATTAATTACAGTATGTTGTTGAAAAAATTAACATTTCACATGCTACTGGAAGATGTCTGGAAGATACCACCTTGAAGAGAGACATTTTTATCGCTACAACATACTTCAGCCACACCTGCTCATAGTTTGAGAGAAGGACATTATTTTTTGAGCTGTGATAAGAAATAAAAAATAACGTTCCATTCTCATCATTCCATCTTGGCTCTTCCTTTACCCAGTATCCAATAAAAATAGCTAGAAGAAACTAAGCCTGGTTAAATTGTAAGCAAATGAGTGTCAAGTGTGTTACTTCAGCCTTTTATTATTTTAAGTGATAACCCAATTTATGTCATTTATGAACCTAATTGGTGATAGTAAATTTGAGAGAGCCCCCCATGCTCTTTTTAAAAAAATGGAACTGTTGATAATCTCCTTCATTACAGTAGCAGCAGTTGAAAATGTGAAAAAGATTTTTCTCTTTAGATGTTTTTTTTTTTTCTTTTTTTTTTTCTTTAGCCTATCAATGACTGAAGTTAATCTCTGGCACTGAAACACACAGAAAAAGTAGATACTGTTTATACTACAGTTGTCAAATCCCACAGTTCAAAGACATGCAGGTTAGGCTAATTGGTATCCAAATTGCATATAGATATGAGTGTGTGACTAGGAATAAGCAGGTTACATAATGCACGTATATTTGCGTACACTAATCAAACATCTCTTCTTTCAGATTTTACAAATAGACCCATGCACACCTGTACGTGCACAAATAAAAAATAAATAAAACATAGCATAAGACATGCAACTGTGTCAGTTATTCATGTAAAATAAATAAGCTGTCACATTTTTCCCTCACTGTCAAAATTATTGTTTTTGACTGCAGCACTGCTTTAGGCCATATTAAACTTGCCTAACTAAATTTGTAAGAAAGAAAATCTAACTCATGGATTTATTTCAGAGGGGGTTGGGATTAAAGACAAATGATTGAATCCATGTCTTCTGTATATATTTCTGTGAGTTTATTTATAAAATGTACAATTTCCTTTTGAGTTTGGGCATAGTAAGCTACAGTGGTGTTTGCCCCCTTCCTGATTTCTTATTTTATTGCATGTTTGTCACACTTAAATGTTTCAGATCAAACAAATTTAAATATTAGTCAAAGACAACACAAGTAAACACAAAATGCAGTTTTTAAATGAAGGATTTTATTATTAAGGGAGAAAAAATCCAATCCAAACCTACATGGCCCTGTGTGAAAAAGTGATTGCCCCCTAAACCTAGTAACTGGTTGGGCCACCCTTAGCAGCAACAACTACAATCAAGCGTTTGCGATAACTTGCAATGAGTCTCTTACAGCGCTGTGGAGGAATTTTGGCCCACTCATCTTTGCAGAATTGTTGTAATTCAGCCACATTGGAGGGTTTTCGAGCATGAACCGCCTTTTTAAGGTCATGCCACAGCATCTCAATAGGATTCAGGTCAGGACTTTGACTAGGCCACTCCAAAGTCTTCATTTTGTTTTTCTTCAGCCATTCAGAGGTGGACTTGCTGGTGTGTTTTGGATCATTGTCCTGCTGCAGAACCCAAGTTAGTTTCAGCTTGAGGTCACGAATAGATGGCCGGACATTCTCCTTCAGGATTTTTTGGTAGACAGCAGAATTCATGGTTCCATTTATCACAGCAAGTCTTCCAGGTCCTGAGCAGCAAAACAGCCCCAGACCATCACACTACCACCACCATATTTTACTGTTGGTATGATGTTCTTTTTCTGAAATGCGGTGTTACTTTTACGCCAGATGTAATGGGACACACACCTTCCAAAAAGTTCAACTTTTGTATCGTCAGACCACAGAGTATTTTCCCAAAAGTCTTGGGGATCATCAAGATGTTTTCTGGCAAAATTGAGACGAGCGTTAATGTTCTTTTTGCTCAGCAGTGGTTTTCGTCTTGGAACTCTGCCATGCAGGCCATTTTTGCCCAGTCTCTTTCTTATGGTGGAGTCATGAACACTGACCTTAACAGAGGCAAGTGAGGCCTGCAGTTCTTTGGATGTTGTTGTGGGGTCTTTTGTGACCTCTTGGATGAGTCGTCACTGCGCTCTTGGGGTAATTTTGGTCGGCCAGCCACTCCTGGGAAGGTTCACCACTGTTCCCTATTTTCGCCATTTGTGAATAATGGCTCTCACTGTGGTTCGCTGGAATCCCAAAGCTTTAGAAATGGCTTCATAACCTTTTCCAGACTGATAGATCTCAATTACTTTCTTTCTCATTTGTTCCTGAATTTCTTTAGATCTTGGCATAATGTCTAGCTTTTGAGGATCATTTGGTCTACTTCACTTTGTCAGGCAGGTCCTATTTAAGTGATTTCTTGATTGAGAACAGGTGTGGCAGTAATCAGGCCTGGGTGTGGCTAGAGAAATTGAACTCAGGTTTGATAAACCACAGTTAAGTTATGATTTTAACAGGGGGGGCAATCACTTTTTCACACAGGGCCATGTAGGTTTGGATATTTTTTCTCCCTTAATAATTTTGTGTTTACTTGTGTTGTCTTTGACTAATATTTAAATTTGTTTGATGATCTGAAACATTTAAGTGTGACAAACATGCAAAAAAAATAAGAAATCAGGAAGGGGGCAAACACTTTTTCACATCACTGTATGTGTATGAGAAGTCAGAGCTTACTTTAAAAAGCCAGAAAGAGGGCCCAAAATCACTAAACAGAGCTGAGCAAGTGCAACCTGGATTCTGAAAATGTGATGCAACTTAGTAAAATGAGCACACCCAGTTCTCTAGCAGGGAGTGTGGCATGCCTCATCTACTAAAACTGTTTATGCTTCAGAAATGACCTCTGGAAACCTTTTATTATGGGGAAGTGTCTGTCACTGTGTAGCATGTGGGAGATCTTCTACTGGCTGACACTGCGGTTATACAGACAGATGGACGGTTAGATAAAGGCTGTTTCCCCACAACGGGCCCCTTTCTGCCCTCAGGCAAAGTAAGCACATTCCTCCAGATCCCCTCTGGCGATAGTGGACCGTTAGGATGCATTTTCACAGAAACCAATGGAGATAAAATAACCAAAACTCAGTGTCCATAGACAGAGGGCACAATGGCAGCCTATTCACAGCAGCAGGCAATTCCCACCTGCTCTTTTTCAACGGGGGGGGGGGGGGGGGACATTTTACACAATACATCCAGCAATTGATGTTTACATAAAAAGGCTAATTCTGTTGTGTTATTTATAATTATTATATGTTGAGTTGCAAAATGAGTGCTAGATATATAGGAGTGGGGTTACACAAAGATCCAATTAGCTTTTATATGGCAGGCTCCTGAACATTATTGTATGATATCTCCTGAAGGCCTTCAGATAACCTCTCAGAAGGCAATAAGGCAAACAAGGGAAACCTTTTTATATTTCATATAGCAGGAAAGAAAACCAGTGTAATCAGGAAGTAAATTTAAGAAGAAGTAAATAAATCCTTTAGAATAGTGTGAAAAAATCCCTTTTTTACCAAGACTTAGACAAGATGTTGATTTCATTTTCATTTTTGTGCATTCACTGGCTCGGTTTCCATGTTAGCATAACATGTTAGCTTTGCATAAAGACTTGAAGCCTAAGAGTCAGTAGCCTACCTCCTTCAAAGTGAAGGAGGGATGGGGAATACATAAAGCAAACAAACAGGGAATCAAATATACTGTATCTGATATCATGATATTTGATATGCTTTTTATGAAGACCCTCTTCATATTCAAAGTGTTCATTAAACTACAGGGTGGCAGTACAGTATACTTACAATGAAAATCACATTTCTGATTACAGTCTTCTGATTGGCTATTTAGTAGACCCGAAGTAATCAATCAGTTGCAAGTATTGCCCAACTGTTTAATAATTTAAAAACTTTAAAAAAAACATTCATAACTGATGTGTTAAACACAATATATAACACTGCATATATTATATGCATTATATGCATGAAGCATTATATGTTTAATAGCATAAAAAGTATTAATGTTGTCCATTATAGTGATTGCCTATTCATATCGTGAAAATTAAGTTTTGACAAAGAAAAACAATGCATTATTATAGTATAACAAGTTCATATTTGTCAGAAAAATGTTCATATTCAGCAATAGAGGTCCTAAAGGTTGGATAGTGTGGATGAGATTGAGGATGAAGGTGAACCCTTGATGGCCAGGATTGAGATAGTTAGTGATTGTAGAATTTTAGATATAGCAAAGATATAATTTAGCACATTTCTAGGACCAAATATTATCATATTATCTATTTATTTTCACACTTAAATCCTCTGTGAATATAAATAATCAAAATGATTAATAGACATATAGATGGATAGGCAGGTAGTCAGACGTAAAATCTGGGACACATATACATATACACATGTCATTGGTATAATGAACCAAAGAAAACAAATACCTTTATATCAATCCTTTCATTTTTCAGGTTTATTTGAGGTTTTAACCAAACCTCGCGTTCAGACCTGACCTTAAAAGAAATAAGTCTTTTACATTATTTTGGGGGGCATCATTTATACATGTAATATGAGGAAGATAAACATTTTATTTTACCAACCGCTTACCAGTGGCTGCAGTGGTTGCATGCACAGTTCTGTGGTATAGAGTGGCTACCATAAGCAAGAGTATTGTTTCAAAAAAACAATATATTTCGATCATAGCTATTTTTGATTTAGGCTATATCAAAAAATTTGTTTGATTTTTTTTTTTTTAAAGTTATTATACAAATGCGTTATCTTTAGCATTTGATATTTTACTTTATACCAACAGTTGTGTTCAAATAAATAGCGGTGTGTAAAAAATGTTTATAGCATTTTTTGAATAGCTTTTAGAGTTCCATATTTCAAATGTAGTGGAAACATTACACATTCTATTCCAAATCAAAGTATTAACAAATTTTGCATTATTCTTTTACAGGAAGCAAAGAAAATAAAGATTTAACTTCGCTTTAAATTACTGAACTAATATAACCATTGTTTTTGATAACTGCTGCGCATCTGCGTTGCATCGAGTCAACCAACTTCTGGCACACTTAGACACATCTCAGTGATGTAACATGGGATCATCGGGTGTTTCGGGTCTTTCAACATCAGACACCCTCGCCCAGGCGATCCAGCTGGGGGTGATCAGGCCCCAGCTAGTGTCTAAGTAGCTTGTGTGGTCCACGGATCGCCCCACTTGATCCACCGCTATCTTGATGCCTTCTCTGTGACATCAGTGATCTTCTTGATGGCTCTCCTGCTGTGCAGTGCCTTGATCACCAGCGTCTTGAGTGCCCTGAAGATTCCGACACTAGGACCATGTCTGGCCTGAGCATGGTCACTGTGATGGTGTCTGGGAATTTGAGCCGTCTCCCTAGGTACACCTTCAGCTGCCAGTCCCGTGCTGTTGCCAGGAGCCCCCCTGCATGATTTGGGTGCTGTTGTGGCTTCTCCCCAGGGTGATGGAATGCTTTGCTGGTTGCTGTTGCCTACTTGTGGAGATCCCTGCGCTGATGACCTCTGCAATGGCCCTCAGCACCTGGTCGTAGTGCCCCTCTCCCAGGGCTTTTGGACATCAGCTCAAGATGTGCGCCAATGAGCCTCTTTTCTGGCATAATGGGCATGCTGGAGTATCTGCCAGGCCCCAGAAGAATAGATTGGATGGGCTGGGGAGGACATCATAGACCGACCTTATCAGGAACCTTATCTGGTGTTGCTCAGCCTTCCAGAGCTCTAGCCACGAGATCTTTCGGTCTACTGCCTGCTCCCATTGAGTCCATGCCCCCTGCTGCTGCATCCCTACTATCCTACTGGAGCGTGCTTCCTCCACCCCTGCACGGACCTCCTCCTGGACCAGCTGGTGTCTTTCTTTTCCCTGGACCTTGTTGAAGTGAAGTCTTGGGTTGCTGCCAAGCCCTGCACATCCTGATGCCACTGCTCCCACCAACACGCTATGCTGCAGCCGTGATTCAGCCTCGTTAACTGCCTCATGTGCCCTCCAGTTCCAACCCGTTCTCACTTCTGTGCCCGCCGAGGAGACTTTGATGTCATTCGAGTCTCTATACAGCAGCACCTCTCTTGCCCGGGTAGGCATGAACTCCTCTGTCAGACTACTGAAGGGGAGTCATAGCTTGTTCTTCCTCCCATACAAGGTGATGCTACTGAGGCTTTGTGGTAGGCCCAACCGCCTGTGCAGGAAGGGGCTAACCTTCCTCTCAAAGCCCTCAACGGTGGTCAGTGGAATGTTGCAGACCAGCAGTTGTCAGAGAAGTCATGGTAAAATTCTGTGCTGGTAAATCCACGCATTGAACTTGCCTGGCAGTCCTGACTTGTCCACTACTGTGAACCAGGTACCCAACTCACTGCTGGTTGCTTGGAGTGCCGTGGTGTCCCTCAGGGTGCAGTCGAAGGTCTTGCCCAGGCTCTTAACTGCCTTCTCTCTGACAGATGGGATCTGGACATCTCCTAGAGAGAAGCGGAACTTGTCTGTGACCTTCCCCTTCCTCACAACCAGGGACTGGGACTTGAAGTCCATCCGAGCCCAGTTGATGAGGCGCTCAAGGCTTTGGAGGACCCATCTGCACCCCAGTACAAACACAATTTAATGTGCAAACATGGTAGATTAGTGCTGTACTAATATTATATTTTGGAGAAATAGAAATGCAGATGGAAGGAAATTAGATTTTCTGAGGTTCCTATTTTCATATTTGTTTATACTGTAGCAATTTCACTGAGGGGATGTTGTGAGGTGTGGATCAGTCAATACATTTGCCCAAATCACGAACATGCACAAATAAGGTCCTGTAGTGCCTGTAGCGTAGTGGTTAAAGTAAATGACTGGGACACGCAAGGTCGGTGGTTCTTATCCCGGTGTAGCCCTTGAGCAAGGCACTTAACCCTGCATTGCTCCAGGGGAGGATTGTCTCCTGCTTAGTCTAATCAACTGTATGTCGCTCTGGATAAGAGTGTCTGCCAAATGCCAATAATGTAATGTAAATGCATGATGTAGAAATACATTAAGGGCATAGGCAAACCACCAAATATGTGGTTTTGGCACAAATACAAATGAACACCAGTAATTCCAGAACATTTTATAAGAGACCATAATTTGGGGGAATCCTTTCACAGATGCTATTGATGCTATTGTCAAACATACATCCATCATAGAAACATATTTTTAAATATCTGTTCTAATACTTTTTGTATTTTCGTGGTAAATAATTTCATGCACATCACTTTCACAAGACATATACATAATGCAATGTAAGGTAATGAATTTCTGATTCTTCAGAAGTCAGCAAATAGCAAGCATCACAACATTCAGGTATATTTTCATGTAGATATACAGTGAGGTCCGTATTTGGACAGTATTACAATTTTTGTTCTTTTAGCTCTGTACTCCAGCACATTGGATTTGAAATGAAACAATGAACATGGGGTTCAATTGCATACTGTCACCTGTAATTTGAGGATATGTACATCTATATTGGGTGATCTGTGTAGGAATTGCATCCCTTTTCATACATAATCCCCCCCATCTTAGTGGACCAAAAGTAATTGCAATCAGCTTCTCAGATGCTTCTGATTAGACTGGTGTATTCATTTTCACTTCCTTATTGTAGGTATACAGTGGTTTTGTGTTCATTTGGTGCTTCTGCCTCAGAAGATCTGCCGGGTGGCTGCAAATTTGCATATTTTTTTTGTTTTTCCACAGTAACTACTTGCTGTTCGCACAACCACCATGTGTGCACTTTAATCCATTGCTGTCTGAAATACTTGCTATGTCTGACTTTAGGGGACAGCAGAGTAACGTATTTCTAATATTGGCCTCGGTTTCAAGAACAGTCCATGAACTTCTCCAAAACAAGCCTACTATCTAAAGATACAGTAAATTATAAATATTCATAAATATTCTGTGTGATAACTGGCATTTTAGAAATAATGATGTTCAGGATCAGTTTTGCATTTTATTGTCTACAACAATGGCTAAAATGGGGGTTGGGAAATCTGATCTGCAACTTCACCCTGGAGCTGTGTCAAATAAATGTAATATCTCTCAACCAAACGCTAGAATGCAAGCTTATGCGCTCAACAAGCAGGCGTATGGTCGTTACAATAAAGAACACAATGCAGGCTGACGCTTTTGTTCATATGTGGAGTGTGAGTTAAACGAGTGATTGCTATTCCATTTTATACAGCTTGGTTAAATACTCAATTCTCATTGGTTGGGAGGGATGTGTTACTTTTCCACATCGGCCCGGCTATTAAGTAGCGCCTTCAAAAGCAGCCTAATCACAACTTAAAACAGTGAAAAAATTGTTGGCAAGCCAACGTTTGCAATATCATAATGATGCTAGAGCCACTGTCAACTCAAGCATTGTCAGCTTGCTTATTATAAATAAATAATAAATATAAATAAAATAAAAAGCAATCGTGCTTTAAAACTCCATTTAGAGTTAAGGTTTGCCTTCGATCACACACAGATTAATTGTAACAGACATTTAAACCAGGGGTACCCAGGTTGATGCACCCCACTGTGATTTAACTGGTTAAATCTTGGCAATGCACAGTATCCAGCATCTTGCTTTTATAAACCAGTTAACGTAGACTCACCATGTTATGAACATTGCAACTTTCATGACGAAAAAATAAGAAATTACTTCCAGATCAGCTTTGGATTTTGTGTGTGTGTAATGTCTAATTCCTTCCTTTTTCATTAAAACTTTGTACGAGTCACTTACATGATCTGTTTCAGCATACAGTGACAAGGTAATGGTGCTCTCCTGTGACAGTGTCATCGGGAAGCTGTTGCTAACAAGACTACGGACCAGGCAGGCTTATACGGCTCAGCCAAAAGTGTTCCATGTAAAATTGTTCACGCATATACATGCATCATTTTATATAGACTGTATACATTTTTAATTGATGTTAAGATTAACCAGATTACAATTTAATTGATATTTGACTGCATAACAGAGTGCAAAACTAGTGTGAATATTGTGAATAAGTGTATGGAACATTATGAGCTAAAAAGCTCTTCCATACACAGGGATGTTGTGTAGTTATATGTCGTTTTCACTGTAATTATTGGTCCAATTCTCATAAATCAAATTGTTACTAGCATTAAACTACAATGAACTTATGGTGGAAGTGGCCGCTTCCCAGTGTTCTGTTTGGAACACTGTGAGTCTGTGTTAGCCAGTTAAGTTGCTGCTGTAGCTACAAACGTTGTGCTCTATAAGCTAACGATGAAGGCAGACAAAGTCCACCCAGTTTGGGGGGCTAAAGTAAATAAAACAAATATTTAAACATGAATAAATAAATAACTTAACATACTTACTACATCTGTGATGGAGACAAACGGCTTCAGGCTGCTGCCACTGTTAAAACTGCAGACAAACACCCATTGTAAACCAAGAACTGGCAGTCTCGGCTCTAGCAAAGGCTCTTTGGGCTTCTGGGAATAGCATATCTATGCAAAGAAATGCCTGTTAACAGCCAATCAGTGTGGCACAAATACGTCACCAAAAAGTCAAAACGTGCCTCACCAATTGAACACCCATGTTGGCGCAGTCCATGTGTACCCCAAAGACAGAAGCAAGAGGCATGCCCAACCAAGACTGACAGAAATGAGCGAAAAAAGGAAGAAAGGATGAGGAATCAGTACTTACTGGTTATCATTGTATCATTGTATCATTTGAATGGGACCCGTGTTCAATATCCTGTGTCAATCCCAGGTTTTGTGTGTGAAAGGGGTATAAGGGTTCATTTAAGTTTTCATTAAGGCTTCAGATAGTTACATAATGTTTATTTAAAGCTTGATGTCTTGAATGTTAGAATCAAGGCTCTTGTGTGATTTCAATATTTCTGTACCAATTCTACCATGGAATTTCCCCCCAGTGGCCATAGTGGCCTGATGATGTACTGTCCATGTCTGCAAATACTGTAATGTCATAGCAACAAATGTTCAATTGAATTCAACAGAAGTTGGTTCACAGAATCCCTTAAAAAACAAGACCCCCTAAGAATTTGTTAAAATTATTACCAATGCTCACAGTTACGGTGGGTTCCAGAATTATTGGCACTCTTGATAAATATGCACAAAAAATGTTGAAAAAAGAATGAAAAAGAATAGTTATTGACATGAGCTTTACTTTCCAACATGTGTAAAGCAGTGTGCTTTATTAATGATTCAATGGAAGTCTTCCATTTTTCAAATACATTTTTCAAATTTCCCCCAAAAACTGGTTCTACAATTATTGGTACCCCTGGATTAATACTTTGTGCAAACATCCCTGCTAAGCCATGAGTATTTTCCTATAATTTGTGATAAGGCCAGATAACACATTTGGGGGGATTTTTTGTATCATTCCTCCATGTAGAACTTTTCAGAATCATTGATGACCTTGGGATAACCCCCTCTTCAGTTCAGACCATTATTTAACCATTTCTTGTGTATGCTTGGAGTCATCTACCTACAGTATAACCAAGTCTCAGCTTCCTAGCAGAGGCAAGCAGATTTTCTGCCAAGATTGCCTGGTACTTGGTTGAATTCATTTCACCATTGATCATAAATAGTGCCCCTGGACCACTGGCAGCAAAACATATCTAATACATCAATGACCCGCCGCCATATTTGACATTAAGTAATCGCTTGAGGTACTTCTCCAATGTATGCATTTCATTTTGCCGCCAAACATGTTGATGGTGTGTATGGCCAAACATCAGAGGAGAAGGGCCAGACTGGTCAAAGTTGATAGGAAGGTGACAGTAATGCAAATTACCACACATTACAACAGTGGTATGCAGAAGAGCATCTCTGAACACACAACGCATCAAACCTAATAAATGCCGTATGTTTGAAAATAAAATATAGATCATTATCCATGTTGTTAATTATAGGCAGCCATTTTTTTGATTAAATGAAAATATTTATTTGTCATAAGGAAACATCATAAATCTCACATCTCCAAATTGTACTGTATGATGCAATACACAGCAACATGTGGCATAGTATGGACTGGAATTCTGGACTGGACAGTGCAGCAAGAGAAAAAATTATTTCTGATGAATTCAGGAACACACTCTATATTTGAGGCTGCAGCTCTTATTGTGATTAAAATAAACGCTTAAACTCTATATGCTATTCCCCAGCAGTCCTATTAGAGGTGCACACTGGTTTGTACGCTTTCCCCTCAATTGAAAATCAAAATTGAATGCTGAAACAAATCCTGCAGCTGTTAGAGCTATCGTGAGTTCCATCGACATGGCTCAAGGTTTTCTTAAGCCCCTAATAAAGGGATGTTGCATGACTCCACTGGGCCCTCCCAATGAAACCCTGCCAACTAATTTTTGCTGCAGAAACTGACCCAGTGAATTTATTTTAGTTTCTGCTTGCTGTGGAGACAGACTTCCATCTCCAGCGCATGCTGGAATAGAGGAATGGAGCAAGTGCTTGAAATGGAGGGGGTGCTGACTGCTTCCTCCTGCTGATGGTTACCGTCAAACTTAATCTGTTTTTGTAGGAGTGCATAAACTGTGAAAGCTACTTAAAGAGTTTATATTGGATTTAACTTGTGTAGCCTGAAGGTGCTTGCAGGCAAAATGGATCCAAAAACTGTAGGGATGCAGACCTGGGATGGATTTAGAGAGGATCATGGGCAAAAATGATGTGCACCTTAAAAACAGGTGTTGTTTTCAGGGTAAAAAATGACCCACCAGAACCGCAGAGAAAACCCCCTAAATGGTCTTTTTTCAACTTGAAGTTGTTTGTGATGAGTGACAGGTTGTTTCTTCAAGCAAAATAGATTTGAAAAATACAAATTCAATTAAGCTGCTTTATTTTAGGGGTTTAGTGAAGGTGGGTCATTTTTACCCTTAGGACAAGGAGAGTATACAGAATGTTAAGACTACACTAGGGTTAATACAAAAACATCAAGAGAATATAGCTGTGGAATGATGAATAACGTTATGGAATGATGGAATAAACTTAGATTCTCAGAAATGTCACCACCACAAGAGCAAGTCTGGGGTGACAAGGAAAACTCCCTGGTGAGATTTTTAAATCTTGGGAGGAATCCGATTCAAGGGGTGTGGGTTTTATTGACCGAGCTTGGTGACAGTCCTGAGGTGGCGGCTTAGACAGTGGGTGGCGCCAGGCAGTGATGGTGAGGAACAGGCAGCAATGAAGTGCTGGACGGCAGTGTTGGGGGAGTCATATGTTGACTCAAAAATACTACTCACCTGGCAGGTATTTAAGAGAGCACCAGAGGTCTCTGAACTTGCTGTTGGAGAGGCAATGCCAGATAGGCCTGGAAGCAGTGGTGTTGAGAGTTCCTCTACAGGCAGATCGCCATGAGGGCACTATATAGTATCTGCATTTCTGGAAAACTTAATTTTGTTATGTTTGTTTTTCTTGTGGATGTACAGCAATGAAATAATATTGAATATGGAGTAAAGAATCAACAATTTTGAGTGAATTTATTTGGAGTAATTATATTTCAATTGAATACAAACTTTAATATGATCTGCTGTTTGAAGTAATCCAGCGTCACTAACTCCACTGATTGTGCCATTGTCTTCTCCCAGGATGTGGAGCACTACCTCGGCCACCGAGCTTAGAGGTTTAGGCACAGGACGTCCACCTGGATATAAAGTATATCTTATAAAGTATGACCACTGCCTCTGTGTGGCAATTTTCCTTTAATTATAATTTTTTTTTGTTTCAAACTTCCACCAAAATCCTCCACCATCCAATGTCATTTTCTTTTTGTATTCATTTTGCTTTGCCAAAGATTAACCAACAATGTTTTCTATTTAAACAGAACACAGACTCCCAAAGGCTGATTGTTCTTCCTCTTTCGGCGATTGATGACATCATCGTAATCTGTTCATTTCAGGCACCTGTTATTGTCACAAAAACACACTTACTCTTGAAGAATTACTCTTCAGAATATTTCAAGACTTTTCTCAGAGAAAGTGTGAGCTCCTTTTTTTAAGTGTAGTGTGATTTCACTCCTAAGTAAGCTCTTGGAGTTTAAAGTGCAATTTCTAAGGTGTTTGATACAGATAACAATTCTTGAGATCTGGGGCAAGAACCCGAATGGCAGAATGAAGAGGGAAAATTGAGACAGCCAGGGAATAGTTAGGGAAGTGAAATAGCAACAGACAGGGACACAACTGGACATGGCTGCAGAGCTACGAGGACAGGGATTGAGAACCCAAGCAGTCAGTCATGAGAGGTAGACAGCCGAACCCACTTATCAAGAGCCATCCCAGTAAAGTGGGGTCACAGCTGGTTGACAGGTAATAGTAAGGATAAGATGCCACCCCTCTATGGCTACAAGTTTCTCCTGCCCTGTCTCCAGACTACAACTGATTATGAGTTTGATCATAAAGGTATGTTCTTCATACCTTTATGAATCTTAAAGGAGAAAGCTCTACTGCCCATCAGTGGCTGTATGAATAAAACCGCTCAGAACTATTTGTATTATGTCCTATATCCTCATTGACATTTTAACATTCTTAAATTTTTAATAGGATGTTTGCATTTTTCTTTTTTGGAGCTGTGTTGTTTTGGCTTCGTGGACTCTTTCACGAGCGTGGGGAGTTCTGGGGAGACCACTTAATTCACTCATGATATGCCTCGGCCTACTTGTAGCAAACTTTTTAAACCTATATTACAGTTTTATACTCTTTGATCAAATGTGAACAAAAACGAATATAATAATAAAAGATTTGATGGGCAGAGTACCTTTGTAGTTCACAAGGCTTACATTTGAGTCGCAAGGCATTTGAGTTGCCTCGCGTTGACAAATCCAGTACTTTATTATCAATTAACTCATTTTATAGCACCACTGTCGTGATATTGTAATGCATCTTGATTACGCAACTGTTGTCAAACTTATGTAGCAAATTAAAGTGAATTTCAGTTTAAAGTCAAAGCCACACTACTTGTCAGTTAGACCTACCTGTCAATTCTTCATGATTATGAGGAGTGGAGTTTGGGTGAAAGATACACCATTTTGACTATTCTCGGCTTGGCCACAATAAAATCAATACAGCTGTAACGTCAGTTTCAGACTCTCAGACATTTAGCCCTGTATCTAACCTTATTCCAATCCCTACTCTTAACGCCAACCTGTAACCCTTACTCAAACTTCTGTCATTCCCTTGTGACCTTAGACTACATTCAGGGCAAGTACATCATTTAAATAGTGAAGGTTATCAAAATTTTGCAGGTGTGCTGACAGTGGAGTGGAGCTGACAAATTCTGTGTATGACTGTAATGGCTTGTATTTAAAATGTAGTATTTAAAGTTGTTAGATTATGTGGTTACACATTACTTGAATCCCTTGCCATAAGGATGACAACACTGTTATACATATGACATAGCAGCTGTCAGAAGATGGCATGACAGATGATGTCAAATGACATAAACCTGTCATACCTTTATCTGTACATCTTTTGCACCATAACATCTGACAGAAGAATGAGTCAACTGACATCATCTGTTATGCCATCATGTGACAGTGTTTTGTCAGCCTTATGGCGAGGGGTTCAAGTATGTCACCGATCATTTAAGTGATTTAAGAATCTCTTCAAACCCCTTAAGGTGCACAATCTCTCCTGCTTTACAGCAAAAACAAAGGAAGTCACCTTGCTGTTCCAATACTTTTGGAGGGGACTGTCTGTCAGAAATACTGGTCAGACACGGTTGTACTTGGGCTCATCATGTTCGAGAGAGCCTATACAAAATGTAGATCATAAAATTTCAAAGTACTTGTAGAAGTATACACAGGCAAAACAGACAACAATGATAATTTCTCCAGATAAATTCCAAATAAACAATGGACATTCTATCAGCATTTCTCAGATTTAGCACATTTTGTAGAATAAAAAACAATTATGCATGTGGTGCATTGTTGTGAAAAGGACACTGACATTACTGTATTTATTGTCCAAAATGCAGTGAAGGTGAGGCCCTTGTTTACCACCCACATGTTACAAAACTGTTGTCGCTCAAGCAATGGCATCTTAAAATAGGTTATACAGAACCGTGAGTTTTAACACTTTCAAACTATATATCCTGTTACCATAGTGATTGAAAATTGCATCCCGAAGAAAGGAATGAATGTAAAAAACCCTCACTTAAGGCCATTCCAATCCATTAAATATTCCTTCAAGGAGTTAGGAGCCAGGAGCTAGGATGCTCTAAAAGATTTATTGAGCATCCTTTGCACTAATATTTCTTTGGACTATGACACATATACGTAAATGATTGACCTGTAGATCAACTTCTCCCCATCTGCCACGTCTGTAACTGATGTCACTTCCAACTGATGTTTGAAGGAGAAAGGACATTCCATTTGCCTAATTGAAATTTTTTGCATTTCCTTGCTTCCTTTCCTTGCCTCCCCAATAGGTGTAGCTAGGAGCAAGGAAAGGATGCAAGGAAAGGAAGGATTAGGTGAAAAATAAGCAAATGGGATGAGCCCATGATTTTGTTCAATTCTTTTTTTTTTTCTTTGGTTTAAAGTATCAACCAAATTACTTAACTGGAATTATAATTTACAATTATCATTCTGGAAATACAATTACAGAAAATGTTTCATGCTGTCAGTTATAAAATGCACTTGCACAGTTTGGTTGACAACATGGGCTGTCTCAAGCTGGTTTACAGTGTAATTATAATGTGTAGCAACTGGTGCCTAAGGAAGCAGAACATCCATGCACTGTATGTCCAATTGCATTATTCTCATGATAAATTAAATGTGATTTAAATGGTGTGTAATCATTTGTAACTACTACTAATTAATTTTAAGTGGAATGACAGAATTACAATCACTGTTGTACATATGATTCAAACCTATGATTCATACTATATGGCTTTTTCAGAAGCTTAGCAAGTAAACAATCAACATTATTCTTGTTGTGAGTTTTGGTGAAATTATTACAAAAATCTGAATCTGAATGAGTGACATCTCACATTAAAGTGGTTATTCTCTTTTAATCAAGTCAGTCTCATAAAAAATATCAGTCTCATAAAAGCAACATAGCAAAATAAATAAATATCATGAGAAAATCCTGCATACACCTGAGAGTACTTATCTAAGTAGAAACACACAAATAGAATATTGATGATATTAAAACTGCTAGCTGTATCACTTCCAGATGCAGTCCATAGTTATCAGATCACATGAACATTTTGGCTGATCCAGGTTTGCAGCCGAGACTGCAAGTTTTTTTAGCAGAAACCAGTTTGATTTATATTAGAAATTTTATATTGGCATTGGTAAACAGTTCACTGACACAATACCTGTGTCTCTTGGCTGATATCTCTGCATGGATGACTTCCCACCACCTGAAGCTTAACCTTGCCAAAACTGAGCTTCTCTACATCCCTGCTAAGTCCTCTCCATCAATCGACCTCTCATTGACTGTTGAGGACTTTGTAGTTTCCTCCTCCCGTACGGCAAAGAATCTTGGGGTAACTCTTGATAACTGCCTCACCCTGGCTCCACAAGTATCCTCCACTGCCAGAACCTGCAGGTTCTTTCTGTACAATATACGCCGTATCCGTCATCTCCTGACGGAGAAAGCCACCCAGCTCCAAGTCCAGGCGCTCGTCATTTCCCGCCTGGATTACTGCAACTCCCTCCTAGCCGGTCTCCCAGCATGTGCCATCAAGCCCCTCCAGCTGGTCCAGAATGCTGCAGCCCGCCTGATCACCAGTCAGCCCAGGTCAGCTCATGTCACCCCGCTTCTCATTGGCCTCCACTGGCTTCCTAGTGCCGCACGCATCTGATTCAAGGCCCTAGTGTTGGCATTTCAGGCTGCTAAGGGGACTGCCCCACCTTACATACAATCCTTGAACACTCCCTACTACCCAGCTAGACCACTCCGGTCTGCCAGCTCTGGTCGCCTTATGGTTCCCTCACTACGAGCACCTGGCGGTCGAGCTGCACGTTCACGCCTGTTTTCCGTTCTGGTTCCTCAGTCGTGGAATGACTTGCCTACCACTGTCAGGACAGCACAATCCCTCCCCCTATTTCGACGCAGACTAAAAACACACCTCTTCAAACTCTACCTTAGTCCTCCCTCCTGATTTCCCCCGCCCCCCTTTCTGATATCCCTATCCCTCTTGTCTAACCCCCCCCAAAAAAGAAAAGAAAAAATTGCACTTATGATGACTATATATTTAAAACAGCACTTCCTATGTATTTTCCTAGTTATGGATGTGATGCTTTGACTTGTGGAAGAACCTATGCACTTGTAAGTCACTTTGGATTAAAAGCGTCTGCCAAATGACTAAAATGTAAATGTAAACAATACCAATTTTTGTTTTTACAAAGAGAGATGATCAGCAAAAGATCCTCTGATCTCTTGATCAAAACATTTATATGTTCAGATCAAGTCTTTCATCATAGTTTTTTGCCTAATCTAACCTACCTTACTTTACCAACTCCTATATTTTTCTATATATTTGCAAATCTCAAGAAAACATTATAAATAAATGTACACTCAGTAATCACTTTATTAGGTACGCCCGCACACCAGCTTGTTAATGCAAACATACCAATCATGGCAACAACTAAATGCATAAAAGCATGCAGACATGGGCAAGAGCTTCAGCTGTTTTTCAGACCAAATTTCAGAATTGGGAAGAAATGTGATCTAAGTGACCTTGACCGTGGAATGATTGTTGGTGCCAGACAGGGTGGTTTGAATTTCTCAGAAACTGCTGATCTCCTGGGATTTTCACGAGGATTTTCACAGATTTTCTAGAGTTTGCAGAGAATGGTGTGAAAAACCAAAAACATCCAGTGAGCAGTTCTGCAGACAAAAATGCCTTGTTAATCAGAGAGGTCAGAGGAGAAGGGCCAGACTGGTTGAAGCTGACAGGAAGATGACAGAAACACAAATAACCATGCAGAAGAGCATCTCTGAACACACAACGCATGAAATGTCTAAGTGGATAGGCTACAGCAGCTGAAGACCAAAATAAGTCTAATAAATACTGTGATGCAGAGTTAACGGTGGCCACTGCTCACATGGTGAAATGACTGCAAAACTCAGAGAACGGGTTGGCTTAAAGCCTTTTATTTATCCAAAATCCAACAAAAGGTTAATAAAATAAGCCAAAACTGGCAAGCCAAAACAGAAGAAATCACAAAAATGCCTTGCCCAAAATTCAATTCATGCAGCAGGGCATTCAACCATCTCCCAAACCAGAACTGTCTTAACCGTTTAAAACCCAGGCCTTTTTATAGCCCAATAATTAGGTAATTGGCCACAGCTACAGTGATTACAATCAATCACAACTGTGGCCATACCTGTCTGGAGGGCCAGCGCTGCCGCCTGGTGGACAGCACCTTACTATTTCCAACCGGGCGCCACATTCCCTCCCCCTACCTTTGAGCTCTGAGAGGAAGCGTTATAATCACCAGGAAGGGAGTTCCATTAAATGGAAGCCACCCCCACGGTCAAACAGCAGGCTTCCTGGTGTTGCTGGCTCCGGCACACAAATTAAGCTGGGCATGGCAGGCTGTGGGGGACCCTTGTCAGGAGGGCCCGCTGAAGCAGGCTGAGGGAGGATCTAGCCGTCCCCGCTGAAGCAGGCTGAGGGAGGATCTAGCTTAATTTCCACCATGGTTGTTCACAAGATATTATGGTTGTGGAATATTATGCGTTGTAGGATATTTCTAGTGCCATAAAAAGTCAAAGTGGATTTGGACACTATACCAAGATGACTGACAGACAAATAATATACTATTGAGTAAATAGGAAGTCATTTTGGACACTCTAACAGTCATAACAATTCTGTGATAACTTTTACAAACTTTTGTGTTGTATATTCTCTTCATGATGGCCTTCCATTTGATTTGGTATATTGTTATAGATTGTTAATTATCTTCACAAAACTTCAAATTGAATCCACTAATAGTCACCCAACATGTCAATACATTGTTTTAATCCCGATCCCTGTGAACATGTGAACACTCATCATGTAAGATGTTATTTTGCCCTATTGTGTGGTTAAGGTGAGATATCCTCATGTTGTTGGAAGCTTTGGAAAACTCGTCCCAACAGCCTTCCTGTCTTTCATTTTGTAAACTTCGCTTCAGTTGTCCTTTTGTAATACCTCTTGAATGAACCTTTGTGGCTGGTTAACATGAGAACCACTCATGGAAACTGACACAATGAGCTGGGATTCCCCTAAAGGAATCCAGATTGGACCGCTAGGAACAGCACTGTGCTTACTATGGCACAAAGTTAGGTGGCACAGAACACCCCTCATTAATGCATTCACGTTCCCATGCCACTTATCGCAGAGTACGGAATTGCTGCAGTGCCTTGGCTAAATATCAGAATGACATTTAATGGTATATTTAATGGAATGGTATAATGGCCATCTGATCAACCCCCAGTTTATTTTAAAATAATAATTCCATTCCCTCCACCTGACTACAAATGGCCTTCATGCATCACCTAGGGTGTGCTTGTAGAAGTGCCATTTTACTACAGAATCTCACGAATATCAAGCACACCCACCATAAAATCTGCTCAGGTATTGATGTGATAAGATAGGTAAGGTGGCCTCTGGTATTATCAAGAATTGGTAATTTAATTCAATGAAATTTTATTTGTATAGTGCTTTTTATAGAAGACTGTAACACAGACGCTTTATATAGAAGGGGGAAAAAGGCATGGCATGAACCAGGGGAGGAACAGAATTGCAGCGGCCCACAAGCTAAGGGCGGTGGACACAGTTGGAGTAGCCTGTGAGCTCAGGGTGGGAAAGGGGCAGGAGCCTCAATTCATGATAATGTCAAGATTATAAAGTGTTCCTCGCAAAGTCATGCACATCGAGTAATAATGGCTCCGAATGGGAATTAAACTCAGCAATGCTGCCTCTTGGTTACCACACTTCATTTCCATAAAAAAATTAAACAACTTCCCAAAACTCACACAATATACTATTTTAAAATACATTAAGAATGCAGTGAAGGGACATGAATAGTGATGAGTTATTAGAATCTTTGTGGCATTATTTTTTCAAGGCAGCACCTCTCATAAATTAGTTTCAATATTTTATGAAGGAACCAAAGGATCAGAACAGACTGTGACTACACAAGATTAGAGTCTCGTGTATGCTGCTTTACAGCCCCAGGGTGTTCTCAGGAAGTCTATGAAATGCCTAGGTTTCGGGTTTGATCCCAACTTACCCACGCGCTAACCTGTGATGCCATCCATAGGGATTTAGAGGTGGGGGATGTGAAAATGTACAAGCAGAAAAGTGATAAAGTAGAAATCTAGAGGGACATCAAGAGGATCCTATGCATGTCTATGTCACAGAGAGGGAAGCTTGTGTGGACCTACAATAATGGGAAAAAGCATGAAGCAGTAATTCAATGGGACTGAATGTCAAAGAAAAATTGCTATTCAAGGATCAAAAATAAAATTAATCTGGGTTACAGTCCCCTTCAAAAGTATTGGAACAGCAAGGCCAAATCCTTTGTTTTTGCAATACACTGAATACATTTGGGGTTGAGATAAAAAGACAATTCAGAATTTCAGCTTTTATTTACAGGTATTTACATCTAGATATGTTAAACTACTTAGAACATAGCACCTTTGATATCAGACCACCACATTTTAGGTGAGCAAATATGTTGTATATGTATTTGTATATGTATATGTATTTAAGTAAATGAAAGTAAATAACACTTAATATTTGGTAGCATATCCCTTGCTTCAATCTTCTCTTCAGGAGGTAAAATACATGCCCAATTGGGTAAAGGTCTGGTGATTGACTTGGCCAGTCTAAAACCTTCCTCCCAGTTCCTCCCAGTTAGTTTGGACGCATTTCTCAGTACATTGGCAGACATAATGTTTTTGTAAACTTCTGAATTCATCCTGCTGCTACCATCATGAGTTATGCCATCAATAAAGATTAGTGAGCCCACTCCAGAAGCACAATGCAAGCCCAAGCTATGACACTTCCTCCACCATGCTTCACAAATGAGCTTGTATGTTTTGGATCATGAGCAGATCCCTTCTTTCTCCACACTTTGGCCTTTCATTTTACATTTACCTTTTAGTTATTTGGCAGACGCTTTTAATCCAAAGCGACATACAAGTGCATAGGTTCTTCCACAAGTTAAAGCATCACATCCATAACTAGTAAAATACACAAAGTGTTGTTCTAAAGTTATAGTCATCATAAGTGCAATCTTTTTTTTTTTTCGATCACTTTGGTAGAGGTTAATCTTGGTCTCTTCAGTCCATTGTTCCAGAACTTTTGTGGGTCATCTCTGTACTTCTTTGCTAATTGTAATCTCATTTTCCAATTCTTACAACTGATGAGTGGTTTGCATCTTGTGGTATAGCCTCTATATTGCTGCTCTCTAAGTTTCTTCAAATGGCTAATTGAGATACCTTCACCCCTGCATTGCGGATATTGTTTGTGATGTCACTGATTATTGTTTTGGGGTTTTTCTTCACAGCTCTCACAATGTTTCTGTCATCAACTGCTGTTGTTTTCCTTGGTCAACCTGTTCAATGTCTGCTGCTCAGTATGGCAGCCTTTTCTTTTCTTTTTCAGGATATTCCAAGTGGTTGTACAAGCTATCCTCAATGCTTGTGCAATGGCTTGATTTACCCTCTTTTCTAAGCTTCAAAATGGCTTGCCTTTCTCCCAAAGCTCTCTGGTCTTCCTATTGGTTTATCTTTTCTAACACAAATGCAGTCTTCACAGGGAAAACGCAAGGCTAAAACCAAGAGTAGACATTCAGAAGTACTTTTGCCCACCCAAAGATTAGGTGGTCTGATGCAAACGTGATATGTTCTAAGTTGTTTAACAAAACTAGATAAAAGTACCAGGAAATAAAAGCTGAAATTCGGACCTGTCATCTCATGTACATCCTTTGACCTCAAACTCAATTGAACACATTAAGGTGATTTCACATCTATAAGTTCTGCCCACTCATACCAAACTGGAGGATTTGTCTGCCCAAACACTTAGCCCCTGTCTTCCTTTCCAATTGAAGAGCAATTAAATCTGAGCAGAAAGAGACCCTTGAATGCAGGTCTATAGCCGATCGAAGCTCGAGAGAACAGGTGCAGAGTCCCTTGAAGCTCATCTCATTTCCAGCAATAACTATGTGTCAGTTGTTTAGAAGTCTGTTCCAAATGTCTGCTGGCTATCCAGAATTGTACAGCCTCTAATGGAAATGAAAATAGCCTTCACTGGAGTCGCAGAGAGAGGGACACTGTTTTTTGCTGTATTTCAGCAAATCAATTGATTGGAATAATTTCTCTCTAAAGATAATGGCTTCAGATGGAATTGCCACCAAGAGCAAATTCTGCACACCTGACCTCTGCCATCCACGTAGTTGTGACCTTCAATGAGCTGGGAGATGATCATGTTCTAAACTGGAGAATTCAATATGATTCTAGTGCTCTTTGTCAGAGGTTACATGCCTGAACAATGATAAATGTCTGGCACACCTGTAATTAAGCAAATGCATGAGTCTGTCATGTCTGTAGCGTTTTGCCATCTGTGTTTTCTCTGTTCTCCATTTTCCCTAGCGTTTTCGCCTCTTCTTACCCTGTGTTTTCCGTCGTCTGTGTCTGTCTTCACCTGTTCTCCACTTAGTGTCTCTGCCTCCCACTCCTGATGTGTATTTCCTTCATGTCATTCTGTCATGTCCCTCACCTGCTTCTCGTTGTCTGTTAATCAGTGTTGTATTTAAGCCTGTCCTTTTCAGTTCTCGTTGCTAGTTTGTATTTTCCAGGTCTACCCTTTTATTCCTTTCCCCTGGTTCTAGCCTTATTCTGCTAGTTTTTCTGTGCCAAGATATTTTGATTTTCTGGTTTTTGATCTCTGCCTGGTTTTGATTCTCTGCATTTCATATTTGTACTTTCACTGGTTTGGTCTGTCTTATTTGTTTCTGAGGACCAGGGGCTGGAGGATTGTTGTATACAGTACAGCCCTGATTGCACTCACTTTGGAGTCACAGTCATGGGAACTTGAGACAATGCGGCTTGTATAAGAGATATAGCTCTCTAATATCCGGGGCCGCCAAGCGATGGAGCCATTGTGGTGTATTCACAACAACATGGATGATTAGGAATAGATAGGGTGCAATTGTCTACCAAATTGGGAGAAAATGGGGAAAAATCATACACACTCAAAATATCAAAATATGCTAGGGACAAAATTATTGTATACAGTTCATCCCCAACATGTTGTCCACCACTAGACAAATTGTGTAGATATATAAAAGCAGTGACATTCTGCTAGTGTTTTTCCAAGATGAGGCACACGTGTCCTTTTTGAGTGCCAAATCCTCTTCAAATGGTATATTTTGGATAATTAAGTAAGTAAGTAATAATTTAAGTTCTCTACACCTTAAATCAAGTTGTCTTCACTCAAAATGACTTATTTTGAACAGATAACAGTAGAAAATCAATTCTAATAGGTTTACTCGGTCTGGCTCAGGTGCGGCTGCCGGATGTCCAATTTGTTTGTCACAAGATTATTTTACTCTGACAACGCAATACTTTTTTTACATGAATGAAGTAAAACAATTTTATCTTGAGTCAAACCGCTGAAAACTTTATTGTAGCACAGGGATAACATTGCATTTTGTTTTACTTTGCAGTTTTTATTTGCAAAACACAGGTACAGTGCATCCGGAAAGTATTCACAGCGCTTCACATCTCCCCCGATTGCTCAGTTTAGACAAGCGGCCAGCTCTAGGAGGAGTCCTGGTGGTTCCGAACTTCTACCATTTATGGATGATGGAGGCCACTGTGCTCATTGGGACTTTCAAAGCAGCAGAAATTTTTCTGTACCCTTCCCCAGATTTGTGCCTCGAGACAATCCTGTCTCGGAGGTCTACAGACAATTCCTTTGACTTCATGCTTGGTTTGTGCGCCGACATGCACTGTCAACTGTGGGACCTTATATAGACAGGTGTGTGCCTTTCCAAATCATGTCCAATCAACTGAATTTACCACAGGTGGATTCCAATTAAGCTGTAGAAACATCTCAAGGTTGATCAGTGGAAACAGGATGCACCTGAGCTCAATTTTGAGCTTCATGGCAAAGGCTGTGAATACTTATGTACATGTGATTTCTTAGTTTTTTATTTTTAATAAATTTGCAAAAATCTAAAAAAAAACTTCTTTCATGTTGTCATTATGGGGTGTTGTGTGTAGAATTCTGAGGAAAAAAAAGAATTTATTCCATTTTGGAATAAGGCTGTAACATAACAAAATGTGGGAAAAGTGAAGCGCTGTGAATACTTTCCGGATGCACTGTATGTTGATAACTTACTGTTATTTCATATTTCATTAAAACATTCGTTTTAGATTAAGTAGCAATGTGCTAGAATAAAAAAAGAAAGTTGACATTGACTAACTTTACTTACTGTAGTTCTACCATCACGCAAGCTATGAGAGAAATTTCATTTGGTACAGCTTGAGTAATGTTAAACTACTCTTATACCTAGAAACCAAAATCATAATTTATATTTGTGACTTTTCAGAGAAATAAATATTACTATCACTTTCACATTATGTAACTTTACACTAGCTTCCAATTTCGATTGCTAACGTTAGCTAGCTAGCTAAATATAATAATCGTTACAATTAATGAGCTAGCTAACATTACTCGGCTATTGGCTAATATAAACTTGAGAGGAATGCTGTTGAATACTGAATATTGCCTGACCTCGCAAATGCTATTTTGGCTGAATGGGCACAAATTCCCACAGACACACTCCAAATTCTTGTGGAGAGCCTTTCCAGAAGAGTGGCGGCTGTTACAGTGATAAATGGGAGGCCAACTCCATATTAATGCCCATGGTTTAGAAATGTGATGCCCAACAAGCTTATATAGGTGTGATGGTCAGGGGTCTACATACTGTTGGCCATATAGTGTATCAACCAAGTGTCAACACATCGTTGAAATATTACCTCACATCTGATTTTGGACTGTACCAGACGAAAGCTTTCAAAAATCTAAAATCCATTTGATAATTTTCATCAAGCTTGGTCCGAAGATCATCTATGCCAAATATCATCCTTGGGATCTCTGAAGTATCTCTTGACACAATAATCACCTTTGTTAAGGGAAATATATCCATACTTATGAGGGAAAAAGGTGTTTTTGCTTAGTCCATACACCAATGTTTGGCACCAACACATCAAAGCGTTGCTGAGATATGCAAACTTTGTGGCCTGTGGAAATTTTTTAACCTTTCAATAAAATCCAATATGGTGGCTGCATCAATTAGGTTTTGTTTTTGATACATCAATGTGTTGCTGAGTTATGACCTCACTTCCTGTTTGTGTCTTCCTATGTGGAGACACTTCCATTTTCATAGTAATTTACAAACACCTTCGTCTCTGCCTTGGGATCTCCCAAGATACAACCACACACAATAAACACATCAACAGTTACTGGGCAAAACACGTTTTTACTCATTGCAGCGCCCCCCAGTGGGGAAATGACTCATTTTTTGCACGTTCTCAGGGGTACTGAGTCTATGTACCAAGTTTTGTGTCGATACATCAAAGCATTGCTGAAATATGAGCTCACTTCCTGTTTGGCGACTTTGCTGCCAATTTTGGTTGGCTGTGATGGACGAACGCTTTGTAAAATCAAAAAACTTGTCTGAGGCCTGGTCTGAAAATCATCTGTGCCAAATTCGGTGAAGATTGAACAAAATTTGTGGCCTGTGAAAATGTTAACTTTTTCAGAAAAACGAATATAGCGCCTTTATCCAAAGCGCAGCACAATTGATGCTTCTCATTCCAGGCAAGGCAACATAAATAATGGCATGGTTCACAGATTTAGTCCTGCTACAGGCCAAATAAGAAGTGCTACTATGTGCCATTATGGAAAGGACTGGATAATTCATTACCATTATTCTTATGCAACCATTATACAATATATTAATTTGGCCTTTCTTATAGGGAGTACCCTCCCCCGCCCTTCCCATGACCCCCTCAATTCAAGCCCTGCATATGTCCATGCCTCACACAAAGCGTCTGGTTTTCAAATTACCCAAGTAATTTGTTCTTTCAAATTGTGGAAAAAGTAAATCTGAAAATCTGAAAAAAGGCAAGAGGCAATATTTAACTACATTTAACTAACACACCACGGTAATTAATGAAAGAAATCTGAATGTTATGAGATTTATGTTTTTCTTGTAGATTTTGCTCTTGTGTTTGGAGTTCGTCAATTTGTCCTTTCACAGTTTGAGAAGTTAATTTGTATGATTGCTGAACTTGCAAACTGTTTATCAAGAAATGTTGCATTTAACAAGTCAATGTTATGGACAAATGTTGATTGAATCTACGCCACATTGTATTGCATTCATATTCAGTGATAAGGATATTCACGGCTTATTGGATGCAAATGAACAATAATGAAAGAACATTAAAATGACAAACTGTAATAAATGGCTTTTCCATATCTCATTCTGTTTGTAGTCCTTAATTTTGTAAGGATCTGTACCAAGAGAACACAGCAGCAATAGATTTACATGAATATCTGATTCCTTGGTTATGTTTATTTGATTACTTTCCTTCCAAAACCATGCATCTTCCAGGACAGATATGTTCATAAAAATTACATGGCAAAGTTTCCATGAATATTGTTTGAGCAGTTCATGCATAATAGCCTCAGTGTCCTCTGTGAATTGACTGTCAATGTGAGGCCTTTCACAAGGGGTGAGCAAGTACTGCATTACTCGTATCCGTATCCGTATCCGTTCAACCAAATAAATTATCCGTATCCATATCTGGTGTACTCGCACTCGGAAGTGGGCATGACGTAACCCGAAGTGGTGTCGTTTAAACAGTCCCCCATACTGCATCATGATTCGCAGTGCATTGAAACCAAGATGAAACCAGAAGCACAACTACTACAGTTTTGAACTCTGTTATGCAGGTAAATCTCTATTAAATCTTTATCTGGTTAATCTTTACATTAATCAAAAAATTAAACTGTCTATATAAAATGATGGGTGTGCGTAAACAATTTTACAAGGAATTATTTTGGCCTGCCAGTTCGTTTCAGAACCACTATGGCGTTGTTGAAGTTTGATCAAAATGCCCTTATTGAAAATCAGGAATGATGAAGTTTGATTTAAATACTTTCAGAATCATGTGCAAAAATACCCTTTCCTAAATGTTACTATATATCTCTATACTATATTTCAAATGCTGTTTAGTACTACAATGATAAGCCATACTGTTTGAATAATTATTATTAATTATGTTCAAATGAATTAGTCAGTCATCTTGAGCAATTAGAACTGTGTGTCTGTTAAAACACATTGAGCTGCAAAGTACAGTCTGTTTAATGAAAGTGCAGAGAACACTTAATCAGGTGTTTACAAACCATGGCATTGGATGCGGCCTGTTTTGACTCTGTGATGCAGCCCAAGAGATGTGGGTCTTTGCAAAGAGATGTTTTGAGTTAGTGATCACCAGCTCAATTTGCCTGCATCATTATATAGGCGAAAGGTTAAGACAGCTCAGCTTTCATAGAGTGACAGAAAATATTAAGGCGGGTTAAGAGAGACAATGTGATGATTTATGACAAATGATTGGTTAGCTATAATGTATAAAGACTAGGATACTTCCTACTGTTACTTTGGAATTCTCTGATCTCTGGAAGTTCTCTGGAGCGCACAGACTCCCCAGATTAATCTGTTTTATTTTTAATTAAAGATTTATAATGAGCAACTACTGAGTCTGAATATTTTTTCAACATCATTGCTGCCAAAACAACTTCACCTACGTAAAAGGGACGAGGAGGAAAAGAGACAAAAAATATTTCCTCAACAGCGTCACACTCCCCTTTTAAACACACACCCACGTTGTCCTAAAGCACTGTACTTGTAAGCAACACATCCATCACAGTTTGCTACATAAAGAAAATAATTCAGATAAAAATCACTCAAATAACATACCACAAACACTTGTGTGACCAGTGACCACACTCCCGTCAAGATCCCTGGACCGCTAACTCTCACGGTAATCTGTGACAATCTGAGGCAATACACCTCATTCAATATACTGCGCTCACATGGATTATCGGTACGTTTCAAAATAAGTAAGGGCGGAACAAAACTGTTCCATACCTTGCTAGCAGGTGATGTCTATCCTTCGCCCACACTACTGTACAGTCAGCCTAGTCACCGGCTAGGCTACCAACCACCACCTAAGGTGATAATAAATAGGCCTACTTCACCATTTTAGGAGCTAAACATTTATTAATTACATGATCATTAAAACACTGTACTTACAAATACGATTGATTGCCAAGGGAGAAAGCTCACTCCATGCAAAGTGCCACCTTTCATTTTATCAGCGTCTTCACCATCGGCAGGCATTTCTGTTCGCGTCACACTAACCTTTCAAATTGATAGCTAACCTTTGTGGCAAACAGAAAAGTTTGAATATGTTCGCTCACGTTTGTGATCTTGAATGCACCTCTGGTCACACTATGACAAGATACTAGTTAAATTGTTACATCCTTAACCTACAACAAGTTCACACAACAGTGTCTTGACATGCACAAGATAGAAGTGAGGAAAATAGCAGCAGGCAGGATTTTTTTACTAATCTAAGGGGGAGGAACCGGGGAGGAACTGGTCTATTACGAAACAGTGTTAACTTTATGTTTATGTTTCATCACTGATGTACAGCTACTGCAGCCAGTGTAATAAATAAATAAATAAACAAAGCATGATCCAATTACTCGTACAACATTCATGATCGGAAGAAAGTCAATAATGATTATGGGGACTTGGATCACCCCTAATGGGTTCCCATGAAGGCCACACATGCATGGCCAATAGACAATCTGTATTCATTAGTAAACTGCAGCGGGTCTGCCATTGTTTTTTTCTACAGGGTATCTTTCTAAATCTTTTTTTCTTTTTGGATATTTAGAGAAGTTGGTTTTTAACTTTTTTTCTAGGCACTCCCAATTAACTTGTTTCACTGATTATGAGAGAAATTAAAACGGGATATTAGCCCCACCTGAATGCAGTTACTTTTGTCACAATGGTTTATGAAAATTACAAATCACTGTTACCGAAAGAATAATATGAAATGCGTTCTGGTGGAGTTTATATCCCATTTTTATGGAGGCCCCCCAAGGCATCCTAGGTGAAAAAAAATCTCAACCTGGAAAACTGTATTCTCAGTTTTGTAATCTGTATCTTTGGTTTTGTAATCACAGTTTGGCATCTCAACATAGAAATCTGTAATCTCATTTATACAGTATAATCCATGCACATGATTTTGTGATGGGAACTAGCCAGCATTCAATTAAATAGCTAAACAGCTGATACAGGTCGTATGTAGGCAGTTGAAGTAATGTTTTAGGTCCAAACAACAAATTATTATTGCTTAATCATTTATTGAATTCAGCAGAAGGACACACCACAGAATCTATGAAACCATTATATTTAAAGTTGTGCTGTCTTTCTTTGGTGAGTTATTAGTCCCCTCAAAAAGTATTGGAACAGCAAGGTCAAATCCTTTTTGCTATACAGAGGACAATTGAGTTTGAGGTCAAAAGATGTACATGAGATGACAGATCTAAATTTCAGCATTTATTTCTGCGTATTTTTCTATCTAGAAAACACACTCCAAAACAAACAACAAGTGAAAGAGGCTGCAGTAAAATCTTGGAAAAGCATCACAAAAGAAAAATGCAACAGTTGTGATGTCAATGGATCGCAGGTTTGATATAGTTATTGTAAGCAAAGGGTATGCTACCAAATGTGTTTAGTTTCATTTAATTAAATATTCTCTGTTCCAATACTTGTGCACAAACTCCACCCTTGGTTTATGGACCCGTTACCTTACCCGTTACCTTCTGGGAAACACAGTCTGGAGATTTCATAAGTTTTGCCCCATATTTAGGAAAACAGCTACACTGACGGTGATTTTAAAATTTAAGCAGCTCAAATAATCTCAATTGAAACAAGTGCTTCTTTAATATTGACATGGTTGACATGACTTCCTCCCCTTTCCCTGTAAAGTGCTTTGAAATCATGAGATGAAAGGTGGTGTACATAAAATCCATTATTGTTATTATTACTACTCAGAACAAAAGCTTCATAGCCGTAATTACTGAAAACACCTAAAGGTGTGTTTGATCATAACCCTTCACAAATGTGGGAAGTATGTATTTCAAACAGTCTGCTCCCTGAAGAACACTACAACAGTATATGACCTTTTACAGAATGAGCTTGCATACAATAATGTTTTGGAAGAAATAGCTGATATATGTATAATTGTTAGCAAATATGACTTACTTTGTGCAATCTATCCTATGTGTATGCATCACTGTCTTGTTATGTGTTCCTTAAACCTGTGCCCTTTTATACACACAGATTTATACTGTACTCAGCAAGTAAATAAATGCACTACATGCATAGTGTGACAGTCTTGACTGATTAATATGTTACTTATTAGGCTTAGTATTATTACTTGCATCTTCTCAAAGAATGCCAAATGAAGACATGGGATTGGTCATTTGAAAGCTCTTACATGGCCAAAACATGCGTTCCATTAATCTATTTTTGCATTTGTCACAGACTCTACCATAATTAGATAAACCATCCAACTCTGATACTCAAGCAAAAATTGAAGTAATCTCTTCTCTGTCATAATTATTTTTCAAAAGAGGACATTTCAGATACACAATTCCTGCCAAAAAACACAATGGCAGTATCATGATATACCATAATCTACATTTTTACAATCACGCTAATACAGTGATTGCTATTCTTATCATGCCCCTTCTGGAACAGGGATAGTGGTAAAAAAATAATAATAATACAAGATGAACCTGTAATTGCCAAATTTGGATGGTGTCTTTTGAGTATGACGTAAACAAAGCTGATTTTGAAGGATATGAATGTCTGTTTTGACTCACAGTTATTTGTATTAAATAAGAAAATAAATACATACCCATTAGTTGCAAATTCAGTTCTTAGATGTGACCGCTATGACATTTCCTTTTTCCTGCAAGCTGGTTTTGGCCTGTTAACCATATGTTAAAGGGTATACCTCTGAATCCAGCATCCTGCAGGTTTATTTATGTAGTCTTCATAAAACGAAGGCTATGGAGCCTGTATTGTCCCAAGACTGAATAATATCCAATAAATCTATGTCAATAACCCAGTTAGACTTCTCCACTGGGAGAGTGCCTTGGATACTGCATCAATGTGTCTATCCTCCAATCTGTGGAGGGTACATAATCCTACTTGTACCAATTGAAAGAGTTTGGTTTATTTTATGTTATCTTTTATTGTATTAATTTAATGGGCAATTAAATGGATAATGGATAAAACTCTATATTGTAATATGGATCTTCTGTGACTGCCCAGTTGTGTAAACTGTCTTAGGTTGTTTTGTAAAAAGAGATCCTTTTGCGTAACTCTCTTGCTTTGTAGATTTCATGCGTTACAATATATGTGTGCATACTGTGTCTCCGCCTCCCACTCCTTATATGTATTTCCTTTCTTTCCCTGGTTTCCCTTTCGTTCTGAGTCTGCGTTTAGTTCCTCTGTCCCGCAATCCTGACACTTCCAGTTCTTTCCAAATCTTTCTAATCATAATGATCTGTTACAATTTTGACCTTTGAAATATTGTTTGTGAAAAAAAAATCATTTTTCCTTTGGAATTTTTTGTGTTTGTATATTTTTAACCTCTAGAAGGCTCCTTGTTTTCTACAGTGCTGTGAAAAAGTATTTTCCCCCTTTTTGATTTCCTCTACTACTGCATATTTTCACACTGAATGGTTTCAGCTCTTTCTGTAATGTAATATTAGACAAAGAGAAACTAAATAAACAAAAAACAATATTGAATTTTCTTTAATTAAAAAAATTATCAATAATCATATATATACAGTGCATCCGGAAAGTATTCACAGCACTTCACTTTTCCCACATTTTGTTTTGTTACAGCAATGCTGCCACCACCATGCTTCATTGTAGGGATGGTATTGGCCAGGTGATGAGTGGTGCCTGGTTTCCTCCAAACATGACGCCTGGCATTCACACTAAAGAGTTCAATCTTTGTCTCATCAGACCAGAGAATTTTGTTTCTCATGGTCTGAGAGTCCTTCAGGTATGTTTTGGCAAACTCCAGGCGGGCTGCCATGTGCCTTTTACTAAGGAGTGGCTTCCGTCTGGCCACTCTACCATACAGGCCTGATTGGTGGATTGCTGCAGAGATGGTTGTCCTTCTGGAAGGTTCTCCTCTCTCCACAGAGGAACGCTGGAGCTCTGACAGAGTGACCATCGGGTTCTTGGTCACCTCCCTGACTAAGGCCCTTCTCCCCCGATTGCTCAGTTTAGACCGGCGGCCAGCTCTAGGAAGAGTCCTGGTGGTTCCGAACTTCTTCCATTTACGGATGATGGAGGCCACTGTGCTCATTGGGGCCTTCAAAGCAGCAGAAATTTTTCTGTACCCTTCCCCAGATTTGTGCCTCAAGACAATCCTGTCTCGGAGGTCTACAGACAATTCCTTCAACTTCATGCTTGGTTTGTGCACCAACATGCACTGTTAACTGTGGGACCTTATATAGACAGGTGTGTGCCTTTCCAAATCATGTCCAATCAACTGAATTTACCACAGGTGGACTCCAATTAAGCTGTAGAAACATCTCAAGGTTGATCAGTGGAAACAGGATGCACCTGAGCTCAATTTTGAGTTTCATGGCAAAGGCTGTGAATACTTATGTACATGTGATTTCTTAGTTTTTTATTTTAAATAAATGTGCAAAAATTTCAAAAAAACTTCTTTCATGTTGTCATTATGGGGTGTTGTGTGTAGAATTTGGAGGAAAAAAAAGAATTTATTCAATTTTGGAATAAGGCTGTAACATAACAAAATGTGGGAAAAGTGAAGCGCTGTGAATACTTTCCGGATGCACTGTATATACAGTTTCTACATTTGAATTGTTATTAATATCAGTCAGGAAAGCATTACAAAGCCATTTCTAAGGCTCTGGGACTCCACTAAACCACAGTGAGAGCCATTACCTCCAAATAGAGAACACTTGGAACAGTGGTGACTCTTCCCAGGAGTGGCCAGCCAGCTAAAATGTTTCCAAGGGTGCCGCAACTCATCCAGGAAGTCACACAAGATCCAAGAAGAAGATCCAAAGAACTGCAGGCATATCTCTAACTTCAACTAAGGTTAGTGTTCATGACCTCGCAATAAGAAAGAGACTGGGCAAAAAATGGGATTCATGGGTGAGTAGCAAGGCAGAAACTCCTGCTACCCCAGAGAAACACCAATGGTCATCTCACATTTCATTATTTAATTCAATGAAATGCTCAGAAATGCTTTTTTAATTATTAGACCTCATGATATGTAGACATACACTCAGTGACCACTATTAGGTAAACCTGTACACCAGCTTGTTAATGCAAGTATTTCATCAGCCGATCATGTGGTAGCAACTAAATTAAAACGTGCAGACATGGTCAAGAGGTCAGACCAAATGTCAGAAGAGGGAAGAAATGTGATCTAAGTGACTTGGAATGATTATTTGTGCCAGACAGGGTGGTTTGAGTATCTCTGCAGGCAGAAACACATTGTTAAAGAAAGAGGTCAGAGGAGAAGGGCCAGACTGGTCGAAGCTGACAGGAAGGTGACAGTAACGCAAATAACCACACATTACAACAGTGGTATGTAGAAGAGCACCTCTGAACACACAACATGTGAAACTTCTAAGTGGATAGCAGCAGAAGACCAATAAGTCTAAAAAATAAGTCTAATAAATGCCTAATAAAGAGTATAATAGACCTATATTATTTGAGGCAGGAAGAGCAGTCGTCTGGCAGTCAGAAGGTTACCAGTTCGATCCCACCCTGGCTGTGTCGAAGTGTCCCTGAGAACCCCCAAACGCTGCTGATGAGCTGGTTGGTGCCTTGCATGGCAGCCAATCGCTGTTGGCATGTGAGTGTATGAATGGGTGAATGAGAATGAGAAGCATTTGGATAAAGGCGCTATATAAATGCCAACCATTTACCATTTTCCATTTGTGGCCATGCATGGTGAATGATGCCCATGTGCCAAACACAAAAATGGCCTGAGGAGAGGAACTTTTGGCTGGTTACACACTGTTAGACAGGAATGCACTGGGTCTTTGGGGGAAAACCATTGTAAATGATACCTAGTTATTAGAAAACAGCTTTTGAACATCGGCAAGCCGCTGTACCATGCTCTCTTAACACTCACGCATTTCTGAAATTTCAAAGAACATTGACCAAGATGGCAGCATTAGCATGTGGGCAGTTGTTTCAGGTTTCCATATCATTGTAGCAACTTCAGAACAACATTAGGGGAATGTAACTGTATATGTTTGATGGGGAGGTGCTTAATTGTTCCATTTATGGAGCCTGACCTTGCTGAAATTAAATTAATTAGTGATGTATGAAGGTTAATTAGAACTGGGAGAAGCCCATGCTTCACAGAGCTTATTGTATTGGTCCACACTGTCATTTGTTGAGCAAATTAAAATCTCAGCTCATTATTCAGTCATTATAAGCTATTCAAGCATTCTTTTTATCAATCAGACAATATCCTAGAAATTACAGATCCCTTTCTTTGAGTGACAGATGTATATTTAATGAATGTTCATTTAGACATTTTGCACAGAATTTTTGCATTTGGTATTTAATTTCTGCTATGTAAAGAAATATTTCACTCTCACCAAAACTTTTAAGTTGACTTTACTGAATGAGAAAATGACACGTGGGGGCATAACAGCCTGGAGGCACTGGAGATACAGCAAGTCTCCCCAATTGCAGCAGGGCAAGACAGTGATGCAACCCAACGCCTACGAAAAGGAGGCCAACAAAGGCCTTGGTGGGCTGTCTGTAAGATTGTCAACATACTTCCCACATAGCAGGGATCAGGGGACCTGAAACAGGGATTGCATGAGAATACACTCCACACAGAACAGGATATTAGATACAAAAGTGCTGCAGGTAGCGCTAGCAAGCTCCACTGGCAGTGACACATTCAACTGCCACAGGTCTCGTCATAACTGGGCATGTGGGCCAGCAGTGTGTCCTGGTTCCACATTTTTCTGTGCAGAGAACAGCAGCCTGTAGTTGGTCCCACTGCCACCAGCTGAAAAGGTTGCTCTGCGATTAGTGGTTGATTTTTGCATTTAAAATAAATTGCTGAATGGTCAAATGTAATTGGATGTAAATAAAACAAAATGTTTTACCACAGAAAGGATTAAAGCTTCTGCATGGCAGGTAAGTGAGAGTCCCCCAAAAATTAGAAAACAAAAAACAGGAGTCATACCCACTGCTCCACAAAAAATCTGAATAGTGTGATATTTCTGAGCACATGTTCAACTGCCCCCACCCCCTTAAAAAAATAGAAAATAAAAATGGAAGTATAGAATTCCGAAATAACCATGCAGTCTCTCCTATGTACAGTCCCCTCAAAAAGTATTGGAACAGCAAGGTCAATTCCTTTGTTTTTGCTATACACTGAAGACAATTGAGTTTGAGGTCAAAAAATGTTCATGAGATTATAGAACCGAATTTCAGCTTGTATTTCCTGGTATTTTTATCTAGATTTGTCTAACAACTTCAAACATATCACCTTTTGTCTCAGACCACTCAATTGTTAGGTGAGAAAAAGTATTGGAACATATGACTGCTACCCAGCTGTGTCCTGTTAGATAGACTGGTTAAAGAATAAATAGTTCTGAATGTCTACTCTTGGTTTTAGTCTTGGCTTTTGCATGTGAAGACTGCATTTGTGTTAGAAAAGATAAACCAACATGAAGACCAGAGAGCTGTCTTTGAGAGAAAAGTAAGCCATTGTTAAGCTTAGAAAAGTGGGGAAATCAATAACTTAGCTTGTACAACAAATTGTATAAAATGTTCTGAAAAAGAAAGAAACTGCTGGCGTACTGAGCAACAGACATTGAACAGGTCAACCAACAGCAGTTGATGACAGAACCATTGTGAGAGTTGTGAAGAAAAACCCCAACACATCAGTCAGTGACATCACAAACAATCTCCACAGGGCACGGGTGAAGGTCAATCAAATGTTTGAAGAAGACTTAGAGACCAGCAATATAGAGGCTATACCACAAGATGCAAACCACTCATCAGAAGTAAGAATCGAAAGCCGAGATTACAATTTGCAAAGAAGTACAGAGATGAGCCACAAAAGTTCTGGAACAAAGTTTTATGGACTGATTAAACCAAGATTAATCTCAACTAAACTGATGGAAACGCCAACATGCAGAGAAAGAAGGGATATGCTCATGATCCAAAACCCCCCGAAACAAACAACAATTGAAAGAAGCTGCAGTAAAAGTCTGGAAAAGCATTACAAAAGAAGAATGCAACAGTTTGGTGATGTCAATGGGTGGAGCAGATATTTGAAGCAAGGGATATGCTACAAAATATTAAGTGTTATTTACTTTCATTTACTTAAATACTCTCTGATCCAATACATTTGCTCACCTAAAAATTGAGTGGTCTGATACCAATGGTGTGATGTTCTAAGTAGTTTTAACATATCTAAGTGTAAATACCGGGTACTAAAAGGTGAAATTCTGAATTCTGAAGGCTCATACATTTTTTAATCTCAACCACAAATATATTCAGTATAATGCAAAAACAAAGGAATTGGCCTTGTTGTTCCAATAGATTTGGAGGGGACTGCATGTGGAAATACCCTGAAATGAAAGCTAAAAGTCTGCACTTTGACCACAAAGTGACTGTTTGTTTGCTAGAGTAGAGAGCATAAACAACAAAAAATGTGTCACTGTCCAAATACTTACAGATTGCACTGTATTCTCAGCATCAAAGCTCCATCTTGCAGATGATTTTCCTTTTTAGTGTTCTGCATAGAGAATATTTCTCCCTGAAATCCAAAACTCCCATGATACAAGATTTTGCTTGTACAAAAGAAATAAGTCAGACAGACTGTATCTTCCTATTCTGCCTTCCAATCAATGGCAGGAATTTGATTTTATCCAACAAAGCTGCCATGCACCTGATACTGTGGATACTGCACTCCGGAGGGATAGCATAAGTAAATGCAATAAAGGTAGTGAAACAATTGCTGGATTTCAGAGAAATAATTAAATCGAGGGGGCATAAGACCCCAGCCCTGCAATCAAATAAGCCTCAAGGCAAGTCTCAATGGCAAGTCTTCACGGAGGTTTATCCTTGTAAGAGATGGCACTGGTGGGGCTGCTTTCACAGTCAGGAGATGACTCTTCCATTGGGTGCAGCCTATTGCTGCTTTAGGCTGTCCTGGTACATTTCTCAGGGGCACAAAGATCCTTCTTTGTAAAGCACACAGGATCAATCACTCCTTGGACCAGATGAAACTTTGTTTCCAAATCCAGAGAAACCCAGGGGATCCATGTAACCTTTGCCCTTTACTTGATAAATGGAGACAGAACTATTGTATAAACCTTACAGCCATTTCCAAGATGGAATGAGTTTGGAATGTTTTGCTAGAGCAACACTCCTGCAGTATATTTTAAGATGTTCAAGTAACATACAGCACAAGTGTCCTAGAGTAAACAGTTGAAACAGTTTTTTTTTTTTTGGCTAAAATATTTATCCATTCAAAAGGAAACAATGTGTAATATGTACTACAGCACATGCTGCTGTACTTAGAGGACACATAAAACACATTTCAGTACTGGGAATAGTATCAGTGAGGCAAGGGCCAGAGAAAGAGGAGAAATTCCATCACATCAATGGTGTGAACAGATGGTGTTGCAATTTGCAGTCACATCCCAATTAACCCTTTTGGTTGAGTCTTCAACGTCCCAAATTATTATTGTGTTCTTGTTTCTAAGATAATAAAAACTGTGATGCAATGAAACAAGATGGCGATGCCCGGTTGATAAAAAGACGAGAACAGCATTTTTGGTTTCGTGTCAGCCTCTTATTTGCAAAGCAGAGCAATAAAACAGCAGGCTCCACAAAGCCACACTAATGATTTACAACTCTGACCTAGTCTGACAATAAAAGGCACATTTTAACAATCCTTGATACCAGTTCTCTACGACTAAACTTTTTTCTTTTTCCTTAGCTTACTTTTATTCCATGTCAGCCAACATATTTCCAGTTTGTTTTGCTAATTATTCGATGCAGACATAATTATGGAACCAAATATCCCACCTGGTTATGAAGATACGACTGTTTTCTGACTAACGTTAAAGTTTATTTCATAAACCGTTCAGCCATTTTCGAGAAATCTATTTTTCTCAGGACTATACCAAAGTAAATGTCGTATTGAACTGCTTGCGTAAATGCATTGCTAGGTCCTTTTACTACCAAACTAATTTGAAACATTGCAATCTTTTTGTACGGGATTTCCTACCATTTCCAACAAGGTATAATGTATCATAGTCAGGTGACGGACAGTTTAGGTCACTGCGTTTGCATAGCAGAATGAATATTCAGACGTGCGTAAAGCATCAAGCATATAGATAAACCTGTAATTTTGCTGGCTAACGAGGATAATGGGGCTCTGGTTAACCTAATTTTTAAAGTCATTCTGACCATTCATGTGTCTGGAAAAATTTGGGGATTTGGGGATACTTCAGAACATCTGGGAACAGTTTTGGAAAATTTGGAATTTGAATGCCAGTAGATATCTTTACCAAATCTTGCATACGCATTGAGATCAAGTTTGTGCACAAATATAAAGTAGGTCTGAGTTGGTCCTTGACTAATTGAGATATTCAGTGCTAAACTATGAAGTATGTTTTGTTTAAATGCTCTGATATAAATTTGTTCGATCTCAAATTTATGAATGGTACAAGACCCTTCTTTAATTTAAGTATTAAAGCATATAAGACACTGAAAGGAGAACCAACATACATGAGCATATTATGCATCCATCTTGAGAACATCAATTTACAGTGTGGAGCCCCTATTTAACCAGGCATGCTTAGCCAATCCAATACAAAGGTTAAAGGTTAAGCAATCATTAATCAATGGACAAAAATGTATTAAACACTTTCACTTTTTTACATAACAATAGCCATTATTTTGTGTGACCTACACTACACAAACCTGAAACCAGTTTCTCGTAGTAACTATGTAGTTCTCTTTTTCTATCTGAGAGAAGAAACTAGTTTCCTACAGATTTAACTTATGGCTTAAAATGCCACAAGACTCCTGACTTACTGTGGGTATAGGAGCATTTAACTCTGGCTATTGTTTATTCACAGCATGGTTAAGTTAATAAAAAATTTCAGATTGTGACACACTGGCATGTGACACTTGGAAACACCTCCTAAACAGTTACATCAGTCACCTGACACATTGGTGGATATTTCAGTATTGATGAGTTGATTCATATGTCTATTGTCATTTTTTCCACACAATTTCCCCAAGTATATAACAGGACCCAATGCCTTCACAATGCTACCTGGTAGCCACTTAACACCTTTCCCTCCCCTGTGGTTTCCAAACCAACACTTGCTGTTTGGGCTGAACGTATCTAATACGCTCCATTCTGTCTGTTTTGCCTGCTGGGCTTCCTCCTTCTGCTGCATGACCTCTGTAAAGTTAGGTTTAATGACTGACAATCTCACGCTTTATGAATAACTCTGCTGGAGTTTTCCCCGTAGTGGACTGCGGTGTGCTTCAATAACAGAAGAGGAAATTGTGGATACAGTGCTGTGAACTCAAGTTTGCAATCTTCGCTTTCTCCAATGCTCTTTTCAAATTCTGCGCTAAGCTTTTTATAGCTCCATTAGTAGCCAGATCATAGGCAGAATGCCTGATGGTCTCTATGGTCTTCTGACCTGTGGTACTGGCCAATGAAAATAGCTATCAGTGACTACTTACTAATTATGCTTCAATTTTTATACAAAGTCTGTGGATTCACAGCCATAGTGTGTTAGGCCAACTCCAATTCTGCACATGAGCTGTGCCTAGCTGATTCCTCCCCAACTGACATGTCTGACATGTACTGACAAGTGTTTCTATGTTCAAATCAAGATTCGGCCACCGCAAGTGACTTTGAGCTAAGGCCCTCATTTTTACTATTCCCTGGTGATTGTCATGCAATTCCTTCAACATTCATAGTTTCAAGAAAAAAAAAAACACAAAGTAAGGCTTGGTCATCTGTTTAAAGTAAAGTGTTTCACTTTCTATAACACTGCATCACATTTGATCTGTTTAGTTATCTCTTGGCACTATGTAAGTGAAGTTTGGGTTACACTCAATTCGATTTTGAGCAGTAATAACATGTAATTTCACTAGACAGGTTTTTCCTTAGAAGTTAAGCATATCTGCCTTTAATTTTTTTTTCCTGCGTATGTAACACAGAATTATGCATTCGCGTGATCATTGATATAAAGATGTATGTAACCAGTAAATACACTGATCAGTCACAACAATAAAACCACCTGCTTAAACCAGTTTTTTCATGATTAAAAATGCTTTAAATTGTATAAACTTAATGTTTCATTATATGATATGTGTACATATATACATTACATTACATTACATGGCATTTAGCAGACGCTCTTATCCAGAGCGACGTACAACAAAGTGCAAATCAAACACAAGAACAAGTGCAAAGAGGACCTGAGAGGACAGTACAGTTCCGATATAAGCAGATAATCATAAGGAAAATGGCAGCAGGCAGTATTTATTTACTTGTCTAAGATGGAGGAAGCAGGGAGGAGCTGGCCTATCATGAAACCGTGTTAACTTTATGTTACGCATTTGCCACTCGATATAGGACTTGTTTTACTGTGTATATAGATACTTTTGTACCTGTTCCCTCCAGCATCTACACAAGGTCCTTTGCTGTTGTTCTGGGATTTATTAGCATTTTTTCATCTCTAGACAGAACACGTCTCCTTCCTGAGCGTTTATGCTTGCGTACTATTGCTTAACGACTTGCCAACACCATAATTTGCTAAAATGAAATCTGTGGAGTGGCTTCAACCTAAGTGTATGTAAACTTCCGACTTTAAATATATATGTTCTTAGAAAGCTTGCATGAATGCAATTCTCAGAAATGCAAGGGTGGACATTTTTCCTGAGCAATTCCAAAATTGGTCAAACTTCTCAAGACAGCATAATGATGGTGCAGACCTTATAAAGTGTACACAGACCACAAATTAGTGAACCGATCAACTAGTGCTCAACATGTATAGTGCTCCGTGAAGCGAGCAGACAAGTGCTCAATGTCCAGAAAGAAATGTGCTGACATGGGCTACCCTCATAAAAAGGTGTCAAAATAAGAAAACTACACAATTAAATGTAACATGGTCTGTGTCCATTTTTTAATTCCTCAGTGTATTTAGTATAAGACCTGAGGAAGGTATCCAGAGACACAATTAGATTAATTCATTGAATCCCTATGGCTCTTTTTAAAACACAAGACTTTGAAAAACAATGACATTGCATGACATTACAGTGGCAATGCATTGTCTTGATTCTTTTTTTTTGGCTGTTTATTCTGCTTGATAAAGTATATGCATATTGCAGTTATACACGTTTTAGAACTATGTAAAATGTGTGGCTGCACATCCAACCATCCATCCATTATCTTAACCCGCTTATCCTGAACAGGGTCGCAGGGGGGCTGGAGCCTGTCCCAGCATACATTGGGTGAAAGGCAGGAATACACCCTGGATAGGTCACCAGTCCATCGCAGGGCACACACACCATTCACTCACCCACGGGCAATTTAGACTCTCCAATCAGCCTAACCTGCATGTCTTTGGACTGTGGGAGGAAACCGGAGTACCCAGAGGAAACCCACGCAGACACGGGGAGAACATACAAACTCCACACAGAGAGGCCCCGGCTGACGGGGATTCGAACCCAGGACCTCCTTGCTGTGAGGCGGCAGTGCTACCCACTGCACCATCCGTGCCGCCGTGGCTGCACATGTCTTATTTTAAAATATTCTGTTTTTAATATTCGGATTTTAAGGCAAGTACCATTTTATGTTTGTTTGTTTTTTTCCCCAGACTCAGGTTTTTCTGTAAGGGTGTATTCTGGAAAGACTGCATAGTACTACAGAAAAGATTTGTGTTATGCCGCAGTACACTGTCTGCACCGTCTGGGATGGATGCTCCCATGTGCATCATCACAGGCACCCAAACTGTTTAGCCTATTGCTTGGCACCTCCTCTTGGGTTCACAGGCATATGTACAGTACACAGAAGCACACAGAAACCATTTAACCTTCAGTCCTGACCTTTCCTAGAATGGCATTCCAGCTGGTCCCATCCCAGGAAGGTACAGGGAGATCTGAGGTCATTAATCTTCCATCTCTTGTCTCATGACAACTGCCTGCAGAAGTCTCCAACTGAACATGTGCATTGACTTATTGATGGGGCTTGCCTGCAGGGAATTTAAGGTTTATAACACTAGTTTCTTTTACCTTGGGACTACATCTGATAGGGGCCACATATTATATTGTGACCAATGTGTAGGACACCAATTTATCCCCACAATGTGACCAGCAGGGACGTAAACTTGCATTTCAATGGATCACTATAAGCACCCTAATGGCACAGTCAAGTGGCTAATTATACAATTGAATCTCTAATTGAGTAATCTAAAAAAACAAATATAGCTGCATACAGCAACTGACCAAGAAATGGCTCTGGCTGGATTTGAAACTGGAACTGCTGGATAGCATGCTTGCATGCATGGACTGTGTGGACTTATGGTTAGGACACAGCACACAAATGTTCACATTATTTTGTAATATGGTTTAAGAGTGCTGCAGATCCCCCCCCCCATTTTTCCCTGTAATACCACCACCGCCACCTTTTGACCCAGTAAAACCAAAGTATAAGGGCAACCTTGGTTTATTATGGGAAGATGCCTATCCAATAACCGCATGAAGACTGTGACCCATTGACATTACAAAACTGTTCTTCTTTTTTGATCTCCTCTTCAGGAGGTGTTTCCCTTCAGTCTCTTCCTGAAATGCATGCTCAATTGGGTTAAGGTCTAGTGATTGACTTTCTAACAGTCTAAAACCTTCCACTTTTTCTCCCAAATGAATTCCCTTGTTGTATTGGCAGTGTGTTTTATTTTGGGTGATTGTGTTCCTGCAAGTTCCTCCCAATTAGTTTGACAGACAGAATGTTAGCCCAAGCCATGACCATCGTGCTTCACAGATGAGCTTGTATGTTTTGGATCATGAGCAGATCCCTTCTTTCTTCACACTTTGGCCTTTCTATCACTTTGATAGAGGTTAATATTGGTCTCAGCAGCCCATAAAACTTTGTTCCAGAACTTTTGTGGCTCATCTCTGTACTTTGTACTTTGTACTTTTACTTTGTAATCTTGGCTTCCAATTCTTACAGCTGATGAGTGGTTTGCATCTTGTGGTTTAGCCTTGTAGGTACTAGGCAACCTTTCTTTTACATCACTGGTCATATCAACTCCAATTCCCAGCAACCCACTCACATCGCCATGGCCATGCCCCAAGCAAACGGCAGCCAGTGGCAACAGAGTGTTACTGTACCACTTGTGCGCATGCGCGAGTTACAGTATTTAATTCAAAAACTCCACAAATTCCGCTTTGTTAAGTTACCACCAGATTCTCTGGGACCGCCTGACTCAATACCTCTTCGCGGGACACTGCAAAGAGCCTGGTGCAGAGTAAGAACTGGCATAAAGATTGTAACCGCTAACACGGATAATTTGTATTATGAGTGGTCTATTGTATTTTGATTGTTTGCTGGAGAGAATATGAGTTAGGCCAGAGAAACTGTGCAAGTGTTTTCCTGTTCCCTATCTCCTCCTTTCCTGCATGCTCTAACCATCCGTACATAACTTATAACGCACATAATCTGTATTGCAGATCTAAGGTTAGCCGTCTTAGTGTATCTTAGCTGCTCAAAACCAGCTTTGATACTCGCTTAGGTCGCGCCATGTCATATATGTTTAAACCTCACGGCGTCCATGGCTGCGCACAGACTCCATCATACACACCGACTCCATTATACATGCATGTTCACCAGGCACGCGTCCTGACGCGCATTCTAATCACACCCTACTCTTACCCAAACATGCCCTCCCTCTCCTACAACTGCAGAGTTAGCCACACCCTGTTATACCATTGTACTCGTTTTAGTTATTAATTGTTAGTTGTTTTGATTTGTATGTTGCTATAGGCACATGCCAAATGAATGGCCATTGGTTTGGATTGTTGCCTGTGTCAATTTATTAGAAATATTCTATGTAGCCAATCCGTCTAAAGAACTCTACAGGATTCAGTTTTGGAGTTTTGGATTGTCGGTAGTAATTTCATAGTTAAAACGAATTAATCGCTACCATCCATTTGAAACTCTTTTAAACTTACACTTAATTTCAAAATTTTAACTAATAATTAAAATTAAATCTAAGCTATATATACATAATGAGACTGATTTTCAAGCAATGGTAGGTAAATCCCCTACAGCCTCTATGTTGCTGCTCTCGAAGTCTTCTTCGAACAGTTGATTTAAGATACCTTCACCCCTGCCCTGTGTAGATTATTTGTGGTGTCACTGACTGAGGTTTTGGGGTTTTTCTTCATAGCTCTCATAATGTTTCTGTCATCAACTGCTGTTGTTTTCCTTGGTCCAGTGGTTTCTTTCTTTTTCAGGACATTCCAAGTTGTTGTACAAGCTATCCCCAATGCATGTGCAATGGCTCTGATTGATTTCCCATATTCGAAATGGCTTGCTTTTCTCCCAAAGGCAGCTCTCTGGTCTGCATGTTGGTCTGCATGTTGCTTTATCTTTTGTAACTGAAGACATTGACAACCAAGACCAGAACTATTTACTGTTTAGCAAATCAATCTAACAGGACAAATCTGGGCAACAAGAAACACGTGTCAGTCACATGTTCCAATACTTTTGCTCACCTATTGGGTGGTCTGATACAAAAGGTGATATGTTCAAAGTTGTTGAACAAATCTAGATAAAAACTTCTTAAACTGTGTGCAAGTTTGATACATTAATGTAGTGTCCCCTATTGCCAAAATGTCACCAAGTTTCTAGTTAGTACACACTGACCAATAGTACTCATGGACCAAATTTCAAGATGACTGGACCTTGGTAAGTCCATCAAATGTAATAAAGGGAACCGATACAGGCACTTGGAGAACATGCAAGCACAATGCAGAAAGGATTCAAACCTATTATTTTCTCAGAGGCAACTGAGCCACTGGACCATTGTGCCAGCAAGAAGTCAACATTTTTGAAGAAGCTTGGTCTAAATTGGCAGTACCCCAAACTTCTTTAGGCATTTAATCTCATTTGCATGTTATTGTCCCACCTATTAGCCAAGAGCTGCCAAAATTTGAATTTGTCCACAGAATCATGTCACGTTTCAGGTCTGTCTTGCCATGTTTTATGTTTTATCATTTGTCTTAGTCACGTATTGTCTTATCATGTATTATGTTAGTCTAGGTTCGTCATGTTGTTTAGTTTATTTCTTGTTACGATTAATTGTCTTGTCATGTCTAGTTATGTTTTCTTTACGATTATTTTTACCTTGTTATGTTGAGTGGTGGCGGCACGGATGGTGCAGTGGGTAGCACTGCCGCCTCACAGCAAGGAGGTCCTGGGTTCGAATCCCCGTCGGCCGGGGCCTCTCTGTGCGGAGTTTGCATGTTCTCCCCGTGTCTGCGTGGGTTTCCTCCGGGTACTCCGGTTTCCTCCCACAGTCCAAAGACATGCACGTTAGGCTGATTGGAGAGTCTAAATTGTCCGTAGGTATGAGTGTGTGAGTGAATGGTGTGTGTGCCCTGTGATAGACTGGCGACCTGTCCAGGGTGTATTCCTGCCTTTCGCCCAATGTATGCTGGGATAGGCTCCAGCCCCCCTGCGACCCTGATCAGGATAAGCGGGTTCAGATAATGGATGGATGGATGGATGGATGGATGTTGAGTGGTTATCGTCTTAGTTCGTTTAGTGTTATGTTTTGATTTATGTTTATTGTTGCGTAAACTGGTCGTTGTTTATACAAACACTTTTACACGTCTTTCCGCAAACCTTGCATTTCGGCTTTCTCTCTCTCCCTTTCTGTCACTCACGCCCTAATTGTTTCTATTTGTCTATTTACAAAAACTACTAATGCTAGATCAGGATTGGGTAATATTAACAGACTAATCATGTGTTCATGTTACCTTACGTTTCTTGTACATGTTGTGACGAGTGTGGTGGTTGTCTGTTGGGTGTCATATGTATATATATGGGCGCATGGTATGTAGTCACCTAGTTAGACACACACACTCTCAAGCACTTGGACACGCACACACATATACACTCATACACATGCATTCATTTCACACACACAACATGAGCTAGTCACTGTTTGTGTGGTGTGGGGTCGAGGGCATGTTTAATTGTGTAATTGACAACAGCTGCTTCTCCTTTTCAGGTGCTGGTTTGCACCTGAATTCCGGCCTATATAAGGAGGAGTTGGCTACACCATTGCGGCTACCATTTTTCACACATATGTTGTAGTTTGTCTGCACAGTCTTTTGTTAGTTTTGTGTTATTCTTTGTTTTAGTTGCCTTCCCCCCCTTTGGGAGGGTGAGATGCCTTGTTTTTGTATCTCTGTTGGACCTCACTCTCCCGAGGGGATGGTAATTATTTATTAAACACTTTTTCTTTTGGTTTCAAACAATTGTCTTGATGTCCCTATTTTCATATGTTTCCGTTGCCATTGAGGGTTGACACGAGCTGGGGCAGAGTTGTCAATGGCACACGTAACATGGGGGCTTGTCTTAAGGCATTTGCTTTACTGACGTGACGTAGCTCATGTACTTGTTTGTGCTTGCTGTAGTGCAGACCACGTAACATGGGGGCGTAAGCAGTAAGCAGTGTTTTTTTTTATTTTATTTTTTTTTACGTAATTCATGTACTTGGTTGGTAGTACATGGTATTCGTTACATCTTGTCCTGAGCGTTTTGTTTTGCTCATATACTCATGTATGCCGAAAGCAATTGTTTGGTTAACGATGTGTAAACCAAGTTTGTTGGTTTAACGTTGTGTAAATTCACGGGTTAAATGCGGTTGACGGTTTGTGTGTTAGCCCATGTTTTAGACCCTTGTTAAATGCTTTTCCAATAGGGAACGTTTACAACCAGCTAGGGCAGCTGGGCTAGGTTACCCTTCCTTCGCCTGGTAGGCACGTTAGTGACCTGGTCGGGGTGTTAGCAAGACCCTGTCAGGAGGAGACTCCTAGGCCGGTGCGTGCCAGAAAGTTATTTATGTAGAGCGAAATAGTGAGGGTTGGAAACATTTAAGTATTTTTGCGAGGATTTGAGCCGTGGATGTTTCAGTAACGTTAAACCTAGATTACGCCGTAGGAAACTTTGTATTAGAGCATTGTTTGTTTTGCATGCGGGCAGTGGTGCGTTGTGCCTGTTTCCTGGTACATTGTTGGATAATTGAGGGTGTAACCTGGTTGGGGTTAACACCGGAGGTATGTCCTCATTGCCTTTACTAAGTGATATCATTGAAGTATGGTCCTTAGATAAAGTAGGTCTCGATTGATCTATGTCGCGTTGTTGTGTAGGAACACGCGAAGGTCTTTGTACAGGGTTGGTGCAATTGCTGTCGCGCATGGAGTAATACGGAGTTACAATTTTTTTTTGAATGAGTAACTATTTTCAGGCATTACTGGGTGAAACTACGTTGCATCATTACATTCATTGTATGAAACAAGCTGTGCAGGCTGTGTTCTGTTTTCTGTTATAGCCATTTTTGGTTTGTTTAGTTGAACGTTAGTTATACTGTGCAGCGTTAGTATGCCGTTTGTATTAGAGGAGTTTGTGGCCAAACCGGATGCGGCTGCGCTAGCAGGGTGTACTAGGGAAGAGCTGACGAGAGTAGCGGCTCACTATGGAGTCAAGATTAGCTTGGTTGCAAAGAAGCAGCAACAGATTTACTCTTTGATGGAGGCTTTAAATGAGCAAAAGGTTCTGGGGCCTTTAGGTCGTGAGCTTTCAGACGAAGGGGACATCACGGGTGGAGCTGATGTTCAGCTGGCGCTCCGAAGGCTGGAGTCGGAGAGTGTAGAGAGAGAGAACGCGCAGACCGTGAACGCGCAGACCGTGAACGCGCAGACCGTGAACGCGCAGACCGTGAACGCGAGCATGAATGCGCAGACCGTGAACGCGCAGAGGCGGCAAAGGTGTGCGAGCATGAGATTCAGTTGAAGAAGATGGAGATTGAGGAGCGGGTGTCAGGGAGAGAGAGTGGGCGTGCTGGTAAGTTTGATATTACTGGGCACACGCGGCTGGTTCCTGCATTTTCAGAGAGAGATGTAGACAAGTATTTTTCTATGTTTGAAAGTACGGCTACCACCCTGAAATGGCCACGTGATCACTGGACGCTCCTTCTCCAGAGCGTGATTACTGGGAAGGCGCAGCATGTTTATGCATCACTATGTCCAGATAATCGTGATTACGATTTGGTTAAAGCTGCCATTTTGAGAGCATATGAATTGGTGCCGGAAGCATATAGACAGAGGTTCCGTACATTTAGGAAGAGTAACTATCAAACGTATGTAGAGTTTGTCCGCGAGAAGGAGTTGTTATTTGATCGTTGGTGTGCATCGGAGAAAGTTGACTCTGTGGAGAAGATGCGTAACCTAATGGTTCTTGAAGAAGTCAAAGCTTATTGTTTACCTGACAAAATAACGATGTACCTCAATGAGCAGAAAGTAACAACATGTCCAGAAGCAGCAGTTCTCGCGAATCAGTTTGTGTTGACCCACAAGAGCTCATTTAGTAAACCCAGCTATTCTGTGAGTAATGGGGAGGGCAGGTAAAAGGGGAGCGTCATTGATAAGCCCGTAATCCCTAGTAGCACTGATGGTAGTAAGGGGGTGGAGAAAGGAGGAAGGAAGGATGTTTGATGTTACTATTGTGGGAAAACAGGGCATATAAGGGAACACTGTTTTGCTCTCAATAAGGAGAAGCGTTCTAGCAAGCAAATATCTTTGATAATGACACCCAGTCCTGTAGCTGAGAGCACGCAAAGGGGGGAAGACATGGAATCATATTTGCCATTTATCAGCGAAGGGTCAGTATCGTTATCTAAGGATGGAGAGAGATTCCCTGTGACGATATTGAGGGATACGGCTGCGTCTCAGTCGTTTATCCGAAGTAATGTACTGGCGTTCGATGGTAGTTCGGAACTGGACGTGGGTGTGATTGTTAGATCATTTGGTATGCATGTTATGAAAGTTCCGTTGCATACCATCCACCTTGAGTCCGAGCTGGTGACAGGACCAGTAGTGATTGGGGTTGACGACCGCTTCCAGCCTGATGTCACCTGTGTTCCGGCAGAGTCTGTGGTGGGGGACGCCCTGTCTCGGGGGTACCCAGAGGTGTTCTCATCATGTGCAGTTACGCGGGCCATGGCTGAGAGGGCTCTGGCTGAGGAGAAGGAGGACCCAGATCTATTTGACACCATAGTATCTGTTGAGGAGGGGCCTGTGGAGTGGCTTCCACACGGTGACCATGTGCTGTCTTTGGGTGACTCTGAGTCTAACTCTCCGGGTGAGTTATCACTGGAGGCCGGAGAAGAGGGGGGAGAGCCCAAGATGGTGGTTACAAAGGAGGAGGAGCGGCCCACGGATGTGATTTCTAAGCAGGTTGATTCTCTTACTCTTCTGTCTCCCAAAGGGTTGCCAGTTGTTACCGAGCCTTTGTCAGTCATGGAGGCTCAGTGCCCGAGTCTGACAGAGAATGGTGCCTTTGTCAGTCCTGGAGGCTCAGTGCCCGAGTCTGACAGAGAATGGTGCTGTTTTGAGTGGATCAGGAAATGGCCTTTTTGCTCGTGAGGAGCTTATTATTAATCAAAAAATGTCTCTTCGAGAAAGCTGTGTCGATGGAGGAAAGTGTTGCGGTGAGGCGCTGTTACTTGCTGAGGGATGGTGTATTGTTTACGAAAATGGTCTCCTGACTGTTGCGCGTCAGCTGAGGAGGACTGGCGTGTCGTAACACAGGTCGTGGTTCCTTCTAAGTATCGTCATGATATCTTGTGCTTAGCTCATGATCACAGACTTGCAGGACACCTGGGTGTTAATAAAACATACGATAGGGTCCTACATCAGTTTTTCTGGCCAGGTTTGAAGCGGGATGTGGTGCAACACTGTAGGTCTTGCCTTGTCTGTCAGGTGGTAGGGGAACCTAATCAAGTGATTTCACCAGCACCACTTTACCCTATTCCAGCCGTAGGGGAACCGTTTGACAGGGTAATTATCGATTGTGTAGGACCACTTCCTAGAACCAAAGCAGGTAACAGTTTTCTTTTAACCATCATGTGTACTAATACATGTTTTCCAGAAGCGATACCACTGAGAAGAGTTACTGCCAAACTAGTGTCACAGGCTCTGTTGAAGTTCTTCTCGGTTTTTGGTTTACCCAGGGTAGTACAATCTGATCAGGGTACGAATTTCTCGTCTCACATTTTCTCTCAGGTACTGAAGCAGTTGGACATATCTCACAGTTTTGCTAGCCCGTACCACCCGGAATCACAGGGGGCCCTTGAGAGGTTCCATTCCACACTGAAAAATATGCTCCGTGCATTTTGCTGGGAGACGAAGGAGGAGTGGGATGAGGGGGTTCACTTGATGCTGTTTGCTGTGAGAGAAGTGGTGCAGGAGTCTTTGGGATTTAGTCCTGCGGAGCTAGTTTTTGCGCACTCTGTGAGGGGTCCGCTTAAGCTGCTGAGAGAGAAATGGGTGGGGGAGAGTAAACCGAAAATCCTCCTGGACTATGTCTGTGGGTTTAGGGAGAAGCTTAAGAGAGCATGTGAGCTAGCGAGGGATAATCTTGCTGTCGCGCAGGATAGTATGAAAGGGTGGTACGACAGGAAGGCTCGACACAGACAGTTTATTCCTGGAGAGAGAGTGTTAGTGTTATTGCCTATCTCAGGGTCTAGTCTACAGGCAAGGTTCAGTGGACTATATCTGATTAAGAAGAGGGTGGGAGACTTGGACTATCTAATTGAGACGCCGGATCGTGGGCGGAAGACTCGCTTATGTCATGTGAATATGATTAAACCGTATCATGAGAGGGGGTCTGTGGTGGACCATGGTAAAGGTGTCTCGAGTTTAACGCCACCGTCTACACCTAGTTGTGAATCTGAGACCACTGGACCATTGTCTGTTTGTGTGATAGCGCCATCTGGGGGCGAGGTTGATAACAAAGCGCTTTGCCTTACAGACGGGATGGAAGAGTTGGAGGAGGACGTCATTATTCCATCTAAAGCAGTGGTGGAGGGACGGTTGAGGAACTCTGAGTTGTTGGATAATCTTGATAACCATCTCAGGGATTTACCAGTAGACCAACAAGGAGATATTGTCTGTTTGATTAGATCTCATGGTGAACTTTTTTCTGATGTCCCGTCACGTACCACAGTGCTACATCATGATATTGATGTAGGTGACACGCCACCTATTAACAACACGCTTACCATGTGAACCTGGTTAAGCGTGCGCGGTTGCAGAAGGAGGTTGAGTATATGCTCTCCAATAACATTGCTGAGCCCAGTTTTAGTTCGTGGAGCTCACCTTGTTTATTAGTTGACAAATCGGATAAAACAGATCGGTTTTGCACTGATTTTCGACGAGTGAATAGCGTTACAAAACCAGATTGTTTTCCTTTACTGAGAATGGAGGACTGTGTCGATAGAGTGGGTGGCGCATTCTACATAACCAAGTTAGACCTGTTAAAAGGTTACTGGCAGGTGCCACTTACCGAACGGGCTAAGGTGATTTCTGCATTCATAACACCAGACCGTTTCCTTCAGTATACTGTGATGCCGTTTGGCATGCGTAACGCGCCCGCGACCTTTCAGAGGTTGGTTAATAAGGTTTTATCCGGGCTGTCTAATTGTGAGGCTTATCTCGATGACCTTGTCATCTATTCGGACTCATGGGGAGAGCATATGGATAGTCTGAGGGAGGTTTTTGATCGGCTTGGCCAGGCAAATCTGACTTTGAACTTGGCCAAGTGTGAGTTTGGAAGGGCCACAGTCACGTATCTTGGGAAGGTAGTGGGGCGGGGCGAAGTCTGTCCTGTCCATTCTAAGGTCGAGGCTATATTGGCTTTCCCAGAACCTGGCTCTCGGTGTGACCTCCGTCGGTTTTTAGGGATGGCAGGTTACTACAGAGGGTTCTGTAGGAACTTTTCAGCGGTAGCCGCACCTCTTACGGATCTGTTGAGCCCAAAGAGAACTTTTCAGTGGACTCCGAGATGCTCGTTTGCATTTAAGCAAATTAAATCTATTTTGGTTAGTGCTCCTGTCCTTGCTGCTCCTAATTTTGCAAAGCCTTTTAAGCTGGCTGTCGATGCCAGTGACCTTGGTGCTGGCGCTGTGCTGCTCCAGGATGGAGAAGATGGTGTAGAGCATCCCATTTCCTATTTTTCGAAGAAGTTCAACGTACATCAGCGGGTTTACTCAACGGTTGAGAAGGAGCCATTGGCGTTGATCTTGGCTCTTTCTCACTTTGAGGTATATGTTGGGTCGTCATGTGTGCCACTAAAAGTATACACTGACCACAACCCATTGGTCTTCATGAGTAGGATGCGCAATACAAATCAGCGCTTGATGCGTTGGAGCATATTCTTGCAGGCTTTTGACATAGATATAGTTCACATCAAAAGTAGGGATAATGTGTTGGCGGACGCATTGTCCCGGCTGTCTTGATGCTCCATGTGTGGGTGTATGAAATGTGGGTCGGGTAAGTACAGTGGGGCAAAAAAGTATTTAGTCAGCCACCAATTGTGCAAGTTCTCCCACTTAAAAAGATGAGAGAGGCCTGTAATTTTCATCATAGGTACACTTCAATTATGAGAGACAGAATGGGGGGAAAGAATCCAGGAAATCACATTGTAGGATTTTTAAAATAAGTATTTGGTCACCTACAAACAAGCAAGATTTCTGGCTCTCACAGACCTGTAACTTCTTCTTGAAGAGGCTCCTCTGTCCTCCACTCGTTACCTGTATTAATGACACCTGTTTGAACTCGTTATCAGTATAAAAGACACCTGTCCACAACCTCAAACAGTCACACTCCAAACTCCACTATGGCCAAGACCAAAGAGCTGTCAAAGGACACCAGAAACAAAATTGTAGACCTGCACCAGGCTGGGAAGCCTGAATCTGCAATAGGTAAGCATCTTGGTGTGAAGAAATCAACTGTGGGGGCAATTATTAGAAAATGGAAGACATACAAGACCACTGATAATCTCCCTCGATCTGGGGCTCCACGCAAGATCTCACCCCGTGGGGTCAAAATGATCACAAAAACGGTGAGCAAAAATCCCAGAACCACACGGGGGGACCTAGTGAATGACCTGCAGAGAGCTGGGACCAAAGTAACAAAGGCTACCATCAGTAACACACTACGCCGCCAGAGACTCAAATCCTGCAGTGCCAGACGTGTCCCTCTGCAGTGCCAGACGTGTCCCTCTGGATTGGGAGAATGTCATATGGTCAGATGAAACCAAAATAGAACTTTTTGGTAAAAACTCAACTTCTTGTGTTTGGAGGAGAAAGAATGCTGAGTTGCATCCAAAGAACACCATACCTACTGTGAAGCATGGGGGTGGAAACATCATGCTTTGGGGCTGTTTTTCTGCAAAGGGACCAGGACAACTGATCCGTGTAAAGGAAAGAATGAATGGGGCCATGTATCGTGAGATTTTGCGTGAGAACCTCCTTCCATCAGCAAGGGCATTGAAGATGAAACGTGGCTGGGTCTTTCAGCATGACAATGATCCCAAACATACCGCCCGGGCAACGAAGGAGTGGCTTCGTAAGAAGCATTTCAAGGTCCTGGAGTGGCCTAGCCAGTCTCCAGATCTCAACCCCATAGAAAATCTTTGGAGGGAGTTGAAAGTCCGTGTTGCCCAGCGACAGCCCCAAAACATCACTGCTCTAGAGGAGATCTGCATGGAGGAATGGGCCAAAATACCAGCAACAGTGTGTGAAAACCTTGTGAAGACTTACAGAAAACGTTTGACCTCTGTCATTGCCAACAAAGGGTATATAACAAAGTATTGAGATGAACTTTTGTTATTGACCAAATACTTATTTTCCACCATAATTTGCAAATAAATTCTTTAAAAATCAGACAATGTGATTTTCTGGATTTTTTTTCTCTCATTTTGTCTCATTAGTTGAGGTATACCTATGATGAAAAAATTACAGGCCTCATCTTTTTAAGTGGGAGAACTTGCACAATTGGTGGCTGACTAAATACTTTTTTGCCCCACTGTAATTGCGTGTCATTTTTTAAATTTATTTATGTTCGTTCCCTTTTGGGGATCGTGCATAAATTTGGGTGTGGGGGTGTGGTGGTTGTCTGTTGAGTGTCATATGTATATATGTGGGCGCATGGTATGTAGTCACCTAGTTAGACACACACACGCTCTCAAGCACTTGGACACGCACACACATATACACTCATACACATGCATTCATTTCACACACACAACATGAGCTAGTCACTGTTTGTGTGGTGTGGGGTCGAGGGCATGTTTAATTGTGTAATTGACAACAGCTGCTTCTACTTTTCAGGTGCTGGTTTGCGCCTGAATCCCGGCCTATATAAGGAGGAGTTGGCTACACCATTGCGGCTACCATTTTTCACACATTATGGTGTCTGCACAGTCTTTTGTTAGTTTTGTGTTATTCTTTGTTTTAGTTGCCTTCCCCCCATTGGGAGGGTGAGATGCCTTGTTTTTGTATCTCTGTTGGACCTCACTCTCCCGAGGGGATGGTAATTATTTATTAAACACTTTTTCTTTTGGTTTCAAACAATTGTCTTGATGTCCCTATTTTCATATGTTTACGTTGACACGAGCTGGTGCAGAGTTGTCAATGGCACACGTAACACATGTCATTTACTAATTTACTAATGCTAGGGCAGGATAGGTTTATTACTAACGATTACTAATTACCTTGTTAACTTGTCATCCATCACACCTGTTTTCCATTCCCTTGCTGCTCTCCAACTAATTGTCTACACCTGTCTACACCCGCATTTATAGCCCAGTCGCACTTCTGTTCTTTGCAAAATTGTCTGCCTTTTGTCCGTCAAAGCAACGCTTGAGCATGATTACCATTGAGGTCACGTTAAGATCCAAGCCTGTTTATCAACCACCGTTTATTGATTTCTGTTTCGTTGACCATCACTTGTTTTTGACCACGTCCTCGGCTTCTGCTTTTGTACCTTTGCCTCGCTGTTTTGTTTATGGTTTCGACTTCCGCATCGCCCTCGACTACGACCCTGCCTGCCGCCCGCCTGTACTGATCTACGTGTATGGACTTTGCTTGTTTTGACTACGCTCCTGGGATTCGTCCTGAATAAAGCCCTGACGGGACTTTATTTTACTATTGTTTCTGAGTCGTGCATTTTGGGTCCAACCCCCACGCACCCGTCTCAAATCATAGACTATGTATATGTATGAGTTAGGTGAGGATCAGGCAGTTAAGGTGAAACAGTTAAAGCTGTTTTAGAAAAAATGCCCACGCCCATGGACAGAGTTTGCAACATCAAAAAAGTGATAACTTTTATCAGGGTTCCTCCCAGCATATTCTATGGCAAATTTGTGAGATTAAATTTGTAGAAATAGCAATTTTTAAAATAAATGAATATATACATATATAATTATTATTATTATTATCAGAAAAGTTTTTCATCTGAAGTAGTAGGATCATATCCCTTATATATATTTAGATATTTCCATACCATTACCATAGCCAAAGATATGGAAATCCTGCATATTTGTGATAGCTGCTCTAGTGCCCCCTAATAACCAATCAAGTCTCGACATGAACATACACATGAGTTTCATGCTGATTGGTCATTGATAAGCCTGTCAAATGGCTGCCAATATTTGATTGGCTGATGGCGGCCATGTTTTTAAGATATATTCTGATATTTGAATATCCTGATGGAATCTGTGAGATGGAGGCTGAAGGGAGGGCTGCTGGGGTTGCAATGCTGTCTCAGGTGATCCATGCTATAGTGATGGAAAGAAACTAGCGGGAGCGCAGGGAGGCATAGGGCGTGAATAAGTCAACCTTGCAAATGGCTGACTGGCAATTCCATAGGCCCGCAACAGCCATAAAGCTATTAGAGGGTGACAAGAGAGGAGAAAGAAAGTTGGAGAGGGTTCTGTTCTGTGAGGCACATGGGAAGAAATGCTGTAGCACACAGCTGTATGTAGCAGCAACCTCATTGTACTCCCTCAGTGGATCCCATAGATAGACTCCCGCAAATAGACTCCCTTGTCCTTGTCCAACCTAGGCTATAGTGGTACTTACTGCTCTAATTACTGCTATTAATTACTAAATAACTAATGCCAGACTGCCTCAGCTGAAACGCACGTTATTTTCAAATGAATAAATACTCTTAGCTAAAGTAATTATCACTCCAGAAAAACAGTGCAAATATATTTGATTAACTAATGCTAGTAAAAAAAGGTTTCAAACAAGATAAAAGTTCATTTTATCTAGGTCAACTAAAACTCTGACAATGATTACAATGCAGACACTTCTGTGATGACAAATACATCAGGGAAGGGGTGGATAATTACTGTTGCAATAATGTATGGCTTTACTGGAGTGCAGTTAGTTGCCTAAACATTGTTGGAATAATTGGAATAATTGTTGGAATTACGACACATCAGTCACTATTTTCATACAAATTAATTGCTGAGTCTGTTTCCAGTTTTTTTGTCAAAATCCCTGCCCTTCAGTGCTCTGTGGCATTTGTATGGCAAGAGAAGTAGGGGGTAAAATTTATTGCATCAAATAATTAGTGTTATTGCGTTGTATGTAATATGAAACCAATAGTGCTGAAAAGTATCTTTTATTTAAAAAGCATGGTAAATTACGGTGTCAGTTACTTTTACTGTACATTGTGTTCATAAGTGTGTAATTGCACTAGCACTCAATAGTACAGTATGTAGTACAGTACAGTATCATTGAAACACAATTGATATTGATTTAAGGGACTTTGGAACCACATTTCTGACAATTTTTTTTTATTTTATGAATTTTGCAGTTTGCAGCTTTACCTCTCCCTGAAGCTTCTTTGTGATTTAAGTCTGAAGGAAGTGCATAATTTAATCTCTTAAGGGCCTCTAGTTTAGATGCTTATTTATGCATCATGCCAGGTAGAAATAACTGGAACCGCTTGGAATCTACTGCTTTAGTGGGACATAAATATTTAACAAGCTCAATTTCCATGACCTTTTTTTTTCTCACCTTAACAAAGCAATCAGGATTTGCGGCTGTGGGGCCTGTCATTCTCAGCACTTGTTTATGGCCCTCAGAGTAATTCCATCAGAACGTCAATTCTAACAGATTTTGCGTCTGCAGCTAACTGCTAAAATATAAATAAAATAAAAATTATTGCTGAGGAATATTAATTAATTTTGGCCCAAGACTGTGTGGAGTGAATTCCATTCTTGGGAAAGGCCGGAATCACCTTGGGTGTACCCAGAGAGAGCTGTGCTCTGCTGATCTTCTGGGAAAAGGTGCACTTCATTCCAAGTTCCTCCTCCCATCTGGACTACTATTTCAACTTCAATTTCTTGCTATTTTACACAGGCCTAAATAAGCTAAATTAGAGTTAAATTTGCATTTGACCGTAAATTGAACTGTTTTGCTGTTCAAACTCATTTCTTGTTTTATAACTACGACTGTGTTTGGATGTACATGTGATCAGCTTGTATTTTACTACAGCAGATTGTCTAACAAGGCAACTTCTTGCACTATGGGACATCATGGCAAAAACAATTTAACTGTATTCAGAGCCTTCAGGCATTTGTGATAATAGAAATCACTAGTAGTTATGTTCACAGCATGAATGGCTAATGACACTTGAAACGTCCAACTTAGCATGGAAACCCTAGTAATGTTTTCTGATTGCTTTCTTAAAATATGTTTTCTCCTGCTAAAGCAGTAAAGACAGTATTGGTAAATCACACAGAACTGAACACCCTTTCAAAACCATTCTTTTTGGACTGTACTCTAAATCAAACATCATTGAAGCAGTTTGAGGATGGACTCAATACGTGAATAATATCCTGAACTGAATATTATTCACATGGTGAGATCTATGAATGCATCTTTGCACCTCAGCACCAGGTTATGTTTCAGAATTAATTATACTGGATATAGTACATAAATCTCAAGGTTTATAGACCTGGTACTAGAAGGCAAAGCCAAGGTGACTGGTGCAGTCAGTACTGTACCCTGGAGTTCCATTACTCTAAGGGTCATATTCTGATGATGCAAAAACTGAGCTCAGATTCCTGATGCAAAGATTTGGGTATTTTGACATAACATTATGTTTGTGGTTGCAGTTTTCAAACTTCCTTACAGTGCTTGTGGTGATATGGTAACAAAGACATCACTCCAATCAATCAGTAATCTCCACTTCCATCGATGACTCATTTATGAGGTAATTTAGTTAGAAATGTATTCATCATTTATAAAAGCCTTGTTCCCATGTAAATGGGTAGCAGAAACTGTATCACTGAATTGTATGAATGTTCTTATGTCAAATGACGAATGTTAGAGTACATTTTGAGTCATTTGATACAAGTGCTGTTCCGCAGGGAGTCATTCTCCTGCGGAAACTGGCTGAACAGTTTTACTGCATATACTGTAGATGGCGCTGGTCTACCTCAATCAGTCACTGAATAACTTGACATCTGTGATGCATGGAAGGCAGGACTAGAGAACTGGCAAATTAGCAAACTAGCAAACTCTGTAACATAGTTAGGCTACAGATAGTTTTGATGAAAGAAGAAAAGCTGCCTGAAGTACGCACACATCTGCGAATGCACTGGCCAACCTGCTATTTGCAGTCTTGGGCTCACTAAATACATAAGTGCACGATTTCCCAATTTCCCACAGTTTTGGATGGTAGGCTGTCAAAATAGCCTGCAGTGGGATTTGTCTAGCCTACTGTCAACTAATTTGTGAGCATTTGAAGTAGGGGTGAGCGAGTACACCATGAAGTGATGGAGTTTTCGCAAGGTAGCTGTTTGATCAGTCCCAACGCTTTGTATGGTTACTTCTGACTTTCTCTTTATAAAGAATAGTGTCATTTCTGTAGTCCATCCAGGGGCCTTGCTATTCAAAATTAAAATCAGGTTATTTTTGTAATTGTTCGGAAGTTTTAAATTGCAGAAAAATAAGGGAAGTCAGAACACCAAGAACATGAGCAGAAAGCCAATCCACATGGACGTCACAGGGTGAAAGGCATATAGGTGAGAACTGGCACAGCTGAGGAACAAGAGAGCAAACCAACTATTTACAGAACAGCCTCAGAATTGACTCTGCCAGTGTATTTGAGCACAAGAGTAAAACATTTTTTATACAGTATACAGTCAGCTCCAGAATTACTGGCACCCCTTAAGAAAATGAAGAAAAAAATGCTGCATACAGTAAACACAGATAATCGTATGCTCAGTCATTTGTTATTAAACGTAACAAATCGTGTTCAGCTTTTAAAGTGCAAATGGCCTTTGAGCTCATGCGCCCAGTTCCTTTAGGTTTTTATATGATTATCACCACAAGCTCATGCCCCTTTCAGTTTATCAATTGGGCTTGTCCCTGGTTGAACGTCAGAGGCTTTAATTCTCTCTCATCTAATATTATTAGGATAAGATAAATATAGGCTAATGTATTATCAGGAGCTAGCGAAATGCCAACAGGACCCAGAGTTGTTTGAAATGCATTATGACCTAACATACAGTGTGCTACTATGGCTTCCCCTATTGCAGAAAGAAAAGAAAATGTAAATCTAGACCTTACAGTAAAGTGACAGGTCCAATAGACCTCCATGATGAAACTAATACTTGCCTGTTGTCTGTTAGTAGTGTATTGACGTTACACAGAAGGGACAGAGGAGCCAAGAGGGGACTCTGAATAAGGTGAAAAACGGCTGGCTTTAATAAGGAATGAGGGCAGGCGGAGCTGATATCCAGGCAGGTAATCAGAGGGAATCAGGTGAATCAACAAAAGGCAGGCGAAAGTCCAAAAACAGGTAAGCAGTCCAAATCAGGGAAAGTACAAAATATAATCAAGAATCAAAATACAGAGAAGCCAGGCAGAGGTCGTAAACGGAACAGAAGAGAAGAGAGGTAAGGGAAACGGGGAAGCAGCGGCTCGAACCGGGTACACGAAAAATGGGCATAAGGTACAGGATAAGACAAACTAGCAACATGAACGAAAAAGGAAAGGCTTATATACAATCCTAATGGGCACACAACGAGAAACGGGCGAAAAGAATGACAAGAGACAGGAAGGAAATACATATTAGGAGTGGAAGGCGGAGACACGGGTGAAAAGAATAAATGAATAAACAGGTAGAGCAGAATGGACTACAGAAAGAGAACAGGAACATAAGACATTATGCAAAGGAAACGTTAGGAAGGGGAGCAATGACTGGATATACAGAAAACACAACGGCAAAAAGGCACGGATGTGACAGAACCTTGTGATTCATTTAAAGAAATTCCTGGGCAGCTGTGATTTCAGCCGGATAGATTGCGACCATTTTTTCCCTGTTATTTAAATTCACAGCGATCGGCTTCTACAGGATACACCTGACGGAAAACTGCAGTGGAGACTGAAAACTTGAATCCAATTATAGATATAAGGAGCTCACGTGTTTTTTCTTTTTAACAATGCACAAGAGAGAGACAGCAATCTGCAAGCCACAGACATAGCAAGTTGTTGCTTGCGTTAATATACTAATTATATTCTAAATCGGACATAGTCTACCGTACCTTGCATGCTGGAATAAGGTGAAGGGATAACCGGTAACTAGTTGTAAAATAAAGTTGTTGTTTTTTCACAAACACTTGTTTGTTCTCTGTGCAATGTATTCAGGACGTTTCCGTTTTGTAGATTTTTTCGGAAACGTTGTATGGAAAACTTGCCCTCATTTGGATTAGCACTAAAATGACGTTGTATAATTTCAATCAGTAAAATCGGCTGTTTAATAATACTGTCATATCACACAACAGTGTGAAGTTCATGTTACACATTCCTTACTGATGATAAGTCAATAAAATACAGCAATTCTCCAATCACCACTGATAATGATTCAATTGCAGAACTAGGTGTATGGTATGTATTTTCTGTCATTGCGTCAGTGTAGAATGTGGACAATTCAAGTGGTTATGCACTTGCCACATTGTTTGCTTTTTTGTGTCATGCACCTGGAAAGCTTGGAGATTAGAAGTTACAACTGGGAAACTCTAAATGGAATGCAGATCTGTTTAAAACAAAAAAAAAGTAATATATCTGTGTGTAAAACACATGGTTAACTCTAGTCGCATAGTAGGATAGCTACTGTGCTACCATGTATAAAGTGATGCTATTTTCACTGAATCCAAGATATTTCAGAAAATGGTTTAAATGGCTGGCAATTAAACAACAAAAACAAAAGAGCATACGGTATAAATAACATGCACTACAAAACTCTATTGGAGTAGAGTGCTCATATTGGAGTAGAGTGCTCACATTTGAAACAAACCCTAAACCACTATGGATTATGGATAATCTTGTTACTAATGACTGCTCTGCCTGTTACAGGCCGTAATGCAACATGGCTGCCCCCTACTATTGGAACCTTGCAAGTATTATTTCCTGGTCAGTGGCATTGCCGCATAGGCAAAATGAAATCAAATGAAAATACAAAACTACTGTAAGCATACATGTGCCGTTATGGCTTTCAGTCTACAGATTTAAATCCCATCAACAGCCTGTGGTCTGAATTGATGAGGGGGGGTTCATGAGGAATGATCCAAAAATTCCTTTAAATGCGTTCCAAAGTATTAATCCAAAGCCATTAGCACAAAGCCTAAAACAAGAACCATTTATAATGTCCAATACTGCTTTATGTTTGCAACAATCATTTTCCTGTGGAACCACAGAGATTCAGGTTGAGAGCAGTCAATAACAACAACACATTTGCAAATAGACTGAGACAAAGTGTAGGGTGAAACAATGCTTCAGATTCAGCGAATAACCTTATTGAGCTCTGTCCAATTAAGTGGAGAGCGACACAGGATATGTGAAATGATGTAGATCCGGGGGTTATGCTCTGTATTTCAAACCCACTGAGTAGAATGCTAAGAAAATAGCAACTTGGTAAAACATGCGATCGTAATTGGAATCAAACGGTGTTGGCACATACAAGCCTGTGACTCCCAGGTTTGACAACCTGAGGTGTTTTCTGCAAATGACAAAAAGGCAGGACTATGATAGGGACAGTGGATGTGGTAAAGGTGATAATTACTTTAAGTCAGAGCCTGTCAGAGGAGGCGTTGCACAACTTGCCCCTCCTTTTTCCACTGACCACTCTCACGTGTTTCACCCAGAGTTTCTGGCCTGAGGGGGTTTGTCACATGTGTCTACCCTGTTCTGTAAATTAGAACAGAGTGAGCCAGCATGCCAGCAATATTGCTTTCATGACTCCTCCAACAAACCGTGTCAGTATTGGCTACCTGCCGATGAGAGATGGGAGTGAAGGGAAGAGTATTTTCTCTGTTAAATTCTCATCATTCTCAAGCCACCTCTTAGGCCTCTCAAGAAACATGTACGGTATAGCAGTAAGCAGGGCAGGAATTTCACCAGTGGCCATGATGGTGTAAGGATCACAGGATCACATTTCCCAGGATTCCACAGCGAACTTCTGCGACAACACCGCCCCGGCGTGACGTCCAGTTATAGTTAAACCAATACTGTAATGCCGGAAGCAACAAAAAATGTAACACTATAAGAGCTAAGACAATCACATTGTCCACTCTCTTAACACTCTTGGCTCTTGTCTCTCTTCGTTTGCACTTGGCTTCTCCAACTACACCTCGCCCTGCTCCCCACACTTGAGAGGCCGCGTTATCTACAGCGACCAGGCCTCACAGACATACATAGCTTATCTAGCGGCAACTTAAAGGTAATAGGTAAAGGTAATTTCGGATTTCTAACAGTCAAAAGAGGAATTGCAGCAACAAACACCCTCAAACTACAACACTGTTTATTCCTCCCCCTTCTCTGTGAACGTTGAAACCCCCATTGGCTCAAACCCCCATTGCTTTGGCAATTAGCAATTAGAACCAATTTTCAACCAATGAGCTTGAATTATTGTGCAGCTATGTTTTGGTACAGCGTGTTGGTTGGTCAACCGTATATTTTGAAACCCGATTTTAAGGACTATGAACACAGGCCGAGGGTGAGTGAACATGACACATAACAGTTGTCTTGTAACAATGTTTTAAAACAAAAACCTTACCTATTAAATACCTTTAAAGTCTAGGCCTATATTGATAAAAGTGGAAACTGGCGCACGCATCTTGCTGCATCAGCTGACCACCCAGAACTAAATCTAACTGCAGCAACTTTTCCACACCCTCAACAACCAAACTGACGTTGGTACTCCAGCTCTGCACATTTCCCCGCCAGAGACATCCGCAGCTACTGTCATCCCCAGAGCCAGCAATGCATGTGGACTAAACAAATTTTAGCTTAGCTTAGTCTTAAATGAGATTGTGAATGTGTGTGTTCTGTTGTTATCAATAGAATGCCTTCTGTTAGCTGTGTGTTTTTACATAAATAGGTTTGCTGTCTTTCACGTATGTAGAATTAAACTATGCACGTAGCCTCTCTCTCCTTGCAGCTAAAACTCCCACTCAGAACTCTGCCCCTTGCTTTGCTTTGTTTAAGGGACACGTGTGCACACGTGCACACACCAGCTCCATACCTTCTCCTGTTTTTTGTACATTTGCCTAATGCATTTATTTTATTAAACCCAGTTTTGATGTCACATGAACATGAGAGCCGAGTTGAATCAGTCTTTTGAAGAACTTTCAACCTTCAGGTTATCTGAATATATTTGACCATTAATAATTGTAAATGTAATTATTAATGAAATATAGGCTAATGTACATTTTTACATTTTTACATTTTAGTCATTTGGCAGACGCTTTTAATCCAAAGCGACTTACAAGTGCATAGGTTCTACCATAAGTCAGAGCATCACATCCAGAAACTAGGAAAATACACAGGAAATGCTGTTCTAAACATAGTTGTCATCAGAAGTGCTTTTTTTTTTTTTTTTTGGGGGGGGGGGGGGTTAGACAAGGAGAGGGATATCAGAAAGGAGGGGCAGGGGAAATCAGGAGGGAGGACTAAGGTAGAGTTTGAAAAGGTAATGTATTATCGGGAGCTAGCTAAATGGCAACATGGGCCAGAGTTGTTTGAAATGGATTGTGTGTTACCTAACATATAGTAATCTACTACAAATTTAGCTATTGAAGAATGCCGGGACATTATCCACCTGGCTAACACCCAACAAAAGAAAGAAAAACATGTAAATGTAGAACTTAGGTCCAGTAGACTTCCATGATTAAACAAACATTAGCCTGTTGTCTGTTATCCTTGCGATAACATAAAAAATGTACAGCGATCAGGTTGTACCGGATATTTATGATGGAAAACCACAGTGGAGACGGAAAACATAAATCCAGTAAAAGAGATAAGGAGCTGAAGTGGGTTTTTTTTTTGGGTTTTTTTACCTATGCACAAGGGGAAGGGAAAAAGGGAGAGACAGCTACTGTCATCTGTTAGCCACAGACATGGCAAACGGCTTGCCAGTGTTGCTTGTTTGTTCACTGTGCTATGTATTCCAGATGTTTTGGTTTTGTTTATTTCCAAGTGCAACGTTGTACAGGGACCTCCCCTCGTTTGGATCAGCGCCATGGTGCTGTCTAATTTAATAATACTGGCCTAACACACAGCAGTATGACGTTTATGTTACAGATTCCTTATGATTTACAGCTACTGCAGCCAAATAAAATAAATAATGATCCAATTGCTATTACAGCACTTGTGCTTGGAAAATTAATTGCAACAGGTACTTGGATGGGTACTGAAATAACCCCTACTAGTTAACGTATAAATTAGCTAGCTCTAACATTTCCACTCCCAAATTTAGTTAGAGCAGCTAGCTTGTTTTAAAATGTGCTTGGGTTATAGTACATGTGGCTTAGTTTAGGATTTAGCAAATACAATATAACATATTTAATTTCCACAGTTCATTTATTGTATTACAATGTTTTCCTGGCAAAAACCAAACACGACTATAATCTTTATCAGGAGGTCGAACTGTTTGAATTTTTTTTCGTGACACCTCCCTGGTTTTATTCCCTTCTTACACACTGGTCTGGGATTGTTGTTCAAACTGTATTTGAAGACTTCAAGCACAAAAGCTGTTAAACAAAAAAAAAGTGCTACATGCAACAAAAAACAAAAAATATAGCCACATGCACAAACACACAAGCATGTGTAGTGTGGTTAGCTCAGCTAGTTCGCTAGTAAGCATGGTGAAGTGCAGTGAAAGTGAAGTGAGTGAAGTGAAGGCTCGTAGCAGGTTAACGCGACAACACTCCCTGATGATGTAACCCTCAAATTCAAAAGAACATTGTTGCCCTTGGCTAGAGGCAAGTTTGTCTTTAGCTGACTGGTAACGCGTTTGTACAACAAATATTTGGACGAGTGAGAGGCCCGGGGATCAAATCCCACCTCGGACTTTCTCACCCGTTACACATGCACACATGTAGATGTTTGTATTGGCTAAATGTAATCAAACCAAGCAAAGGATATAACAAATAAACCACTATGTAATATATAATATAATTTAATATATTTGAATCATATAATTACAAATTTGCTATAAAATAACACAATATAGCAAAGATGTGGCATGCTGGCAAATCAATATTTACTACTTGGCCTGATGCAGTGACACTAGCACTTTAAGCATGAGTTACAACTGGTGACCAGGGGCCTCATGTATAAAACTGTGCGTAGGATTCACGTCAAAAGGTTGCATAAGCATGAAACCCAGGACGTGCGTACGCAAAAAAATATTCTGATTTATAAAACAGTGCATACGCACGTCCCACGCCAGTTTTCCTTTATAAATAACAATCAACTCTAAATGTGGCGCAACTTTGCCAGCTTCATGTCCCGCCCACAGTTGCCTATAAATTGCCTATATATTGCCTAGGCAGTGAAACACCCCTAATGAATATGCATTTCACGAAGACGACAATGGCAAACGCTGAAAAGAAGACCAAGAAAAGGGATTTCAGCCATTTGATTGCCTCTGAAAAGCTACAGGTGTGGGAATTATCCTGATTGATTGTAAATGACAAACAGTTCTGCACAACGAATGTGATATTATTATTATTATTATTATTATTATTATTAATAATAATGATAATAATACACGTTATTTGTCTAGCACCATTGAAAACACAGTTACAAAATTCATTATAACAATAAACACATTATAAAACATAATATATGAATATGATAACAATATTATGAAACTATGCTCGTATCTGCCCGACTGACGCATTGTAAACGGCATCAGTGCAGCGCAATTTGTCCGACTGTTCACCATATTATTTATGAGAATACATTTAATAACATGAAGTATTGTTTAACAATTCGTCTACATATTTGAGGGATTATTTTACAACAACATCTCCGTTTATATTTATCATCCTAAATCATATATTTTGGGCACTCCAGGGAGCATCAATCAAACAGCTGTTTGTTTATTCGTTGTAAGAGAGGGTTTTATCCGTTTTTGCAAATTAGCTGTTCGTATATGATACGTGAGAGGTAATATTTCATTACATTACATTACATTGCATGGCATTTAGCAGACGCTCTTATCCAGAGCGACGTACAACAAAGTGCAAATTAAACACAAGAACAAGTGCAAAGAGGACCTGAGAGGACAGTTTAGTTCCGAGTCCTAGTGTAAACATGCAGAAAATCAGAACCCTTTAAGAGTACAATCAACAACAATCAATTTCGATTTATTTTACACAGTGGTATCTGTGTAATGTTGTGTTGCACTTAGGAAGGGAGAGAACCCGTATAGCGAGATTCAACAACACAACACTTTAATAAGTATAACAGGGACGAAGCACGTCCTTACAGCAACCATACCCAGCCACAACTCCCAGCAAATCTTTATACCTTTTTACATCCTGTTTCACTTCCCGTTTTCCTGGTCTTACGTCACGAGCATTAAAGGCACAGGACACAACAGTATCAATTTCACACCATTTCTCGCGTTTCATCCCATTGCCATCGGAGTTGGCAGTTTCTCATTTCTCATTTTTCCAGTTAATGTGCGTACGCATGGGTCAGAGTTTCCATGGAGGACCGCACATTTTCCCGTCAAGTTCGTTTTTTATAAATGCCAAAGTTTGCTTAGAAAGTGGCATACGCATTCTTTTGTGCCTACGCAACGTTTATAAACGAGGCCCCAGGTCTTTTGTGTCCTCCCTGATGTGTTTGTCTGGATAGCACTGATGCATGGCATTAAGGCCAGGTTGTTTATGTGCAGTGGGCAATGATTCAGGGTCAAGGATGCCATCAGTGCGAAGGAGCAAGAAAGTCTCCTCCTCGATGTTGGCGTAATGCTTGGCAAAGGTCACTCCAGGGGCTGTACTGGTGAACCGGAAGTGGTGATACTTACTTTGCACAAGGACTTGCCCAGCCTCATCACCAACAAACTGATGGATGTTGACCTTGTTCTCCGATGTGCTAGACAGATGTTCACAGCCTGGCGGATGTTTTGTCGGCTGGACAGTGGTGTATGATGGAACCTTTTCTTTCACAGCACAAAGCACTAGTCTCGGGCATACTTGGTGTGGCCAGCAATTAAAAAATTGAGGGACACACTGTCATGAAGACCCACCATGCATCGCCAAGCCATGTACCATGGCGTGAACTTGTATTTGTTTTGTCCAGAGCAGTTCAACTTTCTCCCCAAGTCCATACTGGGAGAAGAAATGTTGCAGGACATAACACTGTAAACACAAAATGCGAACACAATACATTCAGCCAGTTCGCAAGCCTATTCTCACTCCACTGAACGATTGAGTGCCTGTGAATGAACAAGTGCCTGTAAAGGGAGAGCAGTGTTGCAGTTTGCAAATGATAAAGCCAAGTTTCCAATGATACATAATCGCATTGTGAAAAAGCATAAATGACTCTGCAGGACATAACATTGTAAACCCAAATTTGTTTAAAAAAAAAAAGTGTATATAAAAAAAATCTTGTTAATATTGAGGGAAAATGGAATGTAAACTAAGCTTTGTAACTATTAGCTTCACTTTAAGCTCTATGGGAATTGGATTTTATCCAATCTCGAGACTGAAAAACGATCTACGCAACGCCATCTTGATGGCCAATCAGGGCAAAGATGTGCTTTAGCGACCAAATTTACATACGGTGGCTATATAAGCGACATCGCAGGCCGTCATTCTTTCTTCTCAAATTTTCAGCACAAGGTTAGCAACCTAGCTGGAGACTTACGTTTCTACCACGCTGAAGTTCTTCGTCTGCGAGCAGAAACGCGCCGCTGTGAGGAAGGAGCTTTTTTTCCCGACTCAAAGGCCCTCGCTAGACGACGTCGAGCTCGAAGATTTCGCCATGAAGCAGTGCCAAGGGTGCGACGCAGCCGTGGAGGGTACGGACCCTCACACTTCTAGCGTTATGTGTCTCGGCGAGACCCATGCTCTCGCGGCCTTATCTAAGGTGACCTGCACCGCCTGCGCTGCACTCGGGGCGCAATAGTTACTGCGCCGGGCAAGCATGCACCGCGAAGACGCCAGTTGGGCTGGCTTCCCGGAGCCTTTTGCCATGCACTCTCAGGAGGACAGACCGAACCTGCGCGATGGCAGGGTTCCGTCTGACATGGCTCATCTGGAAGCGGCGCTCCTAACCCTCGCTAACAGCTCTGGGGACGAGGACGACGACCTCCTTCTCCACACTAGCGATCAGGAGATGCTTCCAGACGACAATTTGGAGCCTTCCGGCTCTGTCGCTATCCCAACGGCGACAGGTGAGTTAGAGCACCACCCCTCCCTGTTGAAAGACTTTCCGGTCGTAATGAAAGCGGCGGCGACCAGAGCGGAGCTCCCCTGGCCCCCTCCTCCTGCAGCGCCTGTAAACCAGCTGGTGGCTCCAGTGTACAGGCGCGACACATCGAGGCACGGTGTGCAACCGACCCCCGTCTGCCCGTCTGTACAGCACTGCGTGCAGCTTACCTGGGACAAGCCTTTCTCTACGAAAGCCCCGGTAGTGTCTTTTTCGCCTTTCACGGTGGTGTCAGGCCGACAAAAGCTTCAGACGGAGGGGGTTCCGCGACTCGAAGATTCCTTGGCTACTCATCTCCTCGCCTCCACAGCAAGGTGGAGCGCAAGGAAGCCTAACCTTTGCACTCGGTCTGGGCAGATATCAGCTGCCTTGTCTGAACATTCGTTTATCTGCGGTTCCCAAGGCGCCAATGCAACAAACAATCTTGCTATCCTAGCGATAGCACAGACGAACTTGATCGAGTCCCTTACTTCCTCCCTCGCAGATGATGTTTCTGCCGAGCTGAGGAAGAACGCGGGCGCAATCCTGCACCTCACCCAGGTGTTGGCACAGGATTTTGGACGGATTATGGGCTGGAGTGTAGCATCTCTCCGGCACTTATGGCTAGCGAACTCGGCACTCCCCGAAGCGGACAAGGTCCCCCTCCTTGATGCCCCAGTCTCTCTCGACGGTCTCTTCAGTTCAGCGGTGACCGAAGCGATCGCGAGGTTTAAACGACTGGATGAGGAGAGACCCACTCTGCAGAAGCATCTGCCTCTTGCTTCATATGCAAGACGCCAGGATCACCGTTCATGGTCTAAGACTCGCCACACTCCTGTGTCGTCATCCTGGCGCTCAACTGAGGAGCAGCCTGGTGGCCGTAGAGACGCTACCGCTATTGCTAGCGGCAAGGCTTGGATGAAGCCGTTCAACCCTGCTGCACCCAGGGCCCACCCGCCTCAATCGAAAGCCCAGAAGCGTTCCTGAATTTCAGCGGGAGAGTGTCATAGAGGCGATCCGGTCGAGTGGACCGGACACCCCTCCTGTATCACAGACTTTACTAGCGCCTACTCGGGAGTGAGTTTCACCCTTAGTCACAAAGCACACTCCCCCTATTGTTACACAAACATTTCCCTTGCCCTCTGCCTCAAAGCTGGCATCAGCGCTTGGTGATTTCCCCGTCAAAAGGGGCCTTTTTCCCCGACATTCAGGCAGTATTGGAGTCCTCGCCGGCTCAGAATTGAAGCCGGCCAGGACTCTACGTCGGCCTATCCCAGATAAACACCAGGTCGCTGGCTCGAATTCGACCCCACCCCCACTTAAGAGCCGGGCTTCTGCAAATTCAGAAGCCCGCGGTACAGTCTGCACTGCTTTCAACCAGGTCCGAGTTCAACCTTTGTGCTTGGACTCGGAAGTGCAAGCTGACGCCATGGCTCAGTACTGTAATCAGAGCGGGCTACGCGTTACAGTTCGCTGTCCCCCCTCCTCCTTTTGTAGGAGTAAGGGAAACGAATATGCCCCTGCATCTAAACAGCGCACTTTCCCAAGAGATAGAGAGTGTCTTGGCAAAAAGCGCGATCCGCCTTGTCCCCAAACACGACGAAATGCGAGGGTTTTATTCCCTTTAAGGGGACTGGTTCACGCTCGTAGATTTAAAAGACGCTTACTTCCATGTGAACATTGTACAGCGCTATTGGCAGTACCTTCGTTTCGCTTTTCTGGGAAGAGCGTACGAATTTACCAAACTCCCATTCGGTCTGTCCCTGGCACCCTGCACCTTCGAAATGGTGGCGTGGGCTGCTATCGCCCCGTTGGGACAACAGGGCATACGTGTTTTAACGTATCTAGACGACTGGCTTGTGTTAGCCCCTTCCAGTTGGGCTGCGAAACACACAGAGATGCTGATAACCCACATCAAAGGATTGGGTTTCACCATCAATCGCGACAAGAGTGTTTTCACCCCGAGCCAGTGTGTTCAGTGCCTAGGGCTCCTGCTGCACTCATTGTCATTGACGGCGCATCTCTCTCAGGAGAGAATTGCTTCCCTGAGAGACCCCGCTTGCCGATTTCTCCCAGGTCGCTGCATCAGTGGAATCACGATTATGCGCCTGTTGGGTTTAATGGCGGCAGCAATCGCCGTGGTTCCGTTGGGATTGCTACGCATGAGACCGTTGCAATTCTGGCTCAAGCGAATGCTGTATCCGTAGTGCTCAACTTTGTGCAGAGCCTACTTGATAAGGGGTTATCTTTGTTCACTTTAAAGGGGTATGTCTTCGCAATTTCTGCGTGCCATACTGGCTATAGTGGCTCTACGGTGGCTGCCCACCCCCTGGTAAAGCGTTTTATCCAGGGCGTCCGGCGTCTGAAACCCGTGGCCCCACCCCGTGTTCCGCAGTGGGACTTAACGGTGGTACTAAAAGCCTCCTTTCATGTAGCCCTCCTTTCGAACCGCTGGAGAGCGTTGAGTGGAGAGCTTTGTCCCTTAAGGTGGCGCTGCTTACTGCGCTAGTTTCTGCTAAGCGAGTAAGTGATTTATGTGCCTTGTCTGTGCACCCGGACTGTCTCTCCTTTTCAGGATCTGACAGAGTTGTGCTGAGACCGAACCCTGCGTTTACCCCAAAGGTTATCACCACGTCCTTCCGCTCACAGGTATTGGACCTGGTGGCTTTCAAGCCCCCTCCTCATGACGATGAGGAGGATGCTATGCTGCATAAACTTTGCCCAGTGCGTGCTCTGTCGATATACGTACGACGTTCGCAGCCTATTCGACAAGCAGATCAGCTGTTTGTCTGTTATGGTGCTGCTGCTAAGGGAAAACCTGTTACGGCACAGAGATTTTCCCATTGGCTTACTGACGCAATCAACTGGGCGTATGAGTGTATGGGCTTGCCCCCTCTGTCGGAGGTTCGCGCCCACTCTACTCGAGGCATGGCAGCTTCTCGGGCACTTTTTAAAGGGGTCAGTGTGCAGGACATTTGTACAGCGGCGTCATGAAGTTCGCCATGCGCCTTTGTATGTTTCTATCTGCTGGATGCATCGACACCGTCGGTTGCATATGCAATCCTGAGCTCAGCGTCCAATCGGACGTAGCTGCTGCTCAAACACATTATGTGCGACGCCTCTATGCGGTGGCTAGAAGCGTGCATGTTTATATTGATCATCTCCCGGCTTGGGTATTCGGTGGCTGGTTTACATGAACCGAGCGCTGGGGATGGTTGTGGCTCCTCGGTTTATACAGTCCCCCCTTTTTTTCATGCATGAAAAAGGGCTGGCTATTGAGGGGAGCCCCTCTTGATTGGCTAATACTGCTATCGCCTGTTGTTCTGCATCAGGGGGCTGATGTTGACAACAGGGCGTGGGCTATAGGGTTCCCATAGAGCTTAAAGTGAAGCTAATAAAGAAATAGAACTTCCAGGTACGGAGGTACCCATTGTTCTATGAGTTATTAGCGAGCTTTAAGCTTCACAGGCCCTGTCTCTTTCCTTCGCTGAAAAATGTCTCGAAGAAAGAATGACGGCCTGCGATGTCGCTTATATAGCTACCGTATGTAAATTTGGTCACTAAAGCGCATCTTTGCCCTGATTGGCCATCAAGATGGCGTTGCGTAGATCGTTTTTCAGTCTCAAGATTGGATAAAATCCAATTCCCATAGAGCTTAAAGCTTGCTAATAACTCATAGAACAATGGGTACCTCCGTACCCGGAAGATGTCCAGCACCTGAAATAGACGTTAATTATTACATTAAGGGTTTTCTTTCTTAATTGTGCCAATGAATGTATAATCTACTCTCCAACCAACCACGTTTTTTTTTCTTTTTTTTTTTCTTTTAAATCTTTTCTGGGGACACACCATTTAAGACCCCGTCTCTCCCAGAGGGAGAACAACACGCCTTTTTCAAGCCATCTCGTCTCACAGCCTGTGATCATAATTCCGAGGCGGGGTGCATGCACGCGGCGATCCCTACTAGTCCCTGCTGAGTCTCTCCCTTGGAGCAGCAAGCCAATTATGCCGCTCCATGAGAGCCGGCCAAACTCAGCTTTTGGCAGGTCCTCGGTGTGCAACTGTAACAAACTGATGGCTGCATCAAGGTCCGTTACCTTAGCGGTGCGCCACTGCGGCCCCTGCCAACCGTGTTTTTAAACATAATAATTGTGCAAAAACATTTAGTTGATGTGATGATGCAGGACATTATAAGCCCAAAATGCAAACACATTAGCTGCTGGCAGTTGGCAAGCCGACTCAATGAGCTCTGAACGAGAATCACAAGTCATTGTTCTCCAGCAGGGGGTCCTATGTGCTCTGGCCTAACTGAATCAAGTGAAATAAAGTGAGTCGTTCGAAAGTCGTTATTTTGACTCAACAAATCAAAAGTGAACTAATGGCATTGCACATCACTACTGTTTATCCATTAAAAGCTTAGCTTAACTGTATTAATATTACCAATGTCAGGTGTCTAAAAATGGTCCCCCACCCAATGAAATCGGATGTGCCGGCAGTGCATGGGGGCGGCGGACGGATGTTTACTATTTGCTTGATTCTCTTCCTCTCTCACACATTGCAGACCCTGTGACATCTTGGCTGACTCCCACGGCTCTCTTGCCTTGCCATGTTTTCAGTCAGACTAGACAGTTAATCTCAAATCCTGAAAAAATACAACCATGGGAGACCTAATAATTATTTCTGATTTAGAATCCATTGTGTAATGCTGAAGGTTAGGGGTCGAGTTATGCTCATCTAGTATGCATGCTATGATAAAGCACAACCAATCTGTTCCTTCTTAAAATTTTACGATATGCTAATCAGATGCAGAATTATGTATGTTATTTGGAAAACACTTTGCGAGTATAAAAAGAAGGGGACCTGCCCTGCCTCACCAGTTCATGCTTGTCCACCTTGTTGTCTTTCCAGTTCCTCCATTCTTTATGAAGCCCAAACCCATCCATTTTGTGCATGCATGAGAAATTCAGCAAAGATATACAACCCACTGCTTGATGGCTATGAGATAACACATACTGTATTCAAAACATTTTGCATTATAACATTTGTTGCATTACAACATAGATTTTCATGTATGCATTGAAGCTTAACCTGGATCCCAGAATCTGCCAATTGAATTCATTTTCACTTTCCAAATATCTGTATGGAACACCTGTAAATCATTTTACCATATATTTTTTTTCCAATTGGAACCAATATTCACACAATATTTTCCAGTTTTCCAAGTGATATTGTTTCCCTTCAGAATGCAATAACATCTGCCTCACCAGACCAGATATAAGACCAAATTTCAAGAAAGCATTCTGCCTTTAAAATTCAAAATGATAACATGTTTTCCACTTTCATTGAATGAGATAATATTGAGAGTGACAGTAACCCTTCACACAAGCACCCTAGTGGCTCAGACATTCAGTGCTCCTGCAACCAAAATATGTCAGGAAGCAACAAAGGTTTTGTTCCAGATTGATTACAAAGTAAATAAAATATGGGTTTCCTAAGTGCCACCACTGTCCCTTAGTTCATCAAAGCATTTTCAGAGGTGGTTTCGGATAGGTATTAGATATTTATATATTTTTAGACCCAATGTTGATAAAAAGATGTAATTCTACTTGGAAATGATGCAGAAGTCAGTTTCCTGAGCTTTTCTGACTCTTGGTAAAATATTTGAATATTTTATGATTTACAGCAATTCACATTTTAGCCATTTTGGATACATTTATATCCTACCTGTTTGTTAAACTATTTCATTGCACAACTTCAGAACAACCGTATTTTTGCATTTTTGTCAACACTGTTTTGTATTTGTAGCACTTTATTTATACCTAAATTATGAAAATAAACTAAGTTAGTATTGTAAATGTTACAAGTGTCTTCCTACATTTAAGCCATTTGGTGTTGTATCTGTCTCTGTCACAGTGATGCTCTCCTTTGGAGTTATAAATCTTCAACATAGAGCACTGCAATTGAATAACTTCTTTCGATTATTCAGCTGAAATATAACCATAAATCATAATCTACCAAAGGAAAATGTATTGGTGCTCTTCATTGTTTAAACAAAAGCTAAGTTAAAGTGGATCAAACAATGTATTGCTTTATTCTGCTGAAAGATGTAGGCCTTTTGTTGTGTTACTTTATTGTGTTGTATTATTTTAGATTTCAGGGCCCAAACAATGTTCCTTATGAATCATACATTCAAGTATGAGTTCAGAAAATGATGAACAGGGTAAATGGATGGGTTGTAGTTCTTGAATAACATTGAACTTTTCAAATGAAGCGATTGAGCAGCATTATCTTGGATATCTCACTATTACCATATTAAAGCAATACATTTTACATGAAATTTCATGCCACCTAAAATAAATGTTTAATGTTAGATAATAAGAATGTACTGCCTCCATGTGGGTATTACTGTAGGCTGCATGATTAATACAAGTGGTAAGATATGATATGATTATTAATATATTTTCAGCCAAGATATTGGAAAGTAACATTTTATTTTGATGATAAGCAATTCAAGTTTTAAATAAAGGCATATTTTAATGAAGTTGTTTGGGCATTCATGCTGTTAATGCAATTCATTCAATGGCTCGGAAGCATTACTATGCTGTAGAGTGTCAGACCTAAAAGCAAATAATAGAGGAATTACTTACAAGTAATATGCATATACTTTAAGACAGGCAAATATACCAGAGCTGTAACTGTAACATTTTCTAAATTAATTTTGGTGTTATAATCATTTTCAACATGTATACTGTTCAAGGGTGTTCACACATGGCTCTCTACACACTCTCTACGCAACAAAGATGTCCGCATAATTAATGCCTCCAAATCCCTGAATGAGGCTTTATTTTAAAGTGGTGTAATGAACCTTAAAACAGCAAGCCCAGTGTGTCAGAGTATAATCTAGTTCTGTCCACAGCAAGCTGATCCCTCTTGCTGTATTTTATTACACTGCGTCCGACACCGCACATAAATCCTGCATTATGTATGTTGCGTCGTGGAGCAACTTCACTCCAATGTATCATTCCATGCCAGCATTAATAATAACAAACTACCCTGTCAATTGCATAAACTGAAATGGATGCTTTGTGCTTCCAGTGTAGTCCACAAATTCACCACAGATTTTGCAACGTATATTTCCCTAAAAATCAATGTTCTCTATGCATATATTTACTTTTTCATGAAATGTACAGAATGCATTATTATGCCTATGAATGTCCCAGTGCTTTTTCTTTGTTACCAGAGGTGAACTCCTGCTTGCCAGTACTGTAATATTATATATCTAAAGCTTGAATGCCTCATGGGTGTGCAGAAGGCATGTCTACTTGCAGCATTGTTGCTACATTGAAGATTGACCTTGTGACCCAGCCAGTTTAATAGCCCCAGCAGTGATTCCCCATTTTATTATCATCCTGACTTTAGCACAGGCACAAACAAGAAGTTGAAATAAGTAAGCATTATTCTGAGCCCGCAGACTATATTTTTCGAAGACTCTCATTATGGTAGGTGTCCACCTTGTTGGTCTTCTGAGTAAAAAGTCCAGGCATAGAACATAGACTATTAATGCTGATTATGCTCTATAAGACTATTTCACTTCCATCAATGTGCCACTTCTCAGGAATCACTCACAAATAATAAAGTAAGAGATGGAATAAATACAAACTAATTTGCAGTAATGGAATTGTTTTATTTTCCATGTGTGAGGAGGAAAATGTCTTGTGACCCATGGCCTACATCACAAAGCAGACTAAATAGGGTAGCCAGCTAAGTTTCTGCTTAGTGCAGAGCTTCTGGTGTTTCTAAAGTTGCTCTCTTTTGATTAATACAAAACATGCCATTTTCCCGAACAAAAACATAACGTAACATGCTTTTATAACATCTTATAACATTTTATAACAGCTAGTGCAGAACTCTGCTGCCCGCCTTCTGACTGGCAAAAAGAAACGGGAGCATATTACACCAGCACTGTCATCCCTACATTGGCTTCCTGTCTGTTACAGAATAAATTAAAATTTTTTATTATTTGTTTTTAAGGCAATGAATGGTCTAGCACCTACGTACTTGTCTGAACTCCTCAATATGTATACCCCAGCTAGATCACTTAGATCATGTAATCAGCAACTTTTGGATGTCCCTATGTCGAGGAGAGCTAGGAGGGGTGACCGGGCCTTTGAGATAGCTGGCCCCAAGTTGTGGAACAGCCTACCGCCACATATTAAATCTGCCCAAAACATAGATGTTTTTCAATCCTTGTTAAAAACCCACCTTTTTAGTGAGGCCTTTATGTCTGACATAAATGGGGAATCCAGATAATGTACATGTATTTCATTTCATTTCATTTCATTTCATTTCTTTTTATGTCATTTTATTTCATTTTATCTTAAATTTTATTGCCTGGTTTTGTACAGCACTTTGGTCAACCATGGTTGTTTTAAATGTGCTTTATAAATAAAGTTTATTATTATTATTATTATTATTATTATTATTAAGTCACCATGACCATGGAAAATTTCTGGAGGTTCCTGTTTATGGAAGCATGAATGATCGCATAATAATTTAATTGAAATGTAAATTGGAAGTTGCATTTCATAATCTGCATGCCTTAATACCAAATTGAGAATAAAAATATAGTTTTTAAACATACAATATCAATGTGAAAGTAACAACGGAGATGTGCATTGCTTGGAGGCTAGCCAGCTGCTGCAATTTCAACCTGTAGTGTTGGTGGAGTGGCACTAACCAGTTTGATATTGTGGCTACTCCACCAACACTAGATTATGAGGTTGAGATTGCAGCAGCCAGCAGCAATTCTGCAGGAATTGAATGGTGACAAGCTGGCTGGCCTCCAAACAATGCACAATTCCGGCGTTACTTTCACTTTGACATTGTACATTTAAAATCTTAAAAACGATATTTCTATTCCGAATTTGGCGTAAGACATGCAGATTATGAAAGCCTAAAAATTTACATTTTTACATGAACATTGATTTATGTGAAATTGGCCATTGCGACTTCACAAATACCATCTTTGATTAATTCCTCCACAGACAGGAAACTATCACAAGATTGCTTTTGGATTCTTAATTTCTGCCAACTCCCTGTTACCAACACCTGATCTTTTTGATCAGATTGTGTGGTTAAAGCTGTTTCTTTAGTCAGTCTAATTCTTTGTAAAGTCCTCTCCATATTTGCCTCAACAACTCAATGATTAATTTAATTTGGTTAATGAAAGATCATTATTTTTTGCCAGAGATAAGTAAATAGAATTTCTCTCTCATTAATTAAGCTAGAGTAGTTTTTACCTGCTTTGATTATTTTCCAGTCACCGAAGGTTGAAAAATATCATGACAGAAATGCTGAAATAATTATGTCTGCTGTAAAAAAACAACAAAAAAAAAAACAAATAAACTCCCAAACCAATTTTGACTACTGAAGACAAATTGATTATTTGCATGCCATTTTAATGGCTGCAATGTGTTTTTGATGAGAAGGTATTTTTAAGGGGGAATACTTTACTGATGCAAATTAGTCAAACAGCCTCACATTGATATTAATGCTGATTATATCTAAAAAGGCTGTGGTCATCTCAAAAATAAATTATGAATCAATTATACAATCTCCCATAGGAGATTTCTCACAAAAAGTCCAAGATAGACACTAAGATGAAAAAAAACTAACATAAACAACACACTTTGACCCATAAAAGATGAAAAAGTGCAATTTCATTATATCAGAACAGCCATGGTTACTTAGGTGTTTACTTATGAAGACTGACATTCAATCAGAAAAAAACACTCTTATCTATTGCTGAATACATGCACATACCATCACATGTTTAGTAAATATCCTCCTGCTTTTTTACATGCTCTGCTCACACAAACCAGTAAATAGGGACCCTGAAGCTTTGTCATCTGCAATGTCTGTCTCTCTTCACTGTAGCTTTACAAGCTGTGTAAAACTTGTATACTCAATACTTGGTAAGTAAGCTGAGACAACACTGATTATTGAAGATGGCAACGGAATCATGGTCATTTGGATAATGTAAAAATGTATACTTTTAAAGAGACAGGTGTCTTCAGAATTAATGAAAAGCATTCATTGCTGTAGCTTATTTCTACTCAATAACTCCATTTAGTACGCATTGTACATATCTGCTGATGCAAAAAAGTTAGCCCCGTTAAAGTACATCTATTATATATTGTTTGGGAGGGTATTTGGGTGCAAAACCCATTTTCATTATGAAAAATGTGGACAAGAAGGCACGGATGGTGCAGTGGGTAGCACTGCTGCCTCACAGCAAGGAGGTCCTGGGTTCGAATCCCCGTCGGCCGGGGCCTCTCTTCGCGGAGTTTGCATGTTCTCCCCGTGTCTGCATGGGTTTCCTCTGGGTACTCCGGTTTCCTCCCACAGTCCAAAGACATGCAGGTTAGGCTGATTGGAGAGTCTAAATTGCCCGTGGGTGAGTGAATGGTGTGTGTGCCCTGCGATAGACTGGTGACCTGTCCAGGGTGTATTCCTGCCTTTCACCCAATGTATGCTGGGACAGGCTCCAGCCCCCCTGCGACCCTGATCAGGATAAGCGGGTTAAGATAATGGATGGATGGATGGAAAATGTGGACAAAATTGCAGATCTTCTTACACATCTAGTATCATCTATCAAGAATAAAGGTTTCATCGGTAACCCAAATATTTCAAAAGGCTGTTTGACCTTGCCCAAAGAATTGCTTTTAATTAGAGACATTTCATCACTCAGTCAAAATGAAAGGATTAGTAGACATGCAAGGAGTGGCATAACAAGGATCGTATTTAGCATTTTAGCAATTATGTTTTTCCTCTCAAAACCCTTGAAAATTAGTACCATGTGGTTGAGCACAAATAATATAAGGTAGTTATTGTTTGACACCTTTTTATTCTACACCCACTGCAGACTGCAATTGTAACAGACTGTCATGTGACAACTTGTTAGTGGGCCAAGAACCAAAGGTGTGAAGGATTCTTCTTTTTACAATGGCATAGAACCCATAATATTTTCAAATGGCACTCCTGAGGTGCGGTGGATTTTAAATTGTCTTGGCTCCTCCATTTGTAATGTGTAGCAAATGGAGCTACCTTATGTCAACAGATTAACTTTGTTTGGGCTACCTAATGGTACGCCCTCCAGACAGCGAACTACATTGTTTAAAGTAATTTTGGAAACAAATCCCCCAACGGATGCAACTGCTAGCCAGGATGATGGTGATGCTAGCTACCAGGATAATTGCAATGAGGTGGTGGAAGTGGCCAAAGAGAATGAAAGCAAAGGGGGTGAGTGATTACACGGACTGCTGAAACTCCAGAAGCAAAACAGCAGCTTGAATATCCAGGCAAATGCAACCTAGTATAGTATCTAGTATAATTACATTTAATGACACTGCACTTTTTACACCCTGCACTTTATACGCTTGTTGTATTTTATGTGTTTTTAAGTATTGTGTGACTCTCTCTGCAAATAAATTTACCTACGGGTATAAATAAAGTAACTTGAACTTGAACTGAAGAACAAATCATTCATCTGTCTCCCTCCAGATGCAGACAGCCTACGGCAACACTGGCTCAGTGTAAAATACTTGGCATATCATGTGTGCCACCCATCCAAGAAGCACCACCCCTCGCCACTCTGACATGGCTAGGAGCTGGTGGGTGGTTGCTGTTGCCCTGTCTGCCACACGTGACCTGCTACAGAAAATGGCCAAAAAGTACCATTTTCAGGGGACAAAGATTATTTTATTTTTTTTTTTTTTTATTTATTTTTGTTTTAAGTGGTTGTATTTGAAAATTGTTTGTGTTACAGCAATTAAAAATAACTTATTTTGAAGTGTAATGAGTTTACTTGTCATCCATTTATCAATTACTTTACTGCAAGAGATCCTTGTGGAGGTTTTTGCTCTACCGGATGGTGGCCATCTTGGCTTTCTGGGTGAAAATGATGTCATAACGTCAAACTAATGTCAGATTCGGAATTACCATAGTTGACTTACCCGAAAAAGTATCTCTGTAAAAGATTGTAGGTGCTATGGCTCAAATGTAATTTTTCAAGATGCTGCTGGCGACCATCTTGGATTTGGGCATCTGGCGGAAAAATGCCAGGGAGGGACATGGGGGCAAAATGTTTTATAAATTATCCATAGAAGTCAAATCATTCATCAAACCTTACTAGTTAGAGAATGGTCACAGAATTGAGGTTCTGGACATTGAATTCAGCTTGAATTTTTTTTACAGGTGGTCTCACATGTTCTTCAAGGACCCGCTGGTACACTGTAGAATTCATGATAGATTCTTTGATGGTGAGCTGGCCAGGTCCTGCTGCAGCAAAGCATCCCCAAACCATGACACTTCCACCTCCATGCTTCACAGTTGGTATGAGGTTCTTTTCCTGGAACGCTGTATTTGGTGTGCGCCAAACATGTCCTCTGTTCTGGTGTCCAAATAATTCAATTTTAGACTCATCTGTCCAAAGAACATTATTCCAGAAGTCCTGGTCTTTGTCCATGTTCTCTCTGGCAAACTTCAGTCTGGCCTTAATGTTTCTCTTGGAGAGTAAAGGTTTCCTCCTTGCACAAGTTAAACTTGTGCAGTCTCTTTCTGATTGTAGAGGCATGCACTTTCACATCAACACCACATCAATCACCAGAGCCTGCTGTAGGTTTTTAGGGGTTTTGGAGACTTCTTTTAGCATCTTGCGGTCTGCTCTTGGGGTGAACTTGCTTGGACGGCCAGACCTGGGCATGTTGGCAGTTGTTTTGAATGTCCTCCACTTGTAGACTATTTTCCAGACAGTGGAATGGCTGATTTCAAAATCTTTTGAGATCTTTTTAAATCCCTTACCAAACTCATAAGCTGCTACAATCTTCTTTCTGAAGGCCTCAGACAGGTCTTTCGATCTCACCATGGTATTTACTGTCACGTCAACAGTCAGGAGCACACCAAACTAAATGTCTGAGGTTTAAATAGGGCAAGCCTCCTTCAAAATGCTGAGTAACAATGTTCTAATCATGTGCACCTGATGTGATACACCTGTGTGTGATTTCAGCCATTTTAGGTGGGAAAAAATGTGGGGGTGTCCTAATTTATTCCTCACCAGAAATTGCATTTTTATTTTATTACATTTTACAGAAAGTTTTAAAAAGGATTTTCTTCAGTTTTACGTGTTTAGTTATATCACTTGAATCTCTCAGTTTTGTTAAAATTTATATGAAATATCCATATGTCTAAAAATGTAAAAAAAAAAACACAATTTTCCATAGGGTGTCCTAATTTTTTCACATGACTGTAGGTTATAGGCAGTGTATTTAATAAAAAATGCAAGTACTTACGGAATGCGAGTTTTTTGTGCAGCCCCTTCCACTTAAGAGGTTAATTTACAATTCCTGCACACGCCCCTGCATACGGGTATACGAAAAGAACAGAAAACAGTACCACTGGGACCACAGTGCATATAAAAATGGCTAAAGAAATAAATATAGGAATTAACATTATATAAAAGAAAAGCAATGCAATGTTTTCTGCTTGGGGGGAAATTGGACAATATATTTCATGAAAACAGTTAATTGGATTTTGAATATGTTGTGATCATGCTCATTTATTTGTGAAAGCCTGAATTTAGCAACTTGCCTTATGCTGGGCTGTGACTTGCAGTGCTCATAGCAGTCTCTTGCTTGGTCTTGACTTGGTCCCAACTGCATCACTCCTCCCACAGTCCCTATGTTTGGTAATATTAAGGCATTAGAAAAGAACATGTATGCTCAACCAATCTACCCTGTATAAATAAAGATTAATAATAATAAGCACATCAGAATCCATGACAAGAATGGCATTTTGCCTGTGTAACAGCTCACCATGCGCCAGTCGGCCCTAAGTTAAGATTTTTCAGTGCGGGCTGTACCTCCTCCCAGGAGTCGTTCTGAGATTGCAAGGGTACGCTGGAAGCATGATTGATGAAAAGGAGGCATCGGAGCTATTATGGGGGGCGTCTGCCCCATATTAATGCTCAAGCCCCGGGGACCAAGCTGTCAGAGGGCCTCCGACATCCAAGGGAAAATAACAATTATGAAAATTAAGAAATTCCTGGCCAGACCAATGCTTGTGTTCTGTGCTGCTGGTGAGAGTACAGAGAGGGTGGTTACTTGCAGTTCTCTCAAAAGGTTGCCAAGTTACGACAAGTAAACAACTAGGCTGAAGCGTGCACAGGCTGAAACCTGCCGGTTTAATATCAGAAAACTACCATGCTCTTATCACTTCCAATCAGGAGGGGCGATGCGATGCTGATTGTATGACGCAGACATTTTCTGTACACAAGACAAAAGATCTATTGACCAGTGGGTAAAAACAACAAAAAAAGATTAATCAAAAGTTAAGAAAAAGCTTGCATGTTAGATCAAAATAATCTCATTTGCATTTAAAAATGCATGGCATCTAATCCCACATCAGTTTCACCCTTCTTCCCACCATTGGAATTACATGGTACTGCATGTGGTGAAACTGATGTTGGATGTGACAGTAACCTAAATGGATGATCAAGGGTGCCAATGGAGCCGACTGTATTATAGTGGCCAGAAAGGGTGGTAACATATTATATAGTTGTGGCCGCAGGTTGTTAATAGATTAGGTGGGTCTATAGAATACAATTTTTGGCCCACCAGTTTCAGACCTATGGTGCCACCTCTGATGCACGCAGCCGCATACACACTGGTTGTGTTATAAAGTCATTATATAATTTCAGAGACATTTTATTGTATTGTTTTTTGTAATGTGCTCAACAGTATTATGCTCTAAAATAAGTCATTTCAATCCAGTTTTATAATAGCTTGAGCCCTTGCAACAAAGAAGTAGCAAAACAATGTAGTGACCACTATAAACACCTGCTGGACCCCCACCAGTCCGGCTTCAGACCTGGCCACTCAACAGAGACCGCACTCCTCTCCATCAATGTATCCCTTCAGGCTGCACAAGCAGCCTCCCTCTCCTTGGGCTCAGTCCTCGGTCCCCTCATCTTCTCCATTTACACCAGATCCCTTGGGCCTGTTATCTCTGCTCATGGCATGTCATATCATTGTTATGCCAATGACTCCCAACTCTTTCTCTCCTTCCCCCCATCCGACACACAGGTCTCTACCTGTATCTCCGCCTGGCTGAGAGACCTCCAGAGCTGGATGGGCAACCACCATCTAAAGCTCAACCCAGGTAAGACGGAGCTAATCTTCATCCCTGCTTGGACCTCTCCCTTCTCCAATTTTTCCATTTCGCTAGGAGATACCGCAGTGACCTCATCCTCCAGTGCAAGAAACCTTGGAGTGGTGATGGGCAACATGGCTGTCGCTGTTGCTACGGTGGCTCGGACATGCAGGTTCTTCCTGTACAACATCCGGAGAATACCAGGCAGTTATGGGATCAACCCCTGCATATATTCTATCATTATCAGAACGTATATACCAGCCAGACCCCTCCATTCTGCTACTTCAGGATGCCTGGCAACTCCCCTTCGCCACACCTGCACTTCTCAGTCGCTACTGCTGTCTGTTATGGCCCCATCTTTCCCTCCCTACCTCACCACCATGATTAGCCTTGTACATGCCATAGATTATAATGGCACTTATATATAGTTATATATACAGTCAGGTCCATAAATATTGGGACATCGACACAATTCTCATCTGAGAAGATGTGCTTTAACTGCAGACTTTCAGCTTTAATTTGAGGGTATTTACATCCAAATCAGGTGAACGGTGTAGGAATTACAACAGTTTCTATATGTGCCTCCCACTTTTTAAGGGACCAAAAGTAATGGGACAATTGGCTGCTCAGCTGTTCCATGTCCAGGTGTGTGTTATTCCCTCATTATCTTATTTACAAGGAGCAGATAAAAGGTCTAGAGTTCATTTCAAATGTGCTATTTGCATTTGGAATCTGTTGCTGTCAACTCTCAATACGAGATCCGGTGTAGGAATTACAACAGTTTGTATATGTGCCTCCCACTTTTTAAGGGACCAAAAGTAATGGGACAAACTAACAATCATAAATCAAACTTTCACTTTTTAATACTTGGTTGCAAATCCTTTGTCTGGAACGCATAGACATCACCAGACGCTGGGTTTCATCCCTGATGCTCTGCCAGGCCTCTACTGCAACGGTCTTCAGTTCCTGCTTGTTCTTGGGGCATTTTCCCTTCAGTTTTGTCTTCAGCAAGTGAAATGCATGTTCAATCGGATTTAGGTCAGGTAATTGACTTGGACATTGCATAACATTCCACTTCTTTGCCTTAAACTCTTTGGTTGCTTTCGCAGTATGCTTCGGGTCGTTGTCCATCTGCACTGTGAAGCGCCGTCCAATGAGTTCTAAAGCATTTGGCTGAATATGAGCAGATAATATTGCCCAAAACACTGCTTTTGTCAGCAGTCACATCATCAATAAATACAAGGGAACCAGTTCCATTGGCAGCCATACATGCCCACGCCATGACACTACCACCACCATGCTTCACTGATGAGGTGGTATGTTTTGGATCATGAGCAGTTCCTTTCCTTCTCCATACTGTTCTCTTCCCATCATTCTGGTACAAGTTGATCTTTGTCTCATCTGTCCATAGGATGTTGTTCCAGAACTGTAAAGGCTTTTTAGATGTTGTTTGGCAAACTCTAATCTGGTCTTCCTGTTTTTGAGGCTCACCAATGGTTTACATCTTGTGGTGAACCCTCTGTATTCACTCTGGTGAAGTCTTCTCTTGATTGTTGACCTTGATACACATACACCTACCTCCTGGAGAGTGTTCTTGATCTGGCCAACAGTTGTGAAGGGGTTTTTCTTCACCAGGGAAAGAATTCTTCTGTCATCCACCACAGTTGTTTTCCGCGGTCTTCCGGGTCTTTTGGTGTTGCTGAGCTCACCGGTGCGTTCTTTCTTTTCAGCAATTGATTTGGCGACACCTAATGTTTTTGCTATCTCTCTGATGGGTTTGTTTTGATTTTTCAGCCTAATGATGGCTTGCTTCACTGATAGTGACAGCTCTTTGGATCTCGTATTGAGAGTTGACAGCAACAGATTCCAAATGCAAATAGCACACTTGAAATGAACTCTAGACCTTTTATCTGCTCCTTGTAAATGAGATAATGAGGGAATAACACACACCTGGCCATGGAACAGCTGAGCAGCCAATTGTCCCATTACTTTTGGTCCCTTAAAAAGTGGGAGGCACATATAGAAACTGTTGTAATTCCTACACCGTTCACCTGATTTGGATGTAAATACCCTCAAAATAAAGCTGAAAGTCTGCAGTTAAAGCATATCTCATTTCATTTCAAATCCATTGTGGTGGTGTATAGAGCCAAAAAGAGGAGAATTGTGTCGATGTCCCAATATTTATGGACCTGACTGTATATATCGTATGGTTGCACTTGGGGTATTCTAGCTGTCTGGTATGCTAGTTCGTATGTTGATGCATTCTTCAAGGGTTCCAATTGTATATATATATATATGGTCACGCTAGGACTTGGAACCATACTGTCCTCTAGGGTCCTCATCACACTTGTCCCTGTGTTTGATTCGCACTTCGTTGAACGTCACTCTGGATAAGAGCGTCTGCTAAATGCCTGGAATGTAATGTAAAAACAGGCAATGAAGCCCAAGGTATTCTGACATTGCATAATAAACATTGTTATTCTCCCAATTCAGACAGTGGTAAACATTGTGCTCCATTACAGAAACTGTCTGCTCTTTTTCTGACTTAAGCCACACGCCTCGGGGCCAGAGGGACCTTTTTGCTCCAGGGTCTTAATACTTGCAGTTATGGCTAAAAGGCTGCCATTTATATTTTATTGTTTCTCTGTGCATCCTTCCAGCAGAGATCCAATCCTTATTTTTAAAGCTCATTGCGTGCTGTGTTTTGTTACACAGTAAAGGTTGCTTACTTTCACATCCACACGTCTGCCATTATGAGCTTTTGGTGACTGTGTAGCTTTATTACACACTTTGTAATGGTATGCTGCACCTTGCAGCATGTACCAACAGTAGCATCCTCTCAGTCAACAAAGGTGGGTTCTCTGATTCTGGAACACATCTTAAGTGGTAGAATTTCCCTGTAAAGCAGTGGTTCTGGCATCATCTCCTCAAGAATAAATATGGGTTTTTTTCAGCTTGTGAAAATACAGCCATTGGTATTCTGTCTTGTTCATACAACTTTGACGACGGCAGATTATTTTTAATGATACCTATTCACTAAGAGATCCACGGAGTTGGGTGATTTGTTTGATGTGAAAATCTACAGTCCCCTCCAAAAGTATTGGAACAGCAAGTATTGTTATACACTGAAGACAATTGAGCTTGAGGTCAATAGATTTACTGATATGAATTTCAACTTTTATTTCCTGGTATTTTTATCTAGATTTGTTAAATAACTGAGAACATACAACCTTTTGTATCAGACCACCCAATCTTTAGGTGAGCAAAAGTACTGGACTGGCAGACAGACATCAAACAGGTCGACCAAGGAAAACTACAGCAGTTGATCACAGAAATATTGTGAGAGCTGTGAAGAAAAACCCCAAAACATCAGTCAGTGATATCACAATGTAAAGACGGGGACTGGCGGAGAGCCAAGAGCGTGTTCGCCACAAAACCCCAGAAGGTAACGGAAACAGAAAATGTCTAGGAGACAACTCCGACCAAAATAAAAGAAACAGCCCCAAAAAACGGCTACCAGAAAATAAAGCGACCCTTAAAAACCAGGGCGAACAACCCAACAGAAATTAGTGCTGAAAACGAGCACTGCAAACCCCAGACCGGGGACAAAATAAAAGAACAAGCTAGTATAAAACACTAGGCAAGAAAACAAAGAACCTTGAGACGCAGCTCAGGAAAAATACAAACCAAAATACAAATACCGGGGACAACATCCCTCACCCGCAAGCTCACACAAGCTATAAATGAAATTTAAAAAAACAAAGAACCTTTTGGAAGGCGTCAGCCGTGCACACAGCACCAACAAGCAGAACGTCTTCCTTACCTTTTCTTTTTAAATGACACAGAAACCCGAACCAGCACAATACCTGACTCATATAAAGCACAGAGTCTACCACGTGCATACCAGCTTGGTGAAAGAGCGAACAGTTAACACCGAAGCGCTGACTGACTGTCCGCGATGGCTTTAAATACCCTGAGGTGGTAGGCTCCCCGGGCACTAATGAGGACCAGGTGAAAATAATGAGCCCCTGCCCTCTGGTGGCAACAACTGGTCACTACCTACCACCCATGACACACAAACAATCTCCACAAGGCAGGGGTGAAGGTATCTCAATCAACCATTCGAAGAAGACTAAGAGAGGAGCAATATAGAGGCTATACCACACGATGCAAACCACTCATCAGTAGTGAGAATAGAAAGGCGAGATTACATATAAGTATATGTACAAATAAGTACAGTTTACATTTTTGTCATTTGGCAGATGGCTTATATTCAGAAGCAACTTTGGAATATAAGTGCATATGTTCTTCCACAAATTAAAAGCATCAAATCCATAACTAGCAATACATGAGGAAGTACAGAGATGAGCCACAAAGCTTCTGGAACAAGGGTCGATGAACTGATGAGACCAAGATAAACCTCATTCTGCCCAGGAAACTGCAGTATACGCATGTGATCTACTCGAGTCATCGCAAGATGCGCTTCTGCCCTTAATGCATATGTTTTTAAGGGTGGATCATGCAAATAAAGGGTGGAGATATTATAAGTGTTGCTGATTATGTATTAATGTTGAATTAACTCAAGTTCATGCAATTAAAAAGGGTCGAATTGTGTGCAAAATTTCTCTGCCTCTATGGCAGGCGTACCTGAGGCGCAAGACAGACACAGATCTGCATTTGCAACAACAATTACACTATTGCATGGCTAAAGTAACGGACTGATGCAGGCAATTGGGAAAAAACGGGGGGAAATCAGAAATACATTTATATAAAAATATTTTTAAAAACCTGATTATTAATAATAGACATCAATAGACATCAATTAATGATTACAGCCAAGCAATAATTAAAGCTGTCTGTTTGTCACAGAAATTAATTATTAAATTAACCAATATCTCATACAGAGCAGTGGGAAGTGACTGAAAAAAAATCTGTGTTGCTGCTAATAAAAAATATGAGTAGGCTAAATGCAATGATATACTGCTTTTAAACTGATCTTGGAAAGAGCATGTTTTTGTTTGGATTAGTTATCCTCCAAAACAATCGCGAAAAAGAAACTGCCAAAAGATGGAAAATTCTGTGACAAACACCCAGCCATACAAATAATGACGTTTCTGGGAGAAATAAAAGATGTACTGGTACCTCCCACACAACGGTCCCATTCTATCTCGCAATAGTGAAGCTCATTGCAATGTTACATTTAATTCAAATGAAAATAGCCGCCACAGCTGGAATATGTACACATTTTGTCCTGCACTGGACACTCTTTTACGTGGCAACTGATACATGGATGCCACCAACACGCAGTGAAGATATTCAATGCATTAAACACCTGTTTTAACTGCACTGTTTAAGATCTGTCTCTTTTGCAAAATGTGGTTTGTAGTCAGCCTGTAGTGTAGTGGTTAATGTACATGACTGGGACACGCAAGGTTAGTAGTTTGATCCTCAGTGTAGCCAGAATAACACCCGGACAGCCGTTGGGCCCTTGGGCTAGGCCCTTAACCCTGCATTGCTCCAGGGGAGGATTGTCTCCTGCTTTGTCTAATCAACTGCACATCGCTCTGGATACAAGCATCTGCCAAAATGCCATAAATGTAATGTAATGTAATGTAGGCAGTCCCATTCTCTGATTGCATAATGAGCTGTAGCCTAAATAAGACGTTAATTTCAGGCAGACTGTGACTGCACCAACATAGTCTTTGCGCTGTGAGCTTCATGTACGTAAATCTGGCCCTAAGTGTTATTTACTTTCAATTACTTAAATACTCTCTGTTCCAATATATTTCAAGGAATATTTCCTGTTCCAATACTTTTGGAGGGGACTGTATAAGAATACCTACTCACTTGAGTGGTTTAGCCATTTTCCAGTCACCTAGACACATAGGTAAGTAAGATATTATCAGCAATCATCATTGATTCATCAATTGATTTTCAGGACAAATTATCTACACTTTTGGACGAGTAGCTGAGGGAAAGAGTTTGCAATTTTATATTTGTATAAAAAGGGAAGGGCTAATATAGGAGAGGGGAAATCAATGGGGGAACCATTGGTATGGTATTCTATGGTCTGGAGTTCACATGAATGAAATGTAAATGAGATTTATAATTTCAAAGGGATAGACTGGCAAATGTATTGCCTGTTCAAAACAAAAGGTTTTTGCTTGCACGAACATAGGGACATATTTCAAAATAAACTATCACAAATCATCAAGATGTTATCTGTACATGTGACTGTTTGAGATAATGAGAAAAAAAGGCTCATTTAATGGGCTATTCAATTAAAAGGAGGAAAAAGATTGTCACATTTTGTGTCAATGTGGTGGACATTGGAACAGTCCAAATAATTATCTCACCAAAGGCCTGTAAACCTGCTTATATTTCCTGCATACAGTATGCAGCTCGGCCTGGCCTTAAGATATAAGCCATTTAATCAATCCTTTGGGAAAATCTTCACCTTTGTGGATTGACATTCTTTATTATGTTTGGTTCCGTTTTATTAAACATTTGCACAATGATGATTTCCATATTTTATCCCATTAATATGACATTGAGGGTTGAGGGATATTATATGTGGTTATTTGAACACCCAAACAGGCAGTTTGAATTAATATTTAATGGCCAGAATGAATGATATAGCAGACCCAATAATGTTAATTGGTTTCAGGCTAGAAATCAGACAAAAGTAAATTGAAGGGCCTGTGTTGTTTTAACTTGAAATTGAAAACTGTGCAAATCATAAGAAGAGGAACTGACAGGTCTGTGCATTTCAGAAGTGCTCAATGTCTTTGTGTACAAAGCAGCTAAAATAATGTCAGAAAGCTGGGTCTACTATGATTGTATGAAGTAGTTCTACATTCCAGTCTTTGCAAACACATTGGATTGTCGCAAAAGTATTTTGAAAAGCTTGGCTAGGCCTTTTTTACACTCAGGGTGCTATTTAGATGTTCTATGATGTTAAAATGGCTTATTTTTTAATCACCATGCCACTTTCTATCAGTTTGTCGTTCTAGACGTTTATGGGTGTGAAAGGATGCAATATGTAATATACTGTATTGCATGTGATTGAACACAAACACACACACATTCAGTCTGAATCATGATCAACCTTTTCTGATTTCTTGATCTGCCCTCTGTCAACAGCCATATTATTTGGTGTGAACTGTTCAGTAACATGGTGCCTTTGTTATAATCAAGAGACAAATCCCAAAGAAATTAGTCACTTTATTAATGGTAATGCCTCAAGGCAATTTTGACAAATTTAATAAATTCAGAACAGATGTTACTGAAACATGCAATCAAGATGAGGAAGGGCTGCTCTGTCACACTGCACATGAGAAAACAACAAAAGTCAATGCGGAAGGAAGCACTCCATTGCCAGTGACTAAATTCCTGTAAAGAGAAGCTACAGACTCTCTCCTCTCTTTAAGAGATATACGTGAGGGATATACTGGGTGTTTCACACACACCAATGTCTTCTGCCGATTTAGTAGTCTACTAGTCTTCACAAGTGTGACGAGGTTAATCTTGTTTGTGGAAAACAAGATTTGACAAGATTTTACGCCATTGTATACCAGTGTAGATCAAATGTCAGTTAATTTTCCGTCACTGATAATCAATATCCTTTTCACATCCTCATTTTACGCTTCCCCTACCCATTTGTGGTCAGTCAAATATTATTATTTTTTTGATTTGGAGAGAATATCCCAGTAATAAGCTTTACTGGGTTACATTCAAAGGTAATGGATCATTAACCACTTTGGTTGTCTAGGTTTGTAAACTGTAAAATTGTAAATGTAACCTACAGTACTGTCTTAGGTACCCAAGACTTTATTATATATATATATATATGATTATTTTTTTGTGTGTTAGTATAAAAGAACATATTTGAGATTTCCAAATATTCATTTTCCAAAAGATTTAATTTTACAAAGACATTTTTGTATTTCATTTTAAAAAGTAACATATTACTGTAAGCAATTGACTACATTTTACATAAAAACTTGATCAAGGCTGTCTGAGATCAGAAGCTAGGAGCCAACCACAGTCTGCAGAAGAACTGAGGCAAGTACGCCAACATGCTTGGAACAACCTCCCTGCAGGACAGTTTTGGCAATCTCAGAGAAGTGATGCAGTTTTAACATTGAAGGGTGGTCACAAATCAACCAAAATATTGATTTGATTCGGTTTTTAACTATTCTGCCAAATTACTAAAATGTAATGTAAAATGTATAGTAAGTTTATTTAGGACCTTTCATTGAATTATTTTTGTTATACAGGTGCCGAAAACTTGCACAGTACTGTATGTTGCAACCTCACTGGGGAAACCTTTTCAGAAACCACACGATCATAAAGCTGTTTCAGTATTGCATTGGAAAGCAACGGATGTGCCTTTATAGGAAAATTATACTGTCCCTGACACCGTTTTGATATTCAGAAATTATTTATTTGAGAATGACAAAGAGTTAAATGTTAACTTTGCATTGTTTAATGCATGTTTAAATGTGGTTACTTATTAGTCTTAGGTATAGTGCAACACATGGGGCCTTCACTGGAACAAGCTCTCCATTAATTATGCATCTTTCCAGGGTGACATCATTGGCCTCAGAACGTACAGTAATATATTGTTTTTTGAGTCTGTTCTTTGAACACAATTCGAAGTTTGTGCACGTACTTCACAGAAGCACTGACTCAGACGTTATATGGGGATATACATCAACGCCGTCTTCAGTGTCACATCAAGCAGGGAGTTGCAGGCCCAGAACGATGAGAGGGAATACAAATTGGGAAGAAGGACATAGTATATATGGCAAACTGCAACTAATAAAACATTATTCATAATTTATTACTTTTACCATGACATGTGGATCCAGTCATTATTCCTAATATAGTCTGGATGCAGTATTTCATTATACAAGCCATGTGTCACAGCCGGTTTATTTATTATCATTTACCAATTATCATACCGATTGTCTACACTACATTTGAATATTCATTTGTGCTCCCTGGAGAATCAGACATGATAATTCAAAGCAATGAGATACATAACAAATTAGGAGGCACACTGAGGCATAAAAAGAAAAAGAAAAAAACTCCACCGTTACTATGTTGCAAGTATGAAATGTATTGAGAAGATGCATCTTCTGAGGTAAATTTGGCTGACAGGAGCTGTGTGGGTCAGAGCCAGGGGGAACTTGGCGGTTGAAATACAAAATCAGCTGTCGGCATATGATTTACAGATTGTTAAATTAAAAAGCTGTGGCAATAGATTCAGAGCACTGTGATGTGATCAGAGAAAATAAGGCTTCAGACAATGGTTGGATATACTAGGGATTAACACTTAGTGGGCACTTTATTAGGTTTTTATTAGACTTTTTTTTTTTACTTAATAAGTCTTCTGCTGCTGTAGCCTATACACTGGATGTGTGCTCAAAGATGGTCTTCTGCTTACCACTGTTGAAATGGGTGATTATTTGCGTAATTGTAGGCTTCTAGGCTTCGATGTCTGGGGCTTCTCCTCTCCTCTCTCATTAATAACATATTTCTGCCCACAGAACTGCTGTTCACTGGATGTTTTTTGTTTTGTCACTGCAAACTCTAGAGACTGCTGTGTGTGAAAATCCCAGGAGTTCAGCAGTTATAGAAATACTCAAACCAGCCCGTCTGGCATTGACAATCATGCTACGAAATCGCAGTCGAAATCACTGAGATCACATTTGTTTCCCCATTCTGACGGCTGATGTGAACATGAACAAAAGCTCCTGACTCGTGTCTGCATGATGTCATGCATTGCAATGCTGCCACACAATTGGCTGATTAGATAATCGCATGCTTAAGTAGGTGTAAAGGTGTTCCTAATAAAGTGCTCAGTAAGTGTATGTAGATCAATTTTGTATGGTACAATTTAACAATCCAAAGGATGTGTTTTCTTACTATGACACATACAGTGGTCTCCATAACATTTGGGACAAAGGCATTTCTGTACTGCAAAATCTTAAAATTATAATCGAACAATTCACATGTGCACATTCTCAGCATTTATTATACAACGTTATTTTTACAAATTTTGTTTTACCATGTAGAATTTGCATGGATTCAGAGAGACGCAGGGCTTCAGATTTGGTGATTAGAGACAGTAGATGTTGTTGAAAACCATCTACAGTTGTGTTCAAATAAATAGCAGTGTGTTAAAAAAAGTGAATATAATGCAAATATTAGTTCAATATTTCAAATGTCTCAATATAGCTTTTAGTTCAATATTTCAAATGTAGTGGAAACATTGCACATTCAATTCCAAATCAAAGCATTAGCAAATTTGATCAAGCTAAGCAGAGAAAAATAATATTAATCTGTTGAAAATGGCAGTCGACATTTTTCTCTTCAAACTCAAACATTACTATATAAACTGAATACATTTTACAAGATTAACTTCACTTTAAATTACTGAACTAATATTTAGTTGCACATCTGCAGTCATCGAGTTAACCAACTTCTGGCACCTAAAAACAGGTATTTCAGCCCAGGATGAACAAACTACATTCCACAGTTATTTCCACCTGTGAATTTTGGGGTTTTGCTTCAGAAACTACATTTTTAATGTCACCCCACAAGTTTTCAATGGGTTTGAGGTTGGGGGATTGAGCTGGCCACTCCATTACCTCAATCCTTTTTGTCTGGAACCAAGATGTTGCTTGCTTACGTGTGTTTGCAGTCATTGTCTTGTTGAAACACCCATTTCAGGAGCATTTCCTCTTCAAGTATTTTGATGTGTTCAAACTGATCCATGATCCCTGGTATATGAACCCAACACTGTAGTATGAAAAACATTCCCATACCATGATTTTTGCGCCACCATGCTTCACTGCCTTCACAGTGTACTGTGGCTTGAATTTAGTACCCAGGGCTCATCTGATGTACTGTCAACAACCACGAGACCAAAAAGAACAATTTTACTCTCATCAGTCCATAGAATGTTACACCATTTCTCTTTGGGCCAATCGATGTGTTCCTTGGCAAATTTTAACCGATTCTGCACATGCCCTTTTTTCACCAATGGTGCTTTACGGGGGCTTCTTGCTGATAGCTTAGCTTCGATCAAACAGCACTTACAGGTAATTGGAGATCATGTTTGATCTTTCTGGAGCTGATGAATGGCTGAATCTTTGCCATTCTGACTATTCTTCGATCCGTTTTAATAGTAGTTGCTCGTTTTCTTTCGCTTGTTTCGCTTGGTTTTTGTTGCCATTTTAAAGCATTTGAGATCATTTTAGCTGAGCATCCTATAATTTGCTGCGCTTCTTGATACGTTTTCCCCTCTCCAATCAATTTTTTAATCAAATGACATTATTCCTCCGAACAATGTTTGGAACGGTCCATTTTACTTAGCAATTCAGAAGGAAATCTATTTTATAACAATGTGTGAAACATTTGCTTCCCTTCTTCCTTAATGAACAATTAATGACATCTGTTTTTTCACAGAATGAATTCATTCATTTATTCATTATCCTAACCCGCTTATCCTGAACAGGGTCGCAGGGGGGGTGGAGCCTAGCCCAGCATACATTGGGCGAAAGGCAGGAATACACACTGGACAGGTCGCCAGTCCATCACAGGGCACACACACCATTCACCCACACACTCATACCTATGGGCAATTTAGACTCTCCAATCAGCCTAACCTGCATGTCTTTGGACTGTGGGAGGAAACCGGAGTCCCCGGAGGAAATCCACGCAGACACGGGGAGAACATGCAAATGCCACACAGAGAGGCCCCGGCCGACGGGGATTCGAACCCAGGACCTCCTTGCTGTGAGGCGGCAGTGCTAACCACTGCACCATCCGTGCCACCACAGAATGAATGAATTCTCTAATTAAACTCCACACTGCTATTATTTTGAACACGCCTCTTTCAATGAGTCAATTACTCAAGCAGCATGCATGTCATAACAGTTAGGTCTGTTGTTTTTCTATTACACTACTACATCTACAAGTAAAGTATTTGCCATGCAGAAATATCACTACTCCTAATAACAGTGGTTCATCAGGTTACTGAAGTTGACTGCTATTTTCTTGAACAAAACAACTGTACATGTAGTGTTTTTTTAATTTTGTCTTTTAAATGTTGTTTAAAATGAAAGAAATTACATTTACTCATCAACATGTTTGAATTTTTAAGTTACTTCAGTGTTGAATGTGAAATGTGTTCATATGTTCATATGTGTTGACATAGCCTCATCTTCTGGATGCTCCAAGTGATTAATTGAGAAGAAACAGCCACCTGGTTACAGGCATTTAAAATAAGCACACATCATATTGGTGTGTATGACAGGCTATTTGCTTTGTAAAAGCTTACCTTGGTGTTACAAAAAAAACTAAAGCAGCTTTCCTCATAGATAACATTACCACAACTAACTTTGTTACTTATGTGTCAATGTTTAAGCACAAACTTTTTTCAGGAATAAAGGCCCATCCTACATCAAATTATCAGAGGGATGTATTCATTACACAACCACCAAATAGCTATTGAAAGTAATGCATATAACTGTAATGACACACATTTCAAGACAGACGTAAAATCTCTATTGAAAACCATGTCAGAATTGTATGTGCATGGTCTGGACTGCTTCACCACCCACCTCCCTCCTCAACTGTTCCCAAAATGTACCACCCACAAGTAAATTCTTTTGGAGGCGACTGGGAGAGGGATAAGGATGGTACAGAGATTAAGATGTCACCAAGACCCAAAGCTCAGAGTCTGGAATTTAATTGAACCCCACCCATTTAATCCCCACATAGGTAGATGGAAATGTTTAGACTGATATAAATCGATATTGCAATGCCTTTGATTTCTCCAATTCTTCTGATACTTCATTCATCATTATAACGTATAACACCATATAATGTATCGTAATCCATTCATGGATGTACAGTACCTTTACAGTCCCTTAAAATTATTCCACACTTCTGTTTTAAAGCACACAAGCCACAGCTACAATAGTCTGTATCCAGTAAAAATCCGTTCAGTGTGAAAAATAAAATCCACTTTCACTGTTTTTGTGAGCTTCTATTATGCCTGTTGTCAAAGGGTTCAAGAACTATAACTATTTTATTTTGAGGATGTAATTTTTAAGCTTGTGTCAAGAAAAGGGGCAATACTTAAGGGGTTAAGCAATTAAAACCCCAGTGATTTCACCTATTACTGTACATAACTGAAGAATTAGTAATTACATGATTCATAAGGGGTGGTGCAGTGGGTAGCACTGCCGCCTCACAGCAAGGAGGTCCTAGGTTTGAATACCAGCTGGGTCTTCTCTGTGTGGAGTTTGCATGTTCTCCCCGTGTTCGCGTGGGTTTCCTCCGGGTACTCCGGTTTCCTCCCACAGTCCAAAGACATGCAGGTTAGCCTGATTGGAGAGTCTAAATTGCCCATAGGCATGAGTGTGTGAGTGAATGCCGGTCTCCCAGCTTGTGCCATCAAGCCCCTCCAGCTGGTCCAGAATGCTGCAGCCTGCCTGATCACCAGTCAGCCCAGGTCGGCTGATGTCACCCCGCTCCTCATTGGCCTCCACTGGCTTCCTATTGCCGCACGCATCCAATTCAAGGCCCTAGTGTTGGCATTTCAGGCTGCTAAGGGGACTGCCCCACCTTACATACAATCCTTAATAACTCCCTACTCCCCAGCTAGACCACTCCGGTCTGCCAGCTCTGGTTGCCTTATGGTTCCCTCTCTACAAGCCCCTGGCGGTCGTACTGCACGTTCACGCCTGTTTTCCGTTCTGGTTCCTCAGTGGTGGCAAGGTGGACTTGCCTACCACTGTGAGGACAGGAGAATCCCTCCCCCTATTTTGACGCAGACTAAAAACACACCTTTTCAAATTGTACCTTAGCCCTCCCTCCTGATTTCCCCCGCCCCCCTTTCTGATATCCCTATCCCTCTTGTCTAACCCCCCCCCAAAAAAAAGAATATTCCACTTATTATGACTATATGTTTACAACAACACTTGATGTGTATTTTACTAGTTATGGATGTGATAAATCGCTTTGGATTAAAAGTGTCTGCCAAATGACAAAAATGTAAATATGAATGGTGTGTGTGTCCTGCGATGGACTGGCGACCTGTCCAGGGTGTATTCCTGCCTTTAGTACTTTGTCATACGTATATCCTTTGCTTGCAATGACTGCTTGAAGTTTGGGGTTTTTTTCTTCCTTGGCCTACCCCTTACCGAGCTCACCAGGGCCCTCTTGCTTCTTCATGATGTTCAGTTTATCTTGGTCAGCCTATTGTTTAGCATGTGTCTCTGAGTGTTTTTTTTATTTATTTATCAGTGTCATAATGGCTAACTTGTCTTTCACCCTTTGCAGTCGCCTGGGTCAGCACCGGGTAAAAAAGCACTCCCAATCAAACGTTAATAAATGAAACGGCAAATTATTCGGTGAATGACAAGCACAGAAATCTGGATGTAAACAGGGAGGGGGGGTTCCCAAATGACATTTCCATCTAAAGGTTCCACAAGATGGGCCCGTTCCAAAAGACACACTCCATTCTTTGGTTGGATAACTTTTGTAACTGACAACACAGCATAAAAGTTCAGAAACTTTAATTAAAAAGCTGTTTTAACCCTCTGAGACATATGGAGACGGCACCGGGCAATAACGCACTCATAATACTCTCCTAATCAAACATTAACAAAACCTTTATTTCTTAACGTATTTTCTTAAGGAAAAGTATGTGTTGGCTGTGTGTTATAAAATACAAGACATTCACTAACGTTTTTTCTCTTTTTTGGGTTTTTCATTGCAATTGACACACATAAAATACAATGAAACAGCTTGTTGTGGTTTGTTCATGTAGGTGAGCCTGTTCTGAAAGAAATGAGAAATGGCTTGATGGTGAAGGTAAAGGCAGACAAAAGTTATGAGTTTGGTGTCAGCCAAAATATGTGTAGACTCCTAAGGATTAATTGGCTTAACTCTGGTCCTCATTTTAACAAATGGCAAACGCAGACGGCAATGCCAAAGCCTAGAATCAAGACCAGATACTAAAAGCTCTCCTTAACTGACACAAAGGAAACAATTGAACACACCTGTCTAATTAGAAAAAACAGAATCTTAAGCAATAATCCTTAAACCATTATGGTGCCATGAGATAGGGGGAATATATATATCTTTTCAAATTTGTACATGGTGATGCCATGTATAACAATGCCACTTTATAAAAGCTGTGAATCCTTCTTCATCAACCAATGTTTGTTTGATTTCAAACATTAAATTACAGATATGTCTTCATCCCAACATGGAGGGCACACTATGTTTATTTAGCGTTGTTTCTGATCAGGACCTTCTTTTGGATGTGTCTGAACCATGGTATTTGACAAATAACATTCAAAGAAATCTGTTTTAAACTACTGAATTTATCCTCAGATAATTTCGCTGTGATAAAGAAAACAACAAAGAAGGGAGTGGCACACGGACATAAGAAAAGAAAGAGCATTTTTCATGATGAAGTTTCAGTCTTCTAATGACAGATTTATGGGCCAAAGACAACGAAGGAGATGGCACCATGTGGCAGTGACTGAGAAATTGAAAGAGGGCTGTAGCCATGGTATATAGAGAGCCACTAATTCTTCCATTTGATGTAATTATGTTGTCCAAGGAGCAGGCGATGTAGTTTTTAGATTTATTCCCAGCACTGGAAGCTCTTGACACAGAATCTTATGACTGGCTCTAAAAGGAGTATTTGTCATTGAGATCATGCAAATGTATGCAGCTCACACCTTATATCACAGTAATTACACTCTGCTCCCCTGGGCAAATCTATGATTCACTGAAGGGGCCTCAGTGAATGTTTTCCCCTCCCCCTCACCTTTTCTTTTTAAATTAAGTGACCACAGCAGTGGACCTAAGCTTGCTTGGGTCAATCGCATGATTTGTTTTTCATTTTCATTTTCTCCCTTTGATGGCCGTTTTTGATGTAATGCTGTGATGTTGAATCGTTCAATTATTAATTGGAGCTCATATTACAAGCTGAATAACAAATAAATCCGGAATTGATTTAGCGATTGGTGAGAGCGACTGCCAATACATACTGTTTAAAAATATATATATATATTCACTATAAAACATTCAATGAGGTAGCCATGTGAGGGATGATGACAATCACTAGCTGTGCAGCCAGGTGAACTGTGAGAAAGCTCTGACAACCAACCAAATGACACATTTCAGGCCAGACATTATTTTTTAATTGGAATGCATTTTGAAAACAAGTTAACAAGTTACTTGTAATGAGACTGAAAATCTTATCGTATTACTTACTTATATCATATTATTTATATTATATAGAAGTAGAAACTATTAGCTTGTTTTAAGTTGCTATTTGCTTGACAGATGAAATTTTCTTATCCCCTTGGCAAATCTTTTTAAATATAAGGCCGACATACTTGTTGATTTACTTCTGTTTTGCAGTGTGGACAACATGGACTATTGAATGCTGAACTGAATAGTATTACAGTGTGGGAATTTGTAGAAAAGTTCTGGTAATGCCGCATGAGGGAAATGCTTGAAGGCAAAAAAAAAAAAAGATCTGTGGATTCTAATCTCGTTAATGTCTTGCCTCTTTTGTTGACTATGTGGGTTGAACTGGAGGTGGGAACTCATCCATTGCCCAATGATTTATAGCAAACATGCATTCTTTTAATTACTGCAGTGGATGTCTTTCGGATTTGTAAAGCCATTAAAAAAATCAATACCTTGCTTTTAGGTGATGAATTAATTAATGAAGTGTGAAGTCTACCCAGAATGCATTACCATGCTCAGCATGTCTTCTGATGGAGTGTGAATGAGTCTACCAAGGGTAGTACCTTCTATGTACCTAATTGCACAAAATTCGTATTTTGACTTGGAGCTATTTCTGTACAGGCCTTCAAAAAGGAGGTGGAATTGCTGTTGCTACTTCACTCTTGATGTATCTCAGAGTTTCTTTTCATGAGAAAAGGATGGAACCGCACCTCTTTCCACTCATGCTAAGTTGCCGGTCTAACAATTCAATTCAATCTTAGTTGTATAGTGCTTTTTACAATGCAAGATTGTCATAAAGCAGCTTTACAAAGAGCCCATGCCTAAAACCACCTCAGAGCAAGTCAACAGTAGCAAGGAAAAGATCCCTGACTAACAGGAAGAAACCTTGAGCAGAACCAAGCTCACTGCGGGCTGCTTCTGGCCAGCAATGGGCAAATAATGAGTTTAACAATAGTGTTTAAACAGTATGTAATGTATAAATACATTAAGCTAATACATTATACAATTAATTATACAAATTAGAAACCAAGCAAATAGTAAATACGTAGATTAAAAATATAGACGATTATCCAGGAATATCCGTTCTTGGCACAGGGAGGGCAAAAGTGGCACAGACATGACAGAATATGTGAACTGACGCAATTACTGATTAATGGTGCAGGCTGCAAAGTTAGGATGTTTTGGTGACATTACATTGATGGGTCTTATCTTTGACTACAATACCCAGAAAACAAAGACATTTGATTGAAATAGAGTTCTTGCCAGTCCTGAACTTCAACCATCTTCAGCTCCTGCTTGTTATGGGAGCTAGCTGCTAGTTGCTAGTTGCTTTTCAACACATGAAATGCTTGTTCAATTGCATTCAAATCAGGTGAATGACTTGGCCGGTCAAAAATATTTCAGTTTTTTGGCTTTGAAAAAATATTTTGTTGCTTAAGCAGTATGTTTGGGATCATTGGGCCTCATGCAATAACCACTCGTATGAACAGATTTGTTCTTAAATTATTTAAATCTCTTAAAGATTTAAACGATTAACGTGGAACGTGGAAATAATGCACTATGAACAGTTTTTTCCTCCACACTTTCCTCTTTCCATCACTCTGGTACAGGTTGATCTTCATCTCGTCTGTCTATAAAACTTAATACAACTCTACAACACAGTTTTTTAATGTACGTTTTTGCAAACTGTAACCTGATCAGTGTATTCTTGAGGCCTGCCAGGTGTTTGTATCTTGTGGTGAACCCTGGCTTTGACACATCTACACCTACATCCTGGAGAATGTTCCTGATCTGTTGAACAGTTACAAAGGGATTTTTCTTCACCTTTCGGAGGATTCTTCTGTCATCCACAACATTGGTCTTCCATAGTTGACCAGGTAATTTGCCATTGCTGCGCTCACCAGTGCGTTCTTGCTTTTAATAATGTATCAAACACTTTTTTTTGACAAACCACATTTTTTGACTATGTCTCTGATTGATTTATTCAGATTTTTCTACTTAATAATTGCCTCCCATTGACACTTCTTTGGTCCTCATGTTGAGAGACAACAAGAACAGACTCCAACTTCAGATAGCACTCCTAGAATCAACTCTGGACATTTTGCTAGGTAATGTATGCATGAACTAACAATGATAATTAACACACCTGTCCAAGAAACATTTGAGCAACCAATTGTCCGATTACTTTTGTTCCCCAAAACTAGGTGGGACTGTTAATAAAAAGGGTTGTAACTCTTACATGCTTCACCAAATATTATCACCATAAAATGAATACTGAAAGTCGGCACTTTAACCACAATGTATTATTCCAACTGTTTGTTTGCTGGAGTACAGAGTGAAAACAACAAAAAATGTGTCACTGTCCAAATACTTTTTGTCTGGAAGGGGTGACTGTGCATGGATCCAGTCGATGGCCCAGTAGAGTGTTCACCATGTCATTGATTAACTGCATTGCATATGGTAGACAATAGACCCAGGAGAGGGCTCCTTTTCTCCTCTCCTCTTGTTCCCAGCATGAACACAGAGCTGACACTCAAGTCAGCGATACAGATCTGTCACAAAGCTGCTTATTTGGTAATGCTTTTTATATCACACTCGGCCTTTCCAGTGCCTAGAGTGACAGAGAACACCAGGCGTCACTATTCATTAGGTCTCATTAGGGTACGTGCTTCGATGAACCCCCCCTGCCAAGAAGAGCTATATATCACACTGGGGTCCACTGTAGCTCTTGCATCTGTCAGTTCTCCTGTCAGAGTGACGCTTAGAAGATTGTCCCCATTTGGTTACTTCACAAATGAAATGACATAAGCTGACCCATGATCATATTAATAAAATGCATGAACCTATTTTTAAATATATTTATTTACCTATCCATTTATTTATGTGAGTTAGCTTTGACTTTCTAGGTGAGATGTCTGGACAAAATGTTTGTGTCTGTTTGTACATTCCAAAGTTAACTTGCAGGCATATATTGTCAATGGTGTGAATAAAAATGAGTATACTCATACACTGCTCAGAACTTACTACAACCTACAATAAGCAGAAACTGCAAAAACAATCATTCCCCTCCCCTTGATGGCCTCCATAGTAAATTCACCCACTTTTACATTACATTTCAGACTATTTTTTTTACTTTGAGCGGCTTGAAACATATGGTCCCAGATGTCCGTTGCAATGGTGGATGACTAAATCCTGAGTCTAAACTTGTTATGTTATTAAACATACACTCAGTGATCACTTTATTAGGTAGACCTGTACACCAGCATGTTTTATAACAGTGTATAATGCTTAAATGCATTTTCAGGGTTTAGATATTATGTAAACACATCAAATCTAGATATGAATGGGTCACACTTTAAGCAAAGTGTTGCTCATAAAGGCTTCATGAATCATATGTAAAGCCTTCACAAACAAAACATAATGGCTTCATAAGCAAGTGTCATACTTTGTGAAGGGAGACATAACACCGTCTTATGGAATGCGTTATACCAAATGTGACATAACCAATAATGTCACCTGGCTGAATGTTATAAATGGTGAAATAAAACACTTATTTAGGATGCTAGGCTAACTGTGGCATAATGCATGATGTCACTCGGTGTCATGAGATTGATGTTGTGAAATCAAAATCAGCCCAAGGAAAATTGGTCCCCTTGATATGCCTATATGGAGATCTTGCATGTTCCATTCCCTTTCAATGCCATTGTCATAATGCTGGGGTATTGCTTTATAAATCATCCATAGATGCTTAATGTAGAATTCTTGTTTATGTAATTTAAAGTGGAACCTATATGAAACCTTATAATTCAAGCATAGATGCTTAATGTAAAATGTCCTTTAAAGTGAAACCTTTTTCAGTACTCCTAAACCATTGTCTTGCTGCATAGTCCATCCACAAATGCTGAATGCATTCTTCTGCACATATTTTCATTTAGTTGCACTAAGTCTTCTTCTTTCGTATATCGTCAGATGGCCAACTCAGTGTCATGCAGCCACGCCCTCGTCTCCGGTCCTAAGTCGAAAAGGCCAGCTTCTGAGGGTGGGCTGTATAGGGGGCAGCCGGTGATTATGTGCTCGGCAGTCTGTTCAGGCTCGCCACACTCACATGCCGCACTGTCCGATAGGCCCCACTTCTTCAGAGATGACTTGAAGCGTCCGACGCCAGAGCGCAGACGGTTCAGTGAGGTCCATAGATGGCGTGGCATGTCTTCTCCTTTTACACCGCCTCCTGGGTCCCGGATGTATCGTTGAATGCGGGAGGGCCCAGCCGTCTCCCACGTCTGTTTCCAGGATGCTGCCAGCCAGGCGTCTCTGGACAAGTCCTCAGGGATAGACTGTAGCATCTCTTGTGCTGCCTTGTTGTAGGGATGGCGAGACTTAAGCCTGCATGGTGGTGCCGGTGTTGTTGTGGCTTTGTGTAGGATGTGCCAGTCGTGCTTCTGGGCTTTTCTTGCCAGGGCGAGGGTAGCCACATCCCGTCGGAGACTGGCTGGGGCGATTCCAGCTAGGACTGGCAGGTAGGACACAGGGGTGGGTTTCAGACAACCAGTAACTATACGGAGGGCGCTGTTGATGACCGTATCTACCTTGTTCACATGTGGACTTCTGCTCCAGGCTGGGGCACAGTATTCTGCTACGGGTAAGACCAGGGCTTGCGTGGATATGCGTAGGGTCTGGGGGGAAGCTCCCCAAGTCGAACCCGCCAGGCGGCGGATGAGCGAGACCCTTGCTGTTGCCTTGGCCTTCACTTCATCCAGGTGTTGCTTGTAGGAGAGTGTCCGGTCCAAGCATACGCCGAGGTACTTGGGGGCTTGCTGGAACTCCAGGCTGTTGTTGCCAACATGCACGTCCAGTTCCCTTCTTGCTTCCCGATTGTTAAGGTGGTAAGCTGCAGACACTGTCTTGCCCATGCTGAGCTGAAGGTACCACTTCTGGAGGTAGTCTGCCAGGATGCCCATGTCTCGGTTGAGGCCATCTTCCATCGCTTTCCATGTTGGGCGTCGAAGCATGATGGCCAAGTCATCCACATAGCCATACTTGCTCGATGTTGTATCTGGCAGGTTGTGAATGTATATGTTGAACAACATTGGTGAGAGGACGGAGCCTTGCGGGACACCGTTCTTCAACTTTCTGAGCCTGCTGGTCCGGCCATCGCTGGTCTGTAGGAGGAAGCTACGGTTCGATAGCATCTCCATAATGAACCTCACCATGTGCCGGTCCAGGATTGTCCTCAACAGTTTCAGATGTAGTCCACGGTGCCACACGGTGTCATAGGCGGCTGTCAGGTCCAGGAATACTACTCCAGCTTTTTCATTATCCTGAAAGCTGTCCTCGATGTCCTGAGTGAGTAGCGTTACCTGATCCACTGTTGACCTGCCTCGGCGGAAGCCGGCTTGTTCCGGTGGGAGTTGTGGGTCCACCACTGGCTCGATGCGGCTGTGAATCAGCCTCTCCAGGATCTTATATGGGACACAGAGCAGAGAGATGGGCATGTAGGACTTCGGGTCTTCGGCGGGTTTGTTCGGCTTTGGCAAGGCTATGACGGAAGCACGGCGCCAGGTCTTTGGGAGCTTGGACCTCCGGAAGCATGATGAGAAGAACGAGCATAGCCAGTAAGATGTTCTTTCACTTTGGTGTATGACAAACTCTGGGTGGATATTGTCTCGACCTGATGACTTGCCCGGCTTCAGTTTGTTGATTGCTGCACTTAGTTCGGCTACTGTGAAGTCTCCTGAGAGGTTAGCATCGACGCTGGCTGCCCTGGAGAGAGACGATACCTCACACGAGGTCAATCGTGTGACGTTTCTGTCAGCATCAGGGAAGCGACCATTTTTCAGGAGCTGGGAAGCAATGGCATCTGCTGTCACTGGACACCTGCGGGGGGTAGTTTTTCTCCCTGAGAGCAGGTTGATGGTCTGCCACTCCTTCCGGCTAGAGTGGGTGAAGTCGATAGCTTCCACTACTTCAGTCCACCTGGCCCTTCGGGTGTCGTCCAGCTTCTGCAGTAGGGTTGTTGCTGTTGCGTCCATTTCTTCCATGGAGCTTGCCTGCTGGTGTTGGCGCAGCAGGCAGCTGCACTCCTCATCCCAGCCCAGGATGTAGTTCTTATTGTAGCCACGTGGGATGTTGTGCTTTGCTGCCCTGAGGAGGACTTCACAGTAGGCGGCGTATGCAGCATCCACATCAGCTGCTTCTGGGTCCAGGAGACCAGCAGTTCTTCTTTCCGTTTCCGCCAGAAACTGCCGCCAGTTCGCCTTCCTGAAGTTCCATCTCCTGACCGGTTTGCCAGCTATCGGCTGTACCAGTGATGGTACTTTGATGATGGATGGCCGGTGGTGTGAACGAGGGAATCTGTCCAAGACACGTCTCTCCGGTTTCAGGTCGTTACTGCGGCATACGGCAAAGGCCAGGTCTGGGTTGGTGTGAGAGTTCCAGCGTGCAGAAAAGAAGCTTGGGGGCTCCTTTGGGTCGAAGAGCAGCAGTGCCTCAGCGTTAGAAGCCCACTCACTCAGCGCTTCACCATCCTGTGATGTGTGGTTGTAACCCCAATCTGTATGTTGGCAATTGAAGTCACCTGCATAGATGGCGGGAGGAGTCACAGATGGTAGTGATGATACAGTCAGCACAGTTGGTGGGGGCTTGTATACATTGACAACAGATGTTTCTTGGATTTTGGTGACCAGCCACTCAATGTTGCAGCCAGGTGGAGATTGACTGGTGGCTGACCAGCTCAATCCTTCCCGGACAAAGGTTGCCATTCCATGCTTCCTGCTGTGGATGGATCCGGTGAGGAAGAACCCAGGCAGTTTGAGGTTGTCGTCAGAAACCCAGTGTGTCTCTTGCAGGAGAACAGCTGCCACTTTGTTGGAATCGGCGAGATGCCTGATGACTTCGAGTTTGGCGATGGTAAGGCCCTCGACGTTGAGTTGGAGTACCGACAGACCTTGGTTTTCGACGGTGGGGGTGTCCGCCTGTCCTGGCGAGGACGTTCTCTGCCTTGGTCTTGACCTCGGCTTGTACCTTGGTCCGCCAGCTCGACGATTCTTTGGCGACATTAGTTTCATGAGTTGGTCTCGCACCATTTCTCACTACTCACAGGAGAGGCCGCGTGAAGGCTGTCGTCTTCTCGTCTTCTCTTGCACTAAGTGATTGAGCCTAGCCACATTTGCTATTAACACATTATACAAGCAAGGCTAGTCTCACATAGCCTCACTTACTAAATACACATAAAACCAAGCATGTGTCAATGTGACAGTCAATGTTTTCAATATTCACTCAGACGAGAGATTCCTCATCTGAGTGAAGTCCTCCGAAGGAAGTCCTCTATTTAGATGTAGGCATCGCAAAATACATTTTTTGTTGTAAAATGTAAACCTTTTTTGGCAGAAAATCTCAGGAACTTTCGAAGCGCAAATATTGAAAATGCTACGATCTCATTAATATTGACCTTGGCTTAGTGCATTGATTCATGGGGCGGCCTGTAGCGTAGTGGTTAAGGTAAATGACTGGGACACACAAGATCGGTGGTTCTAATCCCCCTTGAGCAAGGCCCTTAACCCTGCATTGCTCCTGCTTAGTCTAATTAGTGTCTGCCAAATGCCAGTAACGTTATGTAATGTAATTCACTGGTGATTGAAAAATGGTAGCCTTCTCGTATTATTTTGACCCTGCTTGTGGAGTCTTGTAAAGTGACATGATGTTTGTCAGCCATTCGTAATGATGTTATGAATTTTGAAGGCATGCAAATTCGTCCCATAGTTACGAATGGGGCTCGGGTCATGAAAGTTGCGACATGCGAGCTACGATCTGCAAGATGTGACATATTTCTCCAGCACTTTTTTGAGCGTTTCACAAAGAAATCACAATTGCAAGCCTGAAACGCATGTCGCAAGCATGTCCATGTAGGCAATCAGTAAATCGGCTATTGTTCTCATCTGCCTGTTTCCTTTTCTATCAAAGTTTTTGTGCACAGCATTAGCTCTCCTTAGAAAAGTGGACTGGCCATGGGTGCTGATAAAATGTATCCAAATGGTGGAAATTAATCTTGCATCAGATTAAAAAAAATATTTAGCTACATTGTAAAATAAAAATGTAATTTTAATGGTTTGTTTATTTGAACTATGACGTCTACCTGGAACACCTAATATCATAACCTACACTTTATAGTAACGTTAGGTGTTTTGTTATTTGTAATATCCAAATTAAACATCATACCGTCACCTAGACATTATACATTAGTAACATCACCTGTGACGAAGCGGTGACCCAAATCACAGTTGCTTCAAATGTATCTGTTGTGTGTGCTCCCAGTTTATTTCAATCGAATAGCATACTACGTCACATAGGCTACGACTCTTGTGATAGCAATTTTTACTGAGTGGTAGCCTACTCATTTCTACACACAAACATGCGTGCGTTCTCTGTCAGTACATTGATGGGAATTTGTTACCAATTGCACCAAGGTCTTTTGGGAGACCAAGTAGTGCGGAATTTCACTTCAGGCTTGGATAACTGAATTCAGTTTTTAGAGCCTATTTAAAATACACTTTCTTTGTATTTTCCAGAAGTAAATGTTTAAAATAATGAAAGTGCAGCTGACCATTTTTTTAGGATGCAGATCTTAGAATAAACTGTATTCTTTCTGGAGCTTGTCTATGCAGCCTATCTGCATTATCAAAGGAAATTGCACACTTGTGAGGGAGAAAATTGTTTTTCTGAGAGGCATGTAGTCGTCACAGGTTTATTTACGACTTGCAAGTGACATATTTTCGGGAAACACTTTTTAATAAGATATTGCGATCTACGAGTGAAAATCCTCACAAGTCACTTTCATGAAACGAGCCCCAGGTTGGCAGCCTGATCAAGGTAATTAAATGTATAATCGGTAATTTCGGACTCTTAACGGTCAAGAGAGGAATTGCAACACTCTCAAGCCACAACATGTATCCTTCCCACAGTCTATGAATATGAATATAACGGGTGATATAAAGTGTTATTATACAGTTCCATGTCCTTATGCATTTCGGAAAGCTGACAGTGAAAAATGCAACAGAGCCTGCCGTCTTTTCATAGTGTTCTAGTAAAAATCTATATTATGAGCAAGCAACTTATTTGATAGTGTACCACAAACAATGCAACTGTAACAAATCAAGGTTCAGCTAAACACGCATGATTGAACACATAAAAAGATAACAGGAACATGTAGCTGCCCAAATTTCACTCCAGACAAATGATCATTGAAACTCTGTATACTATAGCTTATTATCCAAGCGAATACTACATATCTAGTTATAAAACAATACCAGTTCGTTATCGGTAGCACCAAGAATATTAGCTATTAGTTTTCACTTTTCTGGAGTGCAATTTGGGCAGCTTGAATTACTGTACAGCTGTACAATGTTTTGGTACAGAGTGATAACCCGTCAACTGTATATTTTAAACCCGAATTCAAGGACTATAAACACAGGCAGAGGGTGAGTCAACATGTGAGCCTTTTTCAATGATAGGAAGGGATTTACAATGGTCTTGTAACAATGTTTTAACACAAACATTTTACCAACTGTCCCTTTAAACAATTAAGAGCAGAAGTTGGCACAAAATCCTGAAGCTGATCGGCCCTTGTTGTGCACCCCTCTTGTGTATTCTTGAGTTAATATTTCGGAGGAAGATAGTGAAACATCTTTGGCTTCAAAAGAAAGAGGATTTCCATTGAAGTGATCTAAATACATTCTCAAAATATTTTATTATTATTCAGTAGGTTTATAAATATGGAGCACGTCTGTTTTTCAATAATAAATAGCATGTGAAATTCTTGACTTCTACTTGACTTGTTGATGGGAGTTGTGTCATGTTTTATGCTTGTCATGTCATGTTTCATGTTTAGTTATTGTCTTAGTTAATTGTCATGTCACAAATTATGTTAGTCTAGTCTTGCCACGTTTTTATGTTTTATGTCTTGTCAGGTTTCATTGTCATGTCATGTTACGTTTCATGTTTAGTTCTTACGATGTATTTTCTAGTTTTGTCATGTCACGTTATAGTTTATTCATGTCACAGTTCGCAAACTTGTTATGTCACGATTTATGTTTGTTTCATGTTATGTTTTCCTGTTAATTGATTAGCATACACTTTTTCGTGTCTTTCCGCAAACCTTGCATTCATGCTTTCTCTCTCTCCCTTTCTGTCGCTCACGCTTCCCAAATTGTTTCAGTTTCCCTTGTCTTCTTACAATCTACTAACTTTAGATCAGGATTGGGTAATACTAACATTCTAATCATGTGTTCTTGTTTACCTTATGTTTCTTTTGCATGTCATTTACTAATTTACTAATGCTAGGGCAGGATAGGTTTATTACTAATGATGACTAATTATCTTGTTAACTTGTCAATCCTCCACACCTGATTTCCATTCTCATGCTGCTCTCAAGCTAATTGTCTGCACCTGTCTACACCTGCATAAAGCTCAGTGTTCATGGCATGCTTTTGCACAATTGTTACATCCTGTTTTTCAGTGTACGCTTGAGCGGTTTTCCAAGCTGGTGTCTACCTGTTAAGATCCAAGCCTGTTTATTGACCGTCGTTATTGACTTCTTTTTTTGCCTGCCTGTACCACAAACTCTTGCCTGCTGTCTTTGTGCTTTTGCCCCGCGGAGCAAACTTCAGTCTTGACTCTTGCACCACCCTTCAACTCCGAGCCTGCCTGCCATCCGTCTGCACTACTGCCCCACTGACAGCTTTCCTGGTTACTGGACTTTTTGCATGGTGTACCGATTACGAGACTGTCTTCTCCCTCGGTACTGTACTTTGGTTTTGGCTGGATTTTATCTGTATAAACTTTGCTTGTTTTTCAACTACGCTCACTGGACATTCCCTGAATAAAGCCCTTATGGGACATTATTACATCTGTTGTCTGAGTCGTGCATTTTGTGTCCAACCCCCCACGCACCCATCTCAAGTTGGGAATTTCACAGACCTCAATCAATGGACCTCAATGAATATATGTATTAGTATACAAGATGTTATTGTACTTATTTTACAGTCTTCTTGACCTATTGCTATCTGAGGAGACCACAAGGAGAGGGGAAGTGCAAACCCTTTTTTTCAAGATGAAAATTGTTGTGTACCTTACAAATCATCAGACGCATATCATTTAGTTTCCATTTGTCCTTTTGGAGTCTCCAAATGTCCTTTTTGGAAAACTGCCTAGATAGAGCTTAGAAAAAAAAAAAGTCATTTTTATTTTCTGTTGTATTATCATTCAATTTGAAAGGGGATTTGTCTCGTGTTTTGGCTGTGACTCCATTGTGTTTCTATGTGTGCCAGGCACTGCTATAATAATCTCTATCCACTCAGTCATTTCAGTGATAAAAGAATCCTCCACTTCCACTGTGTTTGAGCGTTTAACTTATTTAGTAATACTTGGAGTAATTCTGACTGTTGGAAAACAAACGAGGCAGGATACAACTGAAACTCATCTCTTTGTCATGGAAGTGGCTGTCATTCAAACGTTCAGCCTTTCCTCGCCATTCCTACAGGTACTGCATTCAGTATTCACCAACCCCTATTAGAGTTTTGCTGCAGATTCACTGTATTACAGAAATTGGACACACAAATTTAACACCGTCATGAGAAAATTGGTCTCTTAAAGAGTCTGAAAGTTTTCTCATAGAATCACAAACCAAAATCTTGTTTGATCCTATGGTAGGTGCTCTATACCATAGGATATAATCTCGGGGATTACCTGTGTAATGACAATGTAGTTGTTATGGCCAGCCATGAAAGTGATATTTGAGATAAAGGTATGCATCTACACCCTTTCATCACCAGACATGATATAATGCATTGTAAGAGAAAAACCATGAACAATGTTCGCAAAAATTATGAAAGGACAATACATTACTACAATAAATCACTACCAGTACCCTCAACCAATCATTCTTCTCTTTTAACTGTGCTGTATAATTGAAGGTGATGGGTAAAATATGCATATATACCAGCATATATACCAGCATCTAAAATAACATGGATCTAGAGGTGTACTTTTTTTTTAAACTGTAGTAATCTGGGACTAATAGTTCCCATTATTCATGGCAAGCAGTAGAGGTCACTGCCATGTGCTTTATGCTGTGCAACCTCAGAGTGGTTCTTCCCTGCCATCTAAATTGTATGAGGAAATGGGTTGAGACAACCGCTCCACTTATGACATATAGGTTTGACTTTGAATTGTCCTTTAATTATAAAAGCAGTCCATAAAATAAGAAGGAAGATGCAGATTTAGTGAGGGGGGTGCAGTTTATTATTTGCTGGGGTCTCAGTTTTAAAGGTTTATGCATAAAAACACAACGAAAACAGCATTTACATGATAATATGACCTAATTGTATTGAATAAGTGTAACTGATATAACTGAAATGGCAGAGATACAAAGTAGCACATCATAATCAGATATTTCATTTCCAAGAAAAAGCTAAATGGCCCCACACATTGTACAATTGGTAAAAGGAGGAAAATATAATGAGATGAGATTCCATGATAAGATATCATATAATGATGATTCATTCATCTTTTTTTTCTACTCTTAACTTCCCATGAAGAACAGAAATATTGTTTTCTCAATGACTTGAGATTCAGAATTATTGGCACCCTCGATAAATATGCACAAAAAATACTGTGAACTAAAAAATATTATTATTGGCATAAACTTTATTTTCCAGCCTAGTCTGATGTGCTTTATTAATGATTAAATAGAATCAACTTTTTTTCAAATAAAAAATGCATTTACCCAAAAACCGGTTTCACAATTACTGCCACCTCAGGTTTAATACTTTGTGCAACCGCTCCTGGCAAAGATGAGAGCCATGAGAATTTCCCCATAATTTGTAATGAGGTTACAGAACACATTTTGAGGGATTTTTTTGATCATTCCTTCATGCATACATTTTCAAGATCATTTATATCCTTGGATTTGCAATTATGGACTGCCCTCTTCAGTTCAGAACTCAGGTTTTTGATGTCTTTAAGTCATCCAAGACTTTAAGAGGGATTAAGTCTGGAGAAAGCGATGGCCATTGCTGGGCATGAATATTAAATATAGCCATTTCTGTGTGGGTTTTGATGGAGTTATTGTCCTGGAAAATTCATCTATGGCCAAGTCTCAGCTTCTTAGCAGAGACAACCATATGTTTTGCCTGTACTTTGTTGAATGAATGATGCCATTAAATAGTGCTTCTGGACCACTGGCAGCAAATTAAAAACATTAATGACCACCTCTATATTTGACAGTAGATATGAGTTGCTTCTCCTTTTATGCATTCCGATTGCCGTCAAACACGTCAATAGTGTCTATGGCCAACATCTTCATTTTTGGTCTCATCTGACACTCCTCCCTGATATTTGACAAACTCCAGAGGCTTGGTTTTGTTTATTGTCCTCAATAAGGGCTTTCTTTGTGCCACTCTTCCAAATAGGGCTGTCAAAATAACGCGTTAATTTCGATTAATTAATTATAGAGTAAATAACGCGTTAAAAAAATTAACGCAATTAATTATGCGCTGTGATGCCCTTGACCCCGTACGTCACTGGCCAGTAGCTTTGCAAACAAGATGGAGGCTGATGAGAACACGTTGCTTGGCGTATTGAATGGGAAATATACATTCAAAAAACGGCCGGATGGAACTGTTGACAGGAGTACGGTTCTGTGCAATTTGTGCAGCAAGGAATTTGCGTACCATCGGAGTAACTCGAGCCTAAAATATCACCTCAACGCAAAACACATAGCAGTGAGCCCGGTGGAAAAACGGGAGTTTTGACAACAAATTATGGAAAATCAAGTTACATCTTGCAAAAGTCTTTCAACTCAACCTGACTCATCCATGAGGTCCGGGTCTAGTTTTGAAGTGTTGCAGAGGCAAGAAATCGCTGCAGAAGTTGAGTTTGGCGGGGCCGAGGGAGGATGCTCTTCCCCGGGCACTGGGTCTTGTAGCTCCATCGGAGCTCGCTACGAGAGGGTCGGCACAGAGAAGGAACGCGCGGGGTCCTCCTCTGCCGCCGACCCTCTTGTAGCGAGCTCCGGTGGAGCCCCATAAGACCGGCTGCCTGGGTAAGGGCGTCCTCCCCCGGCCCCGTCTGCCGCCGGCGGGGATGCGTGCATTTATCTGCAACTTCTGCAGCGATTTCTTGCCTCTGCAACACTTCAAACCCGGACCCGGACCTCATGGATGAGTCTTGGGGTCAGGTTGAGTTGAAAGACGTAAAGATTTTTCACAAGATGTAATTTGATTTTCCATAATTTGTCGTCAAACTCCCATATAACCCAATGGGTTTTCTTGCTTCCTGGATACAGGACCCAGGATGCATTGCGATAAGGGGAACGGTCTATTGCATAGGCATTAGGTCATATCTTAGTTTCAATATTATGGCCGTTTGTGAAATAAAAGATGTGAAATAAAATATGTTGATCTTTTAAAGTAAATAATGTCTATTATGTTCATTTATTCACTCATCTACTAAAATCCATTTGCATTCAAACATTTTTACAACATTTTTTTGCTTCTCACGGCAAATATCATTATGTGCGATTAATTTCGATTAATTAGATTAATTAATTACAAAGCCTGTAATTAATTAGATTGATTTTTTTAATCGATTGACAGCACTACTTCCAAAGAGTTTGTTCGTATCACGATGGCACATGGGAATGAAGTTGCCTGTCCATCAAGTATCGTGTTGTCAGTTTCAATTCAAATGAAGAAATTGGACCTAATTTCAAGATGAATTCTCCTACACTTCATGTTCTATACAGGCCAATCTATATTTGGTGGATTTTCTTTATATTCTTTGATCGTCTTTTTTTTGTCTCTTACATTTACATTTTTGTCATTTGGAAAACGTTTTTAATCCAAAGCAATTTACAAGTGCATAGGTTCTTCCACAGGTTCATATCCATAATTAGAAAAACACGCAGGACGAGCTGTATTAAGGGTTAGGGTTAGACAAGGGATATCGGAAGGGGTGAGGAAGTCAGGAGGGAGGACTAAGGTAGTCTGTGTCAAAATATGGGGAGGGATTTTGCTGTCCTAACAGTAGTAGGCAAGTCATTCCACCACTGAGGAACCAGAACGGAAAACAGCCGTGAACGTGCTGCTCCACCACCTGGTGCTCGTAGTGAGGGAACCACAAGGCGACCAGAGCTGGTAGACCGGAGTGGTCTTGCTGGGGTGTTGGTAGCAATTAAAGATTGGATGTAAAGCGGGGTCCCCTTAGCAACCTGAAATGCCAACACTAGCACTTTGAAGCGGCTGCGTGCGGCAATTGGAAGCCAGTGGAGGCACAAGCTGGAAGACCAGCCAGGAGGGAGTTGCAGTAATCCAGCTGGGAGATGACGAGCACCTGAACTAGGAGCTCGGTGGCCTTCTCCTTCAGGAGACAACAGATACAGCGTATATTATAGAGGAAGAACCTGCAAGTTCTGGCAGTGGAGGATATATGTGGAGAGAGGGTGAGGTGGTTATCAAGAGTCACCCCAAGAATCTTGTCAATTGTCAGAGAGGACTTGTAGGGATGTAGAGAAGCTCAGTCTTGCCAAGGTTAAGCTTCAGGTGGTGGGAAGTCATCCACACAGAGATATCAGCCAAGCAGGCAGAGATATGTGTGGTGACCTGGGTATTGGCAGGGAAGAAAAGAAAGAGTTGAGTGTCATCAGCATAAGAATGGTGAGAAAAGCCATGGGAAGAGATAACAGAACCAAGAGACATGGTGTATTGAGAGAAGAGGAGAGGACCAAGAACTGAGCCCTGTGGGACTCCAGTTTGTAGGGGGTGTGGGCCAGAGACTGAGCCCCTCCAAGTCGCCTGGTAGGAACGACCAGAGAGGTAGGAAGAAAACCATGTGAGTGCAGATCCTGTGACACCCATCCCAGTCAATGATGAGAGCAGAATATCATGGTTGACTGTATCGAAGGTGGTGATAGGTCAAGGAAGATGAGGACAGAGGAGAGGGATTTGGCTCTAGCAGAGTGGAATGCCTCGGTGACTATGAGTAGGGCAGTCTCAGTGGGTTGGGATCGTGAAGATTGTTCTGGAGGAGATAGGTTGACAGTTGGGAGCAGACCGCATGTTCCAGTTTTTTAGATAGGAAGGGAAATAGAGAGATAGGCCAGTAGTTGTTCGGAGCGGAGGAGTCAAGAGTTTTTTTGAGCAGAGGAGTTTAAGGGAAGAGGGCACAATGCCGGAAGAAAGGGAAGTGTTGATTAGAGAGGAGAGAAAAGGGAGAATGTGGATTGTGGAAGGGGAGAAGGGGTAGGGTCAAGAGGACAGGTGGTTGGGCGGTGGGATGTGAGGAGTTTCAAAGTGTCGGAGTCAGAGAGTGGAGAAAAAGAGGATAGGGAGTTGGGGAAGGTAGGAGGGTCAGCAGGGGGAGATGGTGGGGAGAAGGAATCGCGGATGTCATTTACCTTCAGGAGACAAAGTCATCAGCTGTCAGGGATGAGGGAGGTTGGGGGGAGGGAGAGAGAAGGTTGGAAACAGTTTGCAAGGATTAGAGGCGGCTGCATTTATTTTAGAGTGAAAGAAGGATGATTTGGCAAGAGAGACATAGAAAGGAATAGAAAGATGCTAGGAAGGCATGGAAGGAAGCACTGGCGAGACAGGACCTTTTCCATTTTCTCTCAACTGCTGGCAGTTTGGTTCAGTCAGTTCGTAGAACATCAGAAAGCCAAGGACTGGGGAGGGAGGCCCAGGCTAGTTTGGTAGTGAGGGGACACAGAGAGTCGAAGGAAGATGAGAGAGAGGACAGGAAGGTTGTGGCAGCATCATCGGGAGGCAGTCGAGAGAAACACTCCACAGATGGCAGGGAGGAGAGGATGGAGGTAGACAGGTGGCGTAAGTTGCGCCGACAGGTCATAGTGGATGGTGGGACGGATGGATGAGTGTTAGAGGAGACTGGGAGAGAAAAATAGATGAAGGAGTGGTCTGATATATGGAGTGGTGTTACACAGTGGTTGGTTGTTGTGCAGCTCCTTGTGAAGACCAGATCAAGAAGGTTGCCTGCTTTATGGGTGGGAGGAGATAGTGCGAGGGTAAGGTCAAAAGAAGAAATGAGGGAGAGAAAGGTGGACTGGGTGGACTCTTCAGATTGGGGAATGAGGGGGAAATTAACAAACCAATTTCCCCCTCATTGAAATTCTCAGTTCTCCCCCTCTCTGACCTGTCCATATCCACTTTTGAATACCATTCTGTTGCAGTATCCTATCCTACAAACCTCTTTATTGCAATTGTCTATCATCCTTGAAGGTGGGAAGAGATTCTACAGTTCTGACCTCAATGGGGAAATCGTTCCACCACCGTGGAGCCAGAACAGACAGTAGTCGTGAGCATGAGGTGGAAGTTCGGAGAGGGGGAGGTACCAAGTGGCCTGTGGAGGCTGAACGAAGAGGTCTGGCAGGGGTGTAGGGTCTGATGATTTTTTGGACGTAAGCTGGGGAAGACCCCTTAACTGCTTGGAAGGCTAGCACCAATGTTTTGAATATGATGCAAGCCATGACAGGCAGCCAGTGGAGGGAAGTAAGCAAGGGGGTGACGTGAGTATTTGGGAAGGTTGAAGACCAGACGAGCTGCTGCATTCTGGATAAGTTGGAGGGGTCTGATGGCGGACGCTGGGAGGCCAGCCAAGAGGGAATTGAGCTTTAGATGGTGGTTGTCCATCCAGCTCTGGATGTCACTCAGACAAGCAGAGATACGGGCTGAAACCTGTGTATGAGATGGTGGGAACGAGATGAAGAGTTGGGTATTGTCCGCATAGCAGTGGTAGGATAGCCCATGTGCAGTGATCACAGGGCCAAGGGAACGAGTGTAAAGAGAAAAAAGAAGCGGGCCTAGGACTAAGCCCTGGGGAACTCCTGTGGCAAGGGGCCGAGGTGTCGATACCGTACCAGCCCAGGCAACCTGGAAGGAGCGACCAGAGTGGTAGGACTCAATCCAGTCCAGGGCTGTGCCACAGATGTCCGTTGCTGACAGAGCGGACAGGAGGATGGAGTGATCCACAGTGTCGAAGACAGCAGAGAGATTTAGAAGAATGAGGACAGAGGAGAGGGAGGCTGCTCATGCAGCATGGAGTGATTCACTGACGGAGAGGAGCGCGGTCTCTGTCGAGTGGCCCGATCTGAAGCCAGACTGATGGGGGTCTAGCAGGTTGTTGTTAGAAAAGAAAGAAGAAAGTTGATTAGAAGCGGCTTGTTCTATGGTTTTAGAAAGAAAAGGAAGAAGAGATACCGGGCGGTAGTTCTGGATGATGGAGGGATCCAGAATAGGCTTTTTTAGCAGCGGAGTGATGTGGGCCCTCTTGGAGGATGCTGGAAAACAGCTAGAAGACAGGGAGGAGTTGACATATGGGAGAATGTCAGGTGTGATAGTCTGGAGAAGAGAAGAGGGGATAGGGTCAAGGACACAGGTTGTAGGGCGGTGGGAGAGCAGGAGTTGAGAAACATCAGAGTCTGTAAGGGGGGAAAAAGTGGAAAAGGAAGGGATGAGCATAGAGGGGGGCGGAAGGGCACAGTGAGGGGGCGGTGGTTGTAAAGGATCTGCAGATGTCTGTGACCTTTTCATCGAAAAAATCAGCAAAGTCATCAGCAGCGAAGGAGGACTGAGGTGGAGGAGGCGGTGCGTTGAGGAGAGAGGAGAGAGTTTCCGGGGGTTAGAAGTGGAGTTCTGAATTTGTGTTTGATAGTATTTTGCTTTGGCGGCAGTGACAGCGGAAGAGAATGCCGCCAGGAGAGACTGGTAAGTTGTGAGGTCTGAAGGGTCTTTGGATTTTCCCCACTTCCTCTGGCCCTGGAGGTACCGAGGGTGTCAGATATCCAAGGACTGGGAGGGGATGCGCGAGGTGGCTTTGAGACACGGGGACAGAGAGAGTCAAAGGCGGAGGAGAGAGAAGAAAGCAGGGTGGCAGAGGGGAGTTTGGAGAAGGATTTGAGAGGGGGGAGTGAGGCGGTGACAGTGGTGGCAAAGGAAGAGGGTGAGAGGGAGTGGAGGTTACGGCGGGCTGAGGAAGTGTGGGTGGGAGGAGGGGGGAGGATGGGGAGGAAGAGGGAGGGAGAATGAGATGAAGTGGTGATCAGATGTATGCAGAGGGGTAACCGTGAAATAGGAGCATGAGCAGTTCCTCACAAAGACAAGGTCTAGGATATTGCCTGCCTTATGGGTTGGAGGAGAGTGTTGCAGGGAGAGGCCGAAGGAGTGAAGTAGCAGTAGGAAGGCAGCAGCCTGGGAGGCTTCAAGGTGGATGTTGAAGTCTCCAAGGAGAATTAGTGGGGTGCCATCCTCAGGGAAGGAGCTGAGAAGGGTGTCTAGGTCATCAATGAAGCTTCCCAGGGGCCCTGGAGGACGATAGATAACTGCAATAAAAAGGTTAGTAGGGTAGGATACTGCAACAGAATGGAATTCAAAAGTGGATATGGACAGGTCAGAGAGGGGGAGAACAGATAATTTCCATGAGGGGGAAATTAAAAGGCCAGTACCACCGCCACGGCCGGAAGGCCGGGGAGTGTGAGAGAAGGAGAAAGAGGATGAGAGGGCAGCGGGAGTGGCGGTGTTGTCAGGTGTGATCCAGTTAACCATGTTATGACAGATTGGATGATATTACAAGGAATATTTATCAACAGGAAGCAAAGACAATGCTTTGAATCATTGTCTTGCTGGAATACCCAACCTCTCTTCAACTTCAATGTCTGGACCTTGAATATTAGCTTCTAGAATTTCTTGATATTTGGTGGAATCCATTCTTCCGTCCACTCACACTATATTTTCCTTGCCCCCAGCTGCCAACAACCCCAAACAATAATGGCTCCACCTCCATGCTTCACAGATGGCAAGGTGTTCTTCTCTACAAAGGCTTCACCTTTTTTTCTCCAAACATACCTTCTTTGGTGGTGGCCAAAAAGTTACATTTTGGTTTTGTAACTTTTGAGAGGCACAGGCTTCTCAATTTTTTCTTTTGCATACTTCAGATTTTGTGTTGAGGTTGTTCTTTCTGGCAACAACCTCAACACAGAATTGAAGTATTTTGTATTGTTGTCCTGTGAACAGTTATACCCGCTACTCTTTTTTGCAGCTCTTTTGCAGAGATGTGTGGGTTCTTTTGAACATTTCTCATCAGGTCTCGGGCCATTCTATGTGAAATCTTTCTTGGTCTCGGTGGAAATGAACTACCTCATTCTGAAATACTTGGACAACTGTTTAGAGGAACCCATGGTTGTTAACACAAGCCAGAATAGCCACTGCAGTTGGATACTGTAGAAGGCATGGAGTTACTTCAGAATAAAAATGATTAAATTAGCCCTGGAGTTATACTCACCTGACTCATTGAAGCCCTAACAATTAAAGTGCATCCGGAAAGTATTCACAGTGCTTCACTTTTCCCACATTTTGTTATGTTACAGCCTTATTCCAAAATAGATTAAATTCATTTTTTCCTCCAAATTCTACACACAATACCCCATAATGACAAGATGAAAAAGGTTTTTTGGAGATTTTTACAAATTTATTAAAAATAAAATACTAAGAAATCACATGTACATAAATATTCACAGCCTTTGCCATGAAGCTCAAAATTGAGCTCAGGGGCCTCATTTATAAACGTTGTGTATGCACAAAAGAATGCGTACGCCACTTTCTAAGCAAACTTTGGCATTTATAAAAAATGAACTTGACGGGAAAATGTGCGGTCCTCCACGGAAACTCTGACCCATGCGTACGTACATTAACTGGAGAAATGAGAAACTGCGACTCCGATGGCAATGGGATGAAACGCGAGAAATGGTGTGAAATTGATACTTTTGTGTCCTGTGCCTTTAATGCTCGTGACGTAAGACCAGGAAAACGGGAAGTGAAACAGGATGTAAAAAGGTATAAAGATTTGCCGGGAGTTGTGGCTGGGTATGGCTGCTGTAAGGACGTGCTTCGTCCCTGTTATACTTATTAAAGTGTTGTATTGTTGAATCTCGCTATACGGGTTCTCTCCCTTCCTAAGTGCAACACAACATTTGGCGACGAGAGAAGTCGAAAATGATACACAACAGATACCACTGTGTAAAATAAATCGAAATATTACCTCTCATGTATCGTATATGAAGAGTTAATTTGCAAAAACGGATAAAAGCCTCTCTTACAACGAATAAACAAACAGCTGTTTGATTGATGCTGCCTGGAGTGCCCAAAAAATATGATTTAGGATGATAAATATAAACGGAGATGTTGTTGTAAAATAATCCCTCAAATATGTAGACGAATTGTTAAACAATACTTCATGTTATTAAATGTATTCTCATAAATAATATGATGAACAGTCAGACAAATTCCGCTGCACTGATGCCGTTTACAATGCGTCAGTCGGGCAGATACGAGTGCATAGTTTCATATATTGTTATCATATTCATATATTATGTTTTATAATGTGTTTATTGTTATGGATTTTTGTTCGTTTTCTCTCTTAATTTTGTAACTGTGTTTTCAATGGTGCTAGACAAATAACGTGTATTATTATCATTATTATTATTATTGTCATCGTCATCATCACATTCGTTGTGCAGAACTGTTCGTCATTTACAATCAATCAGGATAATTCCCACACCTGTAGCTTTTCAAAGGCAATCAAATGGCTGAAATCCCTTTTCTTGGCCTTCTTTTCAGCGTTTGCCATTGTCGTCTTTGTGAAATGCATATTCATTAGGGGTGTTTCACTGCCTATTTATAGGCAACTGTGGGCGGGACATGAAGCTGGCAAAAGTGCGCCACATTTAGAGTTGATTGTGATTTATAACGGAAAACTGGCGTGGGACGTGCGTATGCACTGTTTTATAAATCAGAATATTTTTGTGCGTACGCACGTCCTGGGTTTCATGCTTACGCAACCTTTTGACGTGAATCCTACGCACAGTTTTATAAATGAGGCCCCAGGTGCATCCTGTTTCCACTGATCAACCTTGAGATGTTTCTACAGCTTAATTGGAGTCCACCTGTGGTAAATTCAGTTGATTGAACATGATTTGGAAAGGCACACACCTGTCTATATAAGGTCCCACAGCTGACAGTGCATGTCGGAGCACAAACCAAGCATGAAGTCAAAGGAATTGTCTGTAGACCTCCGAGACGGGATTGTCTCGAGGCGCAAATCTGGGGAAGGGTACAGAAAACTTCCTGCTGCTTTGAAGGTCCCAATGAGCACAGTGGCCTCCATCATCTGTAAATGGAAGAAGTTCGGAACCACCAGGACTCTTCCTAGAGCTGGCGGCCCATCTAAACTGAGCAATCGGAAGCCAGACGGAAGCCACTCCTTCGTAAAAGGCACATGGAGTTTGCCAAAAGGCACCTGAAGGACTCTCAGACCATGAGAAACAAAATTCTCTGGTCTGATGAGACAAAGATTGAACCCTTTGGCATGAATGCCAGGTGTCATGTTTGGAGGAAACCGGGCACCGCTCATCACCTAGCCAATACCATCCCTACAGTGAAGCATGGTGGTGGCAGCATCATGCTGTGGGGATGTTTTTCAGCGGCAGGAACTGGGAGACTAGTCAGGATTGAGGGAAAGATGAATGCAGCAATGTACAGAGACATCCTGGATGAAAACCTGCTCCAGAGCGCTCTTGACCTCAGACTGGGGCGACGGTTCATCTTTCAGCAGGACAACGACCCTAAGCACACAGCCAAGATATCAAAGGAATGGCTTCAGGACAACTCTGTGAATGTCCTTGAATCCGATTGAACATCTCTGGAGCGATCTGAAAATGGCTGTGCACCGACGCTCCCCATCCAACCTGATGGAGCTTGAGAGGTGCTGCAAAGAGGAACGGGCGAAACTGCCCAAAGATGGGTGTGCCAAGCTTGTGGCATCATATTCAAAAAGACTTGAGGCTGTCAATGGTGCATCAACAAAGTATTGAGCACAGGCTGTGAATACACGTGATTTCTTAGTTTTTTATTTTTAATAAATTTGCAAAAGTTTCAAAAACTTATTTCATGTCATTATGGGGTGTTGTGTGTAAAATTTTGAGGAAAAAAATGAATTTATTCAATTTTGGAATAAGGCTGTAAAATAACAAAATGTGGGAAAAGTGAAGCGCTGTGAATACTTTCCAGATGCACTGTAAATCACCTGGGTCTGGGCCTTAGTAATCAACAAAGAATAATCCAAAAGGGTTCCCAAACTTTTGCACAGGGCCATTTTCCTTTTTTATTCATTTATTTTTTTACAATTTATAAAAAGCAATCTTGCTTTAAAATTTGCAGAAAGGTCTCGTTTACTGTTTAGAGTTCAGGTTTGCTTTCAATCACATACAGATTCATTGTAACAGACATTTAAACCAGGGGTGCTTTGCAAGCCATTGTATGTTGTATCAAACCAAGCCCTTGCTCTTTACAAGGGTCCATCTTTTGATACAGTCATGCTGTTCGTGCAAGATCTCCCCTTCAAAATCTCAACTCAGCATACAAAAGAACTTTGATAAAACAATGATAGAAGTCATCCTTGATTTATAACTGAAGCCGGCATTATTTTCTTCTATGGTGCGTGTTTCTGTATTATTCTTTGGGTGCAAACAATAATTTTTGGGTGTAAATCTGCGTTTTGAACACATTGGCAGAAAAGCAAGCTATTGGAGCTTAGAAAAGAGGGGAGCCATTGCACAACCATTGGGGATAGCTTGTCCATCAACTTGGAATGTCCTGAAAAAGAAAGAAACTGCTGGCGTACTGAGCAACAGACATTGAACAGGTCAACCAAGGAAAAGAACAGCAGTTGATCACAGAAACATTGTGAGAGCTGTGGAGAAAAACCCCAAAACGTCAGTGATATTCTCCACAGGGCTGGGGTGAAAGTATCTCAATCAACCAATCAAAGAACATGCAGCAATAGAGGCTTGGGCTTGCATGACTGCTTCTGGAATGAACTCACTAATCTTGATGATTTAGCTCATGATAGTAGCAGCAGGATGAATTCAGAAGAAAATATTCTGTCTGCCAATTTACGGAGAAATGCATCCAAAGAAATCATCATGCAGAAAGACAGTGACCCAAAACACACTGCCAACACAACAAAGTACCTAATTAGGGAGAAAAAGTGGAAGGTGTAAGGGTAATTTTCTAAATTGATTCTTAATTGACAATGTGTGTTAACATGAAGACAATCACGTGGTAAAAATAACCTTTTATTTTTAATCCTTTTTACTATTAGACCACTTTCTGAATTAAGTGCTTACTCTGAGTTTTTCTCTTGTCTCTCTCCCAGCAGACAGACAGCGTTTGACCTTAATGTCTCTGCTTCTCCTGGAAGGGGGTAGCTAGCACATTCCGGTCTTACAGCAAAGTCAACAAGGGGTATTCAGAAGACAAAATACTGATAAATGTCAGGTTTTGGTAAAGCCCCCCCTTCTGGAAAAGTGTGTATAAGAGTCTTACAATGTCCGATTCAAATCATAAAGCCAGTAAGCTTTCTCACTTTCTGTTATTTCTTTGCAAATAAATACAAAAGTTAAACTCAAGTATAGCTATCGTTGTTTTTACTGGGATCTGTTTCATTAGACAATGCTCACCTGTGAAATGTTAAAACGATCATTTTTCCCAAACAAAGGTTTTAGACTGGCCAAGTCAATCACCAGACCTTAACCCATGCATTTCATGCAAAACAAACAACAATTGAATTGAACAATTGTCTGCAGTAAAAGCCTAGAAAAGCATCACAAAAGAAGAATGCAATGGTTTGCTGATGTCAATGGGTAGCCGGCTTGATGCAGTTATTGCAAGCAAGGGGTAGGCTAGAAAATAATTAAATGGTATTTACTTTCATTTACTTAAATACTCTCTGTCCAATACTTTTGCTCACTTAAAAATGGGGTGGTCCGATACCAAAGGTGTTATGTTTAAAGTAGTTTAACAGATCTTGGTGTAAATGCCAGGAAATAAAATGTGAAATTCTGAACTCTTGTCTCTTGTTTTTAACTGAACCCCAAATATATTCAGTGTATTGCAAAAACAAGGGAATTGGCCTTGCTGTTCCAATACTTTTGGAGTGCACTGTAAGTATAAATGTTCAATGAAAGTCTATGAAGCCTATATAAGTCTATATAAATTGCTTGCATATTACTTGTCCATTGTTAGGCTAGGCATTTATAACAGCCAATCTAAGAGACGGTGAGGTGTCACTGCATAATGCAAGGAAATTGGTTTAATGGAAGTATATTAAGTATATAAACATTTTTGTTGAATGAAAGTCTATGAAGCATAGAACCATTATTTATAATTATCAGAAGTGTATAAGCTGCTTGGGTATTACTCGTCAGTTGCTTGGTGGTTGCTAGGTGTGAGATGAAGAGTTATTTGATAATGCAAGGCAATTTGTTTCTTGGCACTATGTGAAGCACTTTATGTATCCAGTCAGTTATGAACTCTACATGAACTGCTAGAGGGCAGTATTGTGACTCACAGATTTGCAAATCAATAGCGGATTGGCTGTTAGATTTAATAGACCAGACCGGCTAATCCGGGATAGATAGATAGATAGATAGATAGATAGATAGATAGATAGATAGCTACGTGTCTTATATACAATTTGTATAGATAGATTTATTGACATATTTCTTGATATATTGTGGTGGCCCAATCAGGGATCGATACCCCACTGGAGTGGAACGGCGAGGACGCCGACGTCAGGAGCTGGGTAAAGTATACAGAAAATAGAGCCGCACCTTGGAGAGAGCCGGGGGGAAGAGTCAGCACCACGGCCAGCACTACTGGGGCGAGGAGCGTGCGGAATGCAAACCTCTAACTAATTTTGAATAAAAAGGCACAGCTTAGCTGAATGAGAGAGGAGAGCAGCACGCTACAAAAAGCCGGGCTGGAGAACAGAGCAGGGCTGACGACGGAGGCAGAGAGCTGTGCAGCCCGTGCTTGACTAAAGAGTGCAGCCTAAAGCCGAACGAGCCACCACTTGGAAAACGGGGTGGAATTCCGAGAGAAACCCCGCGACTGAAACTTAACTCGGGGCCTCACGTGAGCGTATCTCTCCTGCTGTAAAATCGGCTAACCTGTCCCGCTCTAAATTCAAACAGAATCCCCTAAGGGGGGCGGACAAGCGGACTACCGAGGCCGGGGAGACACGGAGGCCAGGAGCGGCCCAGCCACGGACAAAGACGGACGCTGTCACGTGGATGCCGGTTCTTTTTTTTGTTTTTTCCTTTTTTCGGTGTTCCTAATTTTTTGGCCGTTGATTTTTTTTTTTGTGAAAGGAACCTAAAATTTTGTTCTGGACAATTGAAATGTTCACACCTGTTGCTTGCTTGCTCTCTCTCTCTCTCAAATTCAAATTCAAATTCAAATGGCTTTATTGGCATGAATGGTAATAAACCGTTGTTGCCAAAGCAGTACAATATACAATAATTGTTACAATAAATAAATAAATAATGAAAAATAAATAAATAAATAAATAAATAAATAAATAAATAAATAAATAAATAAATAAATAAAGAAAAAGTGGTCAAACAGCAACATCAACCATCAACAACAACAACAGCTAAATAAAAAATAAAAACAACAACAACAACGTATATTTAGTAAGTGATGGTGAGAGGTTATTATGCTAATTATATAATACATACGTGAACGGATTATGTTACAGTGTTACAGTGTTAATTTTCTTTTCTCTTAGCTCGTGGCAAGCGCTCACATATTGTGCAGACAACTCTATAAGTTCTGGTGCTTCTCCCAGACATATGCTTAATCGTTCATCATATGTTTTGCTGTCATATGATGTGATGCTGGTTTTAACTTTCCCAAGGAAAGCCTCCCTTAGAGTTGCATATATGGGGCAGGAGAGGAGAAAGTGAGATTCAGTTTCTATTTCTCCGGATCCACAGTGTTTACATGTTCTCTCCTCTCTGGGCTTCCATTCCTTCCTATGGCGTCCCGTCTCTATTTCCAGGCTATGGTCACTGAGTCTGTACATTGTTAAGGTGCGTCTCTGTTTGGGGTTTTTTATATTAACAAGGTACTGTGCTAAGGTGTATTTTCTATTCAATGACCGATAACATTCTAATTTGTTGGAGTTGTTTATTTCAGTCAGCCAATTTTCAATGTATTCATTTTTGTTTTTGTTATCTATTATTTTTAGTTGTGTTTTTGAAAGAGTATGGAGGGTGTTGTTTTGAAGATGGTATGTTTCTTTTATATGTTTCAGGGGGTCTGTCTCGGGGCGGAGGTAGTTACTCATGAATGCTCTGTGCTGGTATGATTCAGGATCAGCCTGGGCTAGATGAGCCTGGAAGTTAATAGCCCTTTTGATCATGGGGAGGGACAGAGGGAATTTACCCAGCTCTGCTCTGCATGCATGGTTTGGGTTATTTCTATGGACCTTAAGGATGTCTTTACAGAATTCAAGATGAAGTTTTTCTATGGGAGTTTTGTCCCAAGATGCAGGTTTCTGGTTAAGTAATGGGCCCCACACCTCACTCCCATAGAGAAGAATGGGTTCAATTACACAGCTGAAAATTTTAAGCCAAATTTTAATTGGTGGATGGAATTTGTTCAGTGATCTTCTGATGCTATAGTAGGCCCTGCATGCTTTATCTGCCAATGCATTTATAGCTCTGTCAAATCTGCCAGAAGCACTGATTATTATGCCTAGATAATTGTACTCCGTAGTGTGCTGCAATGTGGTCTCCCCCAGAGTAAACCGGTATCGGGATCCCTGTGATCTGGCCTTTTTTTGGAACACCATAATCTTGGTTTTTTCCAGGTTAATGGCCATTGCCCAATTTTGACAGTAGTTCTCGAGCAGTGATAGGTTCTGTTGTAACCCTTGTTCTGTAGGAGATACCAAGACTAGATCATCTGCATACATGAGGAACTTGATTTCTTTTCCTTGTAATTCTAGTCCAGGACTTGGAGATTGTTCGAGTGTAGTGGCCAGTTTGTTGATGTAAATATTGAATAGGGTGGGAGAGAGGCTGCAGCCCTGATGAACTCCTCTCCCTTGATTGAAATACTCTGTTTTGCTGTTTCCAATTTTCACAGAGCATTCATTTTCAGAATATTTGGATTTAATTAGGTCATATACTTTTCCACCTATGCCGCTTTGAAGGAGTTGAAAAAGTAATCCATTGTACCAAATTGAATCAAAAGCCTTTTTTCGATCTACAAAGCAGGCAAATATCTTTCCTTTGTTTTTTGTGTGGACATGATTCTTAATAAGTGTGTGTAGAGTGTAAATATGGTCTGATGTTTGGTGTTTGGGTAAGAAGCCGATCTGACTTTTTGATAGTGCATTGCGTTCAATTAGGTATGTCGATAATCTAGAATTTAATATGCTACAGAAGACCTTTCCAAGGTTACTATTAACACAGATCCCTCTGTAATTGCTGGGGTCAAGTTTGTCTCCGCTTTTAAAAATGGGAGTTATGAGACCTTTATTCCAAATCACAGGGAAGCTTCCAGTTTTCAGCACTAGGTTGAAGAGCTTTAGGATAGCCAATTGAAGTTTAGGACTGCTGTGTTTTCTGAATTGCATTTCTGAATTGATGCTGTCAATTCCACAGGCCTTTCCATTTTTTAGAGCTTTGAGTTTTTGTTGTAGTTCTTGAATGCTAATGAGATAGTCAAGAGCACATTGATTATCTTTTATTGTGGTTTCCAATATTTTTAGTTTTTCAATGGTTAAGGTCTGATTAGAAGTTAAACCTTGGCTCTCTGGATTCTTATAAAGATCTTCAAAGTATTTTTTGCCGTTTTTAATTGGACTAGTCTCTGTTTGGGGAGTTGTATTCATTTTTTTCCATAGCTGCCAGAAGGAATTTTGATTTACAGCCTTTTCAATTTTGGTTAGTTCACTCTCCATATATTGTGATTTTTTCACATTGAGTTGTTTTTTATATTGTTTTAGAGCCTGAAAGTATTCGAGGCGTCCCACTTGGTCATTGAGGTTTCTATGTTTTTTGTTTGACAGCTTTCTTAAGTTCTTTTTTGATGAAGCACATTCTCTGTCAAACCATTTCTCTTTTTGCTTTGTGCTTGTTTTTCTACTTCTTGATATTTTTAGTTTAGATTTTTTTGCCAATTGTATAAATATGTTGTTCAAATCATGTGTGGCCAAATTCATGTCTTTTCTATTAGGCTGATATTGTGTGTACATGTATCCACCATGTAATGAATTTCATCACAGCATAATGCTGCAGTATAATCATTATTGCTGTGTTCTGACCATCTGTATGTCCTCGGGAGAGGAAAAAGGTTGGGTTGTATGTTTGGTTTTTCAGTGTGTGTCACTGACTTTTTCAAATAAAAAATTGTTTGGCTGTGGTCTGATATAGGAAGTTGTGGCAAGACTACAAATGCATTGATATATCCTGGTTCTATGTCAGTAATGGAATAGTCCACCACGCTACTACCTAGCACAGAGCAGTAAGTGAATCTACCCAGAGAGTCCCCTCTGATCCTGCCGTTGACAATGTATAGACCCAGGCCTTTGCACATCTGGAGTATCTGCTTGCCGCTTTTGTTTACCACACTGTCATAACTTTGTCTCAGTGTGGTTATGTAGGTCTGGTACAAAGGGTTTTGTCCAAATATATGTCTGCTTCCCTCCATGTCAATTAAATCTGGCTCTCTACCAGTTCTGGCATTTAGATCACCACATATTAGGATAGAACCTACAGTCTGGAAATGGCTTATTTATTTTTGGAGTTCCTTAAAGTCCTCCTCCACATAGTAGGGGGAATTAGAAGGTGGGATATAAACTGCACATAGATAAACATCCCTGTTGTTTTCTAATATACTTGTGTCAATTTTAATCCACATGTGGTTTTTCCCTTTTTTGATTGGTGAGATGCAGTCTTTGTGTTCCCCTTTATACCATACCAAGATACCACCTGAGTCTCTGCCATTCTTAACATGGGCATGTTTTACAGAGGGTATGCTAAGTTCAATATAATTGTTTGGTCAAGTAGAGTGTATATTTTTTTGATTCCATGTTTCATTCAAAATAATTATATCTGTATTTTTTACACTATTTACAAATTCAGGGTTTGTTGATTTTAAACTAAAAGTTGAAGAGTACAAGCCCTGAATGCTAATTGAGAATGATGCCATTTTCTTATTTTTACAGGAAAAGTGTTTCACTAAGAAACATCTGGTCTACAATCCAAAATATCATACACCAACCATACATCAATTAAATGTTCCTTTAACTCAATAATTGAGTACAGAGTAAGGTAATCAGGTTTCTTATCTGATTTGGGTTTACATGAGCAGGTGGAGGCGTCACTGCCCTTGCAGCTACCGTGGCATAGCTATCTCTCTGGGGTGGTGGCTGAGGCATCTGCTGCTGCTGCCACCAGTTGTCATGTCTCTGAGGAGCCTGGAGGGGTGGAGCATACTGAGGGTGGAGCATACTGAGGAGCCTGGAGGGGTGGAGCATACTGAGGAGCCTGGAGGGGTGGAGCATACTGTGGTCTGTGGCCTCTGGAAAGGCTTGGGCCACCATTTACAGGTGTTTTAGTGTGTTGGGGGCTCCTGGTGAGGTTAGCCTGACTGTTTGTGGTCCTGATGCGAGGGGTGGATGTGTCCTTAATGTTCTTTGTGAACAGTCTCACACCCCTCTGGTTGAGGTGCAGGCGGTCGTAGAGGTGTTGGTATAATATCTGCCCATGAAGTGCCACATGTACGTTTGGTAACTGTGCACATTTTCTAACTATATCAGCGTTGATGTTGTTAATAACATGCTGGGGCATGTCTCTTCTGGGCAGCAGAGCAGATATAGTTACCCTTGCTGTGGGGAACTCTGTGGTGGCTTTCATAGCCACCTCTTTCAGCATGCGGGGTACGTCTTTGTTGTGTCCAGTCAGGTCGTTGGTTCCAGTGTGGATCAGGATGTGTTTAACACCCTGGAAGTTCTGACTGGACAGCTGCTCCATGGCCTTGGATGAGGTGGGGCTCCAGATCTGTGTTGATGGTCTGCCTGGGAAGAGACGTTTCAGGCTAATGTGCTTTCCATTAGAGTCACACAGAAATATAATTTCTGTGTTTTTTCTCTCTGTGGTGGGTGATGGGTGTGTGCTGGGTCCAGGTTTGTCAGTGCGGTGGGAATCAGTGTATGTGTGTGAGTCAGTGGTGTGTGCATGTGTTGGTAAGGGTTTTGGAAGGGTAGGAGGATGAGGAGGGACTGGGGGTGGAGGGGCAGGAGGTGTGGAAAGGTTAGGTGGGGTGAGGGAGAGAGAGGGTATGGGAGGGGTGGGGGGAATAGGAGGGTGAGGAGGGACATGGGGGGGAGGGGCAGGAGGTGTGGAAAGGTTAGGTGGGGTGAGGGGGTATGGGAGGGGTGGGGGGAGTAGGAGGGTGAACGCTGCAGGGGTCTTCATTTCTCCGCTGGGTCTCTCTGTGCAGCATCATCAGTGTTGGGCTGGACTGGGTGAGCATGGCGAGCTCCTCTGATACTCTCCGCAGTGCTGTCCTCAGGGATTGGTTGTCCTCCTCGAGTTCCCTCATGGCCTGTTGGAGTTCCCTAATTTCATCCCTTTGTTGACGTACCAGGGAACATATCTCGTCCGCTGGCTCCTTGTTGTCACTGGTTCGCTGGTGAAGGTTGATCAGTGTTCTCTCCCTGAAGTCCACGAAATCTCGCTCCAGGACGGAGAGCCCCTCTTTCAGCCCCCTGAGGCTGTTAGAGAGTTTGGGGGTACGTTCAGGGGATGGAGTCAGCGGGTGACTGTAGGCGATGGGTGGGAGGTTCTGGGGCTCTGGCTGAGGAGGGGTGGTTTTCTTCCTTGATGCTGCCACTTTCATTGTCTGAAAACTGTTCTGAAAGTTGTCCAGACTGTTTTCTGATCCTTGAATCATAACTGTCCCGTTATGATATAAGTTAATAGTTATGTTGGGATTTGTAAAGGCTGCGTCTTCATAAGCAGTAATTTGTCTGCCTTTACTAATCCCATTTTTTTTTTATGTGAGTAAATGTTTCACATAATGTTGCGTGCCAGGCAGCCCCTCTCTCTCTCTCTCTCTCTCTCTCTCTCTCTCTCTCTCTCTCTCTCTCTCTCTCTCTCTCTCTCTCTCTCTCTCTCTCTCTCTCTCTCTCTCTCTCTCTCTCCCTCCCTCCCTCCCTCTCTCCCTCTCCCTCTCCCTCTCCCTCCCAACCAGCGGGGCACCACATATGGTGGAGAATGCACAGAGAGCCCGACGTGAGTGAATCCATGGTGATGTGCGACACTACCCCACCACCAAGGTAACAATCACCACCCCTAGGGGGCAGTTCACCGGGAAGGTGGGCGTGGTGGAAAATTTACCCGCGGCTGTGCTGTTGGGACGGGACTGTCCCCTGTTCCTCAAGTACTGGAGTGAGGGGCCGACCCCGGAGAGGTCAACTGCCACCCCCTGACCCCGCCGTCAGGGCCACCGGGAACCGCACCCGGTTTGGGCAGCCCCTTCCGGGGAGAGTGATGGAGAGGAGACCCCACCCCAAGCAGGGGGAAGACGGACGGTGCGACCGTCCACGGGGTCAGAAAGGGCCCCAACCAAGTTTGGCTCCGCCCAGCTGCAAGACCCCCTCCTCGCCCAGGCCTGGAAAACCGTGGCCCGCATTGAGGGCGTCCCACAAGGTGGGGTGAGTAGGCCGGCATTACCTTATTTTAAAGTGCAAATGGCTTCCTCTATAGGGTCTGTGTGGACTAGTGGACTAGTGGACTAGTGGACTCGCCCACTCCCACCTGTTGGGGGCGCACCTGGGGCGTGAGAAGACGCTGGAACGGATCCTGACCCGGTTTTACTGGCCAGGAATGAACAGAGCCGTGGAGGACTACTGCCGACAGTGCACTGTGTGCCAACTCCACAGCCCAAGGGTGACGTATCGTAACCCACTTATACCCCTCCCCATTATAGACGTGCCATTTCGCCGGATAGCCATGGACATAGTTGGACCCCTACCCAAGTCTAGCCGGGGCCACCGTTACATCCTGGTGATAGTGGACTACGCCACCCGCTACCCTGAGGCTGTGCCACTACAGGCCGCGACCGGGAAAAGCGTAGCGAAGGAGCTTTCCCAACTGTTCAGCCGGGTAGGTATTGCCGAAGAGGTCCTGATCGACCAGGGTTCCTGCTTTATGTCTGGGGTGATGAAGGAGATGTGCCGCCTGCTCCAGGTCAAGCAGCTGAGGACATCGGTCTACCACCCCCAGACGGACGGGCTGGTCGAACGTTTTAATAAGACCCTGAAGGCTATGATGAGGAAAATGATCACCACGGATGGTAAGGACTGGGACCACTTACTACCATACCTAATGTTCTCCATTCATGAGGTCCCCCAGGCATCCACGGGATACGCCCCCTTCGAGCTGCTCTACGGGAGGCGGCCACGAGGACTCCTGGACCTCGCAAAGGAGGCCTGGGAGCAGCAGCCATCCCGACAGCGCTCCCTGGTGGAGCATGTGGAGGCCATGGACCAACAAATGGCAAAAATCTGGCCAATGGTCCAGGAGCACATGAGTCAGGCCCAGGCAGAGCAGGCCCGGCTGTATAACCGGAATGGCCAGGTTCGTGAGTTCCAACCCGGGGACAAGGTAATGGTCCTGATCCCCACAAGTGAATGCAAATTCCTGGCCAAATGGCATGGCCCCTATGAGGTGGTTGCCAAAGCTGGCCCAGTAAACTACACCGTAAGACAGGTGGGGAGGAGACATACCCTCCAAAAGTATCATATTAACCTTTTAAAGAAATGGCACGAACCCGTGCACGACTCTGCTCCCCTCTGTCTAGCAACAGGCGGCGTCACCGGAACCCCAGAAGTGACCACCGGGGATCTGTTGACTGACTGACAGCGCCAAAACCTCCGGGAACTGGTAAGCCGACACCGTGACGTGTTTTCCCACCTCCCAGGCCGGACCACGTCGGTCCAGCATGACATCGTCACGGAGCCCGGGCAGAAAGTTCGGCTGCGGCCCTACCGGATCCTGGAGGCTAGGAGGCAGGCCATCCAGGAGGAGGTGGCGAGGATGCTGGAACTGGGGGTGATTGAGGAGTCCCAGAGCGCCTGGTCTAGCCCGGTCGTACTAGTGCCAAAACCATACGGAAGTTGGCGCTTCTGTAATGACTTCCGCCGTCTAAAAGAATTCTCGAAATATGACTGGGCTGGGGCCGGCCCGCTACATCAGCACCCTGGACCTCACCCGGGGGTACTGGCAGGTCCCCCTCACCCCCCAGGCGAGGGAGAAGACGGCCTTCGCCACTCCGGACGGCCTGTTCCAGTACCGGGTCCTGCCCTCCGGAGTCCATGGAGCCCCCGCCACCTTCCAACGGCTGATGGACAAGATACTGAGGCCACACAGGGGGTATGCCGCCGCCTACCTAGATGACATCGTGATTTACAGTGCCAATTGGGAGAGCCACCTGAGGAGGCTGGAGGCCGTGCTGGGGGCGCTACGGGAGGCTAGGCTAACCGCGAACCCTGCTAAGTGTCGCCTGGGCCTCGAGGAGGCCGACTACCTGGGCCACACAGTGGGACGAGGATGCGTGCGACCCCAGAGCCAGAAGGTGGACGGGATCACACTCTGGCCCCAACCCACTACGAAAAGGCAAGTCCGCACGTTCCTAGGGTTAGTGGGGTACTACCGCCAGTTTATCCCGGACTTTGCAACCAGAGCGGCCCCCCTACACGACCTAACCAAGAAAGACCGAACCCACACCGTGAAGTGGTCTGAGGACGCAGACCGAGCCTTCCGGGACCTGAGAGCCGCCCTGGGGCACGAACCCGTACTAACCACCCCTAATTTTTCACAGCAATTTGTGTTGCAGATGGACGCCTCAGAGACAGGACTGAGAGCGGTCCTGTCGCAAATCCAAGACGGCACCGAGCACCCCATCACCTACATCAGCCGAAAACTACTCAGTCACGAGAAGAACTACAGCACAGTGGAGAAGGAGTGCCTGGCCATCAGATGGGCGGTGGGTAAACTAAAATATTACCTCCTAGGACAAGAGTTTATCCTCGTAACAGACCACACGCCCCTAAAATGGATGTACCGGTGTAAAGACACTAACGCCCGGGTGACCCGGTGGTTCCTGGAAATGCAGAACTTTAAATTTAGGGTGGAGCACCGAGCGGGAAGACTCCAGGGTAACGCAGACGCCCTGTCCCGGATGAACGAGTGCCTCTGGGGTGACGCTTCCGCCGAGGGCTTGGAGCTGAGGGGGAGGAGATGTGGTGGCCCGATCAGGGATCGATACCCCACTGGAGTGGAACGGCGAGGACGCCAACGTCAGGAGCTGGGTAAAGTAATTGACGGCGAATATGTCCCTATGTCCGTTTTAAATAGAGCCGCACCTTGGAGAGAGCCGGGGGGAAGAGTCAGCACCATGGCCAGCACCACCGGGGCGAGGTGCGTGCGGAATGCAAACCTCTAACTAATTTTGAATAAACAGGCACAGCTGAGCTGAATGAGAGAGGAGAGCAGCACGCTACAAAAAGCCGGGCTGGAGAACAGAGGCGGAGAGCTGTGCAGCCCGTGCTTGACTAAAGAGTGCAGCCTAAAGCCGAACGAGCCACCACTTGGAAAACGGGGTGGAATTCCGGGAGAAACCCTGCGACCGAAACTTAACTCGGGGCCTCACGTGAGCGTATCTCTCCTGCTGTTAAACCGGCTAACCTGTCCCGCTCTAAATTCCTTTTTTCGGTGTTCCTAATTTTTTGGCCGTTGATTTTTATTTTTTTTAAAGGAACCTAAAATTTTGTTCTGGACAATTGAAATGTGTCTGAAAGACACTGAGAACAATAAAATAATTTTTGTTCACACCTTTTGCGCTCTCTCTCTCTCTCTCTCTCTCAACCAGCAGGGCACCACAATATATATATAATATATATATATATATATATATATATATATATATATAAAAATAAATATTAATCTATCAATATAGCTTTACAAAATATATACAAGACTAATTTATTTATCCACTGCTGTCTATCGATCGATCCAGTGAGAATGTGTTGAAGTGATTTAATGTAACTTCAGTGTACCACTGGACTTGCCACAGGTGCAGATGGAGACTGGCACAGGTGTCAAACAAAGCGTTTGACATTTGCTATTGATCATAAAAACTATTGATCATAAAAATGTCAACTTGGTTTGGAAATGATCAAAATACTTTCAGATTGTCGGACATCAGATTTTGTAGTCAAAAGATATAGCAAATTTAGGTCAAATGACATACTCAAACCACCCTGTCTGCCACCAACAATCATTCCATGGTCAAAGTCACTTAGATCACATTTTTCTCCCCATTCTGATGGTTGATGCGAACATGATGCTCCTGACCCGTATCTACAGGATTGTATGCTGCAATGTGTGCTGCTGCCACACAATTGGCTGATTAGATAATCACATTCATAAGTAGGTGTAATAAAGTAAAAAAGTTCCTAATAAAGTGCTCGGTGAGTGTATATTGTATGTATGTTTAAGAATATGTGAAATATTTTAAATTCCAACTGTCACCACTCTAGAAACTGAACATTCCGCCATTCACTCCTAAGGGACTTTTGTCCCTGGAAAACCTTAAATACCTCAGAAATTATTGGGAATAACAAAAAGCTGTGAACAAGCACACAATTCGGGACTGTGCCAGACATTTGATTATGTGTCTGTCGATAGCTCGAAAACTGTGGGAGGAGTAGGCCGTCAAAGAAATGGCAGAAAAATTTTAATAAAGTTGAATTTCGAATAACACTAATTATACATTGTGAACTGTACATGGTCAATAACTCCAGAGTCAAAATATACAAGAAAAGCACCTATGTGGCTAGGAATAATGGTATGCTGTTATTTTCTGTACAAATATAGACATGCATTTAACATGTGCATATACATGGTTTTCCTTTTTTACATATGATAAAAATCAAATATGCAGCAAATGAACATCATTTATTTATTTCACAAACACATTTACACTGGGTAAAACAGTATGTTTCTATTAATCATCTCCACATGTTTGGATTAACATATTTTAATGACCCCAAAAAGTGTCTTTGCATGCTGGGCACACTATGGCATTCTCCCCCTATATGACTTACCAAAACTTCAATACACCATAAGTCAGAAGTGCGGGGACTTTTCATTAACATATATATTAAATTTTCATTTGCCTCTCATGTTTTCTCCTTGAAAGAGCCACACTGAGTTCAGCAGCACCCACTGAATATGAGTATGGTCTCCCGGGCCATCCATGACCATTTTCTTCTTTCTGTATTATGGCCATGGCAGGGACTGCTTTAGTACACAACACCAGGCGAAAACACTCCTTTCTTCACATGCCCCCATCAACATTATTGAGAGAATATCAGATACAACAGTCTGTGTGCACTGCACGGTAATTTACATACTCCACGAGTCAACGCCGGGTGGTAGTGTTTCACTCCCGCAAAATTTGCATACACAAAGAAAGTGAATAAATATTTCCCTCGTTGTGTCCATTTCCTGCAGAGAGATGGAGAAGCATTTTATAGACCTGGTGCAAAATATAGACTATGAGTGCACAACATGAGCAAAGGCCGTGACCTCATGGGGGCCCTTCCCCTTTTCTTTTTGATGTGGGGGGTGGTTACTATTGTTACTATTCTTTAACTCTTTTGAGTACAGGTATAATCTTGGTCTCTTCCGGAAGGAAACGTTGGGGTTTGTTTTCCAAGAGTCAGAATTACTCCAAATATTACTAGAACAATAAAAAAACTTCAAATTTCATATTTGATTACAATAACATCAAAAATGTGCATTCTGCATTGTTTTTTCAAAGCTATGTCCAGGGATTTTTCAAAAAGGATACTCCAAAATGACAGAGCGAAATTATATTATGGGTCTTATGAGGTATACTGCATTATTTAGTATACTGCGTACTATATAGCACAGTTTTTATCATGAAAAAGTGATAGTACAACCCCCCTCTCCTCAGGCAGCAACAGGTCAAGAAGATAATAAAAAAGTACAACAATCACAATTATAACATCATCTATGCTAATGTACACATTGAGGTCCATTGATTGAAGTTTTTGTCAAACACCCAACCCCCACCAACAAGTCAAACATTTCAAAATTTCACATGCTATTTATTATTCAAAAGCCAACAGGCTCTTTATTTATAAGCACGCTGTATAATTTATTTTTATTTTAAGGCCAAACACTTTTTGCATTTCTCCTTCCCCCCCACATCACTTAGGATGCAAACTTAAATCACCTGTGGAACAGAGGTGTGTCCTGCTGCCTGACATCACAGCAGCAAGCGTCAAATCAAAACAAAATAAAGGGGAAAACTAAAAGGCTCTCCGCCTCCAGAACGCTGAGAAAGACCGGCGTCTGGTGCACCTGGAGAACAGAGTGGCGGATCTGGAGCAATATACCAGGATGAACGATGTGATTGTGACTGGGCTCCGCATCAAACCCCGGTCATACGCTCGGGCGGTGACCGCTGACAACGGGGGGGAGCCCGGTGAGCAGGATGTCAGCTCCGCAGAGCAACAGGTGGCTGCCTTCCTCCAGTCCAAGGGGATTGAAGTGAACTGTGATAACATCGAAGCATGCCACCCTCTGCCCCGGAGAAATGACAGCGATAACCCAGCAATCATCATAAGATTCATCAACAGAAAACACAAAACAGCACTGATAAAACAAGGAAGGAAGTTGAAAGGAACAAACGTCTTCATAAATGAACATTTGACAAAACGAAATGGCGACATCACCAGAAAAGCACGCTACCTGAGAAAACAGGGAAAAATTCAAAAATACCTGGACCACAAACTGCAAAATCTTCATTAAACTAAACGGAACGCCGGAGCAAGCCAAACTATTGGTAATCAGAAACATAGAGGAACTGGACAAATACTAACGATCATCATAAACCGGACTCTAAGGTATGAATTCACAACACACAACAATGACACTGTCTGAAATAACTCATTCATCCACATCTGGAGAAACTAAGGATATAACTCAAAGGATTGCTGATCATGATAAACTGGAACTGAGAACATTCCAATACACTGACTATAATTTACTAGACTTGGAAAATGATATAGATCCGGAGAATAATTTCTTCTCCAACATCAACGACAACTGCTGCTACTATACAGACGAAGAGTACAACCAGACCATTAAAACGGACAGCAAATTATCAATAATCCATTTCAATAGCAGAAGCCTGTATGCTAACTTCAATAACATAAAGGATTATTTAAATCAATTTACAAAACCATTCAAAATAATAGCTATTTCGGAAACATGGATCAATGCTGATAAAGGAATGGATTTTGAATTGGATGGGTATAAAGTTAACTGTATAAATGGAAAGAATAAGAGTGGAGGAGGAGTGGCTTTGTATGTGGACAATAACTTGAATTACAAGGTGGTAGAAAGTATGACAACTGTGATTGACAACTTATTAGAATGCATAACAATTGAAATCTATATAGAAAAAAAGAAAAATGTAATTATTAGCTGTATATATAGAGCACCAGGCTCTAGTATTGAAGCATTTAAGGATTGGATAGAAGATATGTTTTCAAAAACCGATCACAAAGTCATTTTCATCTGTGGCGATTTTAACGTTGATTTGCTAAATCCAAATAAGCACAAAATGACGGACGAATTTATTAATACAATGTACAGTATGAGTTTATATCCAAAAATCACCATACCCAGCAGAATCACACCCCATTGTGCCACTTTAATCGATAACATATTCACCAATGACATTGAAAACAATACAGTGAGCGGACTATTAATCAACGACATTAGTGATCACCTACCAGTTTTTACACTCTATGACTGCAACTACAAGAGAAATCAGCCAGATGAAAAACTAAAGTACAGACGAGTGAGGACAGAGGAAACCATGGATGCATTAAAGAATGACTTACTAGCACAACATTGGGAACTTGTTTATAAAGAAAATAATATTGACAATGCATATGAAACATTTTTAAGAATATTCACTTCATTATATGATAAAAACTGTCCAATAAAACAATATAGCAGAAAACAAAAATACACAGATCGACCATGGATCACAAAGGGATTACAAAATGCCTGTAAAAAGAAAAATACACTCTATAGAGAATTCATAAAACAAAGAACTAAAGGCAGAGGCAGAAAATAAATATAAAAAATATAAAAATAAGTTAACCAATATTATAAGGGTATGTAGGAAGGTACTATAGTAAAATATTGAATAATAACAAAAACAATATTATAAGGGTATGTAGGAAGGTACTATAGTAAAATATTGAATAATAACAAAAACAATATTAAGGGAATATGGGACATATTGAATAGTATTATTAAAAATGGTTCTAGACAAGAGTTACCCTCAGTACTTTACCGATAACAACATTAAAAAGGACAATATGCATGATGTGGTTAATAGCTTTAATAACTTTTTTGTAAGTATTGGACCAAACCTGGTAGAAAAAAATCCTGATCCATTGTCATCTGAGGATTGGGATGATAACCTTATAGATAGGAATCCTAGCTCAATGTTCCTTACACCAGTGGAAGAAAAGGAAATAATAGATATTGTAAATAAATGTAAATATAAAACATCTAGTGATTGTAATGAAATTGATATGAAAATTGTGAAAAGGGTCATTGAGGGGATTTCAGAACCTACATACATCTGTAACTTATCATTCCAAACCAGTACATTTCCTAACAAAATGAAAATAGCTAAAGTTATACCACTGTATAAAACTGGGGATAGACACCACTTCACAAATTACAGGCCTATTTCTTTACTTCCACAATTCTCCAAAATTCTAGAAAAACTATTCAATAACAGATTAGACAATTTCATAGATAAACAAATTACTTTGACATTCAATACGGATTCAGATCAAACAGTTCAACATCACTGGCATTAATTGAATCAATTGAGAGAATTACTAACGCTATAGATCACAAACAGTATGCAGTTGGAGTATTCATTGATGTTAAAAAAGCTTTCGACACAATCAATCATAACATATTAATCAATAAACTGGAACGGTATGGGATCAGGGGGGTAGCATTGCAATGGGTCAGAAGTTACTTAAGAGACAGGAAACAATTAGTGAAGTTGGGTGAGTATTCATCGTCATGCTTGGACATTGCCTGTGGCGTCCCCCAGGGGTCAGTATTCGGTCCGAAACTGTTTATTCTTTATATAAATGATATTTGCAAGGTATCAAAAACATTAAAATTAGTACTATTCGCAGATGATACAAATATTTTTTGTTCTGGGGGGAATCTAAAGGAGCTACTGGAGATGATTACTTCAGAAATGTGCAAATTAAAAAGATGGTTTGACAAACAAATTATCATTAAACCTAAGCAAAACCAACTTCATGTTATTTGGTAATTGTAAAATGAATACTCAAGTACAGATACAGGTAGATGGTGAAGACATTGAAAGAGTTCATGAAAATAAGTTTCTTGGTGTGATAATTGATGATAAAATAAGCTGGAAATCTCATATAAAACATGTACAAAATAAACTGTCAAGAAGCATTTCAGTACTGAGTAAGGCAAAACACGTTCTGGACCACAAATCACTCTACACTCTCTACTGTTCACTGCTTTTACCATATTTAAATTAGGTCTAGGGCAATACGTATAAATGTAGACTACAATCACTATCAATATTGCAAAAAAGAGCCATAAGGCTAATTCATAATTCTGGTTATAGAGATCACACAAATTCATTATTCTTAAAATCAAAAACATTAAAATTCACTGATCTGGTCCACCTTCTAACAGCACAAATAATGTATAAAGCAATAAACCGGCTACTCCCTGGGAATATTCAAAACTTGTTTTTTGATAGAGATGGGGGTTATAATTTGAGGGGAGAGTTAAAGTTAAAACATCTTTGTATCTGGACAACGTTAAAAAGTTTTTGTATTTCAATATGTGGAGTGAAGCTGTGGAACGGATTGAGTGTGGAGCTAAAGCAGAGTCCAAGCATGACCCAGTTCAAAAAGCGGTATAAAAACATGGTTTTCACAAGGTACAAGGAGGAAGAAGGGCTTTGACAGTCGCCAGGTGTTCTTACCGATTATTTATTTATTTGTTTATTACATTATTTATTTTCTATTGTTAATAGGTATGTATGTATGCAAACATGTAAATATGCATCCCTCATTCGGTGTGAAAATCTACTCGCTGCACTCAAGTCCCTGTACAAGCAAGGCCTGCTGTGTGTGCGCAAGACCTGTCGGCTGTGGCACAAAGGGACGGCAGTTTGATTTAATTTAAAATATATTAAAATTGAAGTCAATGTTGATCCATCGATTATTAATTTCTGAATAGTGGAGAAGGGGCAGGATTAAATAAGCTTATGCTTCTTCCTACTCCTTTTTGGACATGTTAGGTTAATATTGTTTTTCTTGGTTTATTTTATTTTATTGTTGTTAATACTACTTTCTTTTTGATTTTGCCTTGTTATCTTAATCCTTGTATTTTCACATGTTCGAAATAAAGCTTTCATTCATTCATTCATTCAAAAGAAAACAAGGAATGTCAGTGTGCGTGATTCCTAGTCGTAACACTAGGGATACACCGCCTACACCCCTCCCTCGGTGGCCCGGATGGATCTGGCGATCCTGAGAACAACATCCCTTCTCCAGGCCGCATTGTACTGCCCGCGACCGTGATTCCGAGGTGCCTTGCATCAAGGTCCGTTACTTTAACAGCCACCACGGCTCTACTAATAATGAAATATTTTGAGAATATATTTAGATGCTCATTGATATATAATGGAGTCACATCACTGAAAATGCCCTCTACCGTGGTGTCAAAGGTCTTCCTCAGAAATATTCACTCAGACAAGAGACTCCTTGGGAGTCCTCCAAAGGAGGTCCTCTATTTACATGTAGGCATAAAATTTTTGTTGTAAAACATGAACCTTTTTTGGCATAAAATCTCAATTACTTTTTTTGCCGAAGCGCAACAGTCTTAGCATGCAAATTGAAAATGCAATGGCTTCGTTACAGAGGCGAAATAAATAATGTGTTGATTTATGAAAGCCTAACTATATGCCTTTGGAAAAATGCTAAAGCATTTGCTAAAATGCTTTTTAGTCATTACTTCAATAACATGCCCGTAGTTGGTTATTTTCTGAGCAGAAATGTATACTGTATTTTCTGCATTCTGCATTTTCTCTGCAACTACGTTACAAATACTGGTAAGAGATGGTTGTACTTGGGCTCATCGTGTTCAAGAGAGCTGTTACAAAACATAAATAAGAGTATTAATATGTACTTTTGTAGAAGTAAGCAACGGTGAAACGGACAACAATAATAAGTCTCCAGAGAAATTTTAAGTAAACAATGGACATCCAATCTATTCTATTCTAAAACATCGAGAAAGCATGTTTTTGGAATTAGAAACTGCTATGCTAGGGGTGAGCATTATCTGTATCTATATCTGTATCAATACTCGTAAGTGGGAGTGACTTAACCCAGAAGTGGGCGGGGCAGCTGTTTGATCAGTACCAACACTTTGTTTGGTAACTTCTGACTTTCTCCTTTACAAAGAATTGTCTGTCATTTCTGTAGTCCATCCAGGGGCCTTGTTATTCAAAATGAAAGTCTGGTGATTTTTTTTGTAATTATTGGGAAGTTTTAAATTGCAGAAAAATAAAAGGAAAGTCAGAACAAAATCCAGTGAGCAGCAGGTCTGCAGACAGAAATGCCTTGTTAATGAGAGACATCAGAGGAGACTGGCCAGACTGGTCAAAGCTGACAGGAAGGTGACAGTAACGCAAATAGCCACACATTACAACAGTGCTATGCAGAAGAGCATCTCTGACCACACAACGCATAAATAACCCTAAAAAATACCCTTATCTAAAAAATAAGTCTAATAAATACCTGATAAAGTGCTCGGTGAGTGTATTATCAGGAGCTAGCAAAATGCCAACATGAGCCAGAGTTGTTTGAAATGCGTTATTACCTAACATACAACAATGCCAGGACATTGCCTACCTGGCTCACACCCACACAAAAGAAAAACATGTGAATGTAGACCTTACAGTAAAGTGAGTGGTCAAATAGACTTTGATGATTAGACTAATACTTGCCTGTTGTCTGTTATCCGTGTGTTGACGTTACAATTCCATAATATCCTCAGGCTCGTTTTACCTTCTCCAGTGGCGCAGCTATTTAGGATGGGCCCCAGTGCAAGATTTTTTTATGGGCCCTTCCCCTGACAAAAAATGCTAACCAAGATGCAGGCACGTGCATGCAAATGTATCTAACCTACACACACACACACACACACACACACACACACCATTAGACAGATATTTTACAGATAATACTTTGGATTTTATTTAGCGCATGAGTAACTTTGGTTATTGGGACACAGGCTACATCATTTGCGATCCTTTAGAACATTTATATTAATCAGAATCATGGACCAATGTGGATGGTCATAGAATCAAATCAAATCAAGTCAACAAATCAAATAACGATAGTTGGGATGTTTACATAACTAAAGCTTAGGCCTATGCTACTTGTGTCAGTATTAGAGGAAGAGCACAACACAATAAATTCACTGTGTTCTTATGCCTAATTCACTGAATGCATTTTTTACAATAAAATATGTAAAACAAATAATATATGAAAATCATTTATTTTCTTAGCTTTTGTTTTATCTTAAAAAATAAATGAACAGTATATTTATATTTATTGCAGGTACTTCTTTTTATTATAGATATAACTCCTCCAGTTGATAAAACTAAATAGACCTATTTGGTCGCGTCCTGTTTGTTAAGGGATACAATTCATACTTTCTATATCATAAGGTTTTTTAAAACAGCCCCCTGACTTAACATTGGTAGAACGCTAGGTTTACAGCAGAAAACCAGTCCAACAATTGAACAAACAAATCAAATTCAAGGTAACTGCTTGGAAAATTAGCCACTCATTTCAACACAATGCCAGTGAAGAACGTTTACGGATTAATGGTTAATGTTAATGAATGATTACAACAGAATGAAGTTAGCTCACATTAACGTTACTGCGTTGAGCAAAACAGGAATCTAGGGGGTGGAAATATAGGTTGAGAGACATTTTGACATATAGACGAACCTCAATACAGCTCAGGGTTTACTTGGATATAGCATGGCTACATTCTAGTTAAAACTTGAACTTTTCTGCCAAATATAGCCAAATTTTCTCCTGAAAAAGTAAAGTGGGCTAACGTTATATCAGGAGCGGGAAAAGCACCAGCTGACTCCCGCCACCTCCACGGTCCTATTATTTTCTGTGCAGAACCCACCCACCACAAGGAGCTCAGGACAAAGCAGGTAAGGCAAAAACTTTATTTCATTTATAAAAATAAAAAAACAGAGCACCTCCACATCCTCGCACCAAACTCGCCCTACCTACTTCCCCCAAGTCCCACCTACAAACCCCCCCTTCCCCCACAGAGCCCCCACGCAGGCAGGAGCACACGCACAGCACAACACACAAAGCCACTAAGAGTTACCCCTCACACGTACACACACCCAAATGTTTAAAACTCAAGTGTCCCACTCAGGCCACCCCTGCGCCACAGCCCCGCCCAGAAGGGGGGGGGGGACCTCTACCCTCTAACTGGGGGAATCACCGAACTCACACACATACTCCCACCTCGCTCTCCCGCACACACACACACAACACACAAATAAGGCAATAATAAAGGTAATAAAGGTAACAAAACAATTCCCCCCTCCCAGGTCCGCCACCTCCCACTGTTCTTTGGTCTATGGCTACTGGCCCGCGGCCCGGACTGTTCTGCTGGCCGCTGCACAAAAGTTCAGTTCTGTGATAGGAGCCCTGGCTGCGCCTAGCTGCTGGAAAGCAAGTCGGCGGCGGCCCCGGTGCTGGATATGGCCTTACTGTTCTGCAGAGCGGGAGACAGTGTTCTGCAAAGTGTGCTGAGCTACATCAAACAATGGCCTGAGTATGTCAAAAGTGTGACAGCTGCAGTAAAAACATTCTTCCATGAGCAAGGGAAGCTCATTGAAAACGGATTACTCAGACGTGGAAATCAGATTGTGGTTCATGCTAGCATGAGAGCTGACATAAAAATCAAGATTAATCAGGGACATCAAGGCCTCACCAAGTGTCATGAGTGCTGTAAGAACATAATTTGGTGGTCACCGGATCTTGATCACCACTCCCTTGCCTGATCTACCATGGCAAATGGTCACTACTGATCTGTGTGAACACAGAGGAAAAACCTATCTAGTCGTAGTAGACTATTTCTCCAGATGGCTGGAAATACTCCACCTGCCGTGAACAGACTCAGAACTGCAAACACATCCAGCTGGTAAATAGAGCAGCCAACTACATACTCATTACATTACATTACATTAATGGCATTTGGCAGACGCTCTTATCCAGAGTGACGTACAGTTGATTAGACTAAGCAGGAGACAATCCTCCCCTGGAGAAACGGCTGTGCGGATCTTATTGTGGTTACACCAGGCATCGAACCACCTTGCGGGTCATATAACCACTACACTAGAACCGCTTTAGCTGACATTGACTGAAACTAAATGGACAGTGCATGTGGCTAGCTTGCTTCTTCTGACAATTCAGATGGTATTGCCTTAACTATCTAGCGTTATTGTTTTAATTGTATATTTAGCTATTTTGAACAGAATGACATTGTCAGATATCCAATGCAGGCAAAATTGAATGAAGAAATAAACAGCATATAAATAGCAGCTGCAAAACACAGCAGCTACAAAACACAGATGATTGTCATAAGCCAAGAGGAGCAGTGACATACACAGTCCTTCCCTGGCTTTGGAAAATGTGATTTGTTTAGTCCACGCAGTGAATACTCATCTCTCATTGCACTTCCCACCACAGGTTTTTTTGTCGTAATGCACAAGAGCACATTCGATTGAATTGTGTTTGATGTCCTGTCTCAGGAAATCATTTACATTTTTAAATATGAAATGCAGTGATAAACAAATAACTTCAAATAATGCGAGCTACGGCAGCACTTTGAAGTGACTGCGGATGATCTCCCGTGTTACCTCCCGAGTTCAAGGACAGGGGGCTTGAAAATGCGAGGCATTTGCGTAGTGACTGATCTTTTTTTGTTTGTATGCACAAATTGGCAATCTTGATGCTACAACCTCCACAGCAAAGCCATCCGTTTCATTGCTGTGACAAATGAAAGGCCTGCTGGTCTGAATGAACTGGATGGCAGTCATCTCCATATGTCAAGTATGGACAGCAAAACAATTGAATCTATGGTTTGTTGGATTTCTCTTTGTTCTGTTTTCAGATTTCAGGTAAAGGCCTCATAAAGTACAGTTAATTTGACAGTTATATTTTTTGTAGCTTATTTGAATAGAGGAATTACATATCAGAATCTTCCCATGCTCTTTGAATTAGAATTGATGTCTTGTTGAAGGCCGATTCAATGATACAGAATCAAACTCTTAAAAATTATGTTCTGGGCTGTGTTGAAAATTAACACAATTTAATACAATTTATGATACATTTCAAATATTTTTTAGTGATAAATTAATGTTTGGTGATTTCAAAATAAAAGCAGTAGCCTAACCTGCCAACCATTCCCAAAATTCCAGTACCTCACAAACCTCCCTGGTGACTAAGGTTGTAACAAACCCCACTGGCACCATTAATTCACAGTCACGTGTGGATTTTACCAACCATCTGCAGAACTATACACCGTTTAGCTATAGGTTTGACTAAAGAGATGAATTTTCAGCCTTCATTCAATCTTCTGAATCTTCTGGGTATAGTGTCTAGGTTTGGAAGAAGGATTGAAGTTGTTCTGTATATCTCCAATGTTATCTTCTACCGAGTAGTGTAGAGATAGATATCTTGTCTCTAATTCCAATTATCTTATCACTGAAGAAATTCAAGAAATCATATCTGCTGCAAGAAGCTGGAATTTGAGGATTGGTTGCTGCATGGTTATTAGTTAATTAGATAAGACATAAGGGGAGGAGGAGGTTGGAGAGTGGTACCTTGTAAGTTATATTTTTTAGTGGATACTACTACACATTTCCCTCTTTATATTTGATAGAATTTTAATAACAAATAAATATTTTCTTAATTAACACCAGCCGAAAAAGGCCTTTTTTTTTTTTTTATTCTGAGGGCAAATGCACTCAGATTGGCTCAAGCACCCCTTGGGCTACTTGGGTAACTTGTCTTGGAGCTGGATGCTGCTGCACTTCAGGATGTTTACATTTTTATTGATGAGGCTGGTGTATAAACGCTATCCCCTCGCGCGCATGCCTCTTATCCAGGAGGATGCATGTGGTGAAGCTGATGTGGAGGCTTTTGGCAGCTGGATCCGTCACTCCAGAAGATTCTTGCCCCGCTGTTTTGCCAGGGAAAACATTGCTTGTGATGTAGATGAGGTGCTGTGGCCAGACCAAAATAGGAGGCAGGATGCAACCTCATTTATTTTCTTACATTTTGCATCTGTTTTTGTCTCTTTGTGTCTAGAATTTAGATATTTTTTTTTTTTTTTTTTTTTAAGAAAACCCTTACTGAATGTTTTTCCTGGTTTTCTCCTGTTGGGTATGTAAAGTCTTGCATACAAAAATACTGAATACTAATACTAAAAAAAGAAAATGTATGACATTTGTGAGTTTATTTATATATTTCAGTAGATATACATTACTGTAACAATCTTTTACAACCGCTACAGTGTAACACTGAAAATGCAAAAGGCAAAAACCAACTGATAAGATATGCACTGTAGTGTTTTGCGCTGAGCACATCAGTTGCGTTGAGCACATCAGTGTGTTGTTCGCTGGTAGAAAGATCTATTCATATGATGGTGTATGTGTCATTTTGATACAAAAAACCATTTTGGAAAGAGATAGAAGTTTTGAATGCAGTGTTTGCTTTTGCATTTTGTGTTTTGCGTTTTTTTGGGGGGGGGTTTGTGTTTAGAGTTTTGAGAAAATGAGCCAAAGATTCAGAAAACATGTGTAAACAATTGTGAAAAACTGTAAACATATGGAGTGTTTTAGCTTCATGACCCCAGTTAGCTCACATTTGACTAATGCCATGAATTGTGAGAACAGATTCTTTAATTAACTTGGCAGAAAAGTTATGAGTTGTGTGGAACAGTATCAGAACAGTGCAATTTTGTTATGCTTATGATAAATGATTAGAAAAATATTTCAGTAAATTCATATGAAGAGAAAAGATTAAGCCTGAAAACTTCTCAAAGCAGGTCAGGTCACATATTGAATTTAATACACTCCACACTTCAACACAGACTCAGCACATCTCAAGAAACATTCACAAACAATTCAAGTGTATTAAAAAAATATTCATTATTTAAGCATTTGTTTCAAAAAACATTTGTCAAGCACAGAGAATTACCAAAAGAAGATTATCTTCCTTTTGAAATATGTAGTCTTAGTGGGGCTATAAATACACATCGATCCTGTGCATTTTCATGTGTCGCACCTCACTGACCTTGACAACAGGAAGGGAGGACCGAGACTTTCAGGGGCTGAGTATTATTGGATACTCTGTTTCATCACCCAGTATGGAAATGTAAGTGAGACATCTGGTTAAAAGCTTAGCATTTTTCCATAGCAGAGACTATATCTAACAATGTATCTATGTAACATGTTGCAAATTAACCAGAGCAGATTATGCTAGTGAAATGAGTTTCCATTCTGTTAATAATAAAGAAGGCATTTATTAAGTATCAAGTGATGTTGAATTTGCAGGTACAGTGTATTTTGCAAATGGAAGAAATGTTCTTTTAGAGGCAGCTTTTTAAATGTGTCATTAGAAAAGAATGAACATTTTTCTTTTGAAGCTCAATGGTTCTGTAACATGGGCTACTGACTCCCTGTCATCATCGGAAGCTCCCAGCTAGTGTGCCATGAGCCCTGAAAAAGGGGACAGGTACCCATCACTGAATAAATTCCTACTAGGATATATCTATTACAAAACATTTAACCTTCGCTTCGCTGTGACATGGAGAGCCACCTCCTGCCGCATGTCAATACATTTCAGCTGAACAAATTGTTAGTCCTCAAAGGGGGGGTTGGTAGGGGAAAGTTTCATCTTTGGCCTTATCCAATTTATTTTCACTTGCTAGAAAAGTGAAGCAAGTAATTTAATTCCTCCTTAAAATAAAGCCAGGAAAAAGGGCAAAACAGCCCAGCATGGAAATGAATCTGTGTTCTATATGTACTGCAACCAATTTTATCAGCTCTGTCTGATCCAGGCTCAGGGATACTTCCCAGAGGAGACACATAACACCGTCATGACCCGCCTGAGATGACAAGCTGACGGGGAGAGGCATAACCTCCCTTTGGCCGAATGGATGGCCTTCATTAAATGGCCGTAGATGTACAAAAGTCACCAAGCACAAATTTTGTTGTCCCATCTGAACTTGCATTGTGAATTGCATTTTAAATTTGATTTGATCTGGAAACCCAACAATTGGCTCTATTTTAATTACTGCTGTAATTACCATATGACACATTAGTGATCAATATTTCTGCCACTTACTTCTGACACACACATTAGGCATAAAGCAAAGCACACACATTTGAAAGCCAGTTTTTATTGTACCATGGAAGACCATAGAATGGAAAGCAATTCATATGTATTTACAGTTCCACGAATTTGGAAAAATGGAATACAATATTAAAAAATACCTCATATGACTGGCTGAACAATATCATATTGTATTGGTAAATAGGCTTTTCCAGTACCTTAAGTCAACTCAATAAAAGTAGCCAGCAGACCTATATTTTGGCTCCGTGTACATCTGTGTTATCCCAGGAGTCCACCCAGGAGTCTTTGGAAATGTAATTCACCGCCACAGGGAAGTTGTGTTTCAGTTCATGGTGCAGAACTCCCCAGTCGTAATGAACTCTAGATTAAACCAGCAGAACTTGACATGTGAAAAAAGAATTACTGGCAAAGTTTTGAGCTTTCAGAAAGAAGGATCTCATTATTAAAACATATCGCCTAAAGCCAGAATAAGAAAAAGCGCAGAGTTTACATACATTTGCAGGATTTTATTTTTGTGTTCTTATTCATTTCCAGTCCTGTTAAACAAGAGACTGTGAAAAGGTACAGGATGGGAGAAAAAAAACAGCACTGAAAACGGCAGAATGTGTTGCATCTCGACAGGGTGCGCCCCCTTACGCTGTGCAGCATTTCAATATACACTCAGTGAGCACTTTATTAGGTATTTATTAGACATATTTTTTTAGTCTTCTTCTGCTGTAACCTATCCACTTTGAGGTTTGATGCGTTGTGTGTTCAGAGATGCTCTTCTGCATACCACTGGTTATTTGTGTTACTGTCACTGTCCTCTCAGCTTTGTCCAGTCTGGCCCTTCTCCTCTGACCTCCCTCATTACCAAAGTGTATGTATTTAGTTGTTGCCACATGATTGGCTGATTAAATATTTGCATTAACAAGCTGGTGTTCAGGTCTACCTAATAAAGTGAGTGTATGCCATGTTCAATAGGAAATGGTTCCTTTGTTTGCTGACACAATCTTCATCAATGGAACTCAATCCCAACGTAACTGGGATGGCTTTCTTGAAGCATATGAATCATGTAAAGGTGCTTTTGTCACACCACAGGTAGTTTACTGGCAGGTGGCGCTGCATTACCCCCTACCCCTGAACCCCAAACCCACCAATATTTCAATGTCATTGGAAATAACTGCCACAGCTCACAAGCGCCATCCACTGAATAAGCATGCAAGATTAATGATGCTAATCGCTTAAACTGCTCCAGCTCACGTCTGCAGATAAACTGCAAGTATGGGGGATTCATTAAATATGCTGCCATGGAGCCATTTGCTTACAACTACAAACACTGAATTCTGCAATTGTATGACCTCCCATTTTCTGACTATGGATCTGCACCCGCTGTTCTGTTTTTGTATGTTCTCCTTTCAGATTCTGCGATTTTCTCAATATGCTGTTTTATTTATTTATATATATTCGTAGAATAGTGGCTAAGGTGGTTCAAGCCCCGGTGTAGCCGTGATAAAATTTGTTTTTCGCACCATTCCGAGTAAACTCTAGAGAGTCCAGAGTTCTGTAGGAGATCAGAAATTGCTCAAACCACCCTGTCTGGCACCAACAATCATTCCACAGTCAAAGTCACTTGGATCCCATTTTTTCCCCATTCTGATGGTTGATGTGAAAATTACCTGGAGCTCCTGACCTGTATTTGCATGATTTTATGTATTGTACTGCTGAAACACGATTGTCTGATTAGATTATTAGGAACACCTGTACGCCTACTTAAGTGCTAATTGAGTCTTCCATCAGATATATGAAAGGATGCTTGTTTGTTGTTGATCTGAAATGCATGCATGATTTATTTAAAAAAGGCCCCACATTTACAGATAGATACATTTATTAATTAACGGTGCACATTGAACAGCTGATCCCCATTCCTGTCACTCTGCATAAATGAATGCTGGCTGTACACTGTGCGATATTAGCCACCTTTCAAGATATCCCACCAATGTCCTGTCTTTCATTGCTGTCACCCTGTGCGATAAGATGCAAGAATTCTATGATAAGATTCCATCCTACGATTACAATGGCTAAGACATCCACACATAGAATTTAAGGATGGTGGAGCCAATAGGTGTAAACTAATCGCGTTTCTTTTGGATATTAGCCACATTGTTCCGAAAGGGTGTCTTCAACTTTGGCTATTTATTCGGGATCCGAAACAGTTCGAGAGTGTTGGCAAAAGCAATACTATATTAACGTTGCACTTAATTAGCCTAGGCTACCAAGTAATATTTTAGTATCAAAGGTGACACTAGAAATAGTAAATGAATGTATAATGTTAAAACAATGCGTTTCCTGTGGTTGGCGTGACAGTACATAAACTATTGTATCATGATGCTTTTTTTGGTTGTTCATTAGACATCCATTGTCTGTGATCGTAGCAGCTGTTGCATTGCATGATATTGGCCCAAAATATCTGACAATGCCAGTCTTCCGTCAGAGGCTAAGATGAACAAAATCAGCCATCTGTCAATATGTCACACGGAGAGATCCAAGACGCCCAATTTTGGCTTACAACGAAATTTTCTACGATTTGGAAATGTTGTCTGCGACTGCAGAATCGTAGCAAAAATTGTAGTGTATACCCAGCTTAAGACAATTCCATGCATAACTGCCAGCTATTAGCAGAAAACACAGCCATGTCTGGGAGAATTCCAGCTGCCTGAGTAATTAATTAAATGCCATGATTGGGTGGCACTGTGGTGATCAAAAGGCTGGGTGCAACATAAATTATTAAAAAGTTACCAATTTTTACAAATTATATCCACAACCCTTTTGTTACCTCCGTCGTTATCAGGGGTGTAAAATATACATAGGGGATATTAAGCAGAGGAGACAGAAACTCATTTCACAATTAACATGCTTTTGCTTAATTAAGTAACAGGGCTCTTTTATGGCATTTCATGTCACCATGAGATGAGAGGCAAGCAATCACTGATCACATTCAAAGCCTGGGACCTTCATGTATGAGGAACATAATTAAACTTTATAACTTGTAATCTGCCACTGTATAATGCCTGATACTAAATCCTTTTGCCTCCAAAGCCATTTTGCCATAATTTGCCAATGACATTAAATCAAATATCATAGCAGCATTATCCTGTTTTTTTATGTTCCAGATTACTCCGAGCACAGCTGGATGCATTGACATCCAGTCCTATCTAATCTTAATCTCAGTTTATGAGGGCGAGGATGAGCGGAGAGCCAGACGCGACCGTGAGACAAAACCCCTATACGCGAACACGCGGGCGTGTACGCTATCAGATCCCGGAAGGGAAAGACACAGGGATGTACAAATACAGAGGGGAATGAACAGAAACTAACCCGAAGGCGATATTTAGAATGGAACAGAAAATAAGCCCAAAACAAAACAAAAACCATGAGACGCAGCTTAGGAAAAAGACACACAAAAATACAGTACCAGGGACAACGTCCCTCTACCACCGGCTCACACGAGCCCCAAATAAAAAAAAAGAAAAGAAAACCCTTCAGGAAGGCGTCGGTGAACAAACACCACAACCGAACGCCTTCCTTACCTATTTTTCTTCAATTCTGAAAGTTCAGATAAACACACCAACACCGTACCTGACTCTACCAGCACAGAGTCTACCTGGTGTAGTACCGGCTTTGTGCTAGAGCGAACAGTAGACACAAAAGCACTGAAAGGTAGTCAGTACTGGCTTTAAGTACTCTTAGGGGAAGGTAATTCCCCTGGAGCTAATGAGGCACAGGTGTAACCAATGATCCTTGGCCCTCTGGTGATCACAGCGGGAATTACCTCCCACCATGACAGGACCCCCCTACTAAGGAGCGGCCCCAGACGCTCCTTCAGCCCCCCGCCTGTGGAACTCACGAATCAGCTCCGGGTCCAACATGTCCCTCGAGGGAACCCAACAGCGCTCCTCTGGGCCGAACGTATCGGGGGGCGAGCTTCCATGATTCCACCCGTAACGGCAGGTCACGCGTAGACAGCCACACCCGTTGCCCCACTTTATAGGATGGCGATGCCTGTCGGCCAGCCTCTTTTTGTGCCTCAAAAGGCGAGAGACCGGTGGACGCATTCCGCAGCGTGTTGTGGAAGAGACAAAAATGTTCTCATTTTATACCATTAATGGATACTGAGACTAAAATTCACCATATGTTATTAGTTTAGTTAATCATTTATTAATATACAGTACTGTGCAAATCGTAAATAAATGTACATTTGAGTAATTAGGCAGAATAGTTAAAAATGGAATCAAATCAATAGTTTTTGTGACCACCCTTCAGCATTAAAACTGCATCACTTCTCTGAGATGGCCAATGTTGTCCTGCAGCTCTATAAGACAATCAGCAGGGAGATTGTTCCAAGCATGTTGGAGAACTTGCCACAGTTCTTCTGCAGACTTTGGTTGGCTCCTTGCTTCAGATCTCAGACAGCCAAGTTTTTATGTAAAAAGTAGTCAGTTGCTTACAGTAATATGTTACTGTAGCTATAGTGTTATAAATATAATAGAAATCTATGCCAATCAGTGACACTGGATTAACATGAACAACCAACAAAAAGGTCATAGGTTATTTTATGGCCCATTGATGCTGGTGTGCTAAACAAAGACTAATGCATGGTTAAACTATGTATCAATAAATTTTGCAATACATAATAAGGTTTGCCCTACGATGGACTGGCGACCTGTCCAGGGTGTATTCCTGCCTTTCGCCTAATGTATGCTGGGATAGGCTCCAGCCCCCCTGCAACCCTGTTCAGGATAAGCAGGTTAGGATAATGAATGAATGAATGAAAAATAAGGTTTATACTAGCTCCCGTTTTGCCATTAACAATATATGATATTGCAATTCAGAAATAGAAATGGTAGCCATTAGCAAAAAAGCTACATTTTATATGACTACTGTAAGTAAAGAGTTATTACTTCACACAATAAACAAAGGCATCTTCAGTAATGGAGTCGATGCTCTTAGCTTCAGAGCCATCTTTGATCTCTCCCTCCAACTCCTAAAAATCTCTGCAAGGGACCTCTGCAAGGGACATATATTTCTTCACCATCCTTCAAATAAACGGACAAGCATGAAGGTCGAAAAGACAATAAAATAATACGGTAGAAATCCAGGGGCATTCCAGGGGCGTAATACATGAGATGTAGCATGTATAGCATGTATATTTAACCTTATGTAAAGCCCTCTTTTAACACATTATATTTATCTAATCTGCATGTCTGATGTTACGCAGTGCAAGAAGGAAACCCGCAAAAAAAATAAAAAAAATTCCACTGGACAGTAAAGACGGTTGCATAATTTAAACACTTGTATTATCAGTCACACAAAATAATTTAAAATAAGAAATAACTGTCACTTCATTCTGCTCAGTTATCTGTGGTAAGTCAAAAATGTGGACCAGGCATTAGCCTCCTTGCCCTAAACAAAATCTTTTTGTGGGAAATCTGTAAATAAATTTGACCTTAATCTCTGAAAATACGTAAACCCAGTTTCAGTGAGAGGCTACCCGAACACAAAATGTATGTGGACGAGAAATGAGAGATACATTTTTTGCTTTGCCAGTCATAGCTCCGAGATAGCATTTCTCCAGAAGGCCGGACTCAACACCCCCAAAACTGAATTCCAAAACTTAATTTCCATTTTGACACTTGGCGAGCTCTCTGCCATTGGGATTACTGAGGCACCTGTAGATTGGTATGAGGTTTGGTATTCTCTGTGACCCAGTAGCCTCTGAAAGTCCTTCTGATCCTGGAAATGTTTACATGCAATATCCTTATCCACCGAACACCTGCTGTCCTCAATTGCAGGCGTTGGCGCACTGTAGGCTTCATAAATATATATTACAATCACCACGGTTATTAAAATAGAAAATGATCCAGTGGCCCCGTCAGGCTCAGGTGTCTGCCCAAGTCCACCCGCATCTCCGACAAGTTTGCCTCACAAAACAAGACGGGTAGACAACCTTAAGTGACAAGGAGACAAATTTCATTTCATCGCAGGCCGCATTTTCAATTATTCTGCACCTCGCCGCAGCAACCCCCTGACCCCAGCAAGCCGCTGTTTTTGACAGAGATCTGGAGCCTCCAAATTACAAGATGCAAATCCTCTCCTTTTGTCCATGCAGGGGAATCATTTGTCACAGTACACAGGAAGGGGACCAGAGGAGGAACTGAAAATAATTAACTGGAGGAGTGGTTTGAAGAACGGGATTTTGCCAGTCAATACCAGAAAGTTATTTATGCATGTGTGTGGGGCAGAAAGGAGTGGAGGTGAGGTGGTTGCTTTGTTGTAGCTATATACTAAGTTCTGTTAGACAGCCAATGATTACTAAATTATCTATGCCATAAGACACTAACATCCATCCATCCATCCATTATCTGAACCAGCTTATCCTGAACAGGGTGGCAGGGGGGCTGGAGCCTACCCCAGCATACATTGGGCGAAAGGCAGGAATACACCCTGGACAGGTCGCCAGTCCATCGCAGGGCACACACACCATTCACTCACACACTCATACCTACGGGCAATTTAGACTCTCCAATCAGCCTAACATGCATGTCTTTGGACTGTGGGAGGAAACCGGAGTACCCGGAGGAAACCCACGCAGACACGGGGAGAACATGCAAACTCCACACAGAGAGGCCCCAGCCGACGGGGATTCAAACCCAGGACCTCCTTGCTGTGAGGCGGCAGTGCTACCCACTGCACCATCCGTGCTGCCAGACACTAACATATTATAGGAAATATGTTGAAAATTCAGCTGAGAGCAAACTCTGTATAACTTATGAGAAAAAGAAAATCACACAAATTGTTTTTAGGATGGATGGACACAGAAATCTATCACGAGAACCGCAAGCTCGCTGCTTCTAAAATAATCTTAATCACAGTGGCTGTGTCTGGAATCCTGATAGGCGAGGTCTCCCCTCACAGCCGAAGGGGTCAAGCTATCAGTGTACCTTGCAGTGTGGCGGTCCTGATAGCATTGTATACTGTATAAATTGTGTTTAGTTTTCTGCACTCCTGCCCTTTTCTCTCTCCATTTAGAAAGGAATTGAGGGCTTCCAGCACAAATCGACTGCTCTGAGAATGGACATGGTTCTCGCAAGAAGACTAGAACACAGAATGGGGCCGTGTATTTATTGTCACGAACATTGCAACTATTGAAATCCTTAGAGACTTCTATAAGGTTCATAAAGGTGCCAAATGTATGTTATCTATACTAAGTGTATTTCTTAAAACATACTGTATATTGCATTTTGCTAGCAATTTGTTACTTGTATTCTAAAACTTTGAGGGTGGCACTAAATATGCATATAAATATTTTAGCGATTTAATTAAGGTTGTTGTTACAAAGGCACAAATGGATCAAAAAATATACTCTTTGTAATGTACCTTTTCAATTACACTCCTCATAAACATTAATTAATTTTGTTTTGGATTATTAACTTTTAAATGGATGTAAAGGTAGAATATTTTTTTAAGAATAGAATTTTGTTGTTTTACAATATGTTGTGAAATCCGAAAAGGAACAGTTCCATATTAATGTGTATAGCATTTTGCTTTGTTTCTAATTTTCTATGTTTCTATGGTTTTTCTCACTTCAAAAAACATTATGGTGATGTGAATAGAACTGAATAAAAACTGTGGTGGCCCGATCCAGGATCGGTACCCAACTGGAGTGGAATGGCCAGTGCGGCGCCAGGAAAAAGCGTGGAGGAATTCCGTGGGGGACACAAAGACAGAGCCCCCGTGCTTGCGGAAGAGACCGGACGAACAAAACTTAAATCCCGGACTCACGTGAGCATAACTCTCCCGCCATAAGTCAGCTAACCCCTTATATCTCTTTTCCTAGACAGAATCACCCAAGGAGGGTGACCGGGCTTGGAAACCGCAGAGAGTGAACTGCCCCGCCCCTGACAAAGATGGGCGAACGCTGTTGAACGTTTTTTGCCTCTTTTATTTTTAAGCCCTGGGAAGGGAGAGAGGCAGCAGTAATTAACATGCAATTTTTTTTGTTTAAGTCCCAATGAAAAAGGGGAATTACTTTTCTGTCTGGAAGTTTGTCATGCGCTCTGAAGGCGCCCACAGAAAACTACTACAGAAAATAAAGAATTTCTGTCAACCACAACTCTAACTCGTCAGTGCTGAATTACTTGACCCATGTTGCTCTCTCACCCAGCGGGTTACCACATATGGTGGAGAATGCGGGCAGGCTGAACCCAAGCTACAGAGAGCGAGCCCCAACGCGAGAGTAATTTCAGCACCCACTGAAAATGGAGGACGCCATAAACGCCCTGCTGTGCTCCCAAGGCGCCCTGCAGAAGGCTGTGGCCGAACTGTGCCAGAAAACCAGTTCAGCAGCACCCCACAGAACCCCAAAGGATGTGCTGCTCAAACAAACTCCGGATGACAAGGTTTAGGCATATCTAGAGACGTTTGAGCGGACGGCACATCCAGGAAAATGGCCCCAAGATGGACGGTACATCCAGGAAAATGGCCCCAAGACGCCTGGGGCTCCATCCTTGCGCCATTCCTCAGTGGTGAGGCCCAGAAAGCCTACCGAGGCCTACCCCGGGCTGAAGCCCATGACGACCCCACCCTGAAGGCTACCATTCTGGCCCAGTATGGTTACAGCCTGCCAGCCCAGGCCCAGAGGTTCCAGCAGTGGACATATGACCCGCCCTCCCTGCGTGAGCCCAGGTGATGGCCCTGGGACTGCTGACCAAAAGCTGGCTGACAGAGGGCGACGGGCCGCCCCTACTCGACCGGGTGGTGTTGGACCGCTGCGTCCGGGCCCTGCCCCCGGAAATTAAAAAGTATGTGGCCCAACAGGGGCCCTGTACCATTGACTCACTGGTTAATCTCCTAGAGAACCACCAGGTGGCGCAGGAGATGGTCAGGATGACCAGAACCGACAGCCCTCGAAGACCTCCAGCTGCGGTCCGACCTGAGCCTCAATCCAGACCAAGACGGGAGGGTGACGTCCGGGCAGAGGGGCCCCGACAGAGGGAGACAATGCAGTGCTTCGCCTGCGGCCAGGAGGGCCACCTGAGCCAGGACTTTCCCGGCAAGGAGGAATCCATGGCCACGGCACCGGAGAATGGCTGACCCTGCCACTACCTCACCACGTGCTGGGCCCACAAGGACACTGCCGCCCCAAGACTCTCCATCCGGATTGGGGGCCAAGACACTGAGGCCCTACTGGACTCCGGGAGCACCATTAGCCTGGTGAGGCCTGCCCTAGCAGGAGAGAGATGGGGCGAAGCCATAGCAGTCACCTGTATCCATGGCGATGTGCGACACTACCCCACCACTGAAGTAACCATAACCACCTCTAGGGAAAGGTGGGTGTGGTTGAAAACCTACCGGTGGCGGTGCTGTTGGGATGAGACCGTCCCCTCTTCCTCAGTTACTGGAGTGAGAAGTCGACCCCGGAGAGGCCAGCCACCACCCCCCGACCCCGCCGTAAGGGGGGTTTGGGTAGCCCCTTCCAGGGAGAGTGACGGGGAGGAGACCCCACCCCAAGCAGGGAGAAGACTGACATCGCGACCCCCCACGGGGACCACGGACATGGCCCCGGAGTGGCCGTGGTCCCCAAGCAGGGAGAAGACTGACATCGCGACCCCCACGGGGACCACGGACACGGCCCCGGAGTGGCCGAACCAACAGTGAAAGCGAACTGAAAGCGGTAGCACCGGGGAATTTTCTGAATTTCGACCAGGGTCAGAAAGGGCCCCAACTGATTTTGGCTCCGCCCAGTTGCAAGACCCCCTCCTCGCCCAGGCCACAGTGGCCTACATTGAGGGCGTCCCACAAGGCATGGTGATTAGGCTGGCCTTACCTTATTTTAAAGTGCAGAATGGCTTTCTATATCGCACCTGTAAGATTAAAGATGAGGAAGCTCAGCTTCTTGTACCCCAGACCTTCACCAAAGTACTGTATCTGGCCCACACCCACCTGTTGGGGGTGCACCTGGGACATGAGAAGATGCAGGTCAGCCCGGTCAACTACACCGTAAGACAGGTGGGGAGGAGTCATACAGTCCAGAGGTACTACATAAACCTATTAAAGAAATGGCACGAGCTCGTGCACGACTCTCTGCTTTGTCGGACATGGGAGATGGTAAGCCAACACATTGACGTGTTTTCCCACCTCCCGGGCCGGACCACGCTGGTGCAGCACGACATAGTCATGGAGCCCGGATGCTGGAACTGGGGGTGATAGAGGAGTCCCAAAGCGCCTGGTCCAGCCCGGTCGTACTGGTGCCAAAACCGGACGGAAGTTGGCGCTTTTGTAATGACTTCCGATGACTAAACAAAATCTCCAGGTATGACGCCTACCCCATGCCCCGTGTAGACGAGCTAATCGAGCTAATCGAGCGGCTGGGACCGGCCCGCTACATCAGCACCCTTGACCTCACCAGAGGGTATTAGCAGGTACCCCTCACCCCGCAGGCGATAGAGAAGACGGCCTTCGCCACCCCGGACGGCCTGTTCCAATATCGGGTCCTACCCTTTGGAGTCCATGGAGCTCCCGCCACCTTCCAACGGCTCATGGACAAAATACTGAGGCCACACAGGGAGTATGCCGCCGCCTACCTTGATGACATTGTGATCCACAGTGCGGATTGGGAGAGCCACCTAAGGAGGCTGGAGGCCGTGCTGGGGACGCTACGGGAGGCCGGACCAACCGCCAACCCCGCTAAATGTCGCCTGGGCCTGGAAGAGGCCGACCAGCTGAGCCACACCGTGGGACGAGGGTGCGTTCGGCCCCAGAGCCGGAAGGAGGACGGGATCGCACACTGGCCACGACTCACCACAAAGAGGCAAGTACGCACATTCCTGGGGTTAGTAGAGTACTACCGACAATTCATCCCGGACTTCGCAACCAGAGCAGCCCCCCTGCATGAGCTAACCAAGAAAGATCAAAGTCACACCGTGAAGTGGTCTGAAGACGTGGACCGGGCCTTCCTGGACCTGAGAACCGCCCTGGGGCATGAACCCATGCTGACCACCCCTAACTTTTCCCAGAAATTTGTATTGCAGACTGACGCCTCAGAGACAGGACTTGGAGCAGTCCTGTCACAAATCCAAGACGCAACGGAACATCCACCTCCTACATCAGCCGGAAAGTACTCAAACACAAGAGAAATTAAAGCACGGTGTAGAAGGAGTGCCTGGCCATCAGACGGGTGGGTAAGCTCAAATACTACCTCCTAGGGCGAGAATTCATACTCGTAACTGACCATGCACCCCTGAAATGGATGTACTGTTGCAAAGACACTAACGCCAGGGTGACCCGTTGGTTCCTTGAATTACAAAATTTTTAATTTAAGCACAGAGCAGGGAGGCTCCAAGGAAACGCTGACGCCCTGTCCCGGATGAACGAGTGCCTCTGCTGCAGTGACGTGCGGTGAGGTCGGTGACTGGGTAGGCAAGGGATATTCTTAAATGAAATTCTCAAAGATATTAGGCCTAGTTAGACTTTTTAAATTAGGGGCGCAAGAGGTAGTCTACAAATGCGTTTTCATATGACAACCATCCATTCAAAGTGTCATTCAAAGCACTGCGCAGTTTACACACTACATCCCAATTAAGAATCACACAAAGCTTTCAAAAAATCCACCAACACAATGTAGTGGGCGGGACCGAGGAGGTCTGCCACTACGGGGCTCATTCTAGATAGGCCGTGGCAGAAACGACTAGCTGGGGTCCTGCGTGATGTTCAGGAAGAGCTGTGTATCCATGTGCTGAGGCATCCAAGCCCAGGTACGCTTGCTTCTAAAGCGGCTATTTTAAACTTAGGAATCTTTATCTGATAAAGTAAACCTAAAACAGATCAGTTGTGGTGGCCACTCACCCGCAGGACATTTAAATCTAGATAATTCACGGCGATCTCGCCCATGTTTGGATTATCAGTATTCTCTCCCTGTTTGTAGAGTCCATTACCCAGGCACCCAAGAAGGTGAAGACGTATGCGGATATGCCACCAGTTTGTGACGCAAAGAAGAGTTTTATGGAGTTTTACGCAAGCGAGTCTCCGTCTCGCCTTTGCATAACAATAGCTCCGTTTGTTTGTATTTTTAGATAGCCACGGCTGGCACAAGCGGGCGAGCGACGCCAGTCGTGGTTTGTTTCTAGCTTGATTCTTGTTTCTTTTCTCTTTTGTTCCTTTCATTAATTTGTCTTTTACCCTGGTTACATCATGCTGTTTAACTGTAAAACCACTTCTCCGTGATAAGCCTGACGAGTTAATAGTTGCCAACCTAGTTAAGACCCATTTATGCTCTACGTTAAATACGCATACGGATCCGGACGGAGCGTTCTGTCCGTACTCTGCGTTCATTACGTACGTACTTGTGCACGTTTTTTCAAAGCTTACGGATATGGAGGAAACGGAGCAGAGAGACACGAAGACGACTTTGAAAAAATGGTAATAATATGGGAAATAATTATGTTGCGATGTATTTAATGCTGTCTCCGCTTTTGCCTATTTTTTGCCCTGGTCAGAAGACCTCAGAGACCTGCTGGCAACATATAGGTGGAGGAGATCACAAAGGTAAGCAGGTGCCTGACCATGGACAAGAACCTTGAACTGGATCCTGAAATTGACAGGTAGCCAGTGTAAGGAGACCAAGATTGGAGTGATATGACATGACCTCCTGGACCTGGTCAGCAGCCTGGCAGCAGCATTTTGGACCAGTTGTAGGCGGTCTAGAGATGATTTGCTGAGGCAGGTAAAAAGCGAGTTACAATAGTCCAGGCGTGATGAAATAAAAGCATGAATAATCATTTCCAGCTCAGAGTGTGATACAATAGACCTGAGTTTAGTAATGCTTCTAAGGTGGAAAAAACATGATGACTTAATGTGCTTGTCAAGATGCATAGCCTGATCAAAGATAACACCAAGATTTCTCAATTCCGAGCGCACATTTGATTTAAGAGACCCAATACAATTTACAACATTAGTAACAATATTATCAGCAGCAATGATGAGGACTTCAGTTTTGTCTGCATTTAACTGAAGAAAGTTACTGGCCATCCAGTCCATAATAGCAGACAAACAGTCATGCAGTACATTAAGTTTATCAATCCTGTCAGGTTTAAAAGAAAGATATAACTGAATGTCGTCAATGGTTTGAAATACCTTTGAATTTGCTAATAATGACACCTAAAGGAAGCATGTACAGAGCAAACAAAATCGGACCCAGAACAGAACCCAGGATAAGGCAGCAGACTCAGATTTGTAGGGGCTGTTAGTAAAACAAAGTTTTACCAGGAACCAGTAAGATGACCGTTGTCACAGGAAGAAGCAGATCCGATGTTCGTCATTAGAAAACAGGAAAGTTTATTACAATCAGGAAAATGTTCCAAAGAGCAATGGTGTTTGGGATGTTTTAAAGGATTACATTTGCATAAATTCAAATATGTCTACAAATCCAAGTGTAACCTCTGATTGGTGGTAAGGAATTGCGCCTATCCCGAGCACCTCGGATTGGGCCATTCAAATCCTTAATGGTTGTGAGGCCTTGCCCCGCTCCCCCCTGGAGTCCAGTGGAAAATCCCCAGAGGGGGAACCTTGAAACTGATAGCGGTCATTATCATATGTGAAGTGGTCCAATACACAAATTTGTCTGTCTCCCAACAGGGCCAACAGCCGCGGAAAAACTCCTATTAGAGAGACCAATCTACAGCGCTCCCAGAGACACCCACCCACTCACTAAGCCTATCTATCAGAATGCGGTGATCCACAGTATCAAAAGCTGCACTGAGATCCAGCAGCACCAGGATAGAGCAGTCACCAGCATCAGAGGACATCGTAATGTCATTTGAAACTCTGAGAAGAGCTTTCTGTTAAGTGATTCTGGCGAAAATCAGACTGGAATTTGTCAAGAATGTTGTGGTGATTTAAAACATCAGTGAGCTGATAGGCAACAATTTTTTCTACAATTTTTGAAACAAAAGGTAGCTTGGATATAGGCCTGTAGTTCTTGGGAAGAGATGGGTCTAAGTTAGGTTTTTTAAGGAGCGGCTGGACAACTGCCTGTTTAAAATAGGAGGGGACACAACCAGATTCCAGCGAGCTATTGAAGATAGAGACCAAACACGGACCTACTGAGCTAATAACATCTTTCAACATAGACGTTGGTAAGATGTCTAAAGGGCTGGAGGAAGATTTCATAGAGCTCACTGGATCAGTTAGGTCTTGCAGGGAGATGGGAGAAAAACAACTCAGAATAGACTGTTGGTTAGGACATACAGGAAGGGTGGAGGAAAAGGGGATGATTCTAGACCTGACACTAGCAACCTTGTCCACAAAAAACGAAAGAAAATTACTGCAGTCCCTATTAGAAAAAACAGGTACAGCAGGAGGTGCAGGGCTGACAATGTTATTGATTGTGTCAAAAAGGGCTTTTGGATTTCGCCTACTAGAGGAGATAAGATTGGTGAAATACTTGGCCCTTGCGTCCTTAACCATGCTGTTAAATTCGAGAACGAGAGCGGGCGAGCCTCCTCAACTTCACCGAGGCCCCTGCACGTCTTCCCCACCTCCTGGCTCGCTTGCCACGGAGGCGATTGCAGCGCGGATCCCAAGTTCCTTCAGGGATGCGGTAAGAAATCCTTTCCTCGGGGTGACGAGTGCATGAATCCACTACCAAGGCATCAATCTCAAGTAGTGTTTGACAATCATAGGTAATGATAGATTGTACGCTCTGCAAACATATTGACAAGAACAGAGACAGGACAAACAGACACGGCAGCAAGCGGAGACGACAAGCAGCCGAGAACAGTAGAGGCGCGGCCATTCCACCATTTTTGTTACGACCGGCATTCAAGCAGTCAAAACAAAACAACCTGTGTTGCTCTCTCTCCCTCTCTCTCACCCAGCGGGTTACCACAAAACATACACCAACAGTGAAAGAATATTTATTGAGACATATTTCAGGTATTTTGAAAACATAAGTTGACTTCATTTTCAGTTAAAACTAAAAAATCTAATTCTCTTCACAAATGTCTATGTGCACTATTATTAAACCCCCAACATCAGTACTTTGTGGAGCATCCTTTAGCCTTTATAACCTCTAATAACTGTTTTCCGGAAGTGCTGACAAGCTTCTGACACCTCTATATTGGAACCGTTGCCCATTCTTCACATGCAAAAGCTTCCAGGTCATTGATATTTGATGGCTTCCATGCAGCAACGGCTTTCTTTAAATCCCACCAAAGATTTTCAATGGAATTTAAATCCAGGGACTGAGAAGGCCATTCCAGGACATTTCAGGACCGATTCCTTAACCAAGCTTTAGATGATTGGAGGTGTGCTTGTCTTGCTGGAGTTGCATAAAATGGTTTACAATGATCACCAAGGTTCAATTTCCCTACAGAAGGCATCACGTTCCTCCTCAAAATGGCCTAGTATTTGTGAGAATCCATTACGCAAGGTCAAGATTGCCAGTTCCTCCAGCAGAAAAACATCCCCGAATTATCACTGACCCACCTCCACGCTTGACCGTTAAATGGTATTCTTCTGGTCATAAGCCTCGCCTTTCTTACACCAAACATACCACTAATCCATGTGTCAAAACAGTTCTAGTTTAGAACTGTTTAGTTCTAGTTTAGTTTCATCACGCCATAACCGTCTCCCAGAACTCTACAGGCCCATCCAAATTCCAAGTCTGGCCATGCAGTCTTTGATTGTTTAGTGTTCTTATTATGATTGCCGCTGACACATTTGTCCTGGCCTTCATCAGGTAATTCTGTGGGTGTTTTGCAGGAACACAGGGCTTTTTCTTAGTTGTCCAGATCAGATGGCTAAGACCTCTTGATGAAGTTTAGAACTTCTGTATGATGCTGTAAATAGTGTCTCTTGGAATGTTCAATGTTTGGGAACTCTTCTTATACCCAATGCCCTTCTAGTGCAATTGAATTCAGCTTTTGGGAGACCTCCTAAGTCTTTACCATGGTTGCAGCTGACCTTGAACATATTCATTGGTGGGGTTTATGTGTGCATCACATCTGAAGCAAATTACAGTTGTTATAGAGTTCTCAAAGTCTTAATTATGTTTTGGGCCATACATACCAACAGGAGGTTTTTAAAACATCAATATTATATAGGGGTTGAATAATTGTGACATGGCCATATTAACAAAATATCCTGTTACTCAGGAATACCACATCATACATTTTCTTTGTTCATTTTATGCATCACTCAACTGATAAAAAGATCATTCAAAGCAAAATCTAGCTCTTCAGAAAAGCTTTAAATTATAAATCCTTACAATCTTTGGGGGGTTGAATATTTCTTATTGCAACTGTACATGACAGTGGTTTCTTTTCCAGCGATTCAGTAACCACATAGCCACAACACATTCATAAATACTGTCTATTGTTATGTACTTTTCATTCCAATGGTCAGGGTAGACATTACCTTCGAAAAGTATTGGAACAGCAAGGCCAATTCCTTTGTTTTTGCAATACATTAAATACATTTGGGGTTGAGATAAAAAGATGAACACAAGACAAGAGAACATAAGACCTTTGGTATCAGACCACCCAATTTTTAGGTGAGCAAAATTATCGGAACAAAGAGTATTTAAGTAAATGAAAGTAAATAACACTTAATATTTGGTAGCATATCCCTTGTTTGCAATAACTGCCCCATTGACATCATAAACTGTTGCATTCTTCTTTAGTGTTGCTTTCCCAGGTGTTTACTGCAGCAACGCTTTCAGTTGCTGTTTGTTTCGGGGGTTTCAATCTTCTTTTCAGGAGGTGAAATGCATTGTTGTGTTGTGTTTTTGTACACTTCTAAATTCATCCTGCTGCTACTACCATGAGCTTAATCATCAGTAACGATTAGTGAGCACAATCCAGAAGCAGTTCCAGAAGCATTTCCTCCACCGTGCTTCATAAATGAACTTATAAATGTATGTTTTGGATCATGAGCACATCCCTTCTTTCTCCATACTTGGGCTTTTCCATCACTTTGGGAGAGGTTAATCTTGGTCTCATAAAACTTTGGTCCAGAACTTTTGTGGCTCATCCCTGTACTTCTTTGCAAACTGTAAACCAGATTCTTACTACTGATGAGTGGTCTCCACAGCTCTCACAATATTTGTCATCAACTGCTGTTGTTTTCCTTGGTCAACCTGTTCGATGTCTGTTGCTCAGTGCCAGCAGTTTCTTTCTTTTTCAGAACATTCCAAGTTGTTGAACAAGCTATCTCCAATGCTTGCAATGGTTCTGATCAATTTCCCCTCTTTTATAAGCTTAAAAATGGCTTCCTTTTCTCCCCAGGCAAACCAAAGGCTAAAACCAAGAGTAGACATTCAGAAATATTTATTGTTTAACCAGTCAATCTAACAGGACACAAGAAACGCCTGTCGGTCACATGTTTTGCTCACCTACAAAATGTGATATGTAAAGTCGTTAAACAAATCAAGATAAAAATACCAGGAAATAAAACCTGAAATTCAGATCTGTCATCTCATGTACATCTTTTGACCTCAAACTTAATTGTCTTCCGTGTATAGCCAAAATAAAGGAATTGACCTTGCTGTTCCAATAGTTTTAGAGGGGACTATATATACAGACACATTACTCAATAATAATGAGCATAATTAAGCATCTTTTCCTGTGCTTCTATCTTTCTTTATTTCTTTCTTTCTTTCTATCTGACCTTCATTTTCCCCCACTACTCAAGGAAGGTACTGTATCACACATTTATTGGCGAGATGGTGGCACTGTCCACCATTTTTATGGATTGCAATTTCATTTTTTCCCCGAAAGCATCTTCATTATTGGTCCTACAGTGGGGTGCAAAAATCTGGTCACCCCTGGATTAAATGTCTGTTAGAATTCATCTGTATGTGGTTGAAAGCAAACCTGAACTCAAACATGAGACCTTTCTGTAAATTCTAAAGCAAGATTGATTTTTATTTTTATAAATTATAAAAAAGGAAAAGGGCCCTGTGCAAAAGTTTGGGAACCCTTCTGGATTGTTCTTTGTTATGTTTTAAAAAGATTATTACTAAGGCCCAGACCCAGGTGATTTACTTGTTAGGGTTTCAATGAGTCAGGTGAGTATAATTCCTAAACTTTTTATTCTGAAGTTGGTTAGTTGGAAAACAAATGGAACAGTTGAAGTCAAGGCAATGTGTGGAAGACCAAGAACGATTTCCAATAGAATGGTCCGGGACCTGGTGAGAAATGCTCAGAAGAATCCACACATCACTGCAAAAGAGCTGCAAAGAAAAAAAGAGTGGCAAACACAGGTCTAGCTGTTCACAGGACAATAATACAACATACTTTAAAAAACAAAGATCTACATGCCAGAAAGAACAACCTCCTGAGCTTTATCTTAAATTCTAGGCTAAATTTGTCCCCTTTCTGATATATTTAAAGTGTCAGGAAAACTTCATTTCATCATGACTCAATTTAGGCCTTAATATCTGTATTCTTAAAGAAAAATAACAACCCCACATATTGTGCGAACTACAGGCCAATTTCTTTAATAAATTCCAATGCTAAGCTATGTGCAAAGGTTCTAGCTAATCACATTGCTAAATATGTGACTAAGCTCATACATCATCACCATTTGATGTGATGAAGTATCACATTTCATAAAATCCAGACTTGCATCTGATAATATCAGAATACTGCATGTGGTTAATTTTGTCAGTTTGTCATTTTGTTTGTGTTGTGCTTTTACTTGATGCATAGAAGGCTTCTGATTGGCTGGAGTGGCGGTATCTCTGGGAGGTTTTGGAACACATGCATGTGGCACATTGGCTCAGTTTGCAGGAAGGAGGCATGGCAATCCCGAGGACAACGGCAACTGATAAAGTAGGCACATACCTGACCTATGTTACAATCAGTCCAGCAATTTATACGTTGTGCTTCATTCCACAGTAAGCAGATGAGACCAAGGAACCGCTGTATGAGAGGCAGAGCTCAGAAAAAGCTATGGAGCTGAAAAGTTACAGTTTGATTTGATTGATTTTGCCTTTATTAATTTTACCCTGAACCTGTGAGGGGGAAGGGCGAAGACTTTGTTCATTTTTAAGCTCGTGCTCTCACACTCTCCCCGCTCTGAAAGAATATATAAAATGCTGGTGCAATCCAGAATTTTTGTATCCCCATCTGTCCGTCTCTTCTTTCCTCCCCAGGGTGTGTCACGACATGTGACAATGTGCTTTGGTACTGCTCTCATTCATATGATTTAGGTCTTGTATAGCAAACCTTCTGCAATGGTTCTCACAAACAATATTTGTTTCCTGCAGTTACGAGCCCCATTTCCAGAGGCACTTGTCACTGTGGTCTGCTTTCACCCATTCTGTTTGCTCTCTCCTTGGAGCCACTGGCTCAGTCAATTCGCCAATGGAAATCCATCAAACCGATAAGTGATAACAATACTCAACATAAAATATCCTTTTATGCTGATGATGTCCTGTTATTTGTTAATGATATACCCTTTTGACGGGTAATGAGTTTAGTGATGTATCGGGATACACCAATAGTTAAAGACTTTAAATATATTGGTGTTCATATCCATCCCTCACTCCATCTGATTGCCTCATAAAACTTTGGTCCAGAACTTGTAAACCTGATTCCTACTACTGCTGAGTGGTCTCCACAGCTTTCACAATGTTTCTATCATTAACTGCTGTTGTTTTCCTTGGTCAACCTGTTTTCAAAATAACAATTTTCAAAATATTTTTAAAGAAATAGAGGCTGATCTCAATGGTCAATCTTCCAAGCTCTCTACAGGCTAGGGTCTCCATTATGAAAATGGACATTCCACTAACAGTACTGTGCAGAAGTCTTAGGCACCCTAGACCATATATATATATATACATACATATGTATATATATCATTATTGGCATTTTGGCAGACGCTCTTATCCAGAGCGACATACAGTTGATTGACTAAGCAGGAGACAATCCTCCCCTGGAGCAATGCAGGATTAAGGGCTTTGCTCAAGGGCCCAACGGCTGTGCAATTGACTACTTTCTACATAAAAACTTAATCAAGGCTGTCTGAGATCAGAAGCAAGGAGCCAACCTAAGTCTGCAGAACAACTGTGGAAAGTTCTCCAACATGCTTGGAACAACCTCCCTGCTGATTGTCTTATAGAACTGCCGGACAGTGTTGGCTATCTCAGAGAGGTGATGCACTTTTAACGTCGAAAGGTGGTCACAAAAAATATTGATTTGATTAAGTTTTTAACTATTCTGCCAAATTACTAAAATGTAATGTAAAATGTATAGTATGTTCATTTAGGACCTTTCATTTAATTATTTTAGAAAGAATCTTATCTGTACATAATGTTATACAGGTGCCTAAGAATCTTGCACAGTACTGTATTCATTTTTTGCCACTGTGAATCCGCCTCCCCAACTTGATCTTCTACAAAAGTTTATACTTTCTCAAATTTTATTTGGAAAGGCAAGCGTCCCAGAATTAAACTAGAAACCATACATCAAGAAAGGTCATCTGGAGGGCTGTCCCTACTAAACTTTAAATTATATTCTTGGTCTTTTATTTTACGACCATTTACATATTGGATGGATCTTAATGCGTTGGTGTGCACGCAACCTATTGAAGAACTGCTGACTTCAGGATGTACTCCACTCAGCTATTCCTCTGCAACAAGCTAAATTGCATTCTTGGCCTGTAATCTCATATATTAGCATAATTTGGGAGGAAGTCAAGAAATATACAAAGATCACTTGCCAATAGAATCCAGCCACTCCCATTTTCCATAACTCTACACTTTTAACAGATTCCCATTCTTTCTCATTTCCTCAATGGAATTCATACCATTGTTCCAGGATTTAAGTACTTGGTACCTACCTGAAAACTTACGGGGTCCCCTGGGTAACAGAGCTTCCTATGCCAGCAATACATGCCTTGCTGGATAGGAGAAATTGAAAGAGGGGTTTAATCTTTCCCGTTAACACATTTCTCCTTCGAGCCTCTGACAAACCCCTTGCAATCCAATCAATTTGGGATAAAGATCTATCCATTAGTAATGATGCAATTCCCTAGGATACCATTTGGAGCAATCTTGCATGTGTATCTAAAAATCCTGACCATCAGCTCATACACTACAACTTTCTTCACAGAACAAACAATATATCTTGAAAATATGAAGCTCATTCATTCTCTGATCTGTGAGTTGTCCCAGAGTACTAATTTTGAATGACAATCAAAATCTCTATATTAAAAATGCGTATGGTTGGCTGACCTCACTTCAGCTAAAACGATGCCTGTGCAAAGATGGAAGCTACCACACTATTTTCCCTGATCCATTTTCTGCAGATTATTTGTTTGGAGACATCAATCGCTTGGATTCATGGAGTGGGTCGCAGGAGATTGGATGCCTGGGAGAATTCTACTAAAGTAAATACATTCATTAGTTTTGCCACTAGGAATCATTACAGTATTAAACGTTTCATTTAATGTAAATCTACAGATGTTTTCTGCCTCATTTCCTGCCCTAGAATTTGTAGAATAGATATGAAATCTTCTGTGACGTCACTGGACATGTTTGGCTTGAATCTACAGCCTGTGTATCCCAGAAGGTAAACTCCAGCCTTGAACGCAGAGACTGGTTTGTGGATGGCCACTCATCCAGGCAAACACATGACACTCCCACAAAAATACAGTAACGTTAGCATACAAATATCATGGAACCTAACTTGGCTAGCCTGAGCAATATGACGGATAGCTCTGACTTTGCTGAGTAAGAGGACAAGCTTTTCAATTTTGATGAAGAAATACAACTTTACAGTTTTGAACCAGAATTTACTGAGGAAGAATTGCATGAGCGTGAGTGGGAACAAAAATTGTTTTAAGTGTGGAAACCCATACCCATGCCCATGCCCATGTGAACCCATGCCCAATGTTACTGAGGCTTTACTGCATCTGACACGTTTTCACAAATTGAGTGTTTGCTTTCCACTTTGGACAGACAGAGACTGGCAGCTGTTACCCTGTCTGTGGGCTATGTAATGTCATCTAGCAATGACCTGCACGTGATAATGTTGCTGAGCATAATATTCATAATATTAACCTAACATTTACTACTTTCAATGAATTCTAGCTTCATTCAATTTAGCAAAATCACCATGTTGAGTCTATGGGCAATTTATTGTCAAAATTTTGAATTTTGAGGTCTAATTCAAATTTAATAAAATGTCATGAAATTAGAAAAATAACATATATTTCAGAATTACCCACATAATGAGTGGTCTTGTGTCAGGATCTGTTGCATTTAATCCTTTCTACTTTGGCCTCCTAGAAGGCAATTTCAGCCTATTTTGTATGAAATTAATTAATGTAATAAAATTGTCAATCTCTCAAAAATGATTGACTCATGGTTGAACACTTAAATTAAAGAAGAGGCTTCATAATTTTGAGACTAAACAAATTTACATGTACATACATTGTACACAAAATATACATAAAAATACAAGAAAATTACAAAATATCTCAATTTCCAAGTCAAGGACCAACCCAGAATTACTTTATATTTCTGTACAAACTTGGTCTCAATGAGTGAGATTTGGTAAAGATATCTACAGGCATTCAAATTCTACATGAGTTCTCAAAACTGCACCCAGATGTCCTTGAGTGCCCCCAACTCTCTGCAAATATGAAACATCTGCATATCTTTTTGTCCAGACACATGAATGATCAGAAAAGTGCACTTTTCTATTAAACCCGGTTTTTTGAAAATACTAGAAATAATATTTTCTTTTTTGAAAGAAAATGTATCTTCACATGCGTTTTATTCACATATATGACAGTATGTTTTATAAAGCATGCCCAATGTGTCGAAAAACCTATCCAAAAAGGATTACTCACCCTAATGAACCTGCATCACTGCATCATTTAAAATGGAACTTTATTTCAAAATTAGGTTAACCAGAGCCCTCTTAGCCAGTAAAATTATGGGTTTATCTATAGCAAGTCCAACGCAAATGCTCACTTGATGTATTACGGATGTCTGAATATTCATTCTTCTATGCGATTGCAGCAATATTCCTAAACTATGCGTCATCGGAATATGACACATTTTACCTTGCTGGAAAGGGTAGGAAACCCCCAGTACAAGAAGATCGGCATGTAGGAAACCCCCAGTACAAGAAGATCGGCATGTTTTAAATTAGTTCTGTACTGAAATGACCTAGCGATGCATTTACGTGACATGTCGTTCAAGACAACATTTGCTTAGGTATAGTCTCAGCAAAAACATAGTTCTCGACAATGTCTGAATACCTAAATAAACTTCAAAGTTAGTCATAACTATTATAATAAATATTTGGTTCCATAAATGTGTCTGCATCGAATAATTAGCAAAACAGACTTATATTTCTACCAAACCGGAAATATGTTGGCCGGACATGCAATAAAAGTGATCTCAGGAAAATAAACATCTTTTTCCATGCATCATCTGAATTGTATATTTTTGTTCTAATATTGAACATTATTTTTTGATTTTTTAACAACGGGGCATCACCATCTTGCGGTTTTATTACGTCACAGTTTTTATTATCTTAGAAATGAACGCAACAATAATTTTCGACTCAACCAAAAAGGGGGTAACTGCTTATTTTGTCATGGCTGAAGAGCAAGTGTGTTTTCCAAGTTTCCATCAAAAGTCATTTTCTCAAGAATAAAGTGATACACAAATGGTATTATAATGGTTTGGGAAGAGGCAGTCTGCGTTCTTCATCTAGTAGGGCGGCCTGTAGCGTAGTGGTTAAGGTAAATGACTGGGACAGGCAAGGTCAGGGGTTCGAATCCCAGTGTAGCCACAATAAGATCCGCACAGCCATTGGGCCCTTGAGCAAGGCCCTTAACCCTGCATTGCTCCCTGCATTGCTCCCTGCATTGCTCCAGGGGAGGATTGTCTCCTGCTTAGTCTAATCAACTGTATGTCGCTCTGGATAAGAGCGTCTGCCAAATGCCAATAATGTAATGTAATGTAGTCCTCTGAGAATTACAATGCAGTGTATGAAGAGGATCAATGATGTGAGAGTGGAAAGCATAAACTTTCCTCACTCAGGTGAAAGGCAAGGCCCGAGGGAGGGCAAGCCACCCCCTCACTCCAGCAGAAGATGCAGCCACAGATATAGCTACCTTGGTCATATGTGGAGGTGTTTGGGGTGTTACAGGTTAGCTTACCAGGTAAGGGCTTGCACATGAAATAATTTGAGCCATTTAAACCATACAAATGATTACTTGTGATATGAGGTGAGATTTAATATGTTTGTTTGCATATATACATTCACCTTTATACATTCATTGACTTATTTTTTATACTTCTACTGTTGTAGCTTATCCACTTAGAGTTATGATACGTTGTGTGTTCAGAGATGCTCTTCTGCATACCACTGTTGTAATGTGTGGGTATTTGCATTACTGTCACCTTGCTGGCAGCTTTGAGCAGCTTGGCCATTCTCCTCTGACGTCTCTCATTAACAAGGCATTTCTGTCTGAAGAACTTCTGCTCACTGCACCATTTTTTTTTTTTTGCACCATTCTTTGCAAACTTCTGGGTGTGAAAATCCCAGTTGATCAGCAGTTTCTTAGATACTCAAGCCACCCTGCCACCAACAATCATTCCATGTTCAAAGTCACTTAGATCACATTTTTTCCCATTCTGATGGTTGATGTGAACATAATCTGAAGCCCCTGACCCCTATCTACATGATTGTATGCATTGCACTGCTGCCACACAATTGGTTGATTAGATAATCACATGAATAAGTAGGAGTAATACAGTATATACAGTTGTGCTCATAAGTTTACATACCCTGGCAGACTTTGTGATATCTTGGCCATTTTTCAGAGAATATGAGTGATAATACAAAAAACTTTTCTTTCACTCATGGTTAGTGGTTGGGTGAAGCCATTTATTATCAAACAATTGTGTTTGCTCTTTTTAAATCATAATGACAACAGAAACTATCCAAATGACCCTGATCAAAAGTTTACAGACCCTAGTTCTTAATACCATGTATTGCCCCCTTTAACATCAATGACAGCTTCAAGTCTTTTGTGGTAGTTGTGGATGAGGCACTTTATTTTCTCAGATGGTAAAGCTGCCCATTCTTCTTGGCAGAAAGCCTCCAGTTCCTGTACATTCTTGGGCCGTCTTGCATGAACTGCACGTTTGAGATCTCCCCAAAGTGGCTCAATGATATTGAGGTCTGGAGACTGATATGGCCACTCCAGAACCTTCACTTTTTTCTGCTGTAGCCAATGACAGGTCGACTTGGCCTTGTGTTTTGGATCATTGTCATGTTGGAACGTCCAAGTACGACCCATGCGCAGCTTCCGATGCTTTTCCTCCAGTATTTCCTGATAACATGCCGCATTCATCTTGCCATCAATTTTGACCAAGTTCCCTGTGCCTTTGTAGCTCACACATTCCCAAACATCAGCGATCCACCTCCGTGTTTCACAGTTGGAATGGTGTACCTTTCATCATAGGCCTTGACTCCTCTCCAAAGGTAGCGTTTATGGTTGTGGCCAAAAAGTTCAATTTTGGTCTCATTACTCAAAATAACTTTGTTCCAGAAGTTTTGAGGCTTGTCTCTGTGCTGTTTGGTGTATTGTAAGCGGGCTGCTTTGTGGCATTGGCGTAGTAATGGCTTTCTTCTGGCAACTCGACCATGCAGCCCATTTTTCTTCAAGTGCCTCCTGATTGTGCATCTTGAAACAGCCACACCACTTTTTTTTCAGAGAGTCCTGTATGTCAGCTGAAGTTATTTGTGGGTTTTTCTTTGCATCCCGAACAATTTTCCTGCCAGTTGTGGCTGAAATTTTTGTTGGTCTACCTGACCGTGGCTTGGTTTCAACAGAATCCCTCATTTTCCACTTCTTAATTAGAGTTTGAACACTGCTGATTGGCATTCTCAATTCCTTGGATATCTTTTTATATCCTTTTCCTGTTTTATACAGTTCAACTACCTTCTGCCGCAAATAATTATTTTGCTTTCCCCATGGCTCGGAACGTCAGTGCAGCACTGGATGAAACATGCTGGGGTCTGTCAGGAGCCCAGAAACTCACTGACTTTTTATACACACACATTGATTACAAGCAAACAGATCACAGGTGAGGTTGGTTACCTTTAATAGCCATTTAAACCTGTGTGTGTCAACTTGTGTGTATGTTATCAGGCCAAAACCTCCAGGGTATGTAAACTTTTGATAAGGGTAATTTGGATAGTTTCTGTTGTCATTATGATTTAAAAAGAGCAAACACAATTGTTTGATAATAAATGGCTTCATCTAACCACTAACCATGAGTGAAAGAAAAGTTTTTGTATTATCATTCATATTCTCTGAAAAATGGCCAAAAAATCACAAAATCTGCCAGGGTATGTAAACTTATCAGCAAAACTGTATAAACCAATTTTCAGCCAATGAGCTTGAATTATTGTACAGCTATACAATGTTTTGGTACAGAGAGCCAGCCTATCAACTGCATATTTCTGCCTTTTTCAATGATAGGAAGGGATCTTGTAACAATGTTTTAACACAACAATCTTACCTATTGTATCTTTAAGTCTTTATCCCAATCCCAAAATGGAGCAATGTCTTTTTTGTATTTTGTATCCACAAGTGTTTGTATTCACTTGTGGATTTTGTCAGGAGCATACGATCATATTCTCTCTCACAACACCTTTTCCTAAGGTGGGTCTGCACACAGAATTGTAACAATGATCCGCACTGTACGAAAAAAAGCCCTGTGAAAGTCAATGGCCTGTCCCCATGGATATCATTCCTTATTACCAGTCCTGCTCCTTTCTTGGGTCGGCTTCCCTCCCATCGCCGTGGTGACAGGGGGTATCTGGGTTGGTAAGGAGGAGGGTTTGCAGAGTTATGAAAATAAGCTCCCCTGGTGCTGTGAATGCCGGTGACAGAATGGAACTCATATCATTGCCCCTCACCTTAGAACACCTCAAAATGCACAGCCTGTGTCTAAACGGACTGCAGCAGGTACACTAGGGAAATAAAAACAGCTGGGCTTATTTCCCAGCTCAAAATATCAAAAGAAGTGCAAACGTTTTTACTAATAATATATTATTATTATTATTATTATTATTATTAGCAGCAGCAGCAGCAATGACTGTGTTCAAGTTCCAGGGTATGCCACTGCTAATGGTGCTGGTCTCCAGGGAGACTGATCACGTGCTGATGCATACCTGTCCCCAGGCCACTTCCCATTCCTGCTGACCATTAGATGTGTCCATTAGTGTCCAAATCCATTAAGGTCCATCTTGTGCTTTACAGCACGTCGAGGTGAATATATGAAGTGCCTTACAAACAGTATGGACATATCAGCATGTTTGAGCAAGACTGCCCCAGCCTAACATTCTTTGATAGCCTCACTTATCAGGTCAACTATGCATGGCGTCTGACAATTGTGCAAGGTGTGACACCTCCAGCTCCTTGTGTTGCCGTAGATCAATTCGGCTCCATAATAACCATACATCACACCCCCCTGTTTGTGGTACTCATACACCATTGATGTGACATTGAGGCCTAAATGATGAACAACCCAATGCAGCAAAAGAAAATACTGTTTTAGTGCTTTACCAATGCGACCTCACATATTGATTTATGATCCTTTGTTGCAGTCTGATGCAAAAGGGATTGACGGTAATTAAGTTAGTATCTGCACATGGTAAAATAGTGCTGACTTGATACAAAGCCAAGGACGTGGTTGGGCTCCGACTGTGATTTTGCATGTAGGAGCTGAACCCTAGCCTCAGCTCTTAGTTTTCACACTGAATGTTTTGCCTTTAGGTGTAGCTAGACAGAGAATTAATCTTTAATACAGAGCTTCTCTACAAGTCTTAATGAAGCAATGAATACGGCAAACAATTTCTCAATAAATTTTGGCCACACTCTGAAAATTGCAGACCAGTTTGAATAGAAAATACTTCATCATCAATCAAGAAGGGGCACAGATGGGGCTTGACTTGTTAATGTAGAAAAAGGCTTTCACATGCTGTACTATTACATCAGGGGAGAGGATACTTGGCTTTAGAATTCAAAACACTTTATTTAGTGTTTCTTGCTACCACAATTCTGTTCTTGTTGTTTCTCAGAAAGATGTGTTTTGACCATCCAGAGGGAAGAGATGGAACAAGAAATCTAGTTGTTGCCAAATACACAATATGTTAGATTTAGCAATGAGTTTGTGACAAGGCTGTGGTTTTCGGGAAGGAAGCAGGGCAATCTGAGGACCACACCGACTAGTTAAATAGGCACACACCTGTACTACAGTTGTTTTGTGTTTCATTTGGCGGTTTGCTTCTGTGGTAAGAATTTTGCCGGACGGGAGTGTGGTCGCTGGTTACACAAGTGTTTGTGATTTAAAGTATGTTATTTAAGTGATCTGCATTATTTTATTTTAACTGTGATTGGTGTGTTGAGTATAGTGCTTTACAACAACGTGGGTGTATGTTTAAAGGGTGAGTGATATGAACAGACAAGTGGCTCAGCCAAAAGTGTTCCTTGTAAAATTGTACAGGCACACAAATCGTTTTATATAGACGGTTTCTGTTTTTAATTTATGTTAAGATTAACCAGATAAAGATTTAATAGAGATTTATGTGCATAACAGGTGAAAGTCTTGGTTTCAATGTAGTACAGGGGACTGTTTAAATGACACCACTTATGGCACGCCAATTTCCGAGTAGCTCAGATACGGATATGGATAATTTAATTGGTTGAACAGATATGGATACAGATATGAGTTAGAAACATAGGGCCCAGAAAACCCAGGGTTTGTGTTTAGGTTAGCTCACCAACCCTGTAAAAGTTTATTTTACAGACAATGAATTACTAGAAAGTAACAAGACACATAATTGGTACATATCGCACATCGCATATCACCTCTGAGGGGTATGGGCAAAGCCTTTTTATTTATTTTCACTCTTGCTCTCTCTCTCCTCCCCGCTCCTTGACATAAATTAAAAACTTTCTATATCTATATATATTTCTATATCTCTCTGTGTAAAGCTTGTCTGTCCTCTCAAGGGTGTGGCAAGGCGTGTGACAGATTAATTTTACACCTATGCCTCAAACATTAGAAACACTAAAGACCTCTTTAGCCTCTAGACAATAACTCATAAGTATGGATAGTAGCAGCCTGAAATGGGTTTTTATTGGCTTGATAGTTTATGTTTGTATATTTTTGGCATTTCTTTTGGTTTTGAAAGGAGCTCTTTTTAGAAGAGATTGGATAGAGGAAAAGAAAAATACGCTGAGTATGGAGCATATTTGTTGGCTAAATAGTTTGAAACCATCCAAGATATCAAATGAGCCTTAAACAATTGTTCTGTTGCCAGATATGCAGTAGATACTACGAGGGTTGTTTCTCCTGACTACTTTTCCTGTTGAGCTCAATGGAAAAATAATTGAATGAAGGAGAAACAACCCTTATAGTATTTACTACATATCTACTGGCAGCACAGTAGTTTGAGGCTCGGCTGATACCTCAGACTCTAGATGACTTAAAACCATTTAGTCCACAAATTTCTTCCATACTGTATCAGTGTAATTTACAGCTGAATTGAGTCCCACCCGCCAGTTCCCATAGAGATTAATTCAAATGCAAAAAGGTTTTCATATCACTTGTAAGACTAACTGAAAGTAAGATAACCAGACTGTCTTGGGCTGGTTTTTCAGCTGATGTTACTGCATAGGGCCTGTTTGACTGTTCATGAGGCGAATGTATGCCAATTAATTTGAGAGAGGAGATATACAAATGCAAATACATGTTGATATACCAAGCCTCATTGGACTGTTAACCTGTGATTGAGAGAACTGGAATTATAGACTAGTAATTCATGTTTTTGACCTGCCTGCACATGGAATACCAGAAACTTGTTGTTATGTCCTGGTGTATTAAGTTATTGTTGTGCTTAGAACTGCCTGGTATTTTCGCCCCGCGCTGCTGTGTTTTGTTATTGTGTTCCCCTATACAGGTGAAGGTGAGGATGCATCGTGGTTGCTGGGAAACCTGACCGGAGGATGCGGTGGAGATGGATGCATCAACAACTGTTGCGGGGGAGACACCTTGAAGGATGTGCCGACCGGAGGACGTTGTGATCATCGCATAGAAACTGGACGAGAGAATGCAGTTACCGAAGACACCGGCACCATCATGGAATGGCATATTTTTTAATTAATGCGGAACACTATAAGTGCCGCACACCGTCATCGTAAAGAGACCTGCTGACTACCTGCTCTAGACTCCACGCCGCTCCGCTTCACTTTCAAGAAGGCCGCTCTATGCTAGATACTATTAACTGCATCCGATACGCAGACTGTCACCGACCATAGACTAGATAATATTCTGTGTGCTTCGAATAACCATTGTCAACTGCTGAGAGGTGAAACCACCGTCTCTCTGGATTTTGGACACGCCAGATTAATCGGTGAGAAACTTGCATAGTCAACGTATTAGTCTGAATACTTAGCAACATTCAGGCTTAACAATACTCTTGTAAATATTAAACTACTTTTCCTTTTCTAACTACCACTGTGTGCTCAACTCTTTCTGTGAAATCGTGATCGTGGCGGTCTAGTGTTACGACCCATTGATTCATTGATTGAAACATTGGTGGAAATTCGGGACGTGATAAATTGGGGGCTCGTCCGGGATCAAACCGATACTTAGCCATAAGCTTTCGTTAACTACGGTAACGTTAGTGGAAATATTGGGGACCTGTGTGGTGCCGACTTTTGTGTCGTAGCACTGTAATCTTGCTAGTGGCTACTACACTTGTGTGTGTTGTATTACTAGGAGTAATACGTAGCGCTAGCCTTGTTGTTTGTAACGGTGTTATTTTGGTTGTTTGGCTACCACCTTGAGTCCCGCTTGTGGCAAAACTTTGTATCACCTTGAGGACGCTGCTTTGTGTTGCGAAGTAGCGACTGTCTGCCACGTATCACTTGTTGAGCATTTACGTTGTCATTGGCAACAGCACTAGTGGGAGAACTCTACTCTCTTTCGAAACAGCGTTTCGTAGTTACCATGGAGTTTGATCTGGAGGAATTTATTGACGACCCTACACAGGAACAGATAGACAGCTGTAAGAAAGCTGAGCTATTGTCGATCACAAAACATTTAGGCATTGAAGTAACCAGCTCTGAGCAGAGAGAAACGTTCACAGTTAAGGAAAGAGGTAGATTACATGCTGGAGAACAGGATTGCTGAACCTAGTTCAAGTGACTGCAGTGCTTGTTAATAAACCGGATGGCACTTTTCGCTTCTGCACAGATTACCGGAAGGTTAACGCAGTCACTAAACCTGACTGCTAAATTCGATTTGCTAAAAGGTTATTGGCAAGTTCCCCTGTCGGACCGTGCAAAATAAATTTCCGCTTTTGTCACACCAGATAATTTCCTACAGTATTCGGTTATGCCTTTTGGGATGAGGAATGCTCCAGCCACCTTTCAGAGGTTAGTTAACCTTGTGGTATCTGGTTTGACAGGTTGTGAGGCATATTTAGATGATTTGGTGATTTGCAGTACGACTTGGCACAAACACGTAGGGCAGATAGAAGCACTTTTTCACCACTTGACTGCTGCCAATCTAACAGTGAATTTGGCAAGGTGTGAGTTTGGCCAAGCGACTGTTAAATACCTCGGTAAGGTTGTTGGCCGGGGGCAAGTTCGACCCGTTGACTCCAAGGTGGAGGCTGTTGTACAATTTCCGGTTCCCAGAAACCGCCGGGAGCTGCGGAGATTCTTGGCTATGGTAGGTTACTACCGTAATTTCTGTAGAAACTTCTCTGCTGTTGCCTCGCCGCTGACAGATCTTCTCAGCACTAAAACGGTGTTCAGTTGGACTGAGAAGAGTCAACAGGCATTTGAAAATGTAAAGGCCCTGTTGGTCAGTACGCCTGTTCTTGCTGCTCCCGATTTTACACGTCCATTTAAGCTTGCTGTGGATGCAAGCGACTGTGGTGCTGGTGCAGTTTTGCTCGCAGAGGATGAACAAGGTATTGGTCACCCTGTGTGTTATTTCTCGAGGAAGTTTAACCGACATCAGCGGTTGTATTCCACAATTGAGAAGGAAGCTCTTGCCCTGGTCCTTGCGTTACAGCACTTTGACGTGTATATAGGCTCTTCTTTTCGCCCCCTTCTTGTGCAAACTGAGCACAACCCACTAGTTTTTTTAAATCGCATGCAAAACAGTAATCAGCGCCTCATGCGATGGAGCTTGTTTTTACAAGCTTACGATTTAGACATTCGTCATGTCCGTGGACGGGATAACATTGTTGCTGACGCGTTGTCCAGGACTAGACCATAGACTAGATAATATTCCGTGTGCTTCGAATAACCATTGTCAACTGCTGAGAGGTGAAACCACCGTCTCTCTGGATTTTGGACACGCCAGATTAATCGGTGAGAAACTTGCCTACTCAACGTATTAGTCTGAATACTTAGCAACATTCAGGCTTAACAATACCCTTGTAAATATTAAACTACTTTTCCTTTTCTAAATACCACTGTGTGCTCAACTCTTTTTGTGAAATCGTGATCGTGGCGGTCTAGTGTTACGACTTTGTTCACTTTGTTGTCGAAACATTGGTGGAAATTCGGGACGTGATAAATTGGGGGCTCGTCCGGGATCAAACCGATACTTAGCCATAAGCTTTCGTTAACTACGGTAACGTTAGTGGAAATATTGGGGACCTGTGTGGTGCCGACTTTTGTGTCGTAGCACTGTAATCTTGCTAGTGGCTACTACACTTGTGTGTGTTGTATTACTAGGAGTAATACGTAGCGCTAGCCTTGTTGTTTGTAACGGTGTTATTTTGGTTGTTTGGCTACCACCTTGAGTCCCGCTTGTGGCAAAACTTTGTATCACCTTGAGGACGCTGCTTTGTGTTGCGAAGTAGCGACTGTCTGCCACGTATCACTTGTTGAGCATTTACGTTGTCATTGGCAACAGTACTAGTGGGAGAACTCTACTCTCTTTCGAAACAGCGTTTCGTAGTTACCATGGAGTTTGATCTGGAGGAATTTATTGACGACCCTACACAGGAACAGATAGACAGCTGTAAGAAAGCTGAGCTATTGTCGATCACAAAACATTTAGGCATTGAAGTAACCAGCTCTGAGCAGAGAGAAACGTTCACAGTTAAGGAAAGAGGTAGATTACATGCTGGAGAACAGGATTGCTGAACCTAGTTCAAGTGACTGCAGTGCTTGTTAATAAACCGGATGGCACTTTTCGCTTCTGCACAGATTACCGGAAGGTTAACGCAGTCTCTAAACCTGACTGCTAAATTCGATTTGCTAAAAGGTTATTGGCAAGTTCCCCTGTCGGACCGTGCAAAATAAATTTCCGCTTTTGTCACACCAGATAATTTCCTACAGTATTCGGTTATGCCTTTTGGGATGAGGAATGCTCCAGCCACCTTTCAGAGGTTAGTTAACCTTGTGGTATCTGGTTTGACAGGTTGTGAGGCATATTTAGATGATTTGGTGATTTGCAGTACGACTTGGCACAAACACGTAGGGCAGATAGAAGCACTTTTTCACCACTTGACTGCTGCCAATCTAACAGTGAATTTGGCAAGGTGTGAGTTTGGCCAAGCGACTGTTAAATACCTCGGTAAGGTTGTTGGCCGGGGGCAAGTTCGACCCGTTGACTCCAAGGTGGAGGCTGTTGTACAATTTCCGGTTCCCAGAAACCGCCGGGAGCTGCGGAGATTCTTGGCTATGGTAGGTTACTACCGTAATTTCTGTAGAAACTTCTCTGCTGTTGCCTCGCCGCTGACAGATCTTCTCAGCACTAAAACGGTGTTCAGTTGGACTGAGAAGAGTCAACAGGCATTTGAAAATGTAAAGGCCCTGTTGGTCAGTACGCCTGTTCTTGCTGCTCCCGATTTTACACGTCCATTTAAGCTTGCTGTGGATGCAAGCGACTGTGGTGCTGGTGCAGTTTTGCTCGCAGAGGATGAACAAGGTATTGGTCACCCTGTGTGTTATTTCTCGAGGAAGTTTAACCGACATCAGCGGTTGTATTCCACAATTGAGAAGGAAGCTCTTGCCCTGGTCCTTGCGTTACAGCACTTTGACGTGTATATAGGCTCTTCTTTTCGCCCCCTTCTTGTGCAAACTGAGCACAACCCACTAGTTTTTTTAAATCGCATGCAAAACAGTAATCAGCGCCTCATGCGATGGAGCTTGTTTTTACAAGCTTACGATTTAGACATTCGTCATGTCCGTGGACGGGATAACATTGTTGCTGACGCGTTGTCCAGGACTAGACCATAGACTAGATAATATTCCGTGTGCTTCGAATAACCATTGTCAACTGCTGAGAGGTGAAACCACCGTCTCTCTGGATTTTGGACACGCCAGATTAATCGGTGAGAAACTTGCCTACTCAACGTATTAGTCTGAATACTTAGCAACATTCAGGCTTAACAATACCCTTGTAAATATTAAACTACTTTTCCTTTTCTAACTACCACTGTGTGCTCAACTCTTTTTGTGAAATCGTGATCGTGGCGGTCTAGTGTTACGACTTTGTTCACTTTGTTGTCGAAACATTGGTGGAAATTCGGGACGTGATAAATTGGGGGCTCGTCCGGGATCAAACCGATACTTAGCCATAAGCTTTCGTTAACTACGGTAACGTTAGTGGAAATATTGGGGACCTGTGTGGTGCCGACTTTTGTGTCGTAGCACTGTAATCTTGCTAGTGGCTACTACACTTGTGTGTGTTGTATTACTAGGAGTAATACGTAGCGCTAGCCTTGTTGTTTGTAACGGTGTTATTTTGGTTGTTTGGCTACCACCTTGAGTCCCGCTTGTGGCAAAACTTTGTATCACCTTGTGGACGCTGCTTTGTGTTGCGAAGTAGCGACTGTCTGCCACGTATCACTTGTTGAGCATTTACGTTGTCATTGGCAACAGCACTAGTGGGAGAACTCTACTCTCTTTCGAAACAGCGTTTCGTAGTTACCATGGAGTTTGATCTGGAGGAATTTATTGACGACCCTACACAGGAACAGATAGACAGCTGTAAGAAAGCTGAGCTATTGTCGATCACAAAACATTTAGGCATTGAAGTAACCAGCTCTGAGCAGAGAGAAACGTTCACAGTTAAGGAAAGAGGTAGATTACATGCTGGAGAACAGGATTGCTGAACCTAGTTCAAGTGACTGCAGTGCTTGTTAATAAACCGGATGGCACTTTTCGCTTCTGCACAGATTACCGGAAGGTTAACGCAGTCACTAAACCTGACTGCTAAATTCGATTTGCTAAAAGGTTATTGGCAAGTTCCCCTGTCGGACCGTGCAAAATAAATTTCCGCTTTTGTCACACCAGATAATTTCCTACAGTATTCGGTTATGCCTTTTGGGATGAGGAATGCTCCAGCCACCTTTCAGAGGTTAGTTAACCTTGTGGTATCTGGTTTGACAGGTTGTGAGGCATATTTAGATGATTTGGTGATTTGCAGTACGACTTGGCACAAACACGTAGGGCAGATAGATGCACTTTTTCACCACTTGACTGCTGCCAATCTAACAGTGAATTTGGCAAGGTGTGAGTTTGGCCAAGCGACTGTTAAATACCTCGGTAAGGTTGTTGGCCGGGGGCAAGTTCGACCCGTTGACTCCAAGGTGGAGGCTGTTGTACAATTTCCGGTTCCCAGAAACCGCCGGGAGCTGCGGAGATTCTTGGCTATGGTAGGTTACTACCGTAATTTCTGTAGAAACTTCTCTGCTGTTGCCTCGCCGCTGACAGATCTTCTCAGCACTAAAACGGTGTTCAGTTGGACTGAGAAGAGTCAACAGGCATTTGAAAATGTAAAGGCCCTGTTGGTCAGTACGCCTGTTCTTGCTGCTCCCGATTTTACACGTCCATTTAAGCTTGCTGTGGATGCAAGCGACTGTGGTGCTGGTGCAGTTTTGCTCGCAGAGGATGAACAAGGTATTGGTCACCCTGTGTGTTATTTCTCGAGGAAGTTTAACCGACATCAGCGGTTGTATTCCACAATTGAGAAGGAAGCTCTTGCCCTGGTCCTTGCGTTACAGCACTTTGACGTGTATATAGGCTCTTCTTTTCGCCCCCTTCTTGTGCAAACTGAGCACAACCCACTAGTTTTTTTAAATCGCATGCAAAACAGTAATCAGCGCCTCATGCGATGGAGCTTGTTTTTACAAGCTTATGATTTAGACATTCGTCATGTCCGTGGACGGGATAACATTGTTGCTGACGCGTTGTCCAGGACTAGACCATAGACTAGATAATATTCCGTGTGCTTCGAATAACCATTGTCAACTGCTGAGAGGTGAAACCACCGTCTCTCTGGATTTTGGACACGCCAGATTAATCGGTGAGAAACTTGCCTACTCAACGTATTAGTCTGAATACTTAGCAACATTCAGGCTTAACAATACCCTTGTAAATATTAAACTACTTTTCCTTTTCTAAATACCACTGTGTGCTCAACTCTTTTTGTGAAATCGTGATCGTGGCGGTCTAGTGTTACGACTTTGTTCACTTTGTTGTCGAAACATTGGTGGAAATTCGGGACGTGATAAATTGGGGGCTCGTCCGGGATCAAACCGATACTTAGCCATAAGCTTTCGTTAACTACGGTAACGTTAGTGGAAATATTGGGGACCTGTGTGGTGCCGACTTTTGTGTCGTAGCACTGTAATCTTGCTAGTGGCTACTACACTTGTGTGTGTTGTATTACTAGGAGTAATACGTAGCGCTAGCCTTGTTGTTTGTAACGGTGTTATTTTGGTTGTTTGGCTACCACCTTGAGTCCCGCTTGTGGCAAAACTTTGTATCACCTTGAGGACGCTGCTTTGTGTTGCGAAGTAGCGACTGTCTGCCACGTATCACTTGTTGAGCATTTACGTTGTCATTGGCAACAGTACTAGTGGGAGAACTCTACTCTCTTTCGAAACAGCGTTTCGTAGTTACCATGGAGTTTGATCTGGAGGAATTTATTGACGACCCTACACAGGAACAGATAGACAGCTGTAAGAAAGCTGAGCTATTGTCGATCACAAAACATTTAGGCATTGAAGTAACCAGCTCTGAGCAGAGAGAAACGTTCACAGTTAAGGAAAGAGGTAGATTACATGCTGGAGAACAGGATTGCTGAACCTAGTTCAAGTGACTGCAGTGCTTGTTAATAAACCGGATGGCACTTTTCGCTTCTGCACAGATTACCGGAAGGTTAACGCAGTCTCTAAACCTGACTGCTAAATTCGATTTGCTAAAAGGTTATTGGCAAGTTCCCCTGTCGGACCGTGCAAAATAAATTTCCGCTTTTGTCACACCAGATAATTTCCTACAGTATTCGGTTATGCCTTTTGGGATGAGGAATGCTCCAGCCACCTTTCAGAGGTTAGTTAACCTTGTGGTATCTGGTTTGACAGGTTGTGAGGCATATTTAGATGATTTGGTGATTTGCAGTACGACTTGGCACAAACACGTAGGGCAGATAGAAGCACTTTTTCACCACTTGACTGCTGCCAATCTAACAGTGAATTTGGCAAGGTGTGAGTTTGGCCAAGCGACTGTTAAATACCTCGGTAAGGTTGTTTGCCGGGGGCAAGTTCGACCCGTTGACTCCAAGGTGGAGGCTGTTGTACAATTTCCGGTTCCCAGAAACCGCCGGGAGCTGCGGAGATTCTTGGCTATGGTAGGTTACTACCGTAATTTCTGTAGAAACTTCTCTGCTGTTGCCTCGCCGCTGACAGATCTTCTCAGCACTAAAACGGTGTTCAGTTGGACTGAGAAGAGTCAACAGGCATTTGAAAATGTAAAGGCCCTGTTGGTCAGTACGCCTGTTCTTGCTGCTCCCGATTTTACACGTCCATTTAAGCTTGCTGTGGATGCAAGCGACTGTGGTGCTGGTGCAGTTTTGCTCGCAGAGGATGATCAAGGTATTGGTCACCCTGTGTGTTATTTCTCGAGGAAGTTTAACCGACATCAGCGGTTGTATTCCACAATTGAGAAGGAAGCTCTTGCCCTGGTCCTTGCGTTACAGCACTTTGACGTGTATATAGGCTCTTCTTTTCGCCCCCTTCTTGTGCAAACTGAGCACAACCCACTAGTTTTTTTAAATCGCATGCAAAACAGTAATCAGCGCCTCATGCGATGGAGCTTGTTTTTACAAGCTTACGATTTAGACATTCGTCATGTCCGTGGACGGGATAACATTGTTGCTGACGCGTTGTCCAGGACTAGACCATAGACTAGATAATATTCCGTGTGCTTCGAATAACCATTGTCAACTGCTGAGAGGTGAAACCACCGTCTCTCTGGATTTTGGACACGCCAGATTAATCGGTGAGAAACTTGCCTACTCAACGTATTAGTCTGAATACTTAGCAACATTCAGGCTTAACAATACCCTTGTAAATATTAAACTACTTTTCCTTTTCTAACTACCACTGTGTGCTCAACTCTTTTTGTGAAATCGTGATCGTGGCGGTCTAGTGTTACGACTTTGTTCACTTTGTTGTCGAAACATTGGTGGAAATTCGGGACGTGATAAATTGGGGGCTCGTCCGGGATCAAACCGATACTTAGCCATAAGCTTTCGTTAACTACGGTAACGTTAGTGGAAATATTGGGGACCTGTGTGGTGCCGACTTTTGTGTCGTAGCACTGTAATCTTGCTAGTGGCTACTACACTTGTGTGTGTTGTATTACTAGGAGTAATACGTAGCGCTAGCCTTGTTGTTTGTAACGGTGTTATTTTGGTTGTTTGGCTACCACCTTGAGTCCCGCTTGTGGCAAAACTTTGTATCACCTTGAGGACGCTGCTTTGTGTTGCGAAGTAGCGACTGTCTGCCACGTATCACTTGTTGAGCATTTACGTTGTCATTGGCAACAGCACTAGTGGGAGAACTCTACTCTCTTTCGAAACAGCGTTTCGTAGTTACCATGGAGTTTGATCTGGAGGAATTTATTGACGACCCTACACAGGAACAGATAGACAGCTGTAAGAAAGCTGAGCTATTGTCGATCACAAAACATTTAGGCATTGAAGTAACCAGCTCTGAGCAGAGAGAAACGTTCACAGTTAAGGAAAGAGGTAGATTACATGCTGGAGAACAGGATTGCTGAACCTAGTTCAAGTGACTGCAGTGCTTGTTAATAAACCGGATGGCACTTTTCGCTTCTGCACAGATTACCGGAAGGTTAACGCAGTCACTAAACCTGACTGCTAAATTCGATTTGCTAAAAGGTTATTGGCAAGTTCCCCTGTCGGACCGTGCAAAATAAATTTCCGCTTTTGTCACACCAGATAATTTCCTACAGTATTCGGTTATGCCTTTTGGGATGAGGAATGCTCCAGCCACCTTTCAGAGGTTAGTTAACCTTGTGGTATCTGGTTTGACAGGTTGTGAGGCATATTTAGATGATTTGGTGATTTACAGTACGACTTGGCACAAACACGTAGGGCAGATAGAAGCACTTTTTCACCACTTGACTGCTGCCAATCTAACAGTGAATTTGGCAAGGTGTGAGTTTGGCCAAGCGACTGTTAAATACCTCGGTAAGGTTGTTGGCCGGGGGCAAGTTCGACCCGTTGACTCCAAGGTGGAGGCTGTTGTACAATTTCCGGTTCCCAGAAACCGCCGGGAGCTGCGGAGATTCTTGGCTATGGTAGGTTACTACCGTAATTTCTGTAGAAACTTCTCTGCTGTTGCCTCGCCGCTGACAGATCTTCTCAGCACTAAAACGGTGTTCAGTTGGACTGAGAAGAGTCAACAGGCATTTGAAAATGTAAAGGCCCTGTTGGTCAGTACGCCTGTTCTTGCTGCTCCCGATTTTACACGTCCATTTAAGCTTGCTGTGGATGCAAGCGATTGTGGTGCTGGTGCAGTTTTGCTCGCAGAGGATGAACAAGATATTGGTCACCCTGTGTGTTATTTCTCGAGGAAGTTTAACCGACATCAGCGGTTGTATTCCACAATTGAGAAGGAAGCTCTTGCCCTGGTCCTTGCGTTACAGCACTTTGACGTGTATATAGGCTCTTCTTTTCGCCCCCTTCTTGTGCAAACTGAGCACAACCCACTAGTTTTTTTAAATCGCATGCAAAACAGTAATCAGCGCCTCATGCGATGGAGCTTGTTTTTACAAGCTTACGATTTAGACATTCGTCATGTCCGTGGACGGGATAACATTGTTGCTGACGCGTTGTCCAGGACTAGACCATAGACTAGATAATATTCCGTGTGCTTCGAATAACCATTGTCAACTGCTGAGAGGTGAAACCACCGTCTCTCTGGATTTTGGACACGCCAGATTAATCGGTGAGAAACTTGCCTACTCAACGTATTAGTCTGAATACTTAGCAACATTCAGGCTTAACAATACCCTTGTAAATATTAAACTACTTTTCCTTTTCTAACTACCACTGTGTGCTCAACTCTTTTTGTGAAATCGTGATCGTGGCGGTCTAGTGTTACGACTTTGTTCACTTTGTTGTCGAAACATTGGTGGAAATTCGGGACGTGATAAATTGGGGGCTCGTCCGGGATCAAACCGATACTTAGCCATAAGCTTTCGTTAACTACGGTAACGTTAGTGGAAATATTGGGGACCTGTGTGGTGCCGACTTTTGTGTCGTAGCACTGTAATCTTGCTAGTGGCTACTACACTTGTGTGTGTTGTATTACTAGGAGTAATACGTAGCGCTAGCCTTGTTGTTTGTAACGGTGTTATTTTGGTTGTTTGGCTACCACCTTGAGTCCCGCTTGTGGCAAAACTTTGTATCACCTTGAGGACGCTGCTTTGTGTTGCGAAGTAGCGACTGTCTGCCACGTATCACTTGTTGAGCATTTACGTTGTCATTGGCAACAGCACTAGTGGGAGAACTCTACTCTCTTTCGAAACAGCGTTTCGTAGTTACCATGGAGTTTGATCTGGAGGAATTTATTGACGACCCTACACAGGAACAGATAGACAGCTGTAAGAATGCTGAGCTATTGTCGATCACAAAACATTTAGGCATTGAAGTAACCAGCTCTGAGCAGAGAGAAACGTTCAAAGTTAAGGAAAGAGGTAGATTACATGCTGGAGAACAGGATTGCTGAACCTAGTTCAAGTGACTGCAGTGCTTGTTAATAAACCGGATGGCACTTTTCGCTTCTGCACAGATTACCGGAAGGTTAACGCAGTCACTAAACCTGACTGCTAAATTCGATTTGCTAAAAGGTTATTGGCAAGTTCCCCTGTCGGACCGTGCAAAATAAATTTCCGCTTTTGTCACACCAGATAATTTCCTACAGTATTCGGTTATGCCTTTTGGGATGAGGAATGCTCCAGCCACCTTTCAGAGGTTAGTTAACCTTGTGGTATCTGGTTTGACAGGTTGTGAGGCATATTTAGATGATTTGGTGATTTACAGTACGACTTGGCACAAACACGTAGGGCAGATAGAAGCACTTTTTCACCACTTGACTGCTGCCAATCTAACAGTGAATTTGGCAAGGTGTGAGTTTGGCCAAGCGACTGTTAAATACCTCGGTAAGGTTGTTGGCCGGGGGCAAGTTCGACCCGTTGACTCCAAGGTGGAGGCTGTTGTACAATTTCCGGTTCCCAGAAACCGCCGGGAGCTGCGGAGATTCTTGGCTATGGTAGGTTACTACCGTAATTTCTGTAGAAACTTCTCTGCTGTTGCCTCGCCGCTGACAGATCTTCTCCGCACTAAAACGGTGTTCAGTTGGACTGAGAAGAGTCAACAGGCATTTGAAAATGTAAAGGCCCTGTTGGTCAGTACGCCTGTTCTTGCTGCTCCCGATTTTACACGTCCATTTAAGCTTGCTGTGGATGCAAGCGATTGTGGTGCTGGTGCAGTTTTGCTTGCAGAGGATGAACAAGGTATTGGTCACCCTGTGTGTTATTTCTCGAGGAAGTTTAACCGACATCAGCGGTTGTATTCCACAATTGAGAAGGAAGCTCTTGCCCTGGTCCTTGCGTTACAGCACTTTGACGTGTATATAGGCTCTTCTTTTCGCCCCCTTCTTGTGCAAACTAAGCACAACCCACTAGTTTTTTTAAATCGCATGCAAAACAGTAATCAGCGCCTCATGCGATGGAGCTTGTTTTTACAAGCTTACGATTTAGACATTCGTCATGTCCGTGGACGGGATAACATTGTTGCTGACGCGTTGTCCAGGACTAGACCATAGACTAGATAATATTCCGTGTGCTTCGAATAACCATTGTCAACTGCTGAGAGGTGAAACCACCGTCTCTCTGGATTTTGGACACGCCAGATTAATCGGTGAGAAACTTGCCTACTCAACGTATTAGTCTGAATACTTAGCAACATTCAGGCTTAACAATACCCTTGTAAATATTAAACTACTTTTCCTTTTCTAACTACCACTGTGTGCTCAACTCTTTTTGTGAAATCGTGATCGTGGCGGTCTAGTGTTACGACTTTGTTCACTTTGTTGTCGAAACATTGGTGGAAATTCGGGACGTGATAAATTGGGGGCTCGTCCGGGATCAAACCGATACTTAGCCATAAGCTTTCGTTAACTACGGTAACGTTAGTGGAAATATTGGGGACCTGTGTGGTGCCGACTTTTGTGTCGTAGCACTGTAATCTTGCTAGTGGCTACTACACTTGTGTGTGTTGTATTACTAGGAGTAATACGTAGCGCTAGCCTTGTTGTTTGTAACGGTGTTATTTTGGTTGTTTGGCTACCACCTTGAGTCCCGCTTGTGGCAAAACTTTGTATCACCTTGAGGACGCTGCTTTGTGTTGCGAAGTAGCGACTGTCTGCCACGTATCACTTGTTGAGCATTTACGTTGTCATTGGCAACAGCACTAGTGGGAGAACTCTACTCTCTTTCGAAACAGCGTTTCGTAGTTACCATGGAGTTTGATCTGGAGGAATTTATTGACGACCCTACACAGGAACAGATAGACAGCTGTAAGAAAGCTGAGCTATTGTCGATCACAAAACATTTAGGCATTGAAGTAACCAGCTCTGAGCAGAGAGAAACGTTCACAGTTAAGGAAAGAGGTAGATTACATGCTGGAGAACAGGATTGCTGAACCTAGTTCAAGTGACTGCAGTGCTTGTTAATAAACCGGATGGCACTTTTCGCTTCTGCACAGATTACCGGAAGGTTAACGCAGTCACTAAACCTGACTGCTAAATTCGATTTGCTAAAAGGTTATTGGCAAGTTCCCCTGTCGGACCGTGCAAAATAAATTTCCGCTTTTGTCACACCAGATAATTTCCTACAGTATTCGGTTATGCCTTTTGGGATGAGGAATGCTCCAGCCACCTTTCAGAGGTTAGTTAACCTTGTGGTATCTGGTTTGACAGGTTGTGAGGCATATTTAGATGATTTGGTGATTTACAGTACGACTTGGCACAAACACGTAGGGCAGATAGAAGCACTTTTTCACCACTTGACTGCTGCCAATCTAACAGTGAATTTGGCAAGGTGTGAGTTTGGCCAAGCGACTGTTAAATACCTCGGTAAGGTTGTTGGCCGGGGGCAAGTTCGACCCGTTGACTCCAAGGTGGAGGCTGTTGTACAATTTCCGGTTCCCAGAAACCGCCGGGAGCTGCGGAGATTCTTGGCTATGGTAGGTTACTACCGTAATTTCTGTAGAAACTTCTCTGCTGTTGCCTCGCCGCTGACAGATCTTCTCAGCACTAAAACGGTGTTCAGTTGGACTGAGAAGAGTCAACAGGCATTTGAAAATGTAAAGGCCCTGTTGGTCAGTACGCCTGTTCTTGCTGCTCCCGATTTTACACGTCCATTTAAGCTTGCTGTGGATGCAAGCGATTGTGGTGCTGGTGCAGTTTTGCTTGCAGAGGATGAACAAGGTATTGGTCACCCTGTGTGTTATTTCTCGAGGAAGTTTAACCGACATCAGCGGTTGTATTCCACAATTGAGAAGGAAGCTCTTGCCCTGGTCCTTGCGTTACAGCACTTTGACGTGTATATAGGCTCTTCTTTTCGCCCCCTTCTTGTGCAAACTGAGCACAACCCACTAGTTTTTTTAAATCGCATGCAAAACAGTAATCAGCGCCTCATGCGATGGAGCTTGTTTTTACAAGCTTACGATTTAGACATTCGTCATGTCCGTGGACGGGATAACATTGTTGCTGACGCGTTGTCCAGGACTAGACCATAGACTAGATAATATTCCGTGTGCTTCGAAGAACCATTGTCAACTGCTGAGAGGTGAAACCACCGTCTCTCTGGATTTTGGACACGCCAGATTAATCGGTGAGAAACTTGCCTACTCAACGTATTAGTCTGAATACTTAGCAACATTCAGGCTTAACAATACCCTTGTAAATATTAAACTACTTTTCCTTTTCTAACTACCACTGTGTGCTCAACTCTTTTTGTGAAATCGTGATCGTGGCGGTCTAGTGTTACGACTTTGTTCACTTTGTTGTCGAAACATTGGTGGAAATTCGGGACGTGATAAATTGGGGGCTCGTCCGGGATCAAACCGATACTTAGCCATAAGCTTTCGTTAACTACGGTAACGTTAGTGGAAATATTGGGGACCTGTGTGGTGCCGACTTTTGTGTCGTAGCACTGTAATCTTGCTAGTGGCTACTACACTTGTGTGTGTTGTATTACTAGGAGTAATACGTAGCGCTAGCCTTGTTGTTTGTAACGGTGTTATTTTGGTTGTTTGGCTACCACCTTGAGTCCCGCTTGTGGCAAAACTTTGTATCACCTTGAGGACGCTGCTTTGTGTTGCGAAGTAGCGACTGTCTGCCACGTATCACTTGTTGAGCATTTACGTTGTCATTGGCAACAGCACTAGTGGGAGAACTCTACTCTCTTTCGAAACAGCGTTTCGTAGTTACCATGGAGTTTGATCTGGAGGAATTTATTGACGACCCTACACAGGAACAGATAGACAGCTGTAAGAAAGCTGAGCTATTGTCGATCACAAAACATTTAGGCATTGAAGTAACCAGCTCTGAGCAGAGAGAAACGTTCAAAGTTAAGGAAAGAGGTAGATTACATGCTGGAGAACAGGATTGCTGAACCTAGTTCAAGTGACTGCAGTGCTTGTTAATAAACCGGATGGCACTTTTCGCTTCTGCACAGATTACCGGAAGGTTAACGCAGTCACTAAACCTGACTGCTAAATTCGATTTGCTAAAAGGTTATTGGCAAGTTCCCCTGTCGGACCGTGCAAAATAAATTTCCGCTTTTGTCACACCAGATAATTTCCTACAGTATTCGGTTATGCCTTTTGGGATGAGGAATGCTCCAGCCACCTTTCAGAGGTTAGTTAACCTTGTGGTATCTGGTTTGACAGGTTGTGAGGCATATTTAGATGATTTGGTGATTTACAGTACGACTTGGCACAAACACGTAGGGCAGATAGAAGCACTTTTTCACCACTTGACTGCTGCCAATCTAACAGTGAATTTGGCAAGGTGTGAGTTTGGCCAAGCGACTGTTAAATACCTCGGTAAGGTTGTTGGCCGGGGGCAAGTTCGACCCGTTGACTCCAAGGTGGAGGCTGTTGTACAATTTCCGGTTCCCAGAAACCGCCGGGAGCTGCGGAGATTCTTGGCTATGGTAGGTTACTACCGTAATTTCTGTAGAAACTTCTCTGCTGTTGCCTCGCCGCTGACAGATCTTCTCAGCACTAAAACGGTGTTCAGTTGGACTGAGAAGAGTCAACAGGCATTTGAAAATGTAAAGGCCCTGTTGGTCAGTACGCCTGTTCTTGCTGCTCCCGATTTTACACGTCCATTTAAGCTTGCTGTGGATGCAAGCGATTGTGGTGCTGGTGCAGTTTTGCTTGCAGAGGATGAACAAGGTATTGGTCACCCTGTGTGTTATTTCTCGAGGAAGTTTAACCGACATCAGCGGTTGTATTCCACAATTGAGAAGGAAGCTCTTGCCCTGGTCCTTGCGTTACAGCACTTTGACGTGTATATAGGCTCTTCTTTTCGCCCCCTTCTTGTGCAAACTGAGCACAACCCACTAGTTTTTTTAAATCGCATGCAAAACAGTAATCAGCGCCTCATGCGATGGAGCTTGTTTTTACAAGCTTACGATTTAGACATTCGTCATGTCCGTGGACGGGATAACATTGTTGCTGACGCGTTGTCCAGGACTAGACCATAGACTAGATAATATTCCGTGTGCTTCGAAGAACCATTGTCAACTGCTGAGAGGTGAAACCACCGTCTCTCTGGATTTTGGACACGCCAGATTAATCGGTGAGAAACTTGCCTACTCAACGTATTAGTCTGAATACTTAGCAACATTCAGGCTTAACAATACCCTTGTAAATATTAAACTACTTTTCCTTTTCTAACTACCACTGTGTGCTCAACTCTTTTTGTGAAATCGTGATCGTGGCGGTCTAGTGTTACGACTTTGTTCACTTTGTTGTCGAAACATTGGTGGAAATTCGGGACGTGATAAATTGGGGGCTCGTCCGGGATCAAACCGATACTTAGCCATAAGCTTTCGTTAACTACGGTAACGTTAGTGGAAATATTGGGGACCTGTGTGGTGCCGACTTTTGTGTCGTAGCACTGTAATCTTGCTAGTGGCTACTACACTTGTGTGTGTTGTATTACTAGGAGTAATACGTAGCGCTAGCCTTGTTGTTTGTAACGGTGTTATTTTGGTTGTTTGGCTACCACCTTGAGTCCCGCTTGTGGCAAAACTTTGTATCACCTTGAGGACGCTGCTTTGTGTTGCGAAGTAGCGACTGTCTGCCACGTATCACTTGTTGAGCATTTACGTTGTCATTGGCAACAGCACTAGTGGGAGAACTCTACTCTCTTTCGAAACAGCGTTTCGTAGTTACCATGGAGTTTGATCTGGAGGAATTTATTGACGACCCTACACAGGAACAGATAGACAGCTGTAAGAAAGCTGAGCTATTGTCGATCACAAAACATTTAGGCATTGAAGTAACCAGCTCTGAGCAGAGAGAAACGTTCACAGTTAAGGAAAGAGGTAGATTACATGCTGGAGAACAGGATTGCTGAACCTAGTTCAAGTGACTGCAGTGCTTGTTAATAAACCGGATGGCACTTTTCGCTTCTGCACAGATTACCGGAAGGTTAACGCAGTCACTAAACCTGACTGCTAAATTCGATTTGCTAAAAGGTTATTGGCAAGTTCCCCTGTCGGACCGTGCAAAATAAATTTCCGCTTTTGTCACACCAGATAATTTCCTACAGTATTCGGTTATGCCTTTTGGGATGAGGAATGCTCCAGCCACCTTTCAGAGGTTAGTTAACCTTGTGGTATCTGGTTTGACAGGTTGTGAGGCATATTTAGATGATTTGGTGATTTACAGTACGACTTGGCACAAACACGTAGGGCAGATAGAAGCACTTTTTCACCACTTGACTGCTGCCAATCTAACAGTGAATTTGGCAAGGTGTGAGTTTGGCCAAGCGACTGTTAAATACCTCGGTAAGGTTGTTGGCCGGGGGCAAGTTCGACCCGTTGACTCCAAGGTGGAGGCTGTTGTACAATTTCCGGTTCCCAGAAACCGCCGGGAGCTGCGGAGATTCTTGGCTATGGTAGGTTACTACCGTAATTTCTGTAGAAACTTCTCTGCTGTTGCCTCGCCGCTGACAGATCTTCTCAGCACTAAAACGGTGTTCAGTTGGACTGAGAAGAGTCAACAGGCATTTGAAAATGTAAAGGCCCTGTTGGTCAGTACGCCTGTTCTTGCTGCTCCCGATTTTACACGTCCATTTAAGCTTGCTGTGGATGCAAGCGATTGTGGTGCTGGTGCAGTTTTGCTTGCAGAGGATGAACAAGGTATTGGTCACCCTGTGTGTTATTTCTCGAGGAAGTTTAACCGACATCAGCGGTTGTATTCCACAATTGAGAAGGAAGCTCTTGCCCTGGTCCTTGCGTTACAGCACTTTGACGTGTATATAGGCTCTTCTTTTCGCCCCCTTCTTGTGCAAACTGAGCACAACCCACTAGTTTTTTTAAATCGCATGCAAAACAGTAATCAGCGCCTCATGCGATGGAGCTTGTTTTTACAAGCTTACGATTTAGACATTCGTCATGTCCGTGGACGGGATAACATTGTTGCTGACGCGTTGTCCAGGACTAGACCATAGACTAGATAATATTCCGTGTGCTTCGAAGAACCATTGTCAACTGCTGAGAGGTGAAACCACCGTCTCTCTGGATTTTGGACACGCCAGATTAATCGGTGAGAAACTTGCCTACTCAACGTATTAGTCTGAATACTTAGCAACATTCAGGCTTAACAATACCCTTGTAAATATTAAACTACTTTTCCTTTTCTAACTACCACTGTGTGCTCAACTCTTTTTGTGAAATCGTGATCGTGGCGGTCTAGTGTTACGACTTTGTTCACTTTGTTGTCGAAACATTGGTGGAAATTCGGGACGTGATAAATTGGGGGCTCGTCCGGGATCAAACCGATACTTAGCCATAAGCTTTCGTTAACTACGGTAACGTTAGTGGAAATATTGGGGACCTGTGTGGTGCCGACTTTTGTGTCGTAGCACTGTAATCTTGCTAGTGGCTACTACACTTGTGTGTGTTGTATTACTAGGAGTAATACGTAGCGCTAGCCTTGTTGTTTGTAACGGTGTTATTTTGGTTGTTTGGCTACCACCTTGAGTCCCGCTTGTGGCAAAACTTTGTATCACCTTGAGGACGCTGCTTTGTGTTGCGAAGTAGCGACTGTCTGCCACGTATCACTTGTTGAGCATTTACGTTGTCATTGGCAACAGCACTAGTGGGAGAACTCTACTCTCTTTCGAAACAGCGTTTCGTAGTTACCATGGAGTTTGATCTGGAGGAATTTATTGACGACCCTACACAGGAACAGATAGACAGCTGTAAGAAAGCTGAGCTATTGTCGATCACAAAACATTTAGGCATTGAAGTAACCAGCTCTGAGCAGAGAGAAACGTTCACAGTTAAGGAAAGAGGTAGATTACATGCTGGAGAACAGGATTGCTGAACCTAGTTCAAGTGACTGCAGTGCTTGTTAATAAACCGGATGGCACTTTTCGCTTCTGCACAGATTACCGGAAGGTTAACGCAGTCACTAAACCTGACTGCTAAATTCGATTTGCTAAAAGGTTATTGGCAAGTTCCCCTGTCGGACCGTACAAAATAAATTTCCGCTTTTGTCACACCAGATAATTTCCTACAGTATTCGGTTATGCCTTTTGGGATGAGGAATGCTCCAGCCACCTTTCAGAGGTTAGTTAACCTTGTGGTATCTGGTTTGACAGGTTGTGAGGCATATTTAGATGATTTGGTGATTTGCAGTACGACTTGGCACAAACACGTAGGGCAGATAGATGCACTTTTTCACCACTTGACTGCTGCCAATCTAACAGTGAATTTGGCAAGGTGTGAGTTTGGCCAAGCGACTGTTAAATACCTCGGTAAGGTTGTTGGCCGGGGGCAAGTTCGACCCGTTGACTCCAAGGTGGAGGCTGTTGTACAATTTCCGGTTCCCAGAAACCGCCGGGAGCTGCGGAGATTCTTGGCTATGGTAGGTTACTACCGTAATTTCTGTAGAAACTTCTCTGCTGTTGCCTCGCCGCTGACAGATCTTCTCAGCACTAAAACGGTGTTCAGTTGGACTGAGAAGAGTCAACAGGCATTTGAAAATGTAAAGGCCCTGTTGGTCAGTACGCCTGTTCTTGCTGCTCCCGATTTTACACGTCCATTTAAGCTTGCTGTGGATGCAAGCGATTGTGGTGCTGGTGCAGTTTTGCTTGCAGAGGATGAACAAGGTATTGGTCACCCTGTGTGTTATTTCTCGAGGAAGTTTAACCGACATCAGCGGTTGTATTCCACAATTGAGAAGGAAGCTCTTGCCCTGGTCCTTGCATTACAGCACTTTGACGTGTATATAGGCTCTTCTTTTCGCCCCCTTCTTGTGCAAACTGAGCACAACCCACTAGTTTTTTTAAATCGCATGCAAAACAGTAATCAGCGCCTCATGCGATGGAGCTTGTTTTTACAAGCTTACGATTTAGACATTCGTCATGTCCGTGGACGGGATAACATTGTTGCTGACGCGTTGTCCAGGACTAGACCATAGACTAGATAATATTCCGTGTGCTTCGAATAACCATTGTCAACTGCTGAGAGGTGAAACCACCGTCTCTCTGGATTTTGGACACGCCAGATTAATCGGTGAGAAACTTGCCTACTCAACGTATTAGTCTGAATACTTAGCAACATTCAGGCTTAACAATACCCTTGTAAATATTAAACTACTTTTCCTTTTCTAACTACCACTGTGTGCTCAACTCTTTTTGTGAAATCGTGATCGTGGCGGTCTAGTGTTACGACTTTGTTCACTTTGTTGTCGAAACATTGGTGGAAATTCGGGACGTGATAAATTGGGGGCTCGTCCGGGATCAAACCGATACTTAGCCATAAGCTTTCGTTAACTACGGTAACGTTAGTGGAAATATTGGGGACCTGTGTGGTGCCGACTTTTGTGTCGTAGCACTGTAATCTTGCTAGTGGCTACTACACTTGTGTGTGTTGTATTACTAGGAGTAATACGTAGCGCTAGCCTTGTTGTTTGTAACGGTGTTATTTTGGTTGTTTGGCTACCACCTTGAGTCCCGCTTGTGGCAAAACTTTGTATCACCTTGAGGACGCTGCTTTGTGTTGCGAAGTAGCGACTGTCTGCCACGTATCACTTGTTGAGCATTTACGTTGTCATTGGCAACAGCACTAGTGGGAGAACTCTACTCTCTTTCGAAACAGCGTTTCGTAGTTACCATGGAGTTTGATCTGGAGGAATTTATTGACGACCCTACACAGGAACAGATAGACAGCTGTAAGAAAGCTGAGCTATTGTCGATCACAAAACATTTAGGCATTGAAGTAACCAGCTCTGAGCAGAGAGAAACGTTCACAGTTAAGGAAAGAGGTAGATTACATGCTGGAGAACAGGATTGCTGAACCTAGTTCAAGTGACTGCAGTGCTTGTTAATAAACCGGATGGCACTTTTCGCTTCTGCACAGATTACCGGAAGGTTAACGCAGTCACTAAACCTGACTGCTAAATTCGATTTGCTAAAAGGTTATTGGCAAGTTCCCCTGTCGGACCGTGCAAAATAAATTTCCGCTTTTGTCACACCAGATAATTTCCTACAGTATTCGGTTATGCCTTTTGGGATGAGGAATGCTCCAGCCACCTTTCAGAGGTTAGTTAACCTTGTGGTATCTGGTTTGACAGGTTGTGAGGCATATTTAGATGATTTGGTGATTTGCAGTACGACTTGGCACAAACACGTAGGGCAGATAGATGCACTTTTTCACCACTTGACTGCTGCCAATCTAACAGTGAATTTGGCAAGGTGTGAGTTTGGCCAAGCGACTGTTAAATACCTCGGTAAGGTTGTTGGCCGGGGGCAAGTTCGACCCGTTGACTCCAAGGTGGAGGCTGTTGTACAATTTCCGGTTCCCAGAAACCGCCGGGAGCTGCGGAGATTCTTGGCTATGGTAGGTTACTACCGTAATTTCTGTAGAAACTTCTCTGCTGTTGCCTCGCCGCTGACAGATCTTCTCAGCACTAAAACGGTGTTCAGTTGGACTGAGAAGAGTCAACAGGCATTTGAAAATGTAAAGGCCCTGTTGGTCAGTACGCCTGTTCTTGCTGCTCCCGATTTTACACGTCCATTTAAGCTTGCTGTGGATGCAAGCGACTGTGGTGCTGGTGCAGTTTTGCTCGCAGAGGATGAACAAGGTATTGGTCACCCTGTGTGTTATTTCTCGAGGAAGTTTAACCGACATCAGCGGTTGTATTCCACAATTGAGAAGGAAGCTCTTGCCCTGGTCCTTGCGTTACAGCACTTTGACGTGTATATAGGCTCTTCTTTTCGCCCCCTTCTTGTGCAAACTGAGCACAACCCACTAGTTTTTTTAAATCGCATGCAAAACAGTAATCAGCGCCTCATGCGATGGAGCTTGTTTTTACAAGCTTACGATTTAGACATTCGTCATGTCCGTGGACGGGATAACATTGTTGCTGACGCGTTGTCCAGGACTAGACCATAGACTAGATAATATTCCGTGTGCTTCGAATAACCATTGTCAACTGCTGAGAGGTGAAACCACCGTCTCTCTGGATTTTGGACACGCCAGATTAATCGGTGAGAAACTTGCCTACTCAACGTATTAGTCTGAATACTTAGCAACATTCAGGCTTAACAATACCCTTGTAAATATTAAACTACTTTTCCTTTTCTAACTACCACTGTGTGCTCAACTCTTTTTGTGAAATCGTGATCGTGGCGGTCTAGTGTTACGACTTTGTTCACTTTGTTGTCGAAACATTGGTGGAAATTCGGGACGTGATAAATTGGGGGCTCGTCCGGGATCAAACCGATACTTAGCCATAAGCTTTCGTTAACTACGGTAACGTTAGTGGAAATATTGGGGACCTGTGTGGTGCCGACTTTTGTGTCGTAGCACTGTAATCTTGCTAGTGGCTACTACACTTGTGTGTGTTGTATTACTAGGAGTAATACGTAGCGCTAGCCTTGTTGTTTGTAACGGTGTTATTTTGGTTGTTTGGCTACCACCTTGAGTCCCGCTTGTGGCAAAACTTTGTATCACCTTGAGGACGCTGCTTTGTGTTGCGAAGTAGCGACTGTCTGCCACGTATCACTTGTTGAGCATTTACGTTGTCATTGGCAACAGCACTAGTGGGAGAACTCTACTCTCTTTCGAAACAGCGTTTCGTAGTTACCATGGAGTTTGATCTGGAGGAATTTATTGACGACCCTACACAGGAACAGATAGACAGCTGTAAGAAAGCTGAGCTATTGTCGATCACAAAACATTTAGGCATTGAAGTAACCAGCTCTGAGCAGAGAGAAACGTTCACAGTTAAGGAAAGAGGTAGATTACATGCTGGAGAACAGGATTGCTGAACCTAGTTCAAGTGACTGCAGTGCTTGTTAATAAACCGGATGGCACTTTTCGCTTCTGCACAGATTACCGGAAGGTTAACGCAGTCACTAAACCTGACTGCTAAATTCGATTTGCTAAAAGGTTATTGGCAAGTTCCCCTGTCGGACCGTGCAAAATAAATTTCCGCTTATGTCACACCAGATAATTTCCTACAGTATTCGGTTATGCCTTTTGGGATGAGGAATGCTCCAGCCACCTTTCAGAGGTTAGTTAACCTTGTGGTATCTGGTTTGACAGGTTGTGAGGCATATTTAGATGATTTGGTGATTTGCAGTACGACTTGGCACAAACACGTAGGGCAGATAGATGCACTTTTTCACCACTTGACTGCTGCCAATCTAACAGTGAATTTGGCAAGGTGTGAGTTTGGCCAAGCGACTGTTAAATACCTCGGTAAGGTTGTTGGCCGGGGGCAAGTTCGACCCGTTGACTCCAAGGTGGAGGCTGTTGTACAATTTCCGGTTCCCAGAAACCGCCGGGAGCTGCGGAGATTCTTGGCTATGGTAGGTTACTACCGTAATTTCTGTAGAAACTTCTCTGCTGTTGCCTCGCCGCTGACAGATCTTCTCAGCACTAAAACGGTGTTCAGTTGGACTGAGAAGAGTCAACAGGCATTTGAAAATGTAAAGGCCCTGTTGGTCAGTACGCCTGTTCTTGCTGCTCCCGATTTTACACGTCCATTTAAGCTTGCTGTGGATGCAAGCGATTGTGGTGCTGGTGCAGTTTTGCTCGCAGAGGATGAACAAGATATTGGTCACCCTGTGTGTTATTTCTCGAGGAAGTTTAACCGACATCAGCGGTTGTATTCCACAATTGAGAAGGAAGCTCTTGCCCTGGTCCTTGCGTTACAGCACTTTGACATGTATATAGGCTCTTCTTTTCGCCCCCTTCTTGTGCAAACTGAGCACAACCCACTAGTTTTTTTAAATCGCATGCAAAACAGTAATCAGCGCCTCATGCGATGGAGCTTGTTTTTACAAGCTTACGATTTAGACATTCGTCATGTCCGTGGACGGGATAACATTGTTGCTGACGCGTTGTCCAGGACTAGACCATAGACTAGATAATATTCCGTGTGCTTCGAATAACCATTGTCAACTGCTGAGAGGTGAAACCACCGTCTCTCTGGATTTTGGACACGCCAGATTAATCGGTGAGAAACTTGCCTACTCAACGTATTAGTCTGAATACTTAGCAACATTCAGGCTTAACAATACCCTTGTAAATATTAAACTACTTTTCCTTTTCTAACTACCACTGTGTGCTCAACTCTTTTTGTGAAATCGTGATCGTGGCGGTCTAGTGTTACGACTTTGTTCACTTTGTTGTCGAAACATTGGTGGAAATTCGGGACGTGATAAATTGGGGGCTCGTCCGGGATCAAACCGATACTTAGCCATAAGCTTTCGTTAACTACGGTAACGTTAGTGGAAATATTGGGGACCTGTGTGGTGCCGACTTTTGTGTCGTAGCACTGTAATCTTGCTAGTGGCTACTACACTTGTGTGTGTTGTATTACTAGGAGTAATACGTAGCGCTAGCCTTGTTGTTTGTAACGGTGTTATTTTGGTTGTTTGGCTACCACCTTGAGTCCCGCTTGTGGCAAAACTTTGTATCACCTTGAGGACGCTGCTTTGTGTTGCGAAGTAGCGACTGTCTGCCACGTATCACTTGTTGAGCATTTACGTTGTCATTGGCAACAGCACTAGTGGGAGAACTCTACTCTCTTTCGAAACAGCGTTTCGTAGTTACCATGGAGTTTGATCTGGAGGAATTTATTGACGACCCTACACAGGAACAGATAGACAGCTGTAAGAAAGCTGAGCTATTGTCGATCACAAAACATTTAGGCATTGAAGTAACCAGCTCTGAGCAGAGAGAAACGTTCAAAGTTAAGGAAAGAGGTAGATTACATGCTGGAGAACAGGATTGCTGAACCTAGTTCAAGTGACTGCAGTGCTTGTTAATAAACCGGATGGCACTTTTCGCTTCTGCACAGATTACCGGAAGGTTAACGCAGTCACTAAACCTGACTGCTAAATTCGATTTGCTAAAAGGTTATTGGCAAGTTCCCCTGTCGGACCGTGCAAAATAAATTTCCGCTTTTGTCACACCAGGTAATTTCCTACAGTATTCGGTTATGCCTTTTGGGATGAGGAATGCTCCAGCCACCTTTCAGAGGTTAGTTAACCTTGTGGTATCTGGTTTGACAGGTTGTGAGGCATATTTAGATGATTTGGTGATTTGCAGTACGACTTGGCACAAACACGTAGGGCAGATAGAAGCACTTTTTCACCACTTGACTGCTGCCAATCTAACAGTGAATTTGGCAAGGTGTGAGTTTGGCCAAGCGACTGTTAAATACCTCGGTAAGGTTGTTGGCCGGGGGCAAGTTCGACCCGTTGACTCCAAGGTGGAGGCTGTTGTACAATTTCCGGTTCCCAGAAACCGCCGGGAGCTGCGGAGATTCTTGGCTATGGTAGGTTACTACCGTAATTTCTGTAGAAACTTCTCTGCTGTTGCCTCGCCGCTGACGGATCTTCTCAGCACTAAAACGGTGTTCAGTTGGACTGAGAAGAGTCAACAGGCATTTGAAAATGTAAAGGCCCTGTTGGTCAGTACGCCTGTTCTTGCTGCTCCCGATTTTACACGTCCATTTAAGCTTGCTGTGGATGCAAGCGACTGTGGTGCTGGTGCAGTTTTGCTCGCAGAGGATGAACAAGGTATTGGTCACCCTGTGTGTTATTTCTCGAGGAAGTTTAACCGACATCAGCGGTTGTATTCCACAATTGAGAAGGAAGCTCTTGCCCTGGTCCTTGCGTTACAGCACTTTGACGTGTATATAGGCTCTTCTTTTCGCCCCCTTCTTGTGCAAACTGAGCACAACCCACTAGTTTTTTTAAATCGCATGCAAAACAGTAATCAGCGCCTCATGCGATGGAGCTTGTTTTTACAAGCTTACGATTTAGACATTCGTCATGTCCGTGGACGGGATAACATTGTTGCTGACGCGTTGTCCAGGACTAGACCATAGACTAGATAATATTCCGTGTGCTTCGAATAACCATTGTCAACTGCTGAGAGGTGAAACCACCGTCTCTCTGGATTTTGGACACGCCAGATTAATCGGTGAGAAACTTGCCTACTCAACGTATTAGTCTGAATACTTAGCAACATTCAGGCTTAACAATACCCTTGTAAATATTAAACTACTTTTCCTTTTCTAACTACCACTGTGTGCTCAACTCTTTTTGTGAAATCGTGATCGTGGCGGTCTAGTGTTACGACTTTGTTCACTTTGTTGTCGAAACATTGGTGGAAATTCGGGACGTGATAAATTGGGGGCTCGTCCGGGATCAAACCGATACTTAGCCATAAGCTTTCGTTAACTACGGTAACGTTAGTGGAAATATTGGGGACCTGTGTGGTGCCGACTTTTGTGTCGTAGCACTGTAATCTTGCTAGTGGCTACTACACTTGTGTGTGTTGTATTACTAGGAGTAATACGTAGCGCTAGCCTTGTTGTTTGTAACGGTGTTATTTTGGTTGTTTGGCTACCACCTTGAGTCCCGCTTGTGGCAAAACTTTGTATCACCTTGAGGACGCTGCTTTGTGTTGCGAAGTAGCGACTGTCTGCCACGTATCACTTGTTGAGCATTTACGTTGTCATTGGCAACAGCACTAGTGGGAGAACTCTACTCTCTTTCGAAACAGCGTTTCGTAGTTACCATGGAGTTTGATCTGGAGGAATTTATTGACGACCCTACACAGGAACAGATAGACAGCTGTAAGAAAGCTGAGCTATTGTCGATCACAAAACATTTAGGCATTGAAGTAACCAGCTCTGAGCAGAGAGAAACGTTCACAGTTAAGGAAAGAGGTAGATTACATGCTGGAGAACAGGATTGCTGAACCTAGTTCAAGTGACTGCAGTGCTTGTTAATAAACCGGATGGCACTTTTCGCTTCTGCACAGATTACCGGAAGGTTAACGCAGTCACTAAACCTGACTGCTAAATTCGATTTGCTAAAAGGTTATTGGCAAGTTCCCCTGTCGGACCGTGCAAAATAAATTTCCGCTTATGTCACACCAGATAATTTCCTACAGTATTCGGTTATGCCTTTTGGGATGAGGAATGCTCCAGCCACCTTTCAGAGGTTAGTTAACCTTGTGGTATCTGGTTTGACAGGTTGTGAGGCATATTTAGATGATTTGGTGATTTGCAGTACGACTTGGCACAAACACGTAGGGCAGATAGATGCACTTTTTCACCACTTGACTGCTGCCAATCTAACAGTGAATTTGGCAAGGTGTGAGTTTGGCCAAGCGACTGTTAAATACCTCGGTAAGGTTGTTGGCCGGGGGCAAGTTCGACCCGTTGACTCCAAGGTGGAGGCTGTTGTACAATTTCCGGTTCCCAGAAACCGCCGGGAGCTGCGGAGATTCTTGGCTATGGTAGGTTACTACCGTAATTTCTGTAGAAACTTCTCTGCTGTTGCCTCGCCGCTGACAGATCTTCTCAGCACTAAAACGGTGTTCAGTTGGACTGAGAAGAGTCAACAGGCATTTGAAAATGTAAAGGCCCTGTTGGTCAGTACGCCTGTTCTTGCTGCTCCCGATTTTACACGTCCATTTAAGCTTGCTGTGGATGCAAGCGATTGTGGTGCTGGTGCAGTTTTGCTCGCAGAGGATGAACAAGATATTGGTCACCCTGTGTGTTATTTCTCGAGGAAGTTTAACCGACATCAGCGGTTGTATTCCACAATTGAGAAGGAAGCTCTTGCCCTGGTCCTTGCGTTACAGCACTTTGACATGTATATAGGCTCTTCTTTTCGCCCCCTTCTTGTGCAAACTGAGCACAACCCACTAGTTTTTTTAAATCGCATGCAAAACAGTAATCAGCGCCTCATGCGATGGAGCTTGTTTTTACAAGCTTACGATTTAGACATTCGTCATGTCCGTGGACGGGATAACATTGTTGCTGACGCGTTGTCCAGGACTAGACCATAGACTAGATAATATTCCGTGTGCTTCGAAGAACCATTGTCAACTGCTGAGAGGTGAAACCACCGTCTCTCTGGATTTTGGACACGCCAGATTAATCGGTGAGAAACTTGCCTACTCAACGTATTAGTCTGAATACTTAGCAACATTCAGGCTTAACAATACCCTTGTAAATATTAAACTACTTTTCCTTTTCTAACTACCACTGTGTGCTCAACTCTTTTTGTGAAATCGTGATCGTGGCGGTCTAGTGTTACGACTTTGTTCACTTTGTTGTCGAAACATTGGTGGAAATTCGGGACGTGATAAATTGGGGGCTCGTCCGGGATCAAACCGATACTTAGCCATAAGCTTTCGTTAACTACGGTAACGTTAGTGGAAATATTGGGGACCTGTGTGGTGCCGACTTTTGTGTCGTAGCACTGTAATCTTGCTAGTGGCTACTACACTTGTGTGTGTTGTATTACTAGGAGTAATACGTAGCGCTAGCCTTGTTGTTTGTAACGGTGTTATTTTGGTTGTTTGGCTACCACCTTGAGTCCCGCTTGTGGCAAAACTTTGTATCACCTTGAGGACGCTGCTTTGTGTTGCGAAGTAGCGACTGTCTGCCACGTATCACTTGTTGAGCATTTACGTTGTCATTGGCAACAGCACTAGTGGGAGAACTCTACTCTCTTTCGAAACAGCGTTTCGTAGTTACCATGGAGTTTGATCTGGAGGAATTTATTGACGACCCTACACAGGAACAGATAGACAGCTGTAAGAAAGCTGAGCTATTGTCGATCACAAAACATTTAGGCATTGAAGTAACCAGCTCTGAGCAGAGAGAAACGTTCAAAGTTAAGGAAAGAGGTAGATTACATGCTGGAGAACAGGATTGCTGAACCTAGTTCAAGTGACTGCAGTGCTTGTTAATAAACCGGATGGCACTTTTCGCTTCTGCACAGATTACCGGAAGGTTAACGCAGTCACTAAACCTGACTGCTAAATTCGATTTGCTAAAAGGTTATTGGCAAGTTCCCCTGTCGGACCGTGCAAAATAAATTTCCGCTTTTGTCACACCAGGTAATTTCCTACAGTATTCGGTTATGCCTTTTGGGATGAGGAATGCTCCAGCCACCTTTCAGAGGTTAGTTAACCTTGTGGTATCTGGTTTGACAGGTTGTGAGGCATATTTAGATGATTTGGTGATTTGCAGTACGACTTGGCACAAACACGTAGGGCAGATAGAAGCACTTTTTCACCACTTGACTGCTGCCAATCTAACAGTGAATTTGGCAAGGTGTGAGTTTGGCCAAGCGACTGTTAAATACCTCGGTAAGGTTGTTGGCCGGGGGCAAGTTCGACCCGTTGACTCCAAGGTGGAGGCTGTTGTACAATTTCCGGTTCCCAGAAACCGCCGGGAGCTGCGGAGATTCTTGGCTATGGTAGGTTACTACCGTAATTTCTGTAGAAACTTCTCTGCTGTTGCCTCGCCGCTGACGGATCTTCTCAGCACTAAAACGGTGTTCAGTTGGACTGAGAAGAGTCAACAGGCATTTGAAAATGTAAAGGCCCTGTTGGTCAGTACGCCTGTTCTTGCTGCTCCCGATTTTACACGTCCATTTAAGCTTGCTGTGGATGCAAGCGACTGTGGTGCTGGTGCAGTTTTGCTCGCAGAGGATGAACAAGGTATTGGTCACCCTGTGTGTTATTTCTCGAGGAAGTTTAACCGACATCAGCGGTTGTATTCCACAATTGAGAAGGAAGCTCTTGCCCTGGTCCTTGCGTTACAGCACTTTGACGTGTATATAGGCTCTTCTTTTCGCCCCCTTCTTGTGCAAACTGAGCACAACCCACTAGTTTTTTTAAATCGCATGCAAAACAGTAATCAGCGCCTCATGCGATGGAGCTTGTTTTTACAAGCTTACGATTTAGACATTCGTCATGTCCGTGGACGGGATAACATTGTTGCTGACGCGTTGTCCAGGACTAGACCATAGACTAGATAATATTCCGTGTGCTTCGAATAACCATTGTCAACTGCTGAGAGGTGAAACCACCGTCTCTCTGGATTTTGGACACGCCAGATTAATCGGTGAGAAACTTGCCTACTCAACGTATTAGTCTGAATACTTAGCAACATTCAGGCTTAACAATACCCTTGTAAATATTAAACTACTTTTCCTTTTCTAACTACCACTGTGTGCTCAACTCTTTTTGTGAAATCGTGATCGTGGCGGTCTAGTGTTACGACTTTGTTCACTTTGTTGTCGAAACATTGGTGGAAATTCGGGACGTGATAAATTGGGGGCTCGTCCGGGATCAAACCGATACTTAGCCATAAGCTTTCGTTAACTACGGTAACGTTAGTGGAAATATTGGGGACCTGTGTGGTGCCGACTTTTGTGTCGTAGCACTGTAATCTTGCTAGTGGCTACTACACTTGTGTGTGTTGTATTACTAGGAGTAATACGTAGCGCTAGCCTTGTTGTTTGTAACGGTGTTATTTTGGTTGTTTGGCTACCACCTTGAGTCCCGCTTGTGGCAAAACTTTGTATCACCTTGAGGACGCTGCTTTGTGTTGCGAAGTAGCGACTGTCTGCCACGTATCACTTGTTGAGCATTTACGTTGTCATTGGCAACAGTACTAGTGGGAGAACTCTACTCTCTTTCGAAACAGCGTTTCGTAGTTACCATGGAGTTTGATCTGGAGGAATTTATTGACGACCCTACACAGGAACAGATAGACAGCTGTAAGAAAGCTGAGCTATTGTCGATCACAAAACATTTAGGCATTGAAGTAACCAGCTCTGAGCAGAGAGAAACGTTCACAGTTAAGGAAAGAGGTAGATTACATGCTGGAGAACAGGATTGCTGAACCTAGTTCAAGTGACTGCAGTGCTTGTTAATAAACCGGATGGCACTTTTCGCTTCTGCACAGATTACCGGAAGGTTAACGCAGTCACTAAACCTGACTGCTAAATTCGATTTGCTAAAAGGTTATTGGCAAGTTCCCCTGTCGGACCGTGCAAAATAAATTTCCGCTTTTGTCACACCAGGTAATTTCCTACAGTATTCGGTTATGCCTTTTGGGATGAGGAATGCTCCAGCCACCTTTCAGAGGTTAGTTAACCTTGTGGTATCTGGTTTGACAGGTTGTGAGGCATATTTAGATGATTTGGTGATTTACAGTACGACTTGGCACAAACACGTAGGGCAGATAGAAGCACTTTTTCACCACTTGACTGCTGCCAATCTAACAGTGAATTTGGCAAGGTGTGAGTTTGGCCAAGCGACTGTTAAATACCTCGGTAAGGTTGTTGGCCGGGGGCAAGTTCGACCCGTTGACTCCAAGGTGGAGGCTGTTGTACAATTTCCGGTTCCCAGAAACCGCCGGGAGCTGCGGAGATTCTTGGCTATGGTAGGTTACTACCGTAATTTCTGTAGAAACTTCTCTGCTGTTGCCTCGCCGCTGACAGATCTTCTCAGCACTAAAACGGTGTTCAGTTGGACTGAGAAGAGTCAACAGGCATTTGAAAATGTAAAGGCCCTGTTGGTCAGTACGCCTGTTCTTGCTGCTCCCGATTTTACACGTCCATTTAAGCTTGCTGTGGATGCAAGCGATTGTGGTGCTGGTGCAGTTTTGCTCGCAGAGGATGAACAAGGTATTGGTCACCCTGTGTGTTATTTCTCGAGGAAGTTTAACCGACATCAGCGGTTGTATTCCACAATTGAGAAGGAAGCTCTTGCCCTGGTCCTTGCGTTACAGCACTTTGACGTGTATATAGGCTCTTCTTTTCGCCCCCTTCTTGTGCAAACTGAGCACAACCCACTAGTTTTTTTAAATCGCATGCAAAACAGTAATCAGCGCCTCATGCGATGGAGCTTGTTTTTACAAGCTTACGATTTAGACATTCGTCATGTCCGTGGACGGGATAACATTGTTGCTGACGCGTTGTCCAGGACTAGACCATAGACTAGATAATATTCCGTGTGCTTCGAAGAACCATTGTCAACTGCTGAGAGGTGAAACCACCGTCTCTCTGGATTTTGGACACGCCAGATTAATCGGTGAGAAACTTGCCTACTCAACGTATTAGTCTGAATACTTAGCAACATTCAGGCTTAACAATACCCTTGTAAATATTAAACTACTTTTCCTTTTCTAACTACCACTGTGTGCTCAACTCTTTTTGTGAAATCGTGATCGTGGCGGTCTAGTGTTACGACTTTGTTCACTTTGTTGTCGAAACATTGGTGGAAATTCGGGACGTGATAAATTGGGGGCTCGTCCGGGATCAAACCGATACTTAGCCATAAGCTTTCGTTAACTACGGTAACGTTAGTGGAAATATTGGGGACCTGTGTGGTGCCGACTTTTGTGTCGTAGCACTGTAATCTTGCTAGTGGCTACTACACTTGTGTGTGTTGTATTACTAGGAGTAATACGTAGCGCTAGCCTTGTTGTTTGTAACGGTGTTATTTTGGTTGTTTGGCTACCACCTTGAGTCCCGCTTGTGGCAAAACTTTGTATCACCTTGAGGACGCTGCTTTGTGTTGCGAAGTAGCGACTGTCTGCCACGTATCACTTGTTGAGCATTTACGTTGTCATTGGCAACAGCACTAGTGGGAGAACTCTACTCTCTTTCGAAACAGCGTTTCGTAGTTACCATGGAGTTTGATCTGGAGGAATTTATTGACGACCCTACACAGGAACAGATAGACAGCTGTAAGAAAGCTGAGCTATTGTCGATCACAAAACATTTAGGCATTGAAGTAACCAGCTCTGAGCAGAGAGAAACGTTCAAAGTTAAGGAAAGAGGTAGATTACATGCTGGAGAACAGGATTGCTGAACCTAGTTCAAGTGACTGCAGTGCTTGTTAATAAACCGGATGGCACTTTTCGCTTCTGCACAGATTACCGGAAGGTTAACGCAGTCACTAAACCTGACTGCTAAATTCGATTTGCTAAAAGGTTATTGGCAAGTTCCCCTGTCGGACCGTGCAAAATAAATTTCCGCTTTTGTCACACCAGGTAATTTCCTACAGTATTCGGTTATGCCTTTTGGGATGAGGAATGCTCCAGCCACCTTTCAGAGGTTAGTTAACCTTGTGGTATCTGGTTTGACAGGTTGTGAGGCATATTTAGATGATTTGGTGATTTGCAGTACGACTTGGCACAAACACGTAGGGCAGATAGAAGCACTTTTTCACCACTTGACTGCTGCCAATCTAACAGTGAATTTGGCAAGGTGTGAGTTTGGCCAAGCGACTGTTAAATACCTCGGTAAGGTTGTTGGCCGGGGGCAAGTTCGACCCGTTGACTCCAAGGTGGAGGCTGTTGTACAATTTCCGGTTCCCAGAAACCGCCGGGAGCTGCGGAGATTCTTGGCTATGGTAGGTTACTACCGTAATTTCTGTAGAAACTTCTCTGCTGTTGCCTCGCCGCTGACGGATCTTCTCAGCACTAAAACGGTGTTCAGTTGGACTGAGAAGAGTCAACAGGCATTTGAAAATGTAAAGGCCCTGTTGGTCAGTACGCCTGTTCTTGCTGCTCCCGATTTTACACGTCCATTTAAGCTTGCTGTGGATGCAAGCGACTGTGGTGCTGGTGCAGTTTTGCTCGCAGAGGATGAACAAGGTATTGGTCACCCTGTGTGTTATTTCTCGAGGAAGTTTAACCGACATCAGCGGTTGTATTCCACAATTGAGAAGGAAGCTCTTGCCCTGGTCCTTGCGTTACAGCACTTTGACGTGTATATAGGCTCTTCTTTTCGCCCCCTTCTTGTGCAAACTGAGCACAACCCACTAGTTTTTTTAAATCGCATGCAAAACAGTAATCAGCGCCTCATGCGATGGAGCTTGTTTTTACAAGCTTACGATTTAGACATTCGTCATGTCCGTGGACGGGATAACATTGTTGCTGACGCGTTGTCCAGGACTAGACCATAGACTAGATAATATTCCGTGTGCTTCGAATAACCATTGTCAACTGCTGAGAGGTGAAACCACCGTCTCTCTGGATTTTGGACACGCCAGATTAATCGGTGAGAAACTTGCCTACTCAACGTATTAGTCTGAATACTTAGCAACATTCAGGCTTAACAATACCCTTGTAAATATTAAACTACTTTTCCTTTTCTAACTACCACTGTGTGCTCAACTCTTTTTGTGAAATCGTGATCGTGGCGGTCTAGTGTTACGACTTTGTTCACTTTGTTGTCGAAACATTGGTGGAAATTCGGGACGTGATAAATTGGGGGCTCGTCCGGGATCAAACCGATACTTAGCCATAAGCTTTCGTTAACTACGGTAACGTTAGTGGAAATATTGGGGACCTGTGTGGTGCCGACTTTTGTGTCGTAGCACTGTAATCTTGCTAGTGGCTACTACACTTGTGTGTGTTGTATTACTAGGAGTAATACGTAGCGCTAGCCTTGTTGTTTGTAACGGTGTTATTTTGGTTGTTTGGCTACCACCTTGAGTCCCGCTTGTGGCAAAACTTTGTATCACCTTGAGGACGCTGCTTTGTGTTGCGAAGTAGCGACTGTCTGCCACGTATCACTTGTTGAGCATTTACGTTGTCATTGGCAACAGTACTAGTGGGAGAACTCTACTCTCTTTCGAAACAGCGTTTCGTAGTTACCATGGAGTTTGATCTGGAGGAATTTATTGACGACCCTACACAGGAACAGATAGACAGCTGTAAGAAAGCTGAGCTATTGTCGATCACAAAACATTTAGGCATTGAAGTAACCAGCTCTGAGCAGAGAGAAACGTTCACAGTTAAGGAAAGAGGTAGATTACATGCTGGAGAACAGGATTGCTGAACCTAGTTCAAGTGACTGCAGTGCTTGTTAATAAACCGGATGGCACTTTTCGCTTCTGCACAGATTACCGGAAGGTTAACGCAGTCACTAAACCTGACTGCTAAATTCGATTTGCTAAAAGGTTATTGGCAAGTTCCCCTGTCGGACCGTGCAAAATAAATTTCCGCTTTTGTCACACCAGGTAATTTCCTACAGTATTCGGTTATGCCTTTTGGGATGAGGAATGCTCCAGCCACCTTTCAGAGGTTAGTTAACCTTGTGGTATCTGGTTTGACAGGTTGTGAGGCATATTTAGATGATTTGGTGATTTACAGTACGACTTGGCACAAACACGTAGGGCAGATAGAAGCACTTTTTCACCACTTGACTGCTGCCAATCTAACAGTGAATTTGGCAAGGTGTGAGTTTGGCCAAGCGACTGTTAAATACCTCGGTAAGGTTGTTGGCCGGGGGCAAGTTCGACCCGTTGACTCCAAGGTGGAGGCTGTTGTACAATTTCCGGTTCCCAGAAACCGCCGGGAGCTGCGGAGATTCTTGGCTATGGTAGGTTACTACCGTAATTTCTGTAGAAACTTCTCTGCTGTTGCCTCGCCGCTGACAGATCTTCTCAGCACTAAAACGGTGTTCAGTTGGACTGAGAAGAGTCAACAGGCATTTGAAAATGTAAAGGCCCTGTTGGTCAGTACGCCTGTTCTTGCTGCTCCCGATTTTACACGTCCATTTAAGCTTGCTGTGGATGCAAGCGATTGTGGTGCTGGTGCAGTTTTGCTCGCAGAGGATGAACAAGGTATTGGTCACCCTGTGTGTTATTTCTCGAGGAAGTTTAACCGACATCAGCGGTTGTATTCCACAATTGAGAAGGAAGCTCTTGCCCTGGTCCTTGCGTTACAGCACTTTGACGTGTATATAGGCTCTTCTTTTCGCCCCCTTCTTGTGCAAACTGAGCACAACCCACTAGTTTTTTTAAATCGCATGCAAAACAGTAATCAGCGCCTCATGCGATGGAGCTTGTTTTTACAAGCTTACGATTTAGACATTCGTCATGTCCGTGGACGGGATAACATTGTTGCTGACGCGTTGTCCAGGACTAGACCATAGACTAGATAATATTCCGTGTGCTTCGAAGAACCATTGTCAACTGCTGAGAGGTGAAACCACCGTCTCTCTGGATTTTGGACACGCCAGATTAATCGGTGAGAAACTTGCCTACTCAACGTATTAGTCTGAATACTTAGCAACATTCAGGCTTAACAATACCCTTGTAAATATTAAACTACTTTTCCTTTTCTAACTACCACTGTGTGCTCAACTCTTTTTGTGAAATCGTGATCGTGGCGGTCTAGTGTTACGACTTTGTTCACTTTGTTGTCGAAACATTGGTGGAAATTCGGGACGTGATAAATTGGGGGCTCGTCCGGGATCAAACCGATACTTAGCCATAAGCTTTCGTTAACTACGGTAACGTTAGTGGAAATATTGGGGACCTGTGTGGTGCCGACTTTTGTGTCGTAGCACTGTAATCTTGCTAGTGGCTACTACACTTGTGTGTGTTGTATTACTAGGAGTAATACGTAGCGCTAGCCTTGTTGTTTGTAACGGTGTTATTTTGGTTGTTTGGCTACCACCTTGAGTCCCGCTTGTGGCAAAACTTTGTATCACCTTGAGGACGCTGCTTTGTGTTGCGAAGTAGCGACTGTCTGCCACGTATCACTTGTTGAGCATTTACGTTGTCATTGGCAACAGCACTAGTGGGAGAACTCTACTCTCTTTCGAAACAGCGTTTCGTAGTTACCATGGAGTTTGATCTGGAGGAATTTATTGACGACCCTACACAGGAACAGATAGACAGCTGTAAGAAAGCTGAGCTATTGTCGATCACAAAACATTTAGGCATTGAAGTAACCAGCTCTGAGCAGAGAGAAACGTTCACAGTTAAGGAAAGAGGTAGATTACATGCTGGAGAACAGGATTGCTGAACCTAGTTCAAGTGACTGCAGTGCTTGTTAATAAACCGGATGGCACTTTTCGCTTCTGCACAGATTACCGGAAGGTTAACGCAGTCACTAAACCTGACTGCTAAATTCGATTTGCTAAAAGGTTATTGGCAAGTTCCCCTGTCGGACCGTGCAAAATAAATTTCCGCTTTTGTCACACCAGATAATTTCCTACAGTATTCGGTTATGCCTTTTGGGATGAGGAATGCTCCAGCCACCTTTCAGAGGTTAGTTAACCTTGTGGTATCTGGTTTGACAGGTTGTGAGGCATATTTAGATGATTTGGTGATTTACAGTACGACTTGGCACAAACACGTAGGGCAGATAGAAGCACTTTTTCACCACTTGACTGCTGCCAATCTAACAGTGAATTTGGCAAGGTGTGAGTTTGGCCAAGCGACTGTTAAATACCTCGGTAAGGTTGTTGGCCGGGGGCAAGTTCGACCCGTTGACTCCAAGGTGGAGGCTGTTGTACAATTTCCGGTTCCCAGAAACCGCCGGGAGCTGCGGAGATTCTTGGCTATGGTAGGTTACTACCGTAATTTCTGTAGAAACTTCTCTGCTGTTGCCTCGCCGCTGACAGATCTTCTCAGCACTAAAACGGTGTTCAGTTGGACTGAGAAGAGTCAACAGGCATTTGAAAATGTAAAGGCCCTGTTGGTCAGTACGCCTGTTCTTGCTGCTCCCGATTTTACACGTCCATTTAAGCTTGCTGTGGATGCAAGCGATTGTGGTGCTGGTGCAGTTTTGCTCGCAGAGGATGAACAAGGTATTGGTCACCCTGTGTGTTATTTCTCGAGGAAGTTTAACCGACATCAGCGGTTGTATTCCACAATTGAGAAGGAAGCTCTTGCCCTGGTCCTTGCGTTACAGCACTTTGACGTGTATATAGGCTCTTCTTTTCGCCCCCTTCTTGTGCAAACTGAGCACAACCCACTAGTTTTTTTAAATCGCATGCAAAACAGTAATCAGCGCCTCATGCGATGGAGCTTGTTTTTACAAGCTTACGATTTAGACATTCGTCATGTCCGTGGACGGGATAACATTGTTGCTGACGCGTTGTCCAGGACTAGACCATAGACTAGATAATATTCCGTGTGCTTCGAAGAACCATTGTCAACTGCTGAGAGGTGAAACCACCGTCTCTCTGGATTTTGGACACGCCAGATTAATCGGTGAGAAACTTGCCTACTCAACGTATTAGTCTGAATACTTAGCAACATTCAGGCTTAACAATACCCTTGTAAATATTAAACTACTTTTCCTTTTCTAACTACCACTGTGTGCTCAACTCTTTTTGTGAAATCGTGATCGTGGCGGTCTAGTGTTACGACTTTGTTCACTTTGTTGTCGAAACATTGGTGGAAATTCGGGACGTGATAAATTGGGGGCTCGTCCGGGATCAAACCGATACTTAGCCATAAGCTTTCGTTAACTACGGTAACGTTAGTGGAAATATTGGGGACCTGTGTGGTGCCGACTTTTGTGTCGTAGCACTGTAATCTTGCTAGTGGCTACTACACTTGTGTGTGTTGTATTACTAGGAGTAATACGTAGCGCTAGCCTTGTTGTTTGTAACGGTGTTATTTTGGTTGTTTGGCTACCACCTTGAGTCCCGCTTGTGGCAAAACTTTGTATCACCTTGAGGACGCTGCTTTGTGTTGCGAAGTAGCGACTGTCTGCCACGTATCACTTGTTGAGCATTTACGTTGTCATTGGCAACAGCACTAGTGGGAGAACTCTACTCTCTTTCGAAACAGCGTTTCGTAGTTACCATGGAGTTTGATCTGGAGGAATTTATTGACGACCCTACACAGGAACAGATAGACAGCTGTAAGAAAGCTGAGCTATTGTCGATCACAAAACATTTAGGCATTGAAGTAACCAGCTCTGAGCAGAGAGAAACGTTCAAAGTTAAGGAAAGAGGTAGATTACATGCTGGAGAACAGGATTGCTGAACCTAGTTCAAGTGACTGCAGTGCTTGTTAATAAACCGGATGGCACTTTTCGCTTCTGCACAGATTACCGGAAGGTTAATGCAGTCACTAAACCTGACTGCTAAATTCGATTTGCTAAAAGGTTATTGGCAAGTTCCCCTGTCGGACCGTGCAAAATAAATTTCCGCTTTTGTCACACCAGGTAATTTCCTACAGTATTCGGTTATGCCTTTTGGGATGAGGAATGCTCCAGCCACCTTTCAGAGGTTAGTTAACCTTGTGGTATCTGGTTTGACAGGTTGTGAGGCATATTTAGATGATTTGGTGATTTGCAGTACGACTTGGCACAAACACGTAGGGCAGATAGAAGCACTTTTTCACCACTTGACTGCTGCCAATCTAACAGTGAATTTGGCAAGGTGTGAGTTTGGCCAAGCGACTGTTAAATACCTCGGTAAGGTTGTTGGCCGGGGGCAAGTTCGACCCGTTGACTCCAAGGTGGAGGCTGTTGTACAATTTCCGGTTCCCAGAAACCGCCGGGAGCTGCGGAGATTCTTGGCTATGGTAGGTTACTACCGTAATTTCTGTAGAAACTTCTCTGCTGTTGCCTCGCCGCTGACGGATCTTCTCAGCACTAAAACGGTGTTCAGTTGGACTGAGAAGAGTCAACAGGCATTTGAAAATGTAAAGGCCCTGTTGGTCAGTACGCCTGTTCTTGCTGCTCCCGATTTTACACGTCCATTTAAGCTTGCTGTGGATGCAAGCGACTGTGGTGCTGGTGCAGTTTTGCTCGCAGAGGATGAACAAGGTATTGGTCACCCTGTGTGTTATTTCTCGAGGAAGTTTAACCGACATCAGCGGTTGTATTCCACAATTGAGAAGGAAGCTCTTGCCCTGGTCCTTGCGTTACAGCACTTTGACGTGTATATAGGCTCTTCTTTTCGCCCCCTTCTTGTGCAAACTGAGCACAACCCACTAGTTTTTTTAAATCGCATGCAAAACAGTAATCAGCGCCTCATGCGATGGAGCTTGTTTTTACAAGCTTACGATTTAGACATTCGTCATGTCCGTGGACGGGATAACATTGTTGCTGACGCGTTGTCCAGGACTAGACCATAGACTAGATAATATTCCGTGTGCTTCAAATAACCATTGTCAACTGCTGAGAGGTGAAACCACCGTCTCTCTGGATTTTGGACACGCCAGATTAATCGGTGAGAAACTTGCCTACTCAACGTATTAGTCTGAATACTTAGCAACATTCAGGCTTAACAATACCCTTGTAAATATTAAACTACTTTTCCTTTTCTAACTACCACTGTGTGCTCAACTCTTTTTGTGAAATCGTGATCGTGGCGGTCTAGTGTTACGACTTTGTTCACTTTGTTGTCGAAACATTGGTGGAAATTCGGGACGTGATAAATTGGGGGCTCGTCCGGGATCAAACCGATACTTAGCCATAAGCTTTCGTTAACTACGGTAACGTTAGTGGAAATATTGGGGACCTGTGTGGTGCCGACTTTTGTGTCGTAGCACTGTAATCTTGCTAGTGGCTACTACACTTGTGTGTGTTGTATTACTAGGAGTAATACGTAGCGCTAGCCTTGTTGTTTGTAACGGTGTTATTTTGGTTGTTTGGCTACCACCTTGAGTCCCGCTTGTGGCAAAACTTTGTATCACCTTGAGGACGCTGCTTTGTGTTGCGAAGTAGCGACTGTCTGCCACGTATCACTTGTTGAGCATTTACGTTGTCATTGGCAACAGCACTAGTGGGAGAACTCTACTCTCTTTCGAAACAGCGTTTCGTAGTTACCATGGAGTTTGATCTGGAGGAATTTATTGACGACCCTACACAGGAACAGATAGACAGCTGTAAGAAAGCTGAGCTATTGTCGATCACAAAACATTTAGGCATTGAAGTAACCAGCTCTGAGCAGAGAGAAACGTTCAAAGTTAAGGAAAGAGGTAGATTACATGCTGGAGAACAGGATTGCTGAACCTAGTTCAAGTGACTGCAGTGCTTGTTAATAAACCGGATGGCACTTTTCGCTTCTGCACAGATTACCGGAAGGTTAATGCAGTCACTAAACCTGACTGCTAAATTCGATTTGCTAAAAGGTTATTGGCAAGTTCCCCTGTCGGACCGTGCAAAATAAATTTCCGCTTTTGTCACACCAGGTAATTTCCTACAGTATTCGGTTATGCCTTTTGGGATGAGGAATGCTCCAGCCACCTTTCAGAGGTTAGTTAACCTTGTGGTATCTGGTTTGACAGGTTGTGAGGCATATTTAGATGATTTGGTGATTTGCAGTACGACTTGGCACAAACACGTAGGGCAGATAGAAGCACTTTTTCACCACTTGACTGCTGCCAATCTAACAGTGAATTTGGCAAGGTGTGAGTTTGGCCAAGCGACTGTTAAATACCTCGGTAAGGTTGTTGGCCGGGGGCAAGTTCGACCCGTTGACTCCAAGGTGGAGGCTGTTGTACAATTTCCGGTTCCCAGAAACCGCCGGGAGCTGCGGAGATTCTTGGCTATGGTAGGTTACTACCGTAATTTCTGTAGAAACTTCTCTGCTGTTGCCTCGCCGCTGACGGATCTTCTCAGCACTAAAACGGTGTTCAGTTGGACTGAGAAGAGTCAACAGGCATTTGAAAATGTAAAGGCCCTGTTGGTCAGTACGCCTGTTCTTGCTGCTCCCGATTTTACACGTCCATTTAAGCTTGCTGTGGATGCAAGCGACTGTGGTGCTGGTGCAGTTTTGCTCGCAGAGGATGAACAAGGTATTGGTCACCCTGTGTGTTATTTCTCGAGGAAGTTTAACCGACATCAGCGGTTGTATTCCACAATTGAGAAGGAAGCTCTTGCCCTGGTCCTTGCGTTACAGCACTTTGACGTGTATATAGGCTCTTCTTTTCGCCCCCTTCTTGTGCAAACTGAGCACAACCCACTAGTTTTTTTAAATCGCATGCAAAACAGTAATCAGCGCCTCATGCGATGGAGCTTGTTTTTACAAGCTTACGATTTAGACATTCGTCATGTCCGTGGACGGGATAACATTGTTGCTGACGCGTTGTCCAGGACTAGACCATAGACTAGATAATATTCCGTGTGCTTCAAATAACCATTGTCAACTGCTGAGAGGTGAAACCACCGTCTCTCTGGATTTTGGACACGCCAGATTAATCAGTGAGAAACTTGCCTACTCAACGTATTAGTCTGAATACTTAGCAACATTCAGGCTTAACAATACCCTTGTAAATATTAAACTACTTTTCCTTTTCTAACTACCACTGTGTGCTCAACTCTTTTTGTGAAATCGTGATCGTGGCGGTCTAGTGTTACGACTTTGTTCACTTTGTTGTCGAAACATTGGTGGAAATTCGGGACGTGATAAATTGGGGGCTCGTCCGGGATCAAACCGATACTTAGCCATAAGCTTTCGTTAACTACGGTAACGTTAGTGGAAATATTGGGGACCTGTGTGGTGCCGACTTTTGTGTCGTAGCACTGTAATCTTGCTAGTGGCTACTACACTTGTGTGTGTTGTATTACTAGGAGTAATACGTAGCGCTAGCCTTGTTGTTTGTAACGGTGTTATTTTGGTTGTTTGGCTACCACCTTGAGTCCCGCTTGTGGCAAAACTTTGTATCACCTTGAGGACGCTGCTTTGTGTTGCGAAGTAGCGACTGTCTGCCACGTATCACTTGTTGAGCATTTACGTTGTCATTGGCAACAGTACTAGTGGGAGAACTCTACTCTCTTTCGAAACAGCGTTTCGTAGTTACCATGGAGTTTGATCTGGAGGAATTTATTGACGACCCTACACAGGAACAGATAGACAGCTGTAAGAAAGCTGAGCTATTGTCGATCACAAAACATTTAGGCATTGAAGTAACCAGCTCTGAGCAGAGAGAAACGTTCACAGTTAAGGAAAGAGGTAGATTACATGCTGGAGAACAGGATTTCTGAACCTAGTTCAAGTGGCTGCAGTGCTTGTTAATAAACCGGATGGCACTTTTCGCTTCTGCACAGATTACCGGAAGGTTAACGCAGTCACTAAACCTGACTGCTAAATTCGATTTGCTAAAAGGTTATTGGCAAGTTCCCCTGTCGGACCGTGCAAAATAAATTTCCGCTTTTGTCACACCAGGTAATTTCCTACAGTATTCGGTTATGCCTTTTGGGATGAGGAATGCTCCAGCCACCTTTCAGAGGTTAGTTAACCTTGTGGTATCTGGTTTGACAGGTTGTGAGGCATATTTAGATGATTTGGTGATTTGCAGTACGACTTGGCACAAACACGTAGGGCAGATAGAAGCACTTTTTCACCACTTGACTGCTGCCAATCTAACAGTGAATTTGGCAAGGTGTGAGTTTGGCCAAGCGACTGTTAAATACCTCGGTAAGGTTGTTGGCCGGGGGCAAGTTCGACCCGTTGACTCCAAGGTGGAGGCTGTTGTACAATTTCCGGTTCCCAGAAACCGCCGGGAGCTGCGGAGATTCTTGGCTATGGTAGGTTACTACCGTAATTTCTGTAGAAACTTCTCTGCTGTTGCCTCGCCGCTGACGGATCTTCTCAGCACTAAAACGGTGTTCAGTTGGACTGAGAAGAGTCAACAGGCATTTGAAAATGTAAAGGCCCTGTTGGTCAGTACGCCTGTTCTTGCTGCTCCCGATTTTACACGTCCATTTAAGCTTGCTGTGGATGCAAGCGACTGTGGTGCTGGTGCAGTTTTGCTCGCAGAGGATGAACAAGGTATTGGTCACCCTGTGTGTTATTTCTCGAGGAAGTTTAACCGACATCAGCGGTTGTATTCCACAATTGAGAAGGAAGCTCTTGCCCTGGTCCTTGCGTTACAGCACTTTGACGTGTATATAGGCTCTTCTTTTCGCCCCCTTCTTGTGCAAACTGAGCACAACCCACTAGTTTTTTTAAATCGCATGCAAAACAGTAATCAGCGCCTCATGCGATGGAGCTTGTTTTTACAAGCTTACGATTTAGACATTCGTCATGTCCGTGGACGGGATAACATTGTTGCTGACGCGTTGTCCAGGACTAGACCATAGACTAGATAATATTCCGTGTGCTTCAAATAACCATTGTCAACTGCTGAGAGGTGAAACCACCGTCTCTCTGGATTTTGGACACGCCAGATTAATCGGTGAGAAACTTGCCTACTCAACGTATTAGTCTGAATACTTAGCAACATTCAGGCTTAACAATACCCTTGTAAATATTAAACTACTTTTCCTTTTCTAACTACCACTGTGTGCTCAACTCTTTTTGTGAAATCGTGATCGTGGCGGTCTAGTGTTACGACTTTGTTCACTTTGTTGTCGAAACATTGGTGGAAATTCGGGACGTGATAAATTGGGGGCTCGTCCGGGATCAAACCGATACTTAGCCATAAGCTTTCGTTAACTACGGTAACGTTAGTGGAAATATTGGGGACCTGTGTGGTGCCGACTTTTGTGTCGTAGCACTGTAATCTTGCTAGTGGCTACTACACTTGTGTGTGTTGTATTACTAGGAGTAATACGTAGCGCTAGCCTTGTTGTTTGTAACGGTGTTATTTTGGTTGTTTGGCTACCACCTTGAGTCCCGCTTGTGGCAAAACTTTGTATCACCTTGAGGACGCTGCTTTGTGTTGCGAAGTAGCGACTGTCTGCCACGTATCACTTGTTGAGCATTTACGTTGTCATTGGCAACAGCACTAGTGGGAGAACTCTACTCTCTTTCGAAACAGCGTTTCGTAGTTACCATGGAGTTTGATCTGGAGGAATTTATTGACGACCCTACACAGGAACAGATAGACAGCTGTAAGAAAGCTGAGCTATTGTCGATCACAAAACATTTAGGCATTGAAGTAACCAGCTCTGAGCAGAGAGAAACGTTCAAAGTTAAGGAAAGAGGTAGATTACATGCTGGAGAACAGGATTGCTGAACCTAGTTCAAGTGACTGCAGTGCTTGTTAATAAACCGGATGGCACTTTTCGCTTCTGCACAGATTACCGGAAGGTTAATGCAGTCACTAAACCTGACTGCTAAATTCGATTTGCTAAAAGGTTATTGGCAAGTTCCCCTGTCGGACCGTGCAAAATAAATTTCCGCTTTTGTCACACCAGGTAATTTCCTACAGTATTCGGTTATGCCTTTTGGGATGAGGAATGCTCCAGCCACCTTTCAGAGGTTAGTTAACCTTGTGGTATCTGGTTTGACAGGTTGTGAGGCATATTTAGATGATTTGGTGATTTGCAGTACGACTTGGCACAAACACGTAGGGCAGATAGAAGCACTTTTTCACCACTTGACTGCTGCCAATCTAACAGTGAATTTGGCAAGGTGTGAGTTTGGCCAAGCGACTGTTAAATACCTCGGTAAGGTTGTTGGCCGGGGGCAAGTTCGACCCGTTGACTCCAAGGTGGAGGCTGTTGTACAATTTCCGGTTCCCAGAAACCGCCGGGAGCTGCGGAGATTCTTGGCTATGGTAGGTTACTACCGTAATTTCTGTAGAAACTTCTCTGCTGTTGCCTCGCCGCTGACGGATCTTCTCAGCACTAAAACGGTGTTCAGTTGGACTGAGAAGAGTCAACAGGCATTTGAAAATGTAAAGGCCCTGTTGGTCAGTACGCCTGTTCTTGCTGCTCCCGATTTTACACGTCCATTTAAGCTTGCTGTGGATGCAAGCGACTGTGGTGCTGGTGCAGTTTTGCTCGCAGAGGATGAACAAGGTATTGGTCACCCTGTGTGTTATTTCTCGAGGAAGTTTAACCGACATCAGCGGTTGTATTCCACAATTGAGAAGGAAGCTCTTGCCCTGGTCCTTGCGTTACAGCACTTTGACGTGTATATAGGCTCTTCTTTTCGCCCCCTTCTTGTGCAAACTGAGCACAACCCACTAGTTTTTTTAAATCGCATGCAAAACAGTAATCAGCGCCTCATGCGATGGAGCTTGTTTTTACAAGCTTACGATTTAGACATTCGTCATGTCCGTGGACGGGATAACATTGTTGCTGACGCGTTGTCCAGGACTAGACCATAGACTAGATAATATTCCGTGTGCTTCAAATAACCATTGTCAACTGCTGAGAGGTGAAACCACCGTCTCTCTGGATTTTGGACACGCCAGATTAATCGGTGAGAAACTTGCCTACTCAACGTATTAGTCTGAATACTTAGCAACATTCAGGCTTAACAATACCCTTGTAAATATTAAACTACTTTTCCTTTTCTAACTACCACTGTGTGCTCAACTCTTTTTGTGAAATCGTGATCGTGGCGGTCTAGTGTTACGACTTTGTTCACTTTGTTGTCGAAACATTGGTGGAAATTCGGGACGTGATAAATTGGGGGCTCGTCCGGGATCAAACCGATACTTAGCCATAAGCTTTCGTTAACTACGGTAACGTTAGTGGAAATATTGGGGACCTGTGTGGTGCCGACTTTTGTGTCGTAGCACTGTAATCTTGCTAGTGGCTACTACACTTGTGTGTGTTGTATTACTAGGAGTAATACGTAGCGCTAGCCTTGTTGTTTGTAACGGTGTTATTTTGGTTGTTTGGCTACCACCTTGAGTCCCGCTTGTGGCAAAACTTTGTATCACCTTGAGGACGCTGCTTTGTGTTGCGAAGTAGCGACTGTCTGCCATGTATCACTTGTTGAGCATTTACGTTGTCATTGGCAACAGTACTAGTGGGAGAACTCTACTCTCTTTCGAAACAGCGTTTCGTAGTTACCATGGAGTTTGATCTGGAGGAATTTATTGACGACCCTACACAGGAACAGATAGACAGCTGTAAGAAAGCTGAGCTATTGTCGATCACAAAACATTTAGGCATTGAAGTAACCAGCTCTGAGCAGAGAGAAACGTTCACAGTTAAGGAAAGAGGTAGATTACATGCTGGAGAACAGGATTGCTGAACCTAGTTCAAGTGACTGCAGTGCTTGTTAATAAACCGGATGGCACTTTTCGCTTCTGCACAGATTACCGGAAGGTTAACGCAGTCACTAAACCTGACTGCTAAATTCGATTTGCTAAAAGGTTATTGGCAAGTTCCCCTGTCGGACCGTGCAAAATAAATTTCCGCTTTTGTCACACCAGATAATTTCCTACAGTATTCGGTTATGCCTTTTGGGATGAGGAATGCTCCAGCCACCTTTCAGAGGTTAGTTAACCTTGTGGTATCTGGTTTGACAGGTTGTGAGGCATATTTAGATGATTTGGTGATTTGCAGTACGACTTGGCACAAACACGTAGGGCAGATAGAAGCACTTTTTCACCACTTGACTGCTGCCAATCTAACAGTGAATTTGGCAAGGTGTGAGTTTGGCCAAGCGACTGTTAAATACCTCGGTAAGGTTGTTGGCCGGGGGCAAGTTCGACCCGTTGACTCCAAGGTGGAGGCTGTTGTACAATTTCCGGTTCCCAGAAACCGCCGGGAGCTGCGGAGATTCTTGGCTATGGTAGGTTACTACCGTAATTTCTGTAGAAACTTCTCTGCTGTTGCCTCGCCGCTGACAGATCTTCTCAGCACTAAAACGGTGTTCAGTTGGACTGAGAAGAGTCAACAGGCATTTGAAAATGTAAAGGCCCTGTTGGTCAGTACGCCTGTTCTTGCTGCTCCCGATTTTACACGTCCATTTAAGCTTGCTGTGGATGCAAGCGACTGTGGTGCTGGTGCAGTTTTGCTCGCAGAGGATGAACAAGGTATTGGTCACCCTGTGTGTTATTTCTCGAGGAAGTTTAACCGACATCAGCGGTTGTATTCCACAATTGAGAAGGAAGCTCTTGCCCTGGTCCTTGCGTTACAGCACTTTGACGTGTATATAGGCTCTTCTTTTCGCCCCCTTCTTGTGCAAACTGAGCACAACCCACTAGTTTTTTTAAATCGCATGCAAAACAGTAATCAGCGCCTCATGCGATGGAGCTTGTTTTTACAAGCTTACGATTTAGACATTCGTCATGTCCGTGGACGGGATAACATTGTTGCTGACGCGTTGTCCAGGACTAGACCATAGACTAGATAATATTCCGTGTGCTTCGAATAACCATTGTCAACTGCTGAGAGGTGAAACCACCGTCTCTCTGGATTTTGGACACGCCAGATTAATCAGTGAGAAACTTGCCTACTCAACGTATTAGTCTGAATACTTAGCAACATTCAGGCTTAACAATACCCTTGTAAATATTAAACTACTTTTCCTTTTCTAACTACCACTGTGTGCTCAACTCTTTTTGTGAAATCGTGATCGTGGCGGTCTAGTGTTACGACTTTGTTCACTTTGTTGTCGAAACATTGGTGGAAATTCGGGACGTGATAAATTGGGGGCTCGTCCGGGATCAAACCGATACTTAGCCATAAGCTTTCGTTAACTACGGTAACGTTAGTGGAAATATTGGGGACCTGTGTGGTGCCGACTTTTGTGTCGTAGCACTGTAATCTTGCTAGTGGCTACTACACTTGTGTGTGTTGTATTACTAGGAGTAATACGTAGCGCTAGCCTTGTTGTTTGTAACGGTGTTATTTTGGTTGTTTGGCTACCACCTTGAGTCCCGCTTGTGGCAAAACTTTGTATCACCTTGAGGACGCTGCTTTGTGTTGCGAAGTAGCGACTGTCTGCCACGTATCACTTGTTGAGCATTTACGTTGTCATTGGCAACAGTACTAGTGGGAGAACTCTACTCTCTTTCGAAACAGCGTTTCGTAGTTACCATGGAGTTTGATCTGGAGGAATTTATTGACGACCCTACACAGGAACAGATAGACAGCTGTAAGAAAGCTGAGCTATTGTCGATCACAAAACATTTAGGCATTGAAGTAACCAGCTCTGAGCAGAGAGAAACGTTCACAGTTAAGGAAAGAGGTAGATTACATGCTGGAGAACAGGATTTCTGAACCTAGTTCAAGTGGCTGCAGTGCTTGTTAATAAACCGGATGGCACTTTTCGCTTCTGCACAGATTACCGGAAGGTTAACGCAGTCACTAAACCTGACTGCTAAATTCGATTTGCTAAAAGGTTATTGGCAAGTTCCCCTGTCGGACCGTGCAAAATAAATTTCCGCTTTTGTCACACCAGGTAATTTCCTACAGTATTCGGTTATGCCTTTTGGGATGAGGAATGCTCCAGCCACCTTTCAGAGGTTAGTTAACCTTGTGGTATCTGGTTTGACAGGTTGTGAGGCATATTTAGATGATTTGGTGATTTGCAGTACGACTTGGCACAAACACGTAGGGCAGATAGAAGCACTTTTTCACCACTTGACTGCTGCCAATCTAACAGTGAATTTGGCAAGGTGTGAGTTTGGCCAAGCGACTGTTAAATACCTCGGTAAGGTTGTTGGCCGGGGGCAAGTTCGACCCGTTGACTCCAAGGTGGAGGCTGTTGTACAATTTCCGGTTCCCAGAAACCGCCGGGAGCTGCGGAGATTCTTGGCTATGGTAGGTTACTACCGTAATTTCTGTAGAAACTTCTCTGCTGTTGCCTCGCCGCTGACGGATCTTCTCAGCACTAAAACGGTGTTCAGTTGGACTGAGAAGAGTCAACAGGCATTTGAAAATGTAAAGGCCCTGTTGGTCAGTACGCCTGTTCTTGCTGCTCCCGATTTTACACGTCCATTTAAGCTTGCTGTGGATGCAAGCGACTGTGGTGCTGGTGCAGTTTTGCTCGCAGAGGATGAACAAGGTATTGGTCACCCTGTGTGTTATTTCTCGAGGAAGTTTAACCGACATCAGCGGTTGTATTCCACAATTGAGAAGGAAGCTCTTGCCCTGGTCCTTGCGTTACAGCACTTTGACGTGTATATAGGCTCTTCTTTTCGCCCCCTTCTTGTGCAAACTGAGCACAACCCACTAGTTTTTTTAAATCGCATGCAAAACAGTAATCAGCGCCTCATGCGATGGAGCTTGTTTTTACAAGCTTACGATTTAGACATTCGTCATGTCCGTGGACGGGATAACATTGTTGCTGACGCGTTGTCCAGGACTAGACCATAGACTAGATAATATTCCGTGTGCTTCGAATAACCATTGTCAACTGCTGAGAGGTGAAACCACCGTCTCTCTGGATTTTGGACACGCCAGATTAATCGGTGAGAAACTTGCCTACTCAACGTATTAGTCTGAATACTTAGCAACATTCAGGCTTAACAATACCCTTGTAAATATTAAACTACTTTTCCTTTTCTAACTACCACTGTGTGCTCAACTCTTTTTGTGAAATCGTGATCGTGGCGGTCTAGTGTTACGACTTTGTTCACTTTGTTGTCGAAACATTGGTGGAAATTCGGGACGTGATAAATTGGGGGCTCGTCCGGGATCAAACCGATACTTAGCCATAAGCTTTCGTTAACTACGGTAACGTTAGTGGAAATATTGGGGACCTGTGTGGTGCCGACTTTTGTGTCGTAGCACTGTAATCTTGCTAGTGGCTACTACACTTGTGTGTGTTGTATTACTAGGAGTAATACGTAGCGCTAGCCTTGTTGTTTGTAACGGTGTTATTTTGGTTGTTTGGCTACCACCTTGAGTCCCGCTTGTGGCAAAACTTTGTATCACCTTGAGGACGCTGCTTTGTGTTGCGAAGTAGCGACTGTCTGCCACGTATCACTTGTTGAGCATTTACGTTGTCATTGGCAACAGTACTAGTGGGAGAACTCTACTCTCTTTCGAAACAGCGTTTCGTAGTTACCATGGAGTTTGATCTGGAGGAATTTATTGACGACCCTACACAGGAACAGATAGACAGCTGTAAGAAAGCTGAGCTATTGTCGATCACAAAACATTTAGGCATTGAAGTAACCAGCTCTGAGCAGAGAGAAACGTTCACAGTTAAGGAAAGAGGTAGATTACATGCTGGAGAACAGGATTTCTGAACCTAGTTCAAGTGACTGCAGTGCTTGTTAATAAACCGGATGGCACTTTTCGCTTCTGCACAGATTACCGGAAGGTTAACGCAGTCACTAAACCTGACTGCTAAATTCGATTTGCTAAAAGGTTATTGGCAAGTTCCCCTGTCGGACCGTGCAAAATAAATTTCCGCTTTTGTCACACCAGGTAATTTCCTACAGTATTCGGTTATGCCTTTTGGGATGAGGAATGCTCCAGCCACCTTTCAGAGGTTAGTTAACCTTGTGGTATCTGGTTTGACAGGTTGTGAGGCATATTTAGATGATTTGGTGATTTGCAGTACGACTTGGCACAAACACGTAGGGCAGATAGAAGCACTTTTTCACCACTTGACTGCTGCCAATCTAACAGTGAATTTGGCAAGGTGTGAGTTTGGCCAAGCGACTGTTAAATACCTCGGTAAGGTTGTTGGCCGGGGGCAAGTTCGACCCGTTGACTCCAAGGTGGAGGCTGTTGTACAATTTCCGGTTCCCAGAAACCGCCGGGAGCTGCGGAGATTCTTGGCTATGGTAGGTTACTACCGTAATTTCTGTAGAAACTTCTCTGCTGTTGCCTCGCCGCTGACAGATCTTCTCAGCACTAAAACGGTGTTCAGTTGGACTGAGAAGAGTCAACAGGCATTTGAAAATGTAAAGGCCCTGTTGGTCAGTACGCCTGTTCTTGCTGCTCCCGATTTTACACGTCCATTTAAGCTTGCTGTGGATGCAAGCGATTGTGGTGCTGGTGCAGTTTTGCTCGCAGAGGATGAACAAGGTATTGGTCACCCTGTGTGTTATTTCTCGAGGAAGTTTAACCGACATCAGCGGTTGTATTCCACAATTGAGAAGGAAGCTCTTGCCCTGGTCATTGCGTTACAGCACTTTGACGTGTATATAGGCTCTTCTTTTCGCCCCCTTCTTGTGCAAACTGAGCACAACCCACTAGTTTTTTTAAATCGCATGCAAAACAGTAATCAGCGCCTCATGCGATGGAGCTTGTTTTTACAAGCTTACGATTTAGACATTCGTCATGTCCGTGGACGGGATAACATTGTTGCTGACGCGTTGTCCAGGACTAGACCATAGACTAGATAATATTCCGTGTGCTTCGAAGAACCATTGTCAACTGCTGAGAGGTGAAACCACCGTCTCTCTGGATTTTGGACACGCCAGATTAATCGGTGAGAAACTTGCCTACTCAACGTATTAGTCTGAATACTTAGCAACATTCAGGCTTAACAATACCCTTGTAAATATTAAACTACTTTTCCTTTTCTAACTACCACTGTGTGCTCAACTCTTTTTGTGAAATCGTGATCGTGGCGGTCTAGTGTTACGACTTTGTTCACTTTGTTGTCGAAACATTGGTGGAAATTCGGGACGTGATAAATTGGGGGCTCGTCCGGGATCAAACCGATACTTAGCCATAAGCTTTCGTTAACTACGGTAACGTTAGTGGAAATATTGGGGACCTGTGTGGTGCCGACTTTTGTGTCGTAGCACTGTAATCTTGCTAGTGGCTACTACACTTGTGTGTGTTGTATTACTAGGAGTAATACGTAGCGCTAGCCTTGTTGTTTGTAACGGTGTTATTTTGGTTGTTTGGCTACCACCTTGAGTCCCGCTTGTGGCAAAACTTTGTATCACCTTGAGGACGCTGCTTTGTGTTGCGAAGTAGCGACTGTCTGCCACGTATCACTTGTTGAGCATTTACGTTGTCATTGGCAACAGTACTAGTGGGAGAACTCTACTCTCTTTCGAAACAGCGTTTCGTAGTTACCATTGAGTTTGATCTGGAGGAATTTATTGACGACCCTACACAGGAACAGATAGACAGCTGTAAGAAAGCTGAGCTATTCTCGATCACAAAACATTTAGGCATTGAAGTAACCAGCTCTGAGCAGAGAGAAACGTTCACAGTTAAGGAAAGAGGTAGATTACATGCTGGAGAACAGGATTGCTGAACCTAGTTCAAGTGACTGCAGTGCTTGTTAATAAACCGGATGGCACTTTTCGCTTCTGCACAGATTACCGGAAGGTTAACGCAGTCACTAAACCTGACTGCTAAATTCGATTTGCTAAAAGGTTATTGGCAAGTTCCCCTGTCGGACCGTGCAAAATAAATTTCCGCTTTTGTCACACCAGGTAATTTCCTACAGTATTCGGTTATGCCTTTTGGGATGAGGAATGCTCCAGCCACCTTTCAGAGGTTAGTTAACCTTGTGGTATCTGGTTTGACAGGTTGTGAGGCATATTTAGATGATTTGGTGATTTGCAGTACGACTTGGCACAAACACGTAGGGCAGATAGAAGCACTTTTTCACCACTTGACTGCTGCCAATCTAACAGTGAATTTGGCAAGGTGTGAGTTTGGCCAAGCGACTGTTAAATACCTCGGTAAGGTTGTTGGCCGGGGGCAAGTTCGACCCGTTGACTCCAAGGTGGAGGCTGTTGTACAATTTCCGGTTCCCAGAAACCGCCGGGAGCTGCGGAGATTCTTGGCTATGGTAGGTTACTACCGTAATTTCTGTAGAAACTTCTCTGCTGTTGCCTCGCCGCTGACGGATCTTCTCAGCACTAAAACGGTGTTCAGTTGGACTGAGAAGAGTCAACAGGCATTTGAAAATGTAAAGGCCCTGTTGGTCAGTACGCCTGTTCTTGCTGCTCCCGATTTTACACGTCCATTTAAGCTTGCTGTGGATGCAAGCGACTGTGGTGCTGGTGCAGTTTTGCTCGCAGAGGATGAACAAGGTATTGGTCACCCTGTGTGTTATTTCTCGAGGAAGTTTAACCGACATCAGCGGTTGTATTCCACAATTGAGAAGGAAGCTCTTGCCCTGGTCCTTGCGTTACAGCACTTTGACGTGTATATAGGCTCTTCTTTTCGCCCCCTTCTTGTGCAAACTGAGCACAACCCACTAGTTTTTTTAAATCGCATGCAAAACAGTAATCAGCGCCTCATGCGATGGAGCTTGTTTTTACAAGCTTACGATTTAGACATTCGTCATGTCCGTGGACGGGATAACATTGTTGCTGACGCGTTGTCCAGGACTAGACCATAGACTAGATAATATTCCGTGTGCTTCGAATAACCATTGTCAACTGCTGAGAGGTGAAACCACCGTCTCTCTGGATTTTGGACACGCCAGATTAATCGGTGAGAAACTTGCCTACTCAACGTATTAGTCTGAATACTTAGCAACATTCAGGCTTAACAATACCCTTGTAAATATTAAACTACTTTTCCTTTTCTAACTACCACTGTGTGCTCAACTCTTTTTGTGAAATCGTGATCGTGGCGGTCTAGTGTTACGACTTTGTTCACTTTGTTGTCGAAACATTGGTGGAAATTCGGGACGTGATAAATTGGGGGCTCGTCCGGGATCAAACCGATACTTAGCCATAAGCTTTCGTTAACTACGGTAACGTTAGTGGAAATATTGGGGACCTGTGTGGTGCCGACTTTTGTGTCGTAGCACTGTAATCTTGCTAGTGGCTACTACACTTGTGTGTGTTGTATTACTAGGAGTAATACGTAGCGCTAGCCTTGTTGTTTGTAACGGTGTTATTTTGGTTGTTTGGCTACCACCTTGAGTCCCGCTTGTGGCAAAACTTTGTATCACCTTGAGGACGCTGCTTTGTGTTGCGAAGTAGCGACTGTCTGCCACGTATCACTTGTTGAGCATTTACGTTGTCATTGGCAACAGTACTAGTGGGAGAACTCTACTCTCTTTCGAAACAGCGTTTCGTAGTTACCATGGAGTTTGATCTGGAGGAATTTATTGACGACCCTACACAGGAACAGATAGACAGCTGTAAGAAAGCTGAGCTATTGTCGATCACAAAACATTTAGGCATTGAAGTAACCAGCTCTGAGCAGAGAGAAACGTTCACAGTTAAGGAAAGAGGTAGATTACATGCTGGAGAACAGGATTTCTGAACCTAGTTCAAGTGACTGCAGTGCTTGTTAATAAACCGGATGGCACTTTTCGCTTCTGCACAGATTACCGGAAGGTTAACGCAGTCACTAAACCTGACTGCTAAATTCGATTTGCTAAAAGGTTATTGGCAAGTTCCCCTGTCGGACCGTGCAAAATAAATTTCCGCTTTTGTCACACCAGGTAATTTCCTACAGTATTCGGTTATGCCTTTTGGGATGAGGAATGCTCCAGCCACCTTTCAGAGGTTAGTTAACCTTGTGGTATCTGGTTTGACAGGTTGTGAGGCATATTTAGATGATTTGGTGATTTGCAGTACGACTTGGCACAAACACGTAGGGCAGATAGAAGCACTTTTTCACCACTTGACTGCTGCCAATCTAACAGTGAATTTGGCAAGGTGTGAGTTTGGCCAAGCGACTGTTAAATACCTCGGTAAGGTTGTTGGCCGGGGGCAAGTTCGACCCGTTGACTCCAAGGTGGAGGCTGTTGTACAATTTCCGGTTCCCAGAAACCGCCGGGAGCTGCGGAGATTCTTGGCTATGGTAGGTTACTACCGTAATTTCTGTAGAAACTTCTCTGCTGTTGCCTCGCCGCTGACAGATCTTCTCAGCACTAAAACGGTGTTCAGTTGGACTGAGAAGAGTCAACAGGCATTTGAAAATGTAAAGGCCCTGTTGGTCAGTACGCCTGTTCTTGCTGCTCCCGATTTTACACGTCCATTTAAGCTTGCTGTGGATGCAAGCGATTGTGGTGCTGGTGCAGTTTTGCTCGCAGAGGATGAACAAGGTATTGGTCACCCTGTGTGTTATTTCTCGAGGAAGTTTAACCGACATCAGCGGTTGTATTCCACAATTGAGAAGGAAGCTCTTGCCCTGGTCATTGCGTTACAGCACTTTGACGTGTATATAGGCTCTTCTTTTCGCCCCCTTCTTGTGCAAACTGAGCACAACCCACTAGTTTTTTTAAATCGCATGCAAAACAGTAATCAGCGCCTCATGCGATGGAGCTTGTTTTTACAAGCTTACGATTTAGACATTCGTCATGTCCGTGGACGGGATAACATTGTTGCTGACGCGTTGTCCAGGACTAGACCATAGACTAGATAATATTCCGTGTGCTTCGAAGAACCATTGTCAACTGCTGAGAGGTGAAACCACCGTCTCTCTGGATTTTGGACACGCCAGATTAATCGGTGAGAAACTTGCCTACTCAACGTATTAGTCTGAATACTTAGCAACATTCAGGCTTAACAATACCCTTGTAAATATTAAACTACTTTTCCTTTTCTAACTACCACTGTGTGCTCAACTCTTTTTGTGAAATCGTGATCGTGGCGGTCTAGTGTTACGACTTTGTTCACTTTGTTGTCGAAACATTGGTGGAAATTCGGGACGTGATAAATTGGGGGCTCGTCCGGGATCAAACCGATACTTAGCCATAAGCTTTCGTTAACTACGGTAACGTTAGTGGAAATATTGGGGACCTGTGTGGTGCCGACTTTTGTGTCGTAGCACTGTAATCTTGCTAGTGGCTACTACACTTGTGTGTGTTGTATTACTAGGAGTAATACGTAGCGCTAGCCTTGTTGTTTGTAACGGTGTTATTTTGGTTGTTTGGCTACCACCTTGAGTCCCGCTTGTGGCAAAACTTTGTATCACCTTGAGGACGCTGCTTTGTGTTGCGAAGTAGCGACTGTCTGCCACGTATCACTTGTTGAGCATTTACGTTGTCATTGGCAACAGTACTAGTGGGAGAACTCTACTCTCTTTCGAAACAGCGTTTCGTAGTTACCATTGAGTTTGATCTGGAGGAATTTATTGACGACCCTACACAGGAACAGATAGACAGCTGTAAGAAAGCTGAGCTATTCTCGATCACAAAACATTTAGGCATTGAAGTAACCAGCTCTGAGCAGAGAGAAACGTTCACAGTTAAGGAAAGAGGTAGATTACATGCTGGAGAACAGGATTGCTGAACCTAGTTCAAGTGACTGCAGTGCTTGTTAATAAACCGGATGGCACTTTTCGCTTCTGCACAGATTACCGGAAGGTTAACGCAGTCACTAAACCTGACTGCTAAATTCGATTTGCTAAAAGGTTATTGGCAAGTTCCCCTGTCGGACCGTGCAAAATAAATTTCCGCTTTTGTCACACCAGGTAATTTCCTACAGTATTCGGTTATGCCTTTTGGGATGAGGAATGCTCCAGCCACCTTTCAGAGGTTAGTTAACCTTGTGGTATCTGGTTTGACAGGTTGTGAGGCATATTTAGATGATTTGGTGATTTGCAGTACGACTTGGCACAAACACGTAGGGCAGATAGAAGCACTTTTTCACCACTTGACTGCTGCCAATCTAACAGTGAATTTGGCAAGGTGTGAGTTTGGCCAAGCGACTGTTAAATACCTCGGTAAGGTTGTTGGCCGGGGGCAAGTTCGACCCGTTGACTCCAAGGTGGAGGCTGTTGTACAATTTCCGGTTCCCAGAAACCGCCGGGAGCTGCGGAGATTCTTGGCTATGGTAGGTTACTACCGTAATTTCTGTAGAAACTTCTCTGCTGTTGCCTCGCCGCTGACGGATCTTCTCAGCACTAAAACGGTGTTCAGTTGGACTGAGAAGAGTCAACAGGCATTTGAAAATGTAAAGGCCCTGTTGGTCAGTACGCCTGTTCTTGCTGCTCCCGATTTTACACGTCCATTTAAGCTTGCTGTGGATGCAAGCGACTGTGGTGCTGGTGCAGTTTTGCTCGCAGAGGATGAACAAGGTATTGGTCACCCTGTGTGTTATTTCTCGAGGAAGTTTAACCGACATCAGCGGTTGTATTCCACAATTGAGAAGGAAGCTCTTGCCCTGGTCCTTGCGTTACAGCACTTTGACGTGTATATAGGCTCTTCTTTTCGCCCCCTTCTTGTGCAAACTGAGCACAACCCACTAGTTTTTTTAAATCGCATGCAAAACAGTAATCAGCGCCTCATGCGATGGAGCTTGTTTTTACAAGCTTACGATTTAGACATTCGTCATGTCCGTGGACGGGATAACATTGTTGCTGACGCGTTGTCCAGGACTAGACCATAGACTAGATAATATTCCGTGTGCTTCGAATAACCATTGTCAACTGCTGAGAGGTGAAACCACCGTCTCTCTGGATTTTGGACACGCCAGATTAATCGGTGAGAAACTTGCCTACTCAACGTATTAGTCTGAATACTTAGCAACATTCAGGCTTAACAATACCCTTGTAAATATTAAACTACTTTTCCTTTTCTAACTACCACTGTGTGCTCAACTCTTTTTGTGAAATCGTGATCGTGGCGGTCTAGTGTTACGACTTTGTTCACTTTGTTGTCGAAACATTGGTGGAAATTCGGGACGTGATAAATTGGGGGCTCGTCCGGGATCAAACCGATACTTAGCCATAAGCTTTCGTTAACTACGGTAACGTTAGTGGAAATATTGGGGACCTGTGTGGTGCCGACTTTTGTGTCGTAGCACTGTAATCTTGCTAGTGGCTACTACACTTGTGTGTGTTGTATTACTAGGAGTAATACGTAGCGCTAGCCTTGTTGTTTGTAACGGTGTTATTTTGGTTGTTTGGCTACCACCTTGAGTCCCGCTTGTGGCAAAACTTTGTATCACCTTGAGGACGCTGCTTTGTTTTGCGAAGTAGCGACTGTCTGCCACGTATCACTTGTTGAGCATTTACGTTGTCATTGGCAACAGCACTAGTGGGAGAACTCTACTCTCTTTCGAAACAGCGTTTCGTAGTTACCATGGAGTTTGATCTGGAGGAATTTATTGACGACCCTACACAGGAACAGATAGACAGCTGTAAGAAAGCTGAGCTATTGTCGATCACAAAACATTTAGGCATTGAAGTAACCAGCTCTGAGCAGAGAGAAACGTTCACAGTTAAGGAAAGAGGTAGATTACATGCTGGAGAACAGGATTGCTGAACCTAGTTCAAGTGACTGCAGTGCTTGTTAATAAACCGGATGGCACTTTTCGCTTCTGCACAGATTACCGGAAGGTTAACGCAGTCACTAAACCTGACTGCTAAATTCGATTTGCTAAAAGGTTATTGGCAAGTTCCCCTGTCGGACCGTGCAAAATAAATTTCCGCTTTTGTCACACCAGATAATTTCCTACAGTATTCGGTTATGCCTTTTGGGATGAGGAATGCTCCAGCCACCTTTCAGAGGTTAGTTAACCTTGTGGTATCTGGTTTGACAGGTTGTGAGGCATATTTAGATGATTTGGTGATTTGCAGTACGACTTGGCACAAACACGTAGGGCAGATAGAAGCACTTTTTCACCACTTGACTGCTGCCAATCTAACAGTGAATTTGGCAAGGTGTGAGTTTGGCCAGGCGACTGTTAAATACCTCGGTAAGGTTGTTGGCCGGGGGCAAGTTCGACCCGTTGACTCCAAGGTGGAGGCTGTTGTACAATTTCCGGTTCCCAGAAACCGCCGGGAGCTGCGGAGATTCTTGGCTATGGTAGGTTACTACCGTAATTTCTGTAGAAACTTCTCTGCTGTTGCCTCGCCGCTGACGGATCTTCTCAGCACTAAAACGGTGTTCAGTTGGACTGAGAAGAGTCAACAGGCATTTGAAAATGTAAAGGCCCTGTTGGTCAGTACGCCTGTTCTTGCTGCTCCCGATTTTACACGTCCATTTAAGCTTGCTGTGGATGCAAGCGACTGTGGTGCTGGTGCAGTTTTGCTCGCAGAGGATGAACAAGGTATTGGTCACCCTGTGTGTTATTTCTCGAGGAAGTTTAACCGACATCAGCGGTTGTATTCCACAATTGAGAAGGAAGCTCTTGCCCTGGTCCTTGCGTTACAGCACTTTGACGTGTATATAGGCTCTTCTTTTCGCCCCCTTCTTGTGCAAACTGAGCACAACCCACTAGTTTTTTTAAATCGCATGCAAAACAGTAATCAGCGCCTCATGCGATGGAGCTTGTTTTTACAAGCTTACGATTTAGACATTCGTCATGTCCGTGGACGGGATAACATTGTTGCTGACGCGTTGTCCAGGACTAGACCATAGACTAGATAATATTCCGTGTGCTTCGAATAACCATTGTCAACTGCTGAGAGGTGAAACCACCGTCTCTCTGGATTTTGGACACGCCAGATTAATCGGTGAGAAACTTGCCTACTCAACGTATTAGTCTGAATACTTAGCAACATTCAGGCTTAACAATACCCTTGTAAATATTAAACTACTTTTCCTTTTCTAACTACCACTGTGTGCTCAACTCTTTTTGTGAAATCGTGATCGTGGCGGTCTAGTGTTACGACTTTGTTCACTTTGTTGTCGAAACATTGGTGGAAATTCGGGACGTGATAAATTGGGGGCTCGTCCGGGATCAAACCGATACTTAGCCATAAGCTTTCGTTAACTACGGTAACGTTAGTGGAAATATTGGGGACCTGTGTGGTGCCGACTTTTGTGTCGTAGCACTGTAATCTTGCTAGTGGCTACTACACTTGTGTGTGTTGTATTACTAGGAGTAATACGTAGCGCTAGCCTTGTTGTTTGTAACGGTGTTATTTTGGTTGTTTGGCTACCACCTTGAGTCCCGCTTGTGGCAAAACTTTGTATCACCTTGAGGACGCTGCTTTGTTTTGCGAAGTAGCGACTGTCTGCCACGTATCACTTGTTGAGCATTTACGTTGTCATTGGCAACAGCACTAGTGGGAGAACTCTACTCTTTTTCGAAACAGCGTTTCGTAGTTACCATGGAGTTTGATCTGGAGGAATTTATTGACGACCCTACACAGGAACAGATAGACAGCTGTAAGAAAGCTGAGCTATTGTCGATCACAAAACATTTAGGCATTGAAGTAACCAGCTCTGAGCAGAGAGAAACGTTCACAGTTAAGGAAAGAGGTAGATTACATGCTGGAGAACAGGATTGCTGAACCTAGTTCAAGTGACTGCAGTGCTTGTTAATAAACCGGATGGCACTTTTCGCTTCTGCACAGATTACCGGAAGGTTAACGCAGTCACTAAACCTGACTGCTAAATTCGATTTGCTGAAAGGTTATTGGCAAGTTCCCCTGTCGGACCGTGCAAAATAAATTTCCGCTTTTGTCACACCAGATAATTTCCTACAGTATTCGGTTATGCCTTTTGGGATGAGGAATGCTCCAGCCACCTTTCAGAGGTTAGTTAACCTTGTGGTATCTGGTTTGACAGGTTGTGAGGCATATTTAGATGATTTGGTGATTTGCAGTACGACTTGGCACAAACACGTAGGGCAGATAGAAGCACTTTTTCACCACTTGACTGCTGCCAATCTAACAGTGAATTTGGCAAGGTGTGAGTTTGGCCAAGCGACTGTTAAATACCTCGGTAAGGTTGTTGGCCGGGGGCAAGTTCGACCCGTTGACTCCAAGGTGGAGGCTGTTGTACAATTTCCGGTTCCCAGAAACCGCCGGGAGCTGCGGAGATTCTTGGCTATGGTAGGTTACTACCGTAATTTCTGTAGAAACTTCTCTGCTGTTGCCTCGCCGCTGACGGATCTTCTCAGCACTAAAACGGTGTTCAGTTGGACTGAGAAGAGTCAACAGGCATTTGAAAATGTAAAGGCCCTGTTGGTCAGTACGCCTGTTCTTGCTGCTCCCGATTTTACACGTCCATTTAAGCTTGCTGTGGATGCAAGCGATTGTGGTGCTGGTGCAGTTTTGCTCGCAGAGGATGAACAAGGTATTGGTCACCCTGTGTGTTATTTCTCGAGGAAGTTTAACCGACATCAGCGGTTGTATTCCACAATTGAGAAGGAAGCTCTTGCCCTGGTCCTTGCGTTACAGCACTTTGACGTGTATATAGGCTCTTCTTTTCGCCCCCTTCTTGTGCAAACTGAGCACAACCCACTAGTTTTTTTAAATCGCATGCAAAACAGTAATCAGCGCCTCATGCGATGGAGCTTGTTTTTACAAGCTTACGATTTAGACATTCGTCATGTCCGTGGACGGGATAACATTGTTGCTGACGCGTTGTCCAGGACTAGACCATAGACTAGATAATATTCCGTGTGCTTCGAATAACCATTGTCAACTGCTGAGAGGTGAAACCACCGTCTCTCTGGATTTTGGACACGCCAGATTAATCGGTGAGAAACTTGCCTACTCAACGTATTAGTCTGAATACTTAGCAACATTCAGGCTTAACAATACCCTTGTAAATATTAAACTACTTTTCCTTTTCTAACTACCACTGTGTGCTCAACTCTTTTTGTGAAATCGTGATCGTGGCGGTCTAGTGTTACGACTTTGTTCACTTTGTTGTCGAAACATTGGTGGAAATTCGGGACGTGATAAATTGGGGGCTCGTCCGGGATCAAACCGATACTTAGCCATAAGCTTTCGTTAACTACGGTAACGTTAGTGGAAATATTGGGGACCTGTGTGGTGCCGACTTTTGTGTCGTAGCACTGTAATCTTGCTAGTGGCTACTACACTTGTGTGTGTTGTATTACTAGGAGTAATACGTAGCGCTAGCCTTGTTGTTTGTAACGGTGTTATTTTGGTTGTTTGGCTACCACCTTGAGTCCCGCTTGTGGCAAAACTTTGTATCACCTTGAGGACGCTGCTTTGTGTTGCGAAGTAGCGACTGTCTGCCACGTATCACTTGTTGAGCATTTACGTTGTCATTGGCAACAGCACTAGTGGGAGAACTCTACTCTCTTTCGAAACAGCGTTTCGTAGTTACCATGGAGTTTGATCTGGAGGAATTTATTGACGACCCTACACAGGAACAGATAGACAGCTGTAAGAAAGCTGAGCTATTGTCGATCACAAAACATTTAGGCATTGAAGTAACCAGCTCTGAGCAGAGAGAAACGTTCAAAGTTAAGGAAAGAGGTAGATTACATGCTGGAGAACAGGATTGCTGAACCTAGTTCAAGTGACTGCAGTGCTTGTTAATAAACCGGATGGCACTTTTCGCTTCTGCACAGATTACCGGAAGGTTAACGCAGTCACTAAACCTGACTGCTAAATTCGATTTGCTAAAAGGTTATTGGCAAGTTCCCCTGTCGGACCGTGCAAAATAAATTTCCGCTTTTGTCACACCAGATAATTTCCTACAGTATTCGGTTATGCCTTTTGGGATGAGGAATGCTCCAGCCACCTTTCAGAGGTTAGTTAACCTTGTGGTATCTGGTTTGACAGGTTGTGAGGCATATTTAGATGATTTGGTGATTTGCAGTACGACTTGGCACAAACACGTAGGGCAGATAGAAGCACTTTTTCACCACTTGACTGCTGCCAATCTAACAGTGAATTTGGCAAGGTGTGAGTTTGGCCAAGCGACTGTTAAATACCTCGGTAAGGTTGTTGGCCGGGGGCAAGTTCGACCCGTTGACTCCAAGGTGGAGGCTGTTGTACAATTTCCGGTTCCCAGAAACCGCCGAGAGCTGCGGAGATTCTTGGCTATGGTAGGTTACTACCGTAATTTCTGTAGAAACTTCTCTGCTGTTGCCTCGCCGCTGACAGATCTTCTCAGCACTAAAACGGTGTTCAGTTGGACTGAGAAGAGTCAACAGGCATTTGAAAATGTAAAGGCCCTGTTGGTCAGTACGCCTGTTCTTGCTGCTCCCGATTTTACACGTCCATTTAAGCTTGCTGTGGATGCAAGCGACTGTGGTGCTGGTGCAGTTTTGCTCGCAGAGGATGAACAAGGTATTGGTCACCCTGTGTGTTATTTCTCGAGGAAGTTTAACCGACATCAGCGGTTGTATTCCACAATTGAGAAGGAAGCTCTTGCCCTGGTCCTTGCGTTACAGCACTTTGACGTGTATATAGGCTCTTCTTTTCGCCCCCTTCTTGTGCAAACTGAGCACAACCCACTAGTTTTTTTAAATCGCATGCAAAACAGTAATCAGCGCCTCATGCGATGGAGCTTGTTTTTACAAGCTTACGATTTAGACATTCGTCATGTCCGTGGACGGGATAACATTGTTGCTGACGCGTTGTCCAGGACTAGACCATAGACTAGATAATATTCCGTGTGCTTCGAATAACCATTGTCAACTGCTGAGAGGTGAAACCACCGTCTCTCTGGATTTTGGACACGCCAGATTAATCGGTGAGAAACTTGCCTACTCAACGTATTAGTCTGAATACTTAGCAACATTCAGGCTTAACAATACCCTTGTAAATATTAAACTACTTTTCCTTTTCTAACTACCACTGTGTGCTCAACTCTTTTTGTGAAATCGTGATCGTGGCGGTCTAGTGTTACGACTTTGTTCACTTTGTTGTCGAAACATTGGTGGAAATTCGGGACGTGATAAATTGGGGGCTCGTCCGGGATCAAACCGATACTTAGCCATAAGCTTTCGTTAACTACGGTAACGTTAGTGGAAATATTGGGGACCTGTGTGGTGCCGACTTTTGTGTCGTAGCACTGTAATCTTGCTAGTGGCTACTACACTTGTGTGTGTTGTATTACTGGGAGTAATACGTAGCGCTAGCCTTGTTGTTTGTAACGGTGTTATTTTGGTTGTTTGGCTACCACCTTGAGTCCCGCTTGTGGCAAAACTTTGTATCACCTTGAGGACGCTGCTTTGTTTTGCGAAGTAGCGACTGTCTGCCACGTATCACTTGTTGAGCATTTACGTTGTCATTGGCAACAGCACTAGTGGGAGAACTCTACTCTCTTTCGAAACAGCGTTTCGTAGTTACCATGGAGTTTGATCTGGAGGAATTTATTGACGACCCTACACAGGAACAGATAGACAGCTGTAAGAAAGCTGAGCTATTGTCGATCACAAAACATTTAGGCATTGAAGTAACCAGCTCTGAGCAGAGAGAAACGTTCACAGTTAAGGAAAGAGGTAGATTACATGCTGGAGAACAGGATTGCTGAACCTAGTTCAAGTGACTGCAGTGCTTGTTAATAAACCGGATGGCACTTTTCGCTTCTGCACAGATTACCGGAAGGTTAACGCAGTCACTAAACCTGACTGCTAAATTCGATTTGCTAAAAGGTTATTGGCAAGTTCCCCTGTCGGACCGTGCAAAATAAATTTCCGCTTTTGTCACACCAGATAATTTCCTACAGTATTCGGTTATGCCTTTTGGGATGAGGAATGCTCCAGCCACCTTTCAGAGGTTAGTTAACCTTGTGGTATCTGGTTTGACAGGTTGTGAGGCATATTTAGATGATTTGGTGATTTGCAGTACGACTTGGCACAAACACGTAGGGCAGATAGAAGCACTTTTTCACCACTTGACTGCTGCCAATCTAACAGTGAATTTGGCAAGGTGTGAGTTTGGCCAAGCGACTGTTAAATACCTCGGTAAGGTTGTTGGCCGGGGGCAAGTTCGACCCGTTGACTCCAAGGTGGAGGCTGTTGTACAATTTCCGGTTCCCAGAAACCGCCGGGAGCTGCGGAGATTCTTGGCTATGGTAGGTTACTACCGTAATTTCTGTAGAAACTTCTCTGCTGTTGCCTCGCCGCTGACAGATCTTCTCAGCACTAAAACGGTGTTCAGTTGGACTGAGAAGAGTCAACAGGCATTTGAAAATGTAAAGGCCCTGTTGGTCAGTACGCCTGTTCTTGCTGCTCCCGATTTTACACGTCCATTTAAGCTTGCTGTGGATGCAAGCGACTGTGGTGCTGGTGCAGTTTTGCTCGCAGAGGATGAACAAGGTATTGGTCACCCTGTGTGTTATTTCTCGAGGAAGTTTAACCGACATCAGCGGTTGTATTCCACAATTGAGAAGGAAGCTCTTGCCCTGGTCCTTGCGTTACAGCACTTTAACGTGTATATAGGCTCTTCTTTTCGCCCCCTTCTTGTGCAAACTGAGCACAACCCACTAGTTTTTTTAAATCGCATGCAAAACAGTAATCAGCGCCTCATGCGATGGAGCTTGTTTTTACAAGCTTACGATTTAGACATTCGTCATGTCCGTGGACGGGATAACATTGTTGCTGACGCGTTGTCCAGGACTAGACCATAGACTAGATAATATTCCGTGTGCTTCGAATAACCATTGTCAACTGCTGAGAGGTGAAACCACCGTCTCTCTGGATTTTGGACACGCCAGATTAATCGGTGAGAAACTTGCCTACTCAACGTATTAGTCTGAATACTTAGCAACATTCAGGCTTAACAATACCCTTGTAAATATTAAACTACTTTTCCTTTTCTAACTACCACTGTGTGCTCAACTCTTTTTGTGAAATCGTGATCGTGGCGGTCTAGTGTTACGACTTTGTTCACTTTGTTGTCGAAACATTGGTGGAAATTCGGGACGTGATAAAGTGGGGGCTCGTCCGGGATCAAACCGATACTTAGCCATAAGCTTTCGTTAACTACGGTAACGTTAGTGGAAATATTGGGGACCTGTGTGGTGCCGACTTTTGTGTCGTAGCACTGTAATCTTGCTAGTGGCTACTACACTTGTGTGTGTTGTATTACTAGGAGTAATACGTAGCGCTAGCCTTGTTGTTTGTAACGGTGTTATTTTGGTTGTTTGGCTACCACCTTGAGTCCCGCTTGTGGCAAAACTTTGTATCACCTTGAGGACGCTGCTTTGTGTTGCGAAGTAGCGACTGTCTGCCACGTATCACTTGTTGAGCATTTAGGTTGTCATTGGCAACAGCACTAGTGGGAGAACTCTACTCTCTTTCGAAACAGCGTTTCGTAGTTACCATGGAGTTTGATCTGGAGGAATTTATTGACGACCCTACACAGGAACAGATAGACAGCTGTAAGAAAGCTGAGCTATTGTCGATCACAAAACATTTAGGCATTGAAGTAACCAGCTCTGAGCAGAGAGAAACGTTCACAGTTAAGGAAAGAGGTAGATTACATGCTGGAGAACAGGATTGCTGAACCTAGTTCAAGTGACTGCAGTGCTTGTTAATAAACCGGATGGCACTTTTCGCTTCTGCACAGATTACCGGAAGGTTAACGCAGTCACTAAACCTGACTGCTAAATTCGATTTGCTAAAAGGTTATTGGCAAGTTCCCCTGTCGGACCGTGCAAAATAAATTTCCGCTTTTGTCACACCAGATAATTTCCTACAGTATTCGGTTATGCCTTTTGGGATGAGGAATGCTCCAGCCACCTTTCAGAGGTTAGTTAACCTTGTGGTATCTGGTTTGACAGGTTGTGAGGCATATTTAGATGATTTGGTGATTTGCAGTACGACTTGGCACAAACACGTAGGGCAGATAGAAGCACTTTTTCACCACTTGACTGCTGCCAATCTAACAGTGAATTTGGCAAGGTGTGAGTTTGGCCAAGCGACTGTTAAATACCTCGGTAAGGTTGTTGGCCGGGGGCAAGTTCGACCCGTTGACTCCAAGGTGGAGGCTGTTGTACAATTTCCGGTTCCCAGAAACCGCCGGGAGCTGCGGAGATTCTTGGCTATGGTAGGTTACTACCGTAATTTCTGTAGAAACTTCTCTGCTGTTGCCTCGCCGCTGACAGATCTTCTCAGCACTAAAACGGTGTTCAGTTGGACTGAGAAGAGTCAACAGGCATTTGAAAATGTAAAGGCCCTGTTGGTCAGTACGCCTGTTCTTGCTGCTCCCGATTTTACACGTCCATTTAAGCTTGCTGTGGATGCAAGCGACTGTGGTGCTGGTGCAGTTTTGCTCGCAGAGGATGAACAAGGTATTGGTCACCCTGTGTGTTATTTCTCGAGGAAGTTTAACCGACATCAGCGGTTGTATTCCACAATTGAGAAGGAAGCTCTTGCCCTGGTCCTTGCGTTACAGCACTTTGACGTGTATATAGGCTCTTCTTTTCGCCCCCTTCTTGTGCAAACTGAGCACAACCCACTAGTTTTTTTAAATCGCATGCAAAACAGTAATCAGCGCCTCATGCGATGGAGCTTGTTTTTACAAGCTTACGATTTAGACATTCGTCATGTCCGTGGACGGGATAACATTGTTGCTGACGCGTTGTCCAGGACTAGACCATAGACTAGATAATATTCCGTGTGCTTCGAATAACCATTGTCAACTGCTGAGAGGTGAAACCACCGTCTCTCTGGATTTTGGACACGCCAGATTAATCGGTGAGAAACTTGCCTACTCAACGTATTAGTCTGAATACTTAGCAACATTCAGGCTTAACAATACCCTTGTAAATATTAAACTACTTTTCCTTTTCTAACTACCACTGTGTGCTCAACTCTTTTTGTGAAATCGTGATCGTGGCGGTCTAGTGTTACGACTTTGTTCACTTTGTTGTCGAAACATTGGTGGAAATTCGGGACGTGATAAAGTGGGGGCTCGTCCGGGATCAAACCGATACTTAGCCATAAGCTTTCGTTAACTACGGTAACGTTAGTGGAAATATTGGGGACCTGTGTGGTGCCGACTTTTGTGTCGTAGCACTGTAATCTTGCTAGTGGCTACTACACTTGTGTGTGTTGTATTACTAGGAGTAATACGTAGCGCTAGCCTTGTTGTTTGTAACGGTGTTATTTTGGTTGTTTGGCTACCACCTTGAGTCCCGCTTGTGGCAAAACTTTGTATCACCTTGAGGACGCTGCTTTGTGTTGCGAAGTAGCGACTGTCTGCCACGTATCACTTGTTGAGCATTTAGGTTGTCATTGGCAACAGCACTAGTGGGAGAACTCTACTCTCTTTCGAAACAGCGTTTCGTAGTTACCATGGAGTTTGATCTGGAGGAATTTATTGACGACCCTACACAGGAACAGATAGACAGCTGTAAGAAAGCTGAGCTATTGTCGATCACAAAACATTTAGGCATTGAAGTAACCAGCTCTGAGCAGAGAGAAACGTTCACAGTTAAGGAAAGAGGTAGATTACATGCTGGAGAACAGGATTGCTGAACCTAGTTCAAGTGACTGCAGTGCTTGTTAATAAACCGGATGGCACTTTTCGCTTCTGCACAGATTACCGGAAGGTTAACGCAGTCACTAAACCTGACTGCTAAATTCGATTTGCTGAAAGGTTATTGGCAAGTTCCCCTGTCGGACCGTGCAAAATAAATTTCCGCTTTTGTCACACCAGATAATTTCCTACAGTATTCGGTTATGCCTTTTGGGATGAGGAATGCTCCAGCCACCTTTCAGAGGTTAGTTAACCTTGTGGTATCTGGTTTGACAGGTTGTGAGGCATATTTAGATGATTTGGTGATTTGCAGTACGACTTGGCACAAACACGTAGGGCAGATAGAAGCACTTTTTCACCACTTGACTGCTGCCAATCTAACAGTGAATTTGGCAAGGTGTGAGTTTGGCCAAGCGACTGTTAAATACCTCGGTAAGGTTGTTGGCCGGGGGCAAGTTCGACCCGTTGACTCCAAGGTGGAGGCTGTTGTACAATTTCCGGTTCCCAGAAACCGCCGGGAGCTGCGGAGATTCTTGGCTATGGTAGGGTACTACCGTAATTTCTGTAGAAACTTCTCTGCTGTTGCCTCGCCGCTGACAGATCTTCTCAGCACTAAAACGGTGTTCAGTTGGACTGAGAAGAGTCAACAGGCATTTGAAAATGTAAAGGCCCTGTTGGTCAGTACGCCTGTTCTTGCTGCTCCCGATTTTACACGTCCATTTAAGCTTGCTGTGGATGCAAGCGACTGTGGTGCTGGTGCAGTTTTGCTCGCAGAGGATGAACAAGGTATTGGTCACCCTGTGTGTTATTTCTCGAGGAAGTTTAACCGACATCAGCGGTTGTATTCCACAATTGAGAAGGAAGCTCTTGCCCTGGTCCTTGCGTTACAGCACTTTGACGTGTATATAGGCTCTTCTTTTCGCCCCCTTCTTGTGCAAACTGAGCACAACCCACTAGTTTTTTTAAATCGCATGCAAAACAGTAATCAGCGCCTCATGCGATGGAGCTTGTTTTTACAAGCTTACGATTTAGACATTCGTCATGTCCGTGGACGGGATAACATTGTTGCTGACGCGTTGTCCAGGACTAGACCATAGACTAGATAATATTCCGTGTGCTTCGAATAACCATTGTCAACTGCTGAGAGGTGAAACCACCGTCTCTCTGGATTTTGGACACGCCAGATTAATCGGTGAGAAACTTGCCTACTCAACGTATTAGTCTGAATACTTAGCAACATTCAGGCTTAACAATACCCTTGTAAATATTAAACTACTTTTCCTTTTCTAACTACCACTGTGTGCTCAACTCTTTTTGTGAAATCGTGATCGTGGCGGTCTAGTGTTACGACTTTGTTCACTTTGTTGTCGAAACATTGGTGGAAATTCGGGACGTGATAAAGTGGGGGCTCGTCCGGGATCAAACCGATACTTAGCCATAAGCTTTCGTTAACTACGGTAACGTTAGTGGAAATATTGGGGACCTGTGTGGTGCCGACTTTTGTGTCGTAGCACTGTAATCTTGCTAGTGGCTACTACACTTGTGTGTGTTGTATTACTAGGAGTAATACGTAGCGCTAGCCTTGTTGTTTGTAACGGTGTTATTTTGGTTGTTTGGCTACCACCTTGAGTCCCGCTTGTGGCAAAACTTTGTATCACCTTGAGGACGCTGCTTTGTTTTGCGAAGTAGCGACTGTCTGCCACGTATCACTTGTTGAGCATTTACGTTGTCATTGGCAACAGCACTAGTGGGAGAACTCTACTCTTTTTCGAAACAGCGTTTCGTAGTTACCATGGAGTTTGATCTGGAGGAATTTATTGACGACCCTACACAGGAACAGATAGACAGCTGTAAGAAAGCTGAGCTATTGTCGATCACAAAACATTTAGGCATTGAAGTAACCAGCTCTGAGCAGAGAGAAACGTTCACAGTTAAGGAAAGAGGTAGATTACATGCTGGAGAACAGGATTGCTGAACCTAGTTCAAGTGACTGCAGTGCTTGTTAATAAACCGGATGGCACTTTTCGCTTCTGCACAGATTACCGGAAGGTTAACGCAGTCACTAAACCTGACTGCTAAATTCGATTTGCTAAAAGGTTATTGGCAAGTTCCCCTGTCGGACCGTGCAAAATAAATTTCCGCTTTTGTCACACCAGATAATTTCCTACAGTATTCGGTTATGCCTTTTGGGATGAGGAATGCTCCAGCCACCTTTCAGAGGTTAGTTAACCTTGTGGTATCTGGTTTGACAGGTTGTGAGGCATATTTAGATGATTTGGTGATTTGCAGTACGACTTGGCACAAACACGTAGGGCAGATAGAAGCACTTTTTCACCACTTGACTGCTGCCAATCTAACAGTGAATTTGGCAAGGTGTGAGTTTGGCCAAGCGACTGTTAAATACCTCGGTAAGGTTGTTGGCCGGGGGCAAGTTCGACCCGTTGACTCCAAGGTGGAGGCTGTTGTACAATTTCCGGTTCCCAGAAACCGCCGGGAGCTGCGGAGATTCTTGGCTATGGTAGGTTACTACCGTAATTTCTGTAGAAACTTCTCTGCTGTTGCCTCGCCGCTGACAGATCTTCTCAGCACTAAAACGGTGTTCAGTTGGACTGAGAAGAGTCAACAGGCATTTGAAAATGTAAAGGCCCTGTTGGTCAGTACGCCTGTTCTTGCTGCTCCCGATTTTACACGTCCATTTAAGCTTGCTGTGGATGCAAGCGACTGTGGTGCTGGTGCAGTTTTGCTCGCAGAGGATGAACAAGGTATTGGTCACCCTGTGTGTTATTTCTCGAGGAAGTTTAACCGACATCAGCGGTTGTATTCCACAATTGAGAAGGAAGCTCTTGCCCTGGTCCTTGCGTTACAGCACTTTGACGTGTATATAGGCTCTTCTTTTCGCCCCCTTCTTGTGCAAACTGAGCACAACCCACTAGTTTTTTTAAATCGCATGCAAAACAGTAATCAGCGCCTCATGCGATGGAGCTTGTTTTTACAAGCTTACGATTTAGACATTCGTCATGTCCGTGGACGGGATAACATTGTTGCTGACGCGTTGTCCAGGACTAGACCATAGACTAGATAATATTCCGTGTGCTTCGAATAACCATTGTCAACTGCTGAGAGGTGAAACCACCGTCTCTCTGGATTTTGGACACGCCAGATTAATCGGTGAGAAACTTGCCTACTCAACGTATTAGTCTGAATACTTAGCAACATTCAGGCTTAACAATACCCTTGTAAATATTAAACTACTTTTCCTTTTCTAACTACCACTGTGTGCTCAACTCTTTTTGTGAAATCGTGATCGTGGCGGTCTAGTGTTACGACTTTGTTCACTTTGTTGTCGAAACATTGGTGGAAATTCGGGACGTGATAAAGTGGGGGCTCGTCCGGGATCAAACCGATACTTAGCCATAAGCTTTCGTTAACTACGGTAACGTTAGTGGAAATATTGGGGACCTGTGTGGTGCCGACTTTTGTGTCGTAGCACTGTAATCTTGCTAGTGGCTACTACACTTGTGTGTGTTGTATTACTAGGAGTAATACGTAGCGCTAGCCTTGTTGTTTGTAACGGTGTTATTTTGGTTGTTTGGCTACCACCTTGAGTCCCGCTTGTGGCAAAACTTTGTATCACCTTGAGGACGCTGCTTTGTGTTGCGAAGTAGCGACTGTCTGCCACGTATCACTTGTTGAGCATTTACGTTGTCATTGGCAACAGTACTAGTGGGAGAACTCTACTCTCTTTCGAAACAGCGTTTCGTAGTTACCATGGAGTTTGATCTGGAGGAATTTATTGACGACCCTACACAGGAACAGATAGACAGCTGTAAGAAAGCTGAGCTATTGTCGATCACAAAACATTTAGGCATTGAAGTAACCAGCTCTGAGCAGAGAGAAACGTTCACAGTTAAGGAAAGAGGTAGATTACATGCTGGAGAACAGGATTGCTGAACCTAGTTCAAGTGACTGCAGTGCTTGTTAATAAACCGGATGGCACTTTTCGCTTCTGCACAGATTACCGGAAGGTTAACGCAGTCACTAAACCTGACTGCTAAATTCGATTTGCTGAAAGGTTATTGGCAAGTTCCCCTGTCGGACCGTGCAAAATAAATTTCCGCTTTTGTCACACCAGATAATTTCCTACAGTATTCGGTTATGCCTTTTGGGATGAGGAATGCTCCAGCCACCTTTCAGAGGTTAGTTAACCTTGTGGTATCTGGTTTGACAGGTTGTGAGGCATATTTAGATGATTTGGTGATTTGCAGTACGACTTGGCACAAACACGTAGGGCAGATAGAAGCACTTTTTCACCACTTGACTGCTGCCAATCTAACAGTGAATTTGGCAAGGTGTGAGTTTGGCCAAGCGACTGTTAAATACCTCGGTAAGGTTGTTGGCCGGGGGCAAGTTCGACCCGTTGACTCCAAGGTGGAGGCTGTTGTACAATTTCCGGTTCCCAGAAACCGCCGGGAGCTGCGGAGATTCTTGGCTATGGTAGGTTACTACCGTAATTTCTGTAGAAACTTCTCTGCTGTTGCCTCGCCGCTGACAGATCTTCTCAGCACTAAAACGGTGTTCAGTTGGACTGAGAAGAGTCAACAGGCATTTGAAAATGTAAAGGCCCTGTTGGTCAGTACGCCTGTTCTTGCTGCTCCCGATTTTACACGTCCATTTAAGCTTGCTGTGGATGCAAGCGACTGTGGTGCTGGTGCAGTTTTGCTCGCAGAGGATGAACAAGGTATTGGTCACCCTGTGTGTTATTTCTCGAGGAAGTTTAACCGACATCAGCGGTTGTATTCCACAATTGAGAAGGAAGCTCTTGCCCTGGTCCTTGCGTTACAGCACTTTGACGTGTATATAGGCTCTTCTTTTCGCCCCCTTCTTGTGCAAACTGAGCACAACCCACTAGTTTTTTTAAATCGCATGCAAAACAGTAATCAGCGCCTCATGCGATGGAGCTTGTTTTTACAAGCTTACGATTTAGACATTCGTCATGTCCGTGGACGGGATAACATTGTTGCTGACGCGTTGTCCAGGACTAGACCATAGACTAGATAATATTCCGTGTGCTTCGAATAACCATTGTCAACTGCTGAGAGGTGAAACCACCGTCTCTCTGGATTTTGGACACGCCAGATTAATCGGTGAGAAACTTGCCTACTCAACGTATTAGTCTGAATACTTAGCAACATTCAGGCTTAACAATACCCTTGTAAATATTAAACTACTTTTCCTTTTCTAACTACCACTGTGTGCTCAACTCTTTTTGTGAAATCGTGATCGTGGCGGTCTAGTGTTACGACTTTGTTCACTTTGTTGTCGAAACATTGGTGGAAATTCGGGACGTGATAAAGTGGGGGCTCGTCCGGGATCAAACCGATACTTAGCCATAAGCTTTCGTTAACTACGGTAACGTTAGTGGAAATATTGGGGACCTGTGTGGTGCCGACTTTTGTGTCGTAGCACTGTAATCTTGCTAGTGGCTACTACACTTGTGTGTGTTGTATTACTAGGAGTAATACGTAGCGCTAGCCTTGTTGTTTGTAACGGTGTTATTTTGGTTGTTTGGCTACCACCTTGAGTCCCGCTTGTGGCAAAACTTTGTATCACCTTGAGGACGCTGCTTTGTGTTGCGAAGTAGCGACTGTCTGCCACGTATCACTTGTTGAGCATTTACGTTGTCATTGGCAACAGTACTAGTGGGAGAACTCTACTCTCTTTCGAAACAGCGTTTCGTAGTTACCATGGAGTTTGATCTGGAGGAATTTATTGACGACCCTACACAGGAACAGATAGACAGCTGTAAGAAAGCTGAGCTATTGTCGATCACAAAACATTTAGGCATTGAAGTAACCAGCTCTGAGCAGAGAGAAACGTTCACAGTTAAGGAAAGAGGTAGATTACATGCTGGAGAACAGGATTGCTGAACCTAGTTCAAGTGACTGCAGTGCTTGTTAATAAACCGGATGGCACTTTTCGCTTCTGCACAGATTACCGGAAGGTTAACGCAGTCACTAAACCTGACTGCTAAATTCGATTTGCTAAAAGGTTATTGGCAAGTTCCCCTGTCGGACCGTGCAAAATAAATTTCCGCTTTTGTCACACCAGATAATTTCCTACAGTATTCGGTTATGCCTTTTGGGATGAGGAATGCTCCAGCCACCTTTCAGAGGTTAGTTAACCTTGTGGTATCTGGTTTGACAGGTTGTGAGGCATATTTAGATGATTTGGTGATTTGCAGTACGACTTGGCACAAACACGTAGGGCAGATAGAAGCACTTTTTCACCACTTGACTGCTGCCAATCTAACAGTGAATTTGGCAAGGTGTGAGTTTGGCCAAGCGACTGTTAAATACCTCGGTAAGGTTGTTGGCCGGGGGCAAGTTCGACCTGTTGACTCCAAGGTGGAGGCTGTTGTACAATTTCCGGTTCCCAGAAACCGCCGGGAGCTGCGGAGATTCTTGGCTATGGTAGGTTACTACCGTAATTTCTGTAGAAACTTCTCTGCTGTTGCCTCGCCGCTGACAGATCTTCTCAGCACTAAAACGGTGTTCAGTTGGACTGAGAAGAGTCAACAGGCATTTGAAAATGTAAAGGCCCTGTTGGTCAGTACGCCTGTTCTTGCTGCTCCCGATTTTACACGTCCATTTAAGCTTGCTGTGGATGCAAGCGACTGTGGTGCTGGTGCAGTTTTGCTCGCAGAGGATGAACAAGGTATTGGTCACCCTGTGTGTTATTTCTCGAGGAAGTTTAACCGACATCAGCGGTTGTATTCCACAATTGAGAAGGAAGCTCTTGCCCTGGTCCTTGCGTTACAGCACTTTGACGTGTATATAGGCTCTTCTTTTCGCCCCCTTCTTGTGCAAACTGAGCACAACCCACTAGTTTTTTTAAATCGCATGCAAAACAGTAATCAGCGCCTCATGCGATGGAGCTTGTTTTTACAAGCTTACGATTTAGACATTCGTCATGTCCGTGGACGGGATAACATTGTTGCTGACGCGTTGTCCAGGACTAGACCATAGACTAGATAATATTCCGTGTGCTTCGAATAACCATTGTCAACTGCTGAGAGGTGAAACCACCGTCTCTCTGGATTTTGGACACGCCAGATTAATCGGTGAGAAACTTGCCTACTCAACGTATTAGTCTGAATACTTAGCAACATTCAGGCTTAACAATACCCTTGTAAATATTAAACTACTTTTCCTTTTCTAACTACCACTGTGTGCTCAACTCTTTTTGTGAAATCGTGATCGTGGCGGTCTAGTGTTACGACTTTGTTCACTTTGTTGTCGAAACATTGGTGGAAATTCGGGACGTGATAAAGTGGGGGCTCGTCCGGGATCAAACCGATACTTAGCCATAAGCTTTCGTTAACTACGGTAACGTTAGTGGAAATATTGGGGACCTGTGTGGTGCCGACTTTTGTGTCGTAGCACTGTAATCTTGCTAGTGGCTACTACACTTGTGTGTGTTGTATTACTAGGAGTAATACGTAGCGCTAGCCTTGTTGTTTGTAACGGTGTTATTTTGGTTGTTTGGCTACCACCTTGAGTCCCGCTTGTGGCAAAACTTTGTATCACCTTGAGGACGCTGCTTTGTGTTGCGAAGTAGCGACTGTCTGCCACGTATCACTTGTTGAGCATTTACGTTGTCATTGGCAACAGCACTAGTGGGAGAACTCTACTCTCTTTCGAAACAGCGTTTCGTAGTTACCATGGAGTTTGATCTGGAGGAATTTATTGACGACCCTACACAGGAACAGATAGACAGCTGTAAGAAAGCTGAGCTATTGTCGATCACAAAACATTTAGGCATTGAAGTAACCAGCTCTGAGCAGAGAGAAACGTTCAAAGTTAAGGAAAGAGGTAGATTACATGCTGGAGAACAGGATTGCTGAACCTAGTTCAAGTGACTGCAGTGCTTGTTAATAAACCGGATGGCACTTTTCGCTTCTGCACAGATTACCGGAAGGTTAACGCAGTCACTAAACCTGACTGCTAAATTCGATTTGCTGAAAGGTTATTGGCAAGTTCCCCTGTCGGACCGTGCAAAATAAATTTCCGCTTTTGTCACACCAGATAATTTCCTACAGTATTCGGTTATGCCTTTTGGGATGAGGAATGCTCCAGCCACCTTTCAGAGGTTAGTTAACCTTGTGGTATCTGGTTTGACAGGTTGTGAGGCATATTTAGATGATTTGGTGATTTGCAGTACGACTTGGCACAAACACGTAGGGCAGATAGAAGCACTTTTTCACCACTTGACTGCTGCCAATCTAACAGTGAATTTGGCAAGGTGTGAGTTTGGCCAAGCGACTGTTAAATACCTCGGTAAGGTTGTTGGCCGGGGGCAAGTTCGACCCGTTGACTCCAAGGTGGAGGCTGTTGTACAATTTCCGGTTCCCAGAAACCGCCGGGAGCTGCGGAGATTCTTGGCTATGGTAGGTTACTACCGTAATTTCTGTAGAAACTTCTCTGCTGTTGCCTCGCCGCTGACAGATCTTCTCAGCACTAAAACGGTGTTCAGTTGGACTGAGAAGAGTCAACAGGCATTTGAAAATGTAAAGGCCCTGTTGGTCAGTACGCCTGTTCTTGCTGCTCCCGATTTTACACGTCCATTTAAGCTTGCTGTGGATGCAAGCGACTGTGGTGCTGGTGCAGTTTTGCTCGCAGAGGATGAACAAGGTATTGGTCACCCTGTGTGTTATTTCTCGAGGAAGTTTAACCGACATCAGCGGTTGTATTCCACAATTGAGAAGGAAGCTCTTGCCCTGGTCCTTGCGTTACAGCACTTTGACGTGTATATAGGCTCTTCTTTTCGCCCCCTTCTTGTGCAAACTGAGCACAACCCACTAGTTTTTTTAAATCGCATGCAAAACAGTAATCAGCGCCTCATGCGATGGAGCTTGTTTTTACAAGCTTACGATTTAGACATTCGTCATGTCCGTGGACGGGATAACATTGTTGCTGACGCGTTGTCCAGGACTAGACTATAGACTAGATAATATTCCGTGTGCTTCGAATAACCATTGTCAACTGCTGAGAGGTGAAACCACCGTCTCTCTGGATTTTGGACACGCCAGATTAATCGGTGAGAAACTTGCCTACTCAACGTATTAGTCTGAATACTTAGCAACATTCAGGCTTAACAATACCCTTGTAAATATTAAACTACTTTTCCTTTTCTAACTACCACTGTGTGCTCAACTCTTTTTGTGAAATCGTGATCGTGGCGGTCTAGTGTTACGACTTTGTTCACTTTGTTGTCGAAACATTGGTGGAAATTCGGGACGTGATAAAGTGGGGGCTCGTCCGGGATCAAACCGATACTTAGCCATAAGCTTTCGTTAACTACGGTAACGTTAGTGGAAATATTGGGGACCTGTGTGGTGCCGACTTTTGTGTCGTAGCACTGTAATCTTGCTAGTGGCTACTACACTTGTGTGTGTTGTATTACTAGGAGTAATACGTAGCGCTAGCCTTGTTGTTTGTAACGGTGTTATTTTGGTTGTTTGGCTACCACCTTGAGTCCCGCTTGTGGCAAAACTTTGTATCACCTTGAGGACGCTGCTTTGTGTTGCGAAGTAGCGACTGTCTGCCACGTATCACTTGTTGAGCATTTACGTTGTCATTGGCAACAGTACTAGTGGGAGAACTCTACTCTCTTTCGAAACAGCGTTTCGTAGTTACCATGGAGTTTGATCTGGAGGAATTTATTGACGACCCTACACAGGAACAGATAGACAGCTGTAAGAAAGCTGAGCTATTGTCGATCACAAAACATTTAGGCATTGAAGTAACCAGCTCTGAGCAGAGAGAAACGTTCACAGTTAAGGAAAGAGGTAGATTACATGCTGGAGAACAGGATTGCTGAACCTAGTTCAAGTGACTGCAGTGCTTGTTAATAAACCGGATGGCACTTTTCGCTTCTGCACAGATTACCGGAAGGTTAACGCAGTCACTAAACCTGACTGCTAAATTCGATTTGCTAAAAGGTTATTGGCAAGTTCCCCTGTCGGACCGTGCAAAATAAATTTCCGCTTTTGTCACACCAGATAATTTCCTACAGTATTCGGTTATGCCTTTTGGGATGAGGAATGCTCCAGCCACCTTTCAGAGGTTAGTTAACCTTGTGGTATCTGGTTTGACAGGTTGTGAGGCATATTTAGATGATTTGGTGATTTGCAGTACGACTTGGCACAAACACGTAGGGCAGATAGAAGCACTTTTTCACCACTTGACTGCTGCCAATCTAACAGTGAATTTGGCAAGGTGTGAGTTTGGCCAAGCGACTGTTAAATACCTCGGTAAGGTTGTTGGCCGGGGGCAAGTTCGACCTGTTGACTCCAAGGTGGAGGCTGTTGTACAATTTCCGGTTCCCAGAAACCGCCGGGAGCTGCGGAGATTCTTGGCTATGGTAGGTTACTACCGTAATTTCTGTAGAAACTTCTCTGCTGTTGCCTCGCCGCTGACAGATCTTGTCAGCACTAAAACGGTGTTCAGTTGGACTGAGAAGAGTCAACAGGCATTTGAAAATGTAAAGGCCCTGTTGGTCAGTACGCCTGTTCTTGCTGCTCCCGATTTTACACGTCCATTTAAGCTTGCTGTGGATGCAAGCGACTGTGGTGCTGGTGCAGTTTTGCTCGCAGAGGATGAACAAGGTATTGGTCACCCTGTGTGTTATTTCTCGAGGAAGTTTAACCGACATCAGCGGTTGTATTCCACAATTGAGAAGGAAGCTCTTGCCCTGGTCCTTGCGTTACAGCACTTTGACGTGTATATAGGCTCTTCTTTTCGCCCCCTTCTTGTGCAAACTGAGCACAACCCACTAGTTTTTTTAAATCGCATGCAAAACAGTAATCAGCGCCTCATGCGATGGAGCTTGTTTTTACAAGCTTACGATTTAGACATTCGTCATGTCCGTGGACGGGATAACATTGTTGCTGACGCGTTGTCCAGGACTAGACCATAGACTAGATAATATTCCGTGTGCTTCGAATAACCATTGTCAACTGCTGAGAGGTGAAACCACCGTCTCTCTGGATTTTGGACACGCCAGATTAATCGGTGAGAAACTTGCCTACTCAACGTATTAGTCTGAATACTTAGCAACATTCAGGCTTAACAATACCCTTGTAAATATTAAACTACTTTTCCTTTTCTAACTACCACTGTGTGCTCAACTCTTTTTGTGAAATCGTGATCGTGGCGGTCTAGTGTTACGACTTTGTTCACTTTGTTGTCGAAACATTGGTGGAAATTCGGGACGTGATAAAGTGGGGGCTCGTCCGGGATCAAACCGATACTTAGCCATAAGCTTTCGTTAACTACGGTAACGTTAGTGGAAATATTGGGGACCTGTGTGGTGCCGACTTTTGTGTCGTAGCACTGTAATCTTGCTAGTGGCTACTACACTTGTGTGTGTTGTATTACTAGGAGTAATACGTAGCGCTAGCCTTGTTGTTTGTAACGGTGTTATTTTGGTTGTTTGGCTACCACCTTGAGTCCCGCTTGTGGCAAAACTTTGTATCACCTTGAGGACGCTGCTTTGTGTTGCGAAGTAGCGACTGTCTGCCACGTATCACTTGTTGAGCATTTACGTTGTCATTGGCAACAGTACTAGTGGGAGAACTCTACTCTCTTTCGAAACAGCGTTTCGTAGTTACCATGGAGTTTGATCTGGAGGAATTTATTGACGACCCTACACAGGAACAGATAGACAGCTGTAAGAAAGCTGAGCTATTGTCGATCACAAAACATTTAGGCATTGAAGTAACCAGCTCTGAGCAGAGAGAAACGTTCACAGTTAAGGAAAGAGGTAGATTACATGCTGGAGAACAGGATTGCTGAACCTAGTTCAAGTGACTGCAGTGCTTGTTAATAAACCGGATGGCACTTTTCGCTTCTGCACAGATTACCGGAAGGTTAACGCAGTCACTAAACCTGACTGCTAAATTCGATTTGCTGAAAGGTTATTGGCAAGTTCCCCTGTCGGACCGTGCAAAATAAATTTCCGCTTTTGTCACACCAGATAATTTCCTACAGTATTCGGTTATGCCTTTTGGGATGAGGAATGCTCCAGCCACCTTTCAGAGGTTAGTTAACCTTGTGGTATCTGGTTTGACAGGTTGTGAGGCATATTTAGATGATTTGGTGATTTGCAGTACGACTTGGCACAAACACGTAGGGCAGATAGAAGCACTTTTTCACCACTTGACTGCTGCCAATCTAACAGTGAATTTGGCAAGGTGTGAGTTTGGCCAAGCGACTGTTAAATACCTCGGTAAGGTTGTTGGCCGGGGGCAAGATCGACCCGTTGACTCCAAGGTGGAGGCTGTTGTACAATTTCCGGTTCCCAGAAACCGCCGGGAGCTGCGGAGATTCTTGGCTATGGTAGGTTACTACCGTAATTTCTGTAGAAACTTCTCTGCTGTTGCCTCGCCGCTGACAGATCTTCTCAGCACTAAAACGGTGTTCAGTTGGACTGAGAAGAGTCAACAGGCATTTGAAAATGTAAAGGCCCTGTTGGTCAGTACGCCTGTTCTTGCTGCTCCCGATTTTACACGTCCATTTAAGCTTGCTGTGGATGCAAGCGACTGTGGTGCTGGTGCAGTTTTGCTCGTAGAGGATGAACAAGGTATTGGTCACCCTGTGTGTTATTTCTCGAGGAAGTTTAACCGACATCAGCGGTTGTATTCCACAATTGAGAAGGAAGCTCTTGCCCTGGTCCTTGCGTTACAGCACTTTGACGTGTATATAGGCTCTTCTTTTCGCCCCCTTCTTGTGCAAACTGAGCACAACCCACTAGTTTTTTTAAATCGCATGCAAAACAGTAATCAGCGCCTCATGCGATGGAGCTTGTTTTTACAAGCTTACGATTTAGACATTCGTCATGTCCGTGGACGGGATAACATTGTTGCTGACGCGTTGTCCAGGACTAGACCATAGACTAGATAATATTCCGTGTGCTTCGAATAACCATTGTCAACTGCTGAGAGGTGAAACCACCGTCTCTCTGGATTTTGGACACGCCAGATTAATCGGTGAGAAACTTGCCTACTCAACGTATTAGTCTGAATACTTAGCAACATTCAGGCTTAACAATACCCTTGTAAATATTAAACTACTTTTCCTTTTCTAACTACCACTGTGTGCTCAACTCTTTTTGTGAAATCGTGATCGTGGCGGTCTAGTGTTACGACTTTGTTCACTTTGTTGTCGAAACATTGGTGGAAATTCGGGACGTGATAAATTGGGGGCTCGTCCGGGATCAAACCGATACTTAGCCATAAGCTTTCGTTAACTACGGTAACGTTAGTGGAAATATTGGGGACCTGTGTGGTGCCGACTTTTGTGTCGTAGCACTGTAATCTTGCTAGTGGCTACTACACTTGTGTGTGTTGTATTACTAGGAGTAATACGTAGCGCTAGCCTTGTTGTTTGTAACGGTGTTATTTTGGTTGTTTGGCTACCACCTTGAGTCCCGCTTGTGGCAAAACTTTGTATCACCTTGAGGACGCTGCTTTGTGTTGCGAAGTAGCGACTGTCTGCCACGTATCACTTGTTGAGCATTTACGTTGTCATTGGCAACAGTACTAGTGGGAGAACTCTACTCTCTTTCGAAACAGCGTTTCGTAGTTACCATGGAGTTTGATCTGGAGGAATTTATTGACGACCCTACACAGGAACAGATAGACAGCTGTAAGAAAGCTGAGCTATTGTCGATCACAAAACATTTAGGCATTGAAGTAACCAGCTCTGAGCAGAGAGAAACGTTCACAGTTAAGGAAAGAGGTAGATTACATGCTGGAGAACAGGATTGCTGAACCTAGTTCAAGTGACTGCAGTGCTTGTTAATAAACCGGATGGCACTTTTCGCTTCTGCACAGATTACCGGAAGGTTAACGCAGTCACTAAACCTGACTGCTAAATTCGATTTGCTGAAAGGTTATTGGCAAGTTCCCCTGTCGGACCGTGCAAAATAAATTTCCGCTTTTGTCACACCAGATAATTTCCTACAGTATTCGGTTATGCCTTTTGGGATGAGGAATGCTCCAGCCACCTTTCAGAGGTTAGTTAACCTTGTGGTATCTGGTTTGACAGGTTGTGAGGCATATTTAGATGATTTGGTGATTTGCAGTACGACTTGGCACAAACACGTAGGGCAGATAGAAGCACTTTTTCACCACTTGACTGCTGCCAATCTAACAGTGAATTTGGCAAGGTGTGAGTTTGGCCAAGCGACTGTTAAATACCTCGGTAAGGTTGTTGGCCGGGGGCAAGTTCGACCCGTTGACTCCAAGGTGGAGGCTGTTGTACAATTTCCGGTTCCCAGAAACCGCTGCGGAGATTCTTGGCTATGGTAGGTTACTACCGTAATTTCTGTAGAAACTTCTCTGCTGTTGCCTCGCCGCTGACAGATCTTCTCAGCACTAAAACGGTGTTCAGTTGGACTGAGAAGAGTCAACAGGCATTTGAAAATGTAAAGGCCCTGTTGGTCAGTACACCTGTTCTTGCTGCTCCCGATTTTACACGTCCATTTAAGCTTGCTGTGGATGCAAGCGACTGTGGTGCTGGTGCAGTTTTGCTCGCAGAGGATGAACAAGGTATTGGTCACCCTGTGTGTTATTTCTCGAGGAAGTTTAACCGACATCAGCGGTTGTATTCCACAATTGAGAAGGAAGCTCTTGCCCTGGTCCTTGCGTTACAGCACTTTGACGTGTATATAGGCTCTTCTTTTCGCCCCCTTCTTGTGCAAACTGAGCACAACCCACTAGTTTTTTTAAATCGCATGCAAAACAGTAATCAGCGCCTCATGCGATGGAGCTTGTTTTTACAAGCTTACGATTTAGACATTCGTCATGTCCGTGGACGGGATAACATTGTTGCTGACGCGTTGTCCAGGACTAGACCATAGACTAGATAATATTCCGTGTGCTTCGAATAACCATTGTCAACTGCTGAGAGGTGAAACCACCGTCTCTCTGGATTTTGGACACGCCAGATTAATCGGTGAGAAACTTGCCTACTCAACGTATTAGTCTGAATACTTAGCAACATTCAGGCTTAACAATACCCTTGTAAATATTAAACTACTTTTCCTTTTCTAACTACCACTGTGTGCTCAACTCTTTTTGTGAAATCGTGATCGTGGCGGTCTAGTGTTACGACTTTGTTCACTTTGTTGTCGAAACATTGGTGGAAATTCGGGACGTGATAAATTGGGGGCTCGTCCGGGATCAAACCGATACTTAGCCATAAGCTTTCGTTAACTACGGTAACGTTAGTGGAAATATTGGGGACCTGTGTGGTGCCGACTTTTGTGTCGTAGCACTGTAATCTTGCTAGTGGCTACTACACTTGTGTGTGTTGTATTACTAGGAGTAATACGTAGCGCTAGCCTTGTTGTTTGTAACGGTGTTATTTTGGTTGTTTGGCTACCACCTTGAGTCCCGCTTGTGGCAAAACTTTGTATCACCTTGAGGACGCTGCTTTGTGTTGCGAAGTAGCGACTGTCTGCCACGTATCACTTGTTGAGCATTTACGTTGTCATTGGCAACAGTACTAGTGGGAGAACTCTACTCTCTTTCGAAACAGCGTTTCGTAGTTACCATGGAGTTTGATCTGGAGGAATTTATTGACGACCCTACACAGGAACAGATAGACAGCTGTAAGAAAGCTGAGCTATTGTCGATCACAAAACATTTAGGCATTGAAGTAACCAGCTCTGAGCAGAGAGAAACGTTCACAGTTAAGGAAAGAGGTAGATTACATGCTGGAGAACAGGATTGCTGAACCTAGTTCAAGTGACTGCAGTGCTTGTTAATAAACCGGATGGCACTTTTCGCTTCTGCACAGATTACCGGAAGGTTAACGCAGTCACTAAACCTGACTGCTAAATTCGATTTGCTGAAAGGTTATTGGCAAGTTCCCCTGTCGGACCGTGCAAAATAAATTTCCGCTTTTGTCACACCAGATAATTTCCTACAGTATTCGGTTATGCCTTTTGGGATGAGGAATGCTCCAGCCACCTTTCAGAGGTTAGTTAACCTTGTGGTATCTGGTTTGACAGGTTGTGAGGCATATTTAGATGATTTGGTGATTTGCAGTACGACTTGGCACAAACACGTAGGGCAGATAGAAGCACTTTTTCACCACTTGACTGCTGCCAATCTAACAGTGAATTTGGCAAGGTGTGAGTTTGGCCAAGCGACTGTTAAATACCTCGGTAAGGTTGTTGGCCGGGGGCAAGATCGACCCGTTGACTCCAAGGTGGAGGCTGTTGTACAATTTCCGGTTCCCAGAAACCGCCGGGAGCTGCGGAGATTCTTGGCTATGGTAGGTTACTACCGTAATTTCTGTAGAAACTTCTCTGCTGTTGCCTCGCCGCTGACAGATCTTCTCAGCACTAAAACGGTGTTCAGTTGGACTGAGAAGAGTCAACAGGCATTTGAAAATGTAAAGGCCCTGTTGGTCAGTACGCCTGTTCTTGCTGCTCCCGATTTTACACGTCCATTTAAGCTTGCTGTGGATGCAAGCGACTGTGGTGCTGGTGCAGTTTTGCTCGTAGAGGATGAACAAGGTATTGGTCACCCTGTGTGTTATTTCTCGAGGAAGTTTAACCGACATCAGCGGTTGTATTCCACAATTGAGAAGGAAGCTCTTGCCCTGGTCCTTGCGTTACAGCACTTTGACGTGTATATAGGCTCTTCTTTTCGCCCCCTTCTTGTGCAAACTGAGCACAACCCACTAGTTTTTTTAAATCGCATGCAAAACAGTAATCAGCGCCTCATGCGATGGAGCTTGTTTTTACAAGCTTACGATTTAGACATTCGTCATGTCCGTGGACGGGATAACATTGTTGCTGACGCGTTGTCCAGGACTAGACCATAGACTAGATAATATTCCGTGTGCTTCGAATAACCATTGTCAACTGCTGAGAGGTGAAACCACCGTCTCTCTGGATTTTGGACACGCCAGATTAATCGGTGAGAAACTTGCCTACTCAACGTATTAGTCTGAATACTTAGCAACATTCAGGCTTAACAATACCCTTGTAAATATTAAACTACTTTTCCTTTTCTAACTACCACTGTGTGCTCAACTCTTTTTGTGAAATCGTGATCGTGGCGGTCTAGTGTTACGACTTTGTTCACTTTGTTGTCGAAACATTGGTGGAAATTCGGGACGTGATAAATTGGGGGCTCGTCCGGGATCAAACCGATACTTAGCCATAAGCTTTCGTTAACTACGGTAACGTTAGTGGAAATATTGGGGACCTGTGTGGTGCCGACTTTTGTGTCGTAGCACTGTAATCTTGCTAGTGGCTACTACACTTGTGTGTGTTGTATTACTAGGAGTAATACGTAGCGCTAGCCTTGTTGTTTGTAACGGTGTTATTTTGGTTGTTTGGCTACCACCTTGAGTCCCGCTTGTGGCAAAACTTTGTATCACCTTGAGGACGCTGCTTTGTGTTGCGAAGTAGCGACTGTCTGCCACGTATCACTTGTTGAGCATTTACGTTGTCATTGGCAACAGTACTAGTGGGAGAACTCTACTCTCTTTCGAAACAGCGTTTCGTAGTTACCATGGAGTTTGATCTGGAGGAATTTATTGACGACCCTACACAGGAACAGATAGACAGCTGTAAGAAAGCTGAGCTATTGTCGATCACAAAACATTTAGGCATTGAAGTAACCAGCTCTGAGCAGAGAGAAACGTTCACAGTTAAGGAAAGAGGTAGATTACATGCTGGAGAACAGGATTGCTGAACCTAGTTCAAGTGACTGCAGTGCTTGTTAATAAACCGGATGGCACTTTTCGCTTCTGCACAGATTACCGGAAGGTTAACGCAGTCACTAAACCTGACTGCTAAATTCGATTTGCTGAAAGGTTATTGGCAAGTTCCCCTGTCGGACCGTGCAAAATAAATTTCCGCTTTTGTCACACCAGATAATTTCCTACAGTATTCGGTTATGCCTTTTGGGATGAGGAATGCTCCAGCCACCTTTCAGAGGTTAGTTAACCTTGTGGTATCTGGTTTGACAGGTTGTGAGGCATATTTAGATGATTTGGTGATTTGCAGTACGACTTGGCACAAACACGTAGGGCAGATAGAAGCACTTTTTCACCACTTGACTGCTGCCAATCTAACAGTGAATTTGGCAAGGTGTGAGTTTGGCCAAGCGACTGTTAAATACCTCGGTAAGGTTGTTGGCCGGGGGCAAGATCGACCCGTTGACTCCAAGGTGGAGGCTGTTGTACAATTTCCGGTTCCCAGAAACCGCCGGGAGCTGCGGAGATTCTTGGCTATGGTAGGTTACTACCGTAATTTCTGTAGAAACTTCTCTGCTGTTGCCTCGCCGCTGACAGATCTTCTCAGCACTAAAACGGTGTTCAGTTGGACTGAGAAGAGTCAACAGGCATTTGAAAATGTAAAGGCCCTGTTGGTCAGTACGCCTGTTCTTGCTGCTCCCGATTTTACACGTCCATTTAAGCTTGCTGTGGATGCAAGCGACTGTGGTGCTGGTGCAGTTTTGCTCGTAGAGGATGAACAAGGTATTGGTCACCCTGTGTGTTATTTCTCGAGGAAGTTTAACCGACATCAGCGGTTGTATTCCACAATTGAGAAGGAAGCTCTTGCCCTGGTCCTTGCGTTACAGCACTTTGACGTGTATATAGGCTCTTCTTTTCGCCCCCTTCTTGTGCAAACTGAGCACAACCCACTAGTTTTTTTAAATCGCATGCAAAACAGTAATCAGCGCCTCATGCGATGGAGCTTGTTTTTACAAGCTTACGATTTAGACATTCGTCATGTCCGTGGACGGGATAACATTGTTGCTGACGCGTTGTCCAGGACTAGACCATAGACTAGATAATATTCCGTGTGCTTCGAATAACCATTGTCAACTGCTGAGAGGTGAAACCACCGTCTCTCTGGATTTTGGACACGCCAGATTAATCGGTGAGAAACTTGCCTACTCAACGTATTAGTCTGAATACTTAGCAACATTCAGGCTTAACAATACCCTTGTAAATATTAAACTACTTTTCCTTTTCTAACTACCACTGTGTGCTCAACTCTTTTTGTGAAATCGTGATCGTGGCGGTCTAGTGTTACGACTTTGTTCACTTTGTTGTCGAAACATTGGTGGAAATTCGGGACGTGATAAATTGGGGGCTCGTCCGGGATCAAACCGATACTTAGCCATAAGCTTTCGTTAACTACGGTAACGTTAGTGGAAATATTGGGGACCTGTGTGGTGCCGACTTTTGTGTCGTAGCACTGTAATCTTGCTAGTGGCTACTACACTTGTGTGTGTTGTATTACTAGGAGTAATACGTAGCGCTAGCCTTGTTGTTTGTAACGGTGTTATTTTGGTTGTTTGGCTACCACCTTGAGTCCCGCTTGTGGCAAAACTTTGTATCACCTTGAGGACGCTGCTTTGTGTTGCGAAGTAGCGACTGTCTGCCACGTATCACTTGTTGAGCATTTACGTTGTCATTGGCAACAGTACTAGTGGGAGAACTCTACTCTCTTTCGAAACAGCGTTTCGTAGTTACCATGGAGTTTGATCTGGAGGAATTTATTGACGACCCTACACAGGAACAGATAGACAGCTGTAAGAAAGCTGAGCTATTGTCGATCACAAAACATTTAGGCATTGAAGTAACCAGCTCTGAGCAGAGAGAAACGTTCACAGTTAAGGAAAGAGGTAGATTACATGCTGGAGAACAGGATTGCTGAACCTAGTTCAAGTGACTGCAGTGCTTGTTAATAAACCGGATGGCACTTTTCGCTTCTGCACAGATTACCGGAAGGTTAACGCAGTCACTAAACCTGACTGCTAAATTCGATTTGCTGAAAGGTTATTGGCAAGTTCCCCTGTCGGACCGTGCAAAATAAATTTCCGCTTTTGTCACACCAGATAATTTCCTACAGTATTCGGTTATGCCTTTTGGGATGAGGAATGCTCCAGCCACCTTTCAGAGGTTAGTTAACCTTGTGGTATCTGGTTTGACAGGTTGTGAGGCATATTTAGATGATTTGGTGATTTGCAGTACGACTTGGCACAAACACGTAGGGCAGATAGAAGCACTTTTTCACCACTTGACTGCTGCCAATCTAACAGTGAATTTGGCAAGGTGTGAGTTTGGCCAAGCGACTGTTAAATACCTCGGTAAGGTTGTTGGCCGGGGACAAGATCGACCCGTTGACTCCAAGGTGGAGGCTGTTGTACAATTTCCGGTTCCCAGAAACCGCCGGGAGCTGCGGAGATTCTTGGCTATGGTAGGTTACTACCGTAATTTCTGTAGAAACTTCTCTGCTGTTGCCTCGCCGCTGACAGATCTTCTCAGCACTAAAACGGTGTTCAGTTGGACTGAGAAGAGTCAACAGGCATTTGAAAATGTAAAGGCCCTGTTGGTCAGTACGCCTGTTCTTGCTGCTCCCGATTTTACACGTCCATTTAAGCTTGCTGTGGATGCAAGCGACTGTGGTGCTGGTGCAGTTTTGCTCGTAGAGGATGAACAAGGTATTGGTCACCCTGTGTGTTATTTCTCGAGGAAGTTTAACCGACATCAGCGGTTGTATTCCACAATTGAGAAGGAAGCTCTTGCCCTGGTCCTTGCGTTACAGCACTTTGACGTGTATATAGGCTCTTCTTTTCGCCCCCTTCTTGTGCAAACTGAGCACAACCCACTAGTTTTTTTAAATCGCATGCAAAACAGTAATCAGCGCCTCATGCGATGGAGCTTGTTTTTACAAGCTTACGATTTAGACATTCGTCATGTCCGTGGACGGGATAACATTGTTGCTGACGCGTTGTCCAGGACTAGACCATAGACTAGATAATATTCCGTGTGCTTCGAATAACCATTGTCAACTGCTGAGAGGTGAAACCACCGTCTCTCTGGATTTTGGACACGCCAGATTAATCGGTGAGAAACTTGCCTACTCAACGTATTAGTCTGAATACTTAGCAACATTCAGGCTTAACAATACCCTTGTAAATATTAAACTACTTTTCCTTTTCTAACTACCACTGTGTGCTCAACTCTTTTTGTGAAATCGTGATCGTGGCGGTCTAGTGTTACGACTTTGTTCACTTTGTTGTCGAAACATTGGTGGAAATTCGGGACGTGATAAATTGGGGGCTCGTCCGGGATCAAACCGATACTTAGCCATAAGCTTTCGTTAACTACGGTAACGTTAGTGGAAATATTGGGGACCTGTGTGGTGCCGACTTTTGTGTCGTAGCACTGTAATCTTGCTAGTGGCTACTACACTTGTGTGTGTTGTATTACTAGGAGTAATACGTAGCGCTAGCCTTGTTGTTTGTAACGGTGTTATTTTGGTTGTTTGGCTACCACCTTGAGTCCCGCTTGTGGCAAAACTTTGTATCACCTTGAGGACGCTGCTTTGTGTTGCGAAGTAGCGACTGTCTGCCACGTATCACTTGTTGAGCATTTACGTTGTCATTGGCAACAGTACTAGTGGGAGAACTCTACTCTCTTTCGAAACAGCGTTTCGTAGTTACCATGGAGTTTGATCTGGAGGAATTTATTGACGACCCTACACAGGAACAGATAGACAGCTGTAAGAAAGCTGAGCTATTGTCGATCACAAAACATTTAGGCATTGAAGTAACCAGCTCTGAGCAGAGAGAAACGTTCACAGTTAAGGAAAGAGGTAGATTACATGCTGGAGAACAGGATTGCTGAACCTAGTTCAAGTGACTGCAGTGCTTGTTAATAAACCGGATGGCACTTTTCGCTTCTGCACAGATTACCGGAAGGTTAACGCAGTCACTAAACCTGACTGCTAAATTCGATTTGCTGAAAGGTTATTGGCAAGTTCCCCTGTCGGACCGTGCAAAATAAATTTCCGCTTTTGTCACACCAGATAATTTCCTACAGTATTCGGTTATGCCTTTTGGGATGAGGAATGCTCCAGCCACCTTTCAGAGGTTAGTTAACCTTGTGGTATCTGGTTTGACAGGTTGTGAGGCATATTTAGATGATTTGGTGATTTGCAGTACGACTTGGCACAAACACGTAGGGCAGATAGAAGCACTTTTTCACCACTTGACTGCTGCCAATCTAACAGTGAATTTGGCAAGGTGTGAGTTTGGCCAAGCGACTGTTAAATACCTCGGTAAGGTTGTTGGCCGGGGGCAAGATCGACCCGTTGACTCCAAGGTGGAGGCTGTTGTACAATTTCCGGTTCCCAGAAACCGCCGGGAGCTGCGGAGATTCTTGGCTATGGTAGGTTACTACCGTAATTTCTGTAGAAACTTCTCTGCTGTTGCCTCGCCGCTGACAGATCTTCTCAGCACTAAAACGGTGTTCAGTTGGACTGAGAAGAGTCAACAGGCATTTGAAAATGTAAAGGCCCTGTTGGTCAGTACGCCTGTTCTTGCTGCTCCCGATTTTACACGTCCATTTAAGCTTGCTGTGGATGCAAGCGACTGTGGTGCTGGTGCAGTTTTGCTCGTAGAGGATGAACAAGGTATTGGTCACCCTGTGTGTTATTTCTCGAGGAAGTTTAACCGACATCAGCGGTTGTATTCCACAATTGAGAAGGAAGCTCTTGCCCTGGTCCTTGCGTTACAGCACTTTGACGTGTATATAGGCTCTTCTTTTCGCCCCCTTCTTGTGCAAACTGAGCACAACCCACTAGTTTTTTTAAATCGCATGCAAAACAGTAATCAGCGCCTCATGCGATGGAGCTTGTTTTTACAAGCTTACGATTTAGACATTCGTCATGTCCGTGGACGGGATAACATTGTTGCTGACGCGTTGTCCAGGACTAGACCATAGACTAGATAATATTCCGTGTGCTTCGAATAACCATTGTCAACTGCTGAGAGGTGAAACCACCGTCTCTCTGGATTTTGGACACGCCAGATTAATCGGTGAGAAACTTGCCTACTCAACGTATTAGTCTGAATACTTAGCAACATTCAGGCTTAACAATACCCTTGTAAATATTAAACTACTTTTCCTTTTCTAACTACCACTGTGTGCTCAACTCTTTTTGTGAAATCGTGATCGTGGCGGTCTAGTGTTACGACTTTGTTCACTTTGTTGTCGAAACATTGGTGGAAATTCGGGACGTGATAAATTGGGGGCTCGTCCGGGATCAAACCGATACTTAGCCATAAGCTTTCGTTAACTACGGTAACGTTAGTGGAAATATTGGGGACCTGTGTGGTGCCGACTTTTGTGTCGTAGCACTGTAATCTTGCTAGTGGCTACTACACTTGTGTGTGTTGTATTACTAGGAGTAATACGTAGCGCTAGCCTTGTTGTTTGTAACGGTGTTATTTTGGTTGTTTGGCTACCACCTTGAGTCCCGCTTGTGGCAAAACTTTGTATCACCTTGAGGACGCTGCTTTGTGTTGCGAAGTAGCGACTGTCTGCCACGTATCACTTGTTGAGCATTTACGTTGTCATTGGCAACAGTACTAGTGGGAGAACTCTACTCTCTTTCGAAACAGCGTTTCGTAGTTACCATGGAGTTTGATCTGGAGGAATTTATTGACGACCCTACACAGGAACAGATAGACAGCTGTAAGAAAGCTGAGCTATTGTCGATCACAAAACATTTAGGCATTGAAGTAACCAGCTCTGAGCAGAGAGAAACGTTCACAGTTAAGGAAAGAGGTAGATTACATGCTGGAGAACAGGATTGCTGAACCTAGTTCAAGTGACTGCAGTGCTTGTTAATAAACCGGATGGCACTTTTCGCTTCTGCACAGATTACCGGAAGGTTAACGCAGTCACTAAACCTGACTGCTAAATTCGATTTGCTGAAAGGTTATTGGCAAGTTCCCCTGTCGGACCGTGCAAAATAAATTTCCGCTTTTGTCACACCAGATAATTTCCTACAGTATTCGGTTATGCCTTTTGGGATGAGGAATGCTCCAGCCACCTTTCAGAGGTTAGTTAACCTTGTGGTATCTGGTTTGACAGGTTGTGAGGCATATTTAGATGATTTGGTGATTTGCAGTACGACTTGGCACAAACACGTAGGGCAGATAGAAGCACTTTTTCACCACTTGACTGCTGCCAATCTAACAGTGAATTTGGCAAGGTGTGAGTTTGGCCAAGCGACTGTTAAATACCTCGGTAAGGTTGTTGGCCGGGGGCAAGATCGACCCGTTGACTCCAAGGTGGAGGCTGTTGTACAATTTCCGGTTCCCAGAAACCGCCGGGAGCTGCGGAGATTCTTGGCTATGGTAGGTTACTACCGTAATTTCTGTAGAAACTTCTCTGCTGTTGCCTCGCCGCTGACAGATCTTCTCAGCACTAAAACGGTGTTCAGTTGGACTGAGAAGAGTCAACAGGCATTTGAAAATGTAAAGGCCCTGTTGGTCAGTACGCCTGTTCTTGCTGCTCCCGATTTTACACGTCCATTTAAGCTTGCTGTGGATGCAAGCGACTGTGGTGCTGGTGCAGTTTTGCTCGTAGAGGATGAACAAGGTATTGGTCACCCTGTGTGTTATTTCTCGAGGAAGTTTAACCGACATCAGCGGTTGTATTCCACAATTGAGAAGGAAGCTCTTGCCCTGGTCCTTGCGTTACAGCACTTTGACGTGTATATAGGCTCTTCTTTTCGCCCCCTTCTTGTGCAAACTGAGCACAACCCACTAGTTTTTTTAAATCGCATGCAAAACAGTAATCAGCGCCTCATGCGATGGAGCTTGTTTTTACAAGCTTACGATTTAGACATTCGTCATGTCCGTGGACGGGATAACATTGTTGCTGACGCGTTGTCCAGGACTAGACCATAGACTAGATAATATTCCGTGTGCTTCGAATAACCATTGTCAACTGCTGAGAGGTGAAACCACCGTCTCTCTGGATTTTGGACACGCCAGATTAATCGGTGAGAAACTTGCCTACTCAACGTATTAGTCTGAATACTTAGCAACATTCAGGCTTAACAATACCCTTGTAAATATTAAACTACTTTTCCTTTTCTAACTACCACTGTGTGCTCAACTCTTTTTGTGAAATCGTGATCGTGGCGGTCTAGTGTTACGACTTTGTTCACTTTGTTGTCGAAACATTGGTGGAAATTCGGGACGTGATAAATTGGGGGCTCGTCCGGGATCAAACCGATACTTAGCCATAAGCTTTCGTTAACTACGGTAACGTTAGTGGAAATATTGGGGACCTGTGTGGTGCCGACTTTTGTGTCGTAGCACTGTAATCTTGCTAGTGGCTACTACACTTGTGTGTGTTGTATTACTAGGAGTAATACGTAGCGCTAGCCTTGTTGTTTGTAACGGTGTTATTTTGGTTGTTTGGCTACCACCTTGAGTCCCGCTTGTGGCAAAACTTTGTATCACCTTGAGGACGCTGCTTTGTGTTGCGAAGTAGCGACTGTCTGCCACGTATCACTTGTTGAGCATTTACGTTGTCATTGGCAACAGTACTAGTGGGAGAACTCTACTCTCTTTCGAAACAGCGTTTCGTAGTTACCATGGAGTTTGATCTGGAGGAATTTATTGACGACCCTACACAGGAACAGATAGACAGCTGTAAGAAAGCTGAGCTATTGTCGATCACAAAACATTTAGGCATTGAAGTAACCAGCTCTGAGCAGAGAGAAACGTTCACAGTTAAGGAAAGAGGTAGATTACATGCTGGAGAACAGGATTGCTGAACCTAGTTCAAGTGACTGCAGTGCTTGTTAATAAACCGGATGGCACTTTTCGCTTCTGCACAGATTACCGGAAGGTTAACGCAGTCACTAAACCTGACTGCTAAATTCGATTTGCTGAAAGGTTATTGGCAAGTTCCCCTGTCGGACCGTGCAAAATAAATTTCCGCTTTTGTCACACCAGATAATTTCCTACAGTATTCGGTTATGCCTTTTGGGATGAGGAATGCTCCAGCCACCTTTCAGAGGTTAGTTAACCTTGTGGTATCTGGTTTGACAGGTTGTGAGGCATATTTAGATGATTTGGTGATTTGCAGTACGACTTGGCACAAACACGTAGGGCAGATAGAAGCACTTTTTCACCACTTGACTGCTGCCAATCTAACAGTGAATTTGGCAAGGTGTGAGTTTGGCCAAGCGACTGTTAAATACCTCGGTAAGGTTGTTGGCCGGGGACAAGATCGACCCGTTGACTCCAAGGTGGAGGCTGTTGTACAATTTCCGGTTCCCAGAAACCGCCGGGAGCTGCGGAGATTCTTGGCTATGGTAGGTTACTACCGTAATTTCTGTAGAAACTTCTCTGCTGTTGCCTCGCCGCTGACAGATCTTCTCAGCACTAAAACGGTGTTCAGTTGGACTGAGAAGAGTCAACAGGCATTTGAAAATGTAAAGGCCCTGTTGGTCAGTACGCCTGTTCTTGCTGCTCCCGATTTTACACGTCCATTTAAGCTTGCTGTGGATGCAAGCGACTGTGGTGCTGGTGCAGTTTTGCTCGTAGAGGATGAACAAGGTATTGGTCACCCTGTGTGTTATTTCTCGAGGAAGTTTAACCGACATCAGCGGTTGTATTCCACAATTGAGAAGGAAGCTCTTGCCCTGGTCCTTGCGTTACAGCACTTTGACGTGTATATAGGCTCTTCTTTTCGCCCCCTTCTTGTGCAAACTGAGCACAACCCACTAGTTTTTTTAAATCGCATGCAAAACAGTAATCAGCGCCTCATGCGATGGAGCTTGTTTTTACAAGCTTACGATTTAGACATTCGTCATGTCCGTGGACGGGATAACATTGTTGCTGACGCGTTGTCCAGGACTAGACCATAGACTAGATAATATTCCGTGTGCTTCGAATAACCATTGTCAACTGCTGAGAGGTGAAACCACCGTCTCTCTGGATTTTGGACACGCCAGATTAATCGGTGAGAAACTTGCCTACTCAACGTATTAGTCTGAATACTTAGCAACATTCAGGCTTAACAATACCCTTGTAAATATTAAACTACTTTTCCTTTTCTAACTACCACTGTGTGCTCAACTCTTTTTGTGAAATCGTGATCGTGGCGGTCTAGTGTTACGACTTTGTTCACTTTGTTGTCGAAACATTGGTGGAAATTCGGGACGTGATAAATTGGGGGCTCGTCCGGGATCAAACCGATACTTAGCCATAAGCTTTCGTTAACTACGGTAACGTTAGTGGAAATATTGGGGACCTGTGTGGTGCCGACTTTTGTGTCGTAGCACTGTAATCTTGCTAGTGGCTACTACACTTGTGTGTGTTGTATTACTAGGAGTAATACGTAGCGCTAGCCTTGTTGTTTGTAACGGTGTTATTTTGGTTGTTTGGCTACCACCTTGAGTCCCGCTTGTGGCAAAACTTTGTATCACCTTGAGGACGCTGCTTTGTGTTGCGAAGTAGCGACTGTCTGCCACGTATCACTTGTTGAGCATTTACGTTGTCATTGGCAACAGTACTAGTGGGAGAACTCTACTCTCTTTCGAAACAGCGTTTCGTAGTTACCATGGAGTTTGATCTGGAGGAATTTATTGACGACCCTACACAGGAACAGATAGACAGCTGTAAGAAAGCTGAGCTATTGTCGATCACAAAACATTTAGGCATTGAAGTAACCAGCTCTGAGCAGAGAGAAACGTTCACAGTTAAGGAAAGAGGTAGATTACATGCTGGAGAACAGGATTGCTGAACCTAGTTCAAGTGACTGCAGTGCTTGTTAATAAACCGGATGGCACTTTTCGCTTCTGCACAGATTACCGGAAGGTTAACGCAGTCACTAAACCTGACTGCTAAATTCGATTTGCTGAAAGGTTATTGGCAAGTTCCCCTGTCGGACCGTGCAAAATAAATTTCCGCTTTTGTCACACCAGATAATTTCCTACAGTATTCGGTTATGCCTTTTGGGATGAGGAATGCTCCAGCCACCTTTCAGAGGTTAGTTAACCTTGTGGTATCTGGTTTGACAGGTTGTGAGGCATATTTAGATGATTTGGTGATTTGCAGTACGACTTGGCACAAACACGTAGGGCAGATAGAAGCACTTTTTCACCACTTGACTGCTGCCAATCTAACAGTGAATTTGGCAAGGTGTGAGTTTGGCCAAGCGACTGTTAAATACCTCGGTAAGGTTGTTGGCCGGGGGCAAGTTCGACCCGTTGACTCCAAGGTGGAGGCTGTTGTACAATTTCCGGTTCCCAGAAACCGCCGGGAGCTGCGGAGATTCTTGGCTATGGTAGGTTACTACCGTAATTTCTGTAGAAACTTCTCTGCTGTTGCCTCGCCGCTGACAGATCTTCTCAGCACTAAAACGGTGTTCAGTTGGACTGAGAAGAGTCAACAGGCATTTGAAAATGTAAAGGCCCTGTTGGTCAGTACGCCTGTTCTTGCTGCTCCCGATTTTACACGTCCATTTAAGCTTGCTGTGGATGCAAGCGACTGTGGTGCTGGTGCAGTTTTGCTCGCAGAGGATGAACAAGGTATTGGTCACCCTGTGTGTTATTTCTCGAGGAAGTTTAACCGACATCAGCGGTTGTATTCCACAATTGAGAAGGAAGCTCTTGCCCTGGTCCTTGCGTTACAGCACTTTGACGTGTATATAGGCTCTTCTTTTCGCCCCCTTCTTGTGCAAACTGAGCACAACCCACTAGTTTTTTTAAATCGCATGCAAAACAGTAATCAGCGCCTCATGCGATGGAGCTTGTTTTTACAAGCTTACGATTTAGACATTCGTCATGTCCGTGGACGGGATAACATTGTTGCTGACGCGTTGTCCAGGACTAGACCATAGACTAGATAATATTCCGTGTGCTTCGAATAACCATTGTCAACTGCTGAGAGGTGAAACCACCGTCTCTCTGGATTTTGGACACGCCAGATTAATCGGTGAGAAACTTGCCTACTCAACGTATTAGTCTGAATACTTAGCAACATTCAGGCTTAACAATACCCTTGTAAATATTAAACTACTTTTCCTTTTCTAACTACCACTGTGTGCTCAACTCTTTTTGTGAAATCGTGATCGTGGCGGTCTAGTGTTACGACTTTGTTCACTTTGTTGTCGAAACATTGGTGGAAATTCGGGACGTGATAAATTGGGGGCTCGTCCGGGATCAAACCGATACTTAGCCATAAGCTTTCGTTAAGTACGGTAACGTTAGTGGAAATATTGGGGACCTGTGTGGTGCCGACTTTTGTGTCGTAGCACTGTAATCTTGCTAGTGGCTACTACACTTGTGTGTGTTGTATTACTAGGAGTAATACGTAGCGCTAGCCTTGTTGTTTGTAACGGTGTTATTTTGGTTGTTTGGCTACCACCTTGAGTCCCGCTTGTGGCAAAACTTTGTATCACCTTGAGGACGCTGCTTTGTGTTGCGAAGTAGCGACTGTCTGCCACGTATCACTTGTTGAGCATTTACGTTGTCATTGGCAACAGTACTAGTGGGAGAACTCTACTCTCTTTCGAAACAGCGTTTCGTAGTTACCATGGAGTTTGATCTGGAGGAATTTATTGACGACCCTACACAGGAACAGATAGACAGCTGTAAGAAAGCTGAGCTATTGTCGATCACAAAACATTTAGGCATTGAAGTAACCAGCTCTGAGCAGAGAGAAACGTTCACAGTTAAGGAAAGAGGTAGATTACATGCTGGAGAACAGGATTGCTGAACCTAGTTCAAGTGACTGCAGTGCTTGTTAATAAACCGGATGGCACTTTTCGCTTCTGCACAGATTACCGGAAGGTTAACGCAGTCACTAAACCTGACTGCTAAATTCGATTTGCTGAAAGGTTATTGGCAAGTTCCCCTGTCGGACCGTGCAAAATAAATTTCCGCTTTTGTCACACCAGATAATTTCCTACAGTATTCGGTTATGCCTTTTGGGATGAGGAATGCTCCAGCCACCTTTCAGAGGTTAGTTAACCTTGTGGTATCTGGTTTGACAGGTTGTGAGGCATATTTAGATGATTTGGTGATTTGCAGTACGACTTGGCACAAACACGTAGGGCAGATAGAAGCACTTTTTCACCACTTGACTGCTGCCAATCTAACAGTGAATTTGGCAAGGTGTGAGTTTGGCCAAGCGACTGTTAAATACCTCGGTAAGGTTGTTGGCCGGGGGCAAGTTCGACCCGTTGACTCCAAGGTGGAGGCTGTTGTACAATTTCCGGTTCCCAGAAACCGCCGGGAGCTGCGGAGATTCTTGGCTATGGTAGGTTACTACCGTAATTTCTGTAGAAACTTCTCTGCTGTTGCCTCGCCGCTGACAGATCTTCTCAGCACTAAAACGGTGTTCAGTTGGACTGAGAAGAGTCAACAGGCATTTGAAAATGTAAAGGCCCTGTTGGTCAGTACGCCTGTTCTTGCTGCTCCCGATTTTACACGTCCATTTAAGCTTGCTGTGGATGCAAGCGACTGTGGTGCTGGTGCAGTTTTGCTCGCAGAGGATGAACAAGGTATTGGTCACCCTGTGTGTTATTTCTCGAGGAAGTTTAACCGACATCAGCGGTTGTATTCCACAATTGAGAAGGAAGCTCTTGCCCTGGTCCTTGCGTTACAGCACTTTGACGTGTATATAGGCTCTTCTTTTCGCCCCCTTCTTGTGCAAACTGAGCACAACCCACTAGTTTTTTTAAATCGCATGCAAAACAGTAATCAGCGCCTCATGCGATGGAGCTTGTTTTTACAAGCTTACGATTTAGACATTCGTCATGTCCGTGGACGGGATAACATTGTTGCTGACGCGTTGTCCAGGACTAGACCATAGACTAGATAATATTCCGTGTGCTTCGAATAACCATTGTCAACTGCTGAGAGGTGAAACCACCGTCTCTCTGGATTTTGGACACGCCAGATTAATCGGTGAGAAACTTGCCTACTCAACGTATTAGTCTGAATACTTAGCAACATTCAGGCTTAACAATACCCTTGTAAATATTAAACTACTTTTCCTTTTCTAACTACCACTGTGTGCTCAACTCTTTTTGTGAAATCGTGATCGTGGCGGTCTAGTGTTACGACTTTGTTCACTTTGTTGTCGAAACATTGGTGGAAATTCGGGACGTGATAAATTGGGGGCTCGTCCGGGATCAAACCGATACTTAGCCATAAGCTTTCGTTAAGTACGGTAACGTTAGTGGAAATATTGGGGACCTGTGTGGTGCCGACTTTTGTGTCGTAGCACTGTAATCTTGCTAGTGGCTACTACACTTGTGTGTGTTGTATTACTAGGAGTAATACGTAGCGCTAGCCTTGTTGTTTGTAACGGTGTTATTTTGGTTGTTTGGCTACCACCTTGAGTCCCGCTTGTGGCAAAACTTTGTATCACCTTGAGGACGCTGCTTTGTGTTGCGAAGTAGCGACTGTCTGCCACGTATCACTTGTTGAGCATTTACGTTGTCATTGGCAACAGTACTAGTGGGAGAACTCTACTCTCTTTCGAAACAGCGTTTCGTAGTTACCATGGAGTTTGATCTGGAGGAATTTATTGACGACCCTACACAGGAACAGATAGACAGCTGTAAGAAAGCTGAGCTATTGTCGATCACAAAACATTTAGGCATTGAAGTAACCAGCTCTGAGCAGAGAGAAACGTTCACAGTTAAGGAAAGAGGTAGATTACATGCTGGAGAACAGGATTGCTGAACCTAGTTCAAGTGACTGCAGTGCTTGTTAATAAACCGGATGGCACTTTTCGCTTCTGCACAGATTACCGGAAGGTTAACGCAGTCACTAAACCTGACTGCTAAATTCGATTTGCTGAAAGGTTATTGGCAAGTTCCCCTGTCGGACCGTGCAAAATAAATTTCCGCTTTTGTCACACCAGATAATTTCCTACAGTATTCGGTTATGCCTTTTGGGATGAGGAATGCTCCAGCCACCTTTCAGAGGTTAGTTAACCTTGTGGTATCTGGTTTGACAGGTTGTGAGGCATATTTAGATGATTTGGTGATTTGCAGTACGACTTGGCACAAACACGTAGGGCAGATAGAAGCACTTTTTCACCACTTGACTGCTGCCAATCTAACAGTGAATTTGGCAAGGTGTGAGTTTGGCCAAGCGACTGTTAAATACCTCGGTAAGGTTGTTGGCCGGGGGCAAGTTCGACCCGTTGACTCCAAGGTGGAGGCTGTTGTACAATTTCCGGTTCCCAGAAACCGCCGGGAGCTGCGGAGATTCTTGGCTATGGTAGGTTACTACCGTAATTTCTGTAGAAACTTCTCTGCTGTTGCCTCGCCGCTGACAGATCTTCTCAGCACTAAAACGGTGTTCAGTTGGACTGAGAAGAGTCAACAGGCATTTGAAAATGTAAAGGCCCTGTTGGTCAGTACGCCTGTTCTTGCTGCTCCCGATTTTACACGTCCATTTAAGCTTGCTGTGGATGCAAGCGACTGTGGTGCTGGTGCAGTTTTGCTCGCAGAGGATGAACAAGGTATTGGTCACCCTGTGTGTTATTTCTCGAGGAAGTTTAACCGACATCAGCGGTTGTATTCCACAATTGAGAAGGAAGCTCTTGCCCTGGTCCTTGCGTTACAGCACTTTGACGTGTATATAGGCTCTTCTTTTCGCCCCCTTCTTGTGCAAACTGAGCACAACCCACTAGTTTTTTTAAATCGCATGCAAAACAGTAATCAGCGCCTCATGCGATGGAGCTTGTTTTTACAAGCTTACGATTTAGACATTCGTCATGTCCGTGGACGGGATAACATTGTTGCTGACGCGTTGTCCAGGACTAGACCATAGACTAGATAATATTCCGTGTGCTTCGAATAACCATTGTCAACTGCTGAGAGGTGAAACCACCGTCTCTCTGGATTTTGGACACGCCAGATTAATCGGTGAGAAACTTGCCTACTCAACGTATTAGTCTGAATACTTAGCAACATTCAGGCTTAACAATACCCTTGTAAATATTAAACTACTTTTCCTTTTCTAACTACCACTGTGTGCTCAACTCTTTTTGTGAAATCGTGATCGTGGCGGTCTAGTGTTACGACTTTGTTCACTTTGTTGTCGAAACATTGGTGGAAATTCGGGACGTGATAAATTGGGGGCTCGTCCGGGATCAAACCGATACTTAGCCATAAGCTTTCGTTAAGTACGGTAACGTTAGTGGAAATATTGGGGACCTGTGTGGTGCCGACTTTTGTGTCGTAGCACTGTAATCTTGCTAGTGGCTACTACACTTGTGTGTGTTGTATTACTAGGAGTAATACGTAGCGCTAGCCTTGTTGTTTGTAACGGTGTTATTTTGGTTGTTTGGCTACCACCTTGAGTCCCGCTTGTGGCAAAACTTTGTATCACCTTGAGGACGCTGCTTTGTGTTGCGAAGTAGCGACTGTCTGCCACGTATCACTTGTTGAGCATTTACGTTGTCATTGGCAACAGTACTAGTGGGAGAACTCTACTCTCTTTCGAAACAGCGTTTCGTAGTTACCATGGAGTTTGATCTGGAGGAATTTATTGACGACCCTACACAGGAACAGATAGACAGCTGTAAGAAAGCTGAGCTATTGTCGATCACAAAACATTTAGGCATTGAAGTAACCAGCTCTGAGCAGAGAGAAACGTTCACAGTTAAGGAAAGAGGTAGATTACATGCTGGAGAACAGGATTGCTGAACCTAGTTCAAGTGACTGCAGTGCTTGTTAATAAACCGGATGGCACTTTTCGCTTCTGCACAGATTACCGGAAGGTTAACGCAGTCACTAAACCTGACTGCTAAATTCGATTTGCTGAAAGGTTATTGGCAAGTTCCCCTGTCGGACCGTGCAAAATAAATTTCCGCTTTTGTCACACCAGATAATTTCCTACAGTATTCGGTTATGCCTTTTGGGATGAGGAATGCTCCAGCCACCTTTCAGAGGTTAGTTAACCTTGTGGTATCTGGTTTGACAGGTTGTGAGGCATATTTAGATGATTTGGTGATTTGCAGTACGACTTGGCACAAACACGTAGGGCAGATAGAAGCACTTTTTCACCACTTGACTGCTGCCAATCTAACAGTGAATTTGGCAAGGTGTGAGTTTGGCCAAGCGACTGTTAAATACCTCGGTAAGGTTGTTGGCCGGGGGCAAGTTCGACCCGTTGACTCCAAGGTGGAGGCTGTTGTACAATTTCCGGTTCCCAGAAACCGCCGGGAGCTGCGGAGATTCTTGGCTATGGTAGGTTACTACCGTAATTTCTGTAGAAACTTCTCTGCTGTTGCCTCGCCGCTGACAGATCTTCTCAGCACTAAAACGGTGTTCAGTTGGACTGAGAAGAGTCAACAGGCATTTGAAAATGTAAAGGCCCTGTTGGTCAGTACGCCTGTTCTTGCTGCTCCCGATTTTACACGTCCATTTAAGCTTGCTGTGGATGCAAGCGACTGTGGTGCTGGTGCAGTTTTGCTCGCAGAGGATGAACAAGGTATTGGTCACCCTGTGTGTTATTTCTCGAGGAAGTTTAACCGACATCAGCGGTTGTATTCCACAATTGAGAAGGAAGCTCTTGCCCTGGTCCTTGCGTTACAGCACTTTGACGTGTATATAGGCTCTTCTTTTCGCCCCCTTCTTGTGCAAACTGAGCACAACCCACTAGTTTTTTTAAATCGCATGCAAAACAGTAATCAGCGCCTCATGCGATGGAGCTTGTTTTTACAAGCTTACGATTTAGACATTCGTCATGTCCGTGGACGGGATAACATTGTTGCTGACGCGTTGTCCAGGACTAGACCATAGACTAGATAATATTCCGTGTGCTTCGAATAACCATTGTCAACTGCTGAGAGGTGAAACCACCGTCTCTCTGGATTTTGGACACGCCAGATTAATCGGTGAGAAACTTGCCTACTCAACGTATTAGTCTGAATACTTAGCAACATTCAGGCTTAACAATACCCTTGTAAATATTAAACTACTTTTCCTTTTCTAACTACCACTGTGTGCTCAACTCTTTTTGTGAAATCGTGATCGTGGCGGTCTAGTGTTACGACTTTGTTCACTTTGTTGTCGAAACATTGGTGGAAATTCGGGACGTGATAAATTGGGGGCTCGTCCGGGATCAAACCGATACTTAGCCATAAGCTTTCGTTAAGTACGGTAACGTTAGTGGAAATATTGGGGACCTGTGTGGTGCCGACTTTTGTGTCGTAGCACTGTAATCTTGCTAGTGGCTACTACACTTGTGTGTGTTGTATTACTAGGAGTAATACGTAGCGCTAGCCTTGTTGTTTGTAACGGTGTTATTTTGGTTGTTTGGCTACCACCTTGAGTCCCGCTTGTGGCAAAACTTTGTATCACCTTGAGGACGCTGCTTTGTGTTGCGAAGTAGCGACTGTCTGCCACGTATCACTTGTTGAGCATTTACGTTGTCATTGGCAACAGTACTAGTGGGAGAACTCTACTCTCTTTCGAAACAGCGTTTCGTAGTTACCATGGAGTTTGATCTGGAGGAATTTATTGACGACCCTACACAGGAACAGATAGACAGCTGTAAGAAAGCTGAGCTATTGTCGATCACAAAACATTTAGGCATTGAAGTAACCAGCTCTGAGCAGAGAGAAACGTTCACAGTTAAGGAAAGAGGTAGATTACATGCTGGAGAACAGGATTGCTGAACCTAGTTCAAGTGACTGCAGTGCTTGTTAATAAACCGGATGGCACTTTTCGCTTCTGCACAGATTACCGGAAGGTTAACGCAGTCACTAAACCTGACTGCTAAATTCGATTTGCTAAAAGGTTATTGGCAAGTTCCCCTGTCGGACCGTGCAAAATAAATTTCCGCTTTTGTCACACCAGATAATTTCCTACAGTATTCGGTTATGCCTTTTGGGATGAGGAATGCTCCAGCCACCTTTCAGAGGTTAGTTAACCTTGTGGTATCTGGTTTGACAGGTTGTGAGGCATATTTAGATGATTTGGTGATTTGCAGTACGACTTGGCACAAACACGTAGGGCAGATAGAAGCACTTTTTCACCACTTGACTGCTGCCAATCTAACAGTGAATTTGGCAAGGTGTGAGTTTGGCCAAGCGACTGTTAAATACCTCGGTAAGGTTGTTGGCCGGGGGCAAGTTCGACCCGTTGACTCCAAGGTGGAGGCTGTTGTACAATTTCCGGTTCCCAGAAACCGCCGGGAGCTGCGGAGATTCTTGGCTATGGTAGGTTACTACCGTAATTTCTGTAGAAACTTCTCTGCTGTTGCCTCGCCGCTGACAGATCTTCTCAGCACTAAAACGGTGTTCAGTTGGACTGAGAAGAGTCAACAGGCATTTGAAAATGTAAAGGCCCTGTTGGTCAGTACGCCTGTTCTTGCTGCTCCCGATTTTACACGTCCATTTAAGCTTGCTGTGGATGCAAGCGACTGTGGTGCTGGTGCAGTTTTGCTCGCAGAGGATGAACAAGGTATTGGTCACCCTGTGTGTTATTTCTCGAGGAAGTTTAACCGACATCAGCGGTTGTATTCCACAATTGAGAAGGAAGCTCTTGCCCTGGTCCTTGCGTTACAGCACTTTGACGTGTATATAGGCTCTTCTTTTCGCCCCCTTCTTGTGCAAACTGAGCACAACCCACTAGTTTTTTTAAATCGCATGCAAAACAGTAATCAGCGCCTCATGCGATGGAGCTTGTTTTTACAAGCTTACGATTTAGACATTCGTCATGTCCGTGGACGGGATAACATTGTTGCTGACGCGTTGTCCAGGACTAGACCATAGACTAGATAATATTCCGTGTGCTTCGAATAACCATTGTCAACTGCTGAGAGGTGAAACCACCGTCTCTCTGGATTTTGGACACGCCAGATTAATCGGTGAGAAACTTGCCTACTCAACGTATTAGTCTGAATACTTAGCAACATTCAGGCTTAACAATACCCTTGTAAATATTAAACTACTTTTCCTTTTCTAACTACCACTGTGTGCTCAACTCTTTTTGTGAAATCGTGATCGTGGCGGTCTAGTGTTACGACTTTGTTCACTTTGTTGTCGAAACATTGGTGGAAATTCGGGACGTGATAAATTGGGGGCTCGTCCGGGATCAAACCGATACTTAGCCATAAGCTTTCGTTAAGTACGGTAACGTTAGTGGAAATATTGGGGACCTGTGTGGTGCCGACTTTTGTGTCGTAGCACTGTAATCTTGCTAGTGGCTACTACACTTGTGTGTGTTGTATTACTAGGAGTAATACGTAGCGCTAGCCTTGTTGTTTGTAACGGTGTTATTTTGGTTGTTTGGCTACCACCTTGAGTCCCGCTTGTGGCAAAACTTTGTATCACCTTGAGGACGCTGCTTTGTGTTGCGAAGTAGCGACTGTCTGCCACGTATCACTTGTTGAGCATTTACGTTGTCATTGGCAACAGTACTAGTGGGAGAACTCTACTCTCTTTCGAAACAGCGTTTCGTAGTTACCATGGAGTTTGATCTGGAGGAATTTATTGACGACCCTACACAGGAACAGATAGACAGCTGTAAGAAAGCTGAGCTATTGTCGATCACAAAACATTTAGGCATTGAAGTAACCAGCTCTGAGCAGAGAGAAACGTTCACAGTTAAGGAAAGAGGTAGATTACATGCTGGAGAACAGGATTGCTGAACCTAGTTCAAGTGACTGCAGTGCTTGTTAATAAACCGGATGGCACTTTTCGCTTCTGCACAGATTACCGGAAGGTTAACGCAGTCACTAAACCTGACTGCTAAATTCGATTTGCTAAAAGGTTATTGGCAAGTTCCCCTGTCGGACCGTGCAAAATAAATTTCCGCTTTTGTCACACCAGATAATTTCCTACAGTATTCGGTTATGCCTTTTGGGATGAGGAATGCTCCAGCCACCTTTCAGAGGTTAGTTAACCTTGTGGTATCTGGTTTGACAGGTTGTGAGGCATATTTAGATGATTTGGTGATTTGCAGTACGACTTGGCACAAACACGTAGGGCAGATAGAAGCACTTTTTCACCACTTGACTGCTGCCAATCTAACAGTGAATTTGGCAAGGTGTGAGTTTGGCCAAGCGACTGTTAAATACCTCGGTAAGGTTGTTGGCCGGGGGCAAGTTCGACCCGTTGACTCCAAGGTGGAGGCTGTTGTACAATTTCCGGTTCCCAGAAACCGCCGGGAGCTGCGGAGATTCTTGGCTATGGTAGGTTACTACCGTAATTTCTGTAGAAACTTCTCTGCTGTTGCCTCGCCGCTGACAGATCTTCTCAGCACTAAAACGGTGTTCAGTTGGACTGAACAGGCATTTGAAAATGTAAAGGCCCTGTTGGTCAGTACGCCTGTTCTTGCTGCTCCCGATTTTACACGTCCATTTAAGCTTGCTGTGGATGCAAGCGATTGTGGTGCTGGTGCAGTTTTGCTCGCAGAGGATGAACAAGGTATTGATCACCCTGTGTGTTATTTCTCGAGGAAGTTTAACCGACATCAGCGGTTGTATTCCACAATTGAGAAGGAAGCTCTTACCCTGGTCCTTGCGTTACAGCACTTTGACGTGTATATAGGCTCTTCTTTTCGCCCCCTTCTTGTGCAAACTGAGCACAACCCACTAGTTTTTTTAAATCGCATGCAAAACAGTAATCAGCGCCTCATGCGATGGAGCTTGTTTTTACAAGCTTACGATTTAGACATTCGTCATGTCCGTGGACGGGATAACATTGTTGCTGACGCGTTGTCCAGGACTAGACCATAGACTAGATAATATTCCGTGTGCTTCGAATAACCATTGTCAACTGCTGAGAGGTGAAACCACCGTCTCTCTGGATTTTGGACACGCCAGATTAATCGGTGAGAAACTTGCCTACTCAACGTATTAGTCTGAATACTTAGCAACATTCAGGCTTAACAATACCCTTGTAAATATTAAACTACTTTTCCTTTTCTAACTACCACTGTGTGCTCAACTCTTTTTGTGAAATCGTGATCGTGGCGGTCTAGTGTTACGACTTTGTTCACTTTGTTGTCGAAACATTGGTGGAAATTCGGGACGTGATAAATTGGGGGCTCGTCCGGGATCAAACCGATACTTAGCCATAAGCTTTCGTTAACTACGGTAACGTTAGTGGAAATATTGGGGACCTGTGTGGTGCCGACTTTTGTGTCGTAGCACTGTAATCTTGCTAGTGGCTACTACACTTGTGTGTGTTGTATTACTAGGAGTAATACGTAGCGCTAGCCTTGTTGTTTGTAACGGTGTTATTTTGGTTGTTTGGCTACCACCTTGAGTCCCGCTTGTGGCAAAACTTTGTATCACCTTGAGGACGCTGCTTTGTGTTGCGAAGTAGCGACTGTCTGCCACGTATCACTTGTTGAGCATTTACGTTGTCATTGGCAACAGTACTAGTGGGAGAACTCTACTCTCTTTCGAAACAGCGTTTCGTAGTTACCATGGAGTTTGATCTGGAGGAATTTATTGACGACCCTACACAGGAACAGATAGACAGCTGTAAGAAAGCTGAGCTATTGTCGATCACAAAACATTTAGGCATTGAAGTAACCAGCTCTGAGCAGAGAGAAACGTTCACAGTTAAGGAAAGAGGTAGATTACATGCTGGAGAACAGGATTGCTGAACCTAGTTCAAGTGACTGCAGTGCTTGTTAATAAACCGGATGGCACTTTTCGCTTCTGCACAGATTACCGGAAGGTTAACGCAGTCACTAAACCTGACTGCTAAATTCGATTTGCTAAAAGGTTATTGGCAAGTTCCCCTGTCGGACCGTGCAAAATAAATTTCCGCTTTTGTCACACCAGATAATTTCCTACAGTATTCGGTTATGCCTTTTGGGATGAGGAATGCTCCAGCCACCTTTCAGAGGTTAGTTAACCTTGTGGTATCTGGTTTGACAGGTTGTGAGGCATATTTAGATGATTTGGTGATTTGCAGTACGACTTGGCACAAACACGTAGGGCAGATAGAAGCACTTTTTCACCACTTGACTGCTGCCAATCTAACAGTGAATTTGGCAAGGTGTGAGTTTGGCCAAGCGACTGTTAAATACCTCGGTAAGGTTGTTGGCCGGGGGCAAGTTCGACCCGTTGACTCCAAGGTGGAGGCTGTTGTACAATTTCCGGTTCCCAGAAACCGCCGGGAGCTGCGGAGATTCTTGGCTATGGTAGGTTACTACCGTAATTTCTGTAGAAACTTCTCTGCTGTTGCCTCGCCGCTGACAGATCTTCTCAGCACTAAAACGGTGTTCAGTTGGACTGAACAGGCATTTGAAAATGTAAAGGCCCTGTTGGTCAGTACGCCTGTTCTTGCTGCTCCCGATTTTACACGTCCATTTAAGCTTGCTGTGGATGCAAGCGATTGTGGTGCTGGTGCAGTTTTGCTCGCAGAGGATGAACAAGGTATTGATCACCCTGTGTGTTATTTCTCGAGGAAGTTTAACCGACATCAGCGGTTGTATTCCACAATTGAGAAGGAAGCTCTTACCCTGGTCCTTGCGTTACAGCACTTTGACGTGTATATAGGCTCTTCTTTTCGCCCCCTTCTTGTGCAAACTGAGCACAACCCACTAGTTTTTTTAAATCGCATGCAAAACAGTAATCAGCGCCTCATGCGATGGAGCTTGTTTTTACAAGCTTACGATTTAGACATTCGTCATGTCCGTGGACGGGATAACATTGTTGCTGACGCGTTGTCCAGGACTAGACCATAGACTAGATAATATTCTGTGTGCTTCGAATAACCATTGTCAACTGCTGAGAGGTGAAACCACCGTCTCTCTGGATTTTGGACACGCCAGATTAATCGGTGAGAAACTTGCCTACTCAACGTATTAGTCTGAATACTTAGCAACATTCAGGCTTAACAATACCCTTGTAAATATTAAACTACTTTTCCTTTTCTAACTACCACTGTGTGCTCAACTCTTTTTGTGAAATCGTGATCGTGGCGGTCTAGTGTTACGACTTTGTTCACTTTGTTGTCGAAACATTGGTGGAAATTCGGGACGTGATAAATTGGGGGCTCGTCCGGGATCAAACCGATACTTAGCCATAAGCTTTCGTTAACTACGGTAACGTTAGTGGAAATATTGGGGACCTGTGTGGTGCCGACTTTTGTGTCGTAGCACTGTAATCTTGCTAGTGGCTACTACACTTGTGTGTGTTGTATTACTAGGAGTAATACGTAGCGCTAGCCTTGTTGTTTGTAACGGTGTTATTTTGGTTGTTTGGCTACCACCTTGAGTCCCGCTTGTGGCAAAACTTTGTATCACCTTGAGGACGCTGCTTTGTGTTGCGAAGTAGCGACTGTCTGCCACGTATCACTTGTTGAGCATTTACGTTGTCATTGGCAACAGCACTAGTGGGAGAACTCTACTCTCTTTCGAAACAGCGTTTCGTAGTTACCATGGAGTTTGATCTGGAGGAATTTATTGACGACCCTACACAGGAACAGATAGACAGCTGTAAGAAAGCTGAGCTATTGTCGATCACAAAACATTTAGGCATTGAAGTAACCAGCTCTGAGCAGAGAGAAACGTTCAAAGTTAAGGAAAGAGGTAGATTACATGCTGGAGAACAGGATTGCTGAACCTAGTTCAAGTGACTGCAGTGCTTGTTAATAAACCGGATGGCACTTTTCGCTTCTGCACAGATTACCGGAAGGTTAACGCAGTCACTAAACCTGACTGCTAAATTCGATTTGCTAAAAGGTTATTGGCAAGTTCCCCTGTCGGACCGTGCAAAATAAATTTCCGCTTTTGTCACACCAGATAATTTCCTACAGTATTCGGTTATGCCTTTTGGGATGAGGAATGCTCCAGCCACCTTTCAGAGGTTAGTTAACCTTGTGGTATCTGGTTTGACAGGTTGTGAGGCATATTTAGATGATTTGGTGATTTGCAGTACGACTTGGCACAAACACGTAGGGCAGATAGAAGCACTTTTTCACCACTTGACTGCTGCCAATCTAACAGTGAATTTGGCAAGGTGTGAGTTTGGCCAAGCGACTGTTAAATACCTCGGTAAGGTTGTTGGCCGGGGGCAAGTTCGACCCGTTGACTCCAAGGTGGAGGCTGTTGTACAATTTCCGGTTCCCAGAAACCGCCGGGAGCTGCGGAGATTCTTGGCTATGGTAGGTTACTACCGTAATTTCTGTAGAAACTTCTCTGCTGTTGCCTCGCCGCTGACAGATCTTCTCAGCACTAAAACGGTGTTCAGTTGGACTGAACAGGCATTTGAAAATGTAAAGGCCCTGTTGGTCAGTACGCCTGTTCTTGCTGCTCCCGATTTTACACGTCCATTTAAGCTTGCTGTGGATGCAAGCGATTGTGGTGCTGGTGCAGTTTTGCTCGCAGAGGATGAACAAGGTATTGATCACCCTGTGTGTTATTTCTCGAGGAAGTTTAACCGACATCAGCGGTTGTATTCCACAATTGAGAAGGAAGCTCTTACCCTGGTCCTTGCGTTACAGCACTTTGACGTGTATATAGGCTCTTCTTTTCGCCCCCTTCTTGTGCAAACTGAGCACAACCCACTAGTTTTTTTAAATCGCATGCAAAACAGTAATCAGCGCCTCATGCGATGGAGCTTGTTTTTACAAGCTTACGATTTAGACATTCGTCATGTCCGTGGACGGGATAACATTGTTGCTGACGCGTTGTCCAGGACTAGACCATAGACTAGATAATATTCCGTGTGCTTCGAATAACCATTGTCAACTGCTGAGAGGTGAAACCACCGTCTCTCTGGATTTTGGACACGCCAGATTAATCGGTGAGAAACTTGCCTACTCAACGTATTAGTCTGAATACTTAGCAACATTCAGGCTTAACAATACCCTTGTAAATATTAAACTACTTTTCCTTTTCTAACTACCACTGTGTGCTCAACTCTTTTTGTGAAATCGTGATCGTGGCGGTCTAGTGTTACGACTTTGTTCACTTTGTTGTCGAAACATTGGTGGAAATTCGGGACGTGATAAATTGGGGGCTCGTCCGGGATCAAACCGATACTTAGCCATAAGCTTTCGTTAACTACGGTAACGTTAGTGGAAATATTGGGGACCTGTGTGGTGCCGACTTTTGTGTCGTAGCACTGTAATCTTGCTAGTGGCTACTACACTTGTGTGTGTTGTATTACTAGGAGTAATACGTAGCGCTAGCCTTGTTGTTTGTAACGGTGTTATTTTGGTTGTTTGGCTACCACCTTGAGTCCCGCTTGTGGCAAAACTTTGTATCACCTTGAGGACGCTGCTTTGTGTTGCGAAGTAGCGACTGTCTGCCACGTATCACTTGTTGAGCATTTACGTTGTCATTGGCAACAGTACTAGTGGGAGAACTCTACTCTCTTTCGAAACAGCGTTTCGTAGTTACCATGGAGTTTGATCTGGAGGAATTTATTGACGACCCTACACAGGAACAGATAGACAGCTGTAAGAAAGCTGAGCTATTGTCGATCACAAAACATTTAGGCATTGAAGTAACCAGCTCTGAGCAGAGAGAAACGTTCACAGTTAAGGAAAGAGGTAGATTACATGCTGGAGAACAGGATTGCTGAACCTAGTTCAAGTGACTGCAGTGCTTGTTAATAAACCGGATGGAACTTTTCGCTTCTGCACAGATTACCGGAAGGTTAACGCAGTCACTAAACCTGACTGCTAAATTCGATTTGCTAAAAGGTTATTGGCAAGTTCCCCTGTCGGACCGTGCAAAATAAATTTCCGCTTTTGTCACACCAGATAATTTCCTACAGTATTCGGTTATGCCTTTTGGGATGAGGAATGCTCCAGCCACCTTTCAGAGGTTAGTTAACCTTGTGGTATCTGGTTTGACAGGTTGTGAGGCATATTTAGATGATTTGGTGATTTGCAGTACGACTTGGCACAAACACGTAGGGCAGATAGAAGCACTTTTTCACCACTTGACTGCTGCCAATCTAACAGTGAATTTGGCAAGGTGTGAGTTTGGCCAAGCGACTGTTAAATACCTCGGTAAGGTTGTTGGCCGGGGGCAAGTTCGACCCGTTGACTCCAAGGTGGAGGCTGTTGTACAATTTCCGGTTCCCAGAAACCGCCGGGAGCTGCGGAGATTCTTGGCTATGGTAGGTTACTACCGTAATTTCTGTAGAAACTTCTCTGCTGTTGCCTCGCCGCTGACAGATCTTCTCAGCACTAAAACGGTGTTCAGTTGGACTGAACAGGCATTTGAAAATGTAAAGGCCCTGTTGGTCAGTACGCCTGTTCTTGCTGCTCCCGATTTTACACGTCCATTTAAGCTTGCTGTGGATGCAAGCGATTGTGGTGCTGGTGCAGTTTTGCTCGCAGAGGATGAACAAGGTATTGATCACCCTGTGTGTTATTTCTCGAGGAAGTTTAACCGACATCAGCGGTTGTATTCCACAATTGAGAAGGAAGCTCTTGCCCTGGTCCTTGCGTTACAGCACTTTGACGTGTATATAGGCTCTTCTTTTCGCCCCCTTCTTGTGCAAACTGAGCACAACCCACTAGTTTTTTTAAATCGCATGCAAAACAGTAATCAGCGCCTCATGCGATGGAGCTTGTTTTTACATTGATTCAATTTGTTGTCGAAACATTGGTGGAAATTCGGGACGTAACACTTGTACATTTAATAGCAAAGTCGAACTGCACTCAAGCTTAACTACCGCAAAATCCCAAGCGTGACATATGGCACTCTCAACCTTATCCATTTTCATCCAATCAGAGTGACTGCTATACTCTTGCTGTGTGCCCTTAAGACCCTACTCAATTTTATCAACTTTTTACATTTTCTCAATTTTGGCTTGAGACTGAATAAGATTTTAATAAGACTGAACTAATTTTATCTGCTTGACAAATGTGACTTTTTTCAGCATGATCACGAAGGTATGCAAAGCTATTATGTGCCTGTTTCTTTGACTTAGCTAGCTAGAGCTGACGGGCCGAGCAACAGAAAGTAGCAAGTTAAATGTTGATGTTTGGGCTTTGATGGGCAGATGCCCTGTAACTTAATTGTGAGACCTGGCATATGGTTGTAAGGCTTTTGAGCAGCATGCAGATGAGTTTGTAAAATAAATAGCAAAGTGGAACTGTGGGCTAAATGTAAGATGATTATTAAAAACCAATTATTTGCTGATAGGAAATCACTTGGTGGTACGGTGTACTGGCACATGCCAGCTTACTTTCATCACTGATTTAAACCAATGTTTTATTGCACTGTTTTTAGAATTGGAGCTGTAGACAAATACACATTTACCATCTATGGATGTGGGTGGAGATGAGCTCATTCAAATATACTCAGCAACTCAACACCCATTGGACCACCCATTTTAGAGTTCCATATTTAATTGTGGGGTCCTTACATCCCACCGTCCGACCACCTGTCCTCTTGACCCCATCCCCTCTCCCCTTCTACAATCTATCTCCAATGACATTCTCCCTTTTCTCTCCTCTCTAATCAACACCTCCCTCTCTTCCGGCACCATGCCCTCCCCGGCTCAAAAAACCTACTCTTGACCCCTCTGCTCTGAACAACTACCGGCCTGTCTCTCTTCTTCCCTTTCTCGCCAAAACTCTGGAATGGGCGGTCTGCTCCCAACTGTCCACTTATGTTCTCCAGAACAATCGCCACGATCCCAACCAGTCCGGCTTCAAGAGTGGCCACTCCACTGAGACCGCCCTGCTCCCAGTCACTGAGGTACTCCACTCTGCTAAAGCCAAATCCCTCTCCTCTGTCCTCATCTTCCTCGACCTCTCGGCCGCCTTTGATAGTCAACCATGAGATTCTGCTCTCATCGCTGACTGGGATGGGTGTCACAGGATTTGCACTGGCATGGTTTTCCTCCTACCAGGTGACTTGGAGGGGCTCAGTCTCTGACCCTCACCCCCTACAAACTGGAGTCCCACAGGGCTCAGTTCTTGGTCCTCTCCTCTTCTCTCTATACACCATGGGTCTCATTCATGAAACGTTAGTAAATCTATGTGCAGATTTGCACATAAACGTCCACGCTACTAAAAACCTACTCCAGATTCATGAACGCCGCGGGAAACTCACATCTGATCGTAAACACGTGTGTATGATCATGAATGCCAATCCATCGTAAAGTGAAAGCGCGCTCCCGGTAATCAGCAATTAGCATGAATCCCCGCCCATGAATAGACAATGATTACCATATAAGGAGGTGTAGACGCATCCAGTCGACCTGTCAGTCATCATGGCGCAAACAAGGAAAGAGAAAACTTTTCCAAAGCGGAGATCGAAATCATTTTGGGTGAAGTGGAGTCAAGAAAAAATATTTTATTTTCTTCTATCAGTAGTGGTGTTGTGACAGGGACAGGCAAAGTGAAGGCCTGGAAGGAGGTGACAGATGCTGTTAATTTTGCCTCTGTAGACAATAGAACCATATCCGAGGTGAAACGTAAATGGTTTGACATGAAACTGGAGGCAAAGAAACGCATAAGCGCACACAAAAAACATGCATAGTTTAACCTAGGTCGTACAGTCCCACCAAACAAACAGAACATTTGTGGGGGTTTCTCTTCGGATTGAATGAAGTGGAAACGGGAAACCAGTAATGTTATATTGTGCGTAATGGTACGTAATGGATATCAGTGTCGGAATGTAGAGCTATTTAACATTCATTTCAAGAAAGGATACGGATAACATATAGACCACTGCAGTTTTGTATGCATCGTCTTCAAATTATTTGAATCTTAATAGCCTAAAGCTCTGTTTTATACTGTACAGCTCCAAATAAGTCAGTCTGCTGCCAACGTAAATTAAACATTTTTCAAATAAGATTCATTAAAGGTTTCTTTCAAATGAAAAAAGAGCCACACATAAAACAAAAGAAAAAAAACGTCTCATATTTCTAGCTGGCGAGAGCTCCTCCCATGATGTCGCTCCACCACCTGCTGCCGCCGCTGCTGCTGCTGCTGCCCCTGCTGCTGCTGCTCCTGCTGCACCCAGGTACCGAGGCCGAAGAGGTCATCCGGCTGTCCTTACAGATGAGGTCCTGAGGAATCAAGAAAGTCTACTTACAGCAGTCAACCAAATCAACACGTCCCTCCAAGAAATTAACACCAGCTTGAAGGAAATCTGCAAGGCACTTTTGCGTCCTCAACAATAAAGTGTTATGTTGTCAGTATTGTGTGATGTCTGTGTTTATCCTGGGAAAACACTTATTTACTACAAGATAATCAAGCTACTCTCTTTTACTCTGATAATTAAATATAGCCTATTTGTATACATTTTAAAGAGCATGACATGAAAATGAACAGAGGTAGCCTACTGAAACAGGATGTTGTATATAAATATAAAACAAAATACAAATGAAACTAACTTTTTGCAAAGCTTGTCGGCCTAAAATGTGCACAGCTTATTCAGTCTTAGCAACACTTACCTTAAAATTGCTCTACAAGTCGCTGGCGTGTCTGTATAGCAGCCGCATTTCGAGGCCCAAGAGCTGGTTCCGGAGGCTCTTCTGCATTGGGGACTTCAGGCAGGGGAAGGCCCTGTTTAATGGCCACATTGTGCAGGACACAGCAGGCTAATATTATTTTGCACACCTTCCCGGGTGCATAAAGAAGGGTGCCACCTTTATTGTCCAGGCAGATCCATCTTGCCTTCAAGACCCCGTTTGTGCGCTCCACAACGGCCCGAGTAGCAGCGTGCGCCTCATTGTATGCCAGCTCCTGTGGTGTCTGCGGGTTGGTCAGTCATAAGCCACGGCGTCAGTGGGTAACCCCTATCCCCTATGGATATAGAAGGGTAAGTCCATATATAAAACACACATGCAATTGTAAGGCAGGCTATATTCTTACCAATGAGCCAGCCGTTCCTCACAGCTCCATCCTCCAAACGCGTGCCACAACGTTTAACAGCACACACTTTGCATCACAGATCAGTTGCACATTAACGGAATGAAAGTTTTTCCGGTTTATGTAAGCAAATGCATCACCAGATGGAGCCTTGATGCGTACGTGTGTGCAGTCTATGGCACCGATGACACCTGGCATGTTTGCAACTGCACTGAATCCCTGCATCATTTCTACCTGCCGTTGTGCGTCATAGGGAAATTTGATGTACTCTGGCACTAGTTTTAAAGTGCCATTGAGCACAGCAGTTGGTTGCGAAATGCTGGACCTGTCACCTATCTTGCGCTGGAAGGTCCCTGTGGCTAGAAAACCAAGCACAGATAGTACCTGTAGATGTGCAGGGATGGCATGGCTGCGTCTTGTTGGCCTTGTCAGATTAGGCTCCAAAATGTTGCATAAATGCAACAGAATTGGTCTTGGTAGTCGGAAACGACTAATCAACCATTCATCACTCTCAGGCAACATATCTGCCCGATCCCTGAAATACCTCTCTCTCCAGCGTCTTAATTGGGCCAAATCATGCAAGAGCGCAAGGTCAGCCATTGTTACCATTAACTAAGACTGAAGGCCTTTTATATCGTGGAAAGTTTAATTAGAATTGACACCACCTGAGTGACCCAGATATGGTAATTGTTTACATCCTTTTTGTGATTTTCGCCTATTATTGGCCTATATTCTTATATTTTTATTTTTTTATTATTATCATTCAACATGTAGAAAGAATGTGTAATCTATTGAGTCGATTTACATAGATAATTCACAATCATGAACCTAATCTGGATCTTAAACCTGCTAATTGGCAACTAATTTAACTAAATGTGTTATATTTTTAATTGTTTGTCATGTTCATATCACGTGTTTCAAAGGCATCTGCGTATTGTTTACATAACAGAGCGCAATATGAATTAAAATGTAAATTTCCAATAGTGACAAGCATTATTTATGTGCATTCTTGAATTTACACAAGCACTACGCGTGGTCAGCAGCAGGTGTAGATTTTGTTTGTAGCTACGAAAAGATCGGAGCTAATAAAATATTGATGAATGCCAAAAACCCGTAAATTTCCCTCTACTCACATTTTACACACAAATTCGTTCTGCTCACGTTTCATGAATGAGACCCCATGTCTCTTGGTTCTGTTATCTCTTCTCATGGCCTTTCTTACCATTCTTACACCGATGATACCCAACTCTTTCTTTCTTCCCCCCTGATAGCTAGGTCACCACACAGATCTCTGCCTGCTTGGCTGATATCTCTGCGTGGATGACCACCACCTGAAGCTTAATCTGGCCAAGAATGAGCTTCTTTACATCCCTGCTAAATCGTCTCCGACAATCAACCTCTCACTGACTGTTGAGGACTTTGTAGTTTCCTCCTCCCATACGGCAAAGAATCTTGGGGTGACTGTTGATAACAGCCTCACCCTGGCTCCACAAGTATCCTCCACTGCCAGAACCTGCAGGTTCTTCCTCTACAATATACGCCGTATCCGTCATCTCCTGACGGAGAAAGCCACCCAGCTCCTAGTCCAGGCGCTCGTCATCTCCCGCCTGGATTATTGCAACTACCTCCTAGCCGGTCTCCCAGCTTCTGCCATCAAGCCCCTCCAGCTGGTCCAGAATGCTGCAGCCCATTACATTACATTACGTGGCATTTAGCAGACGCTCTTATCCAGAGCGACGTACAACAAAGTGCAAATCAATCACAAGAACGAGTGCCAAAGTAGACCTGAGAGGACAGTACAGTACAGTACAGCCCGCCTGATCACCAGTCAGCCCAGGTCGGCTGCTAAGGGGACTGCCCCACCTTACATACAATCCTTAATCACTCCCTACTCTCCAGCTAGACCACTCCGGTGTGCCAGCTCTGGTCGCCTTATGGTTCCCTCACTATGAGCACCTGGCGGTCAAGCTGCACGTTCACGCCTGTTTTCTGTTCTGGTTCCTCAGTGGTGGAATGACTTGCCTACCAGGACAGCAGAATCCCTCCCCCTATTTTGACGCAGACTAAAAACACACCTTTTCAAACTGTACCTTTGTCCTACCTCCTGATTCCCCCCCCTTTCCGATATCCCTATCCCTCTTGTCTAACCAAAATGTTTTTTAATGATTAAAAGCATCTGCCAAATGACTAAAATGTAAATGTCAAAAAATGGGGATGCAGTCCTGCATAGCTGGAAGAGCATAAAAAGCACTTCAGTCAGAATTGGGCCGAGAATTGAGTAAAGCCTAGCTTGAGAAGATTTTTTTTGGAAAAATTGTGATATTCTGTGGCACTTGTCTGTTAACAGATTATCTGAATAATTCATACATTAAAATACATTTTACTGAGATCTTAGAAAAGGAAATTGCATACAGAAAATGGAGATGACTCAGAACAACATAAAATTTGAATATTGTCAGTTTGATCTATTACATGCTGCACACTAGGAATGCATAATGGCAAAATTGTTCAGTATTTCCCTCGTGTGTTCAGAGTTTGACAGCATTCACATATGTTAGCGCCATCCATCAAACAATGCTGTTGACTGAAATCTCCAGAGCACAGAGTTCTGTTAAGCTAAGTTGTATTACTTCAAATCTCTATAGACATCATTGCTTTGACCTGATCAGGAAAGTATTTTTGGGAGAATGCTGAATATTGTTCTCTCTCTGGGCTCTAACCGATACCAGTCAATCAGGTATGACATTCTGCTAGCCAACACAGCTACAAAGGTAAGACCCATGAGAATGACTCATAGGTAAGAGTCATTCCCCTGAGAATTATGTAGAATACACCTACAACATTAAAACCACAAGCTTAAACCAGTTTTTCATGATTAAAAATGCTTTAAACTGTATAAACTTATACAGTTTAAATCATGATCTGACGTGTACATATATAAGCAGATAATCATAAATTAATTGCATTCAAAAGTAACATTAAAGTAACATTTAATTGAAAATGGAAATCTTGTAAGCTGACTGGGAGGGGGGGGGTGTTCATTATTTAAATATCCTGGTACATACTGGTGTTAATGATGACGTCTATCTTAACAGATACTCCTGGACCTGTTGAATTTCTCATATTTGAAAAAAAAGAAAAACCACCCGCCATATTTAAAAATGCATGGCATCTAATTCTACAATTCTACATCAGTTTCACCCTTCTTCCCTCCATTGGAATTACATGGTACTGTGGTGAAACTTATGTAGGAACAGAGCCAATGCATTTTTTTTAAATATGAAAAATTCTACCAGTCCTGGAGCACCTGTTAAGTTCACTTATGATTATCTGCTTATTTAAGTACACATATCATATAATGAAATACTAAGTATTTACAGACAAGTTTAAAGCATTTTTAATCATGGCTGATCGGTGTATGTGTTCTCACACAATCTGATATTGTTGATTCTTTGTGTAATAATGTTGCCTTTCTGTGAACTGCTTGTTTAGTATTTCATATTGCTTTTTTTGTTTTTTTTGTAATTGATAGTGAGACTGTTTCAGCAGACTACACAGTATGGGGGCACACACTTCAAATTACTCATATTCAGGTACCAGTTTCTCCAGTGACACATGCTTCTGCCATGTATTTTTCTGACATGAATTGCAAAAATATTAAGTCACAGTTTTCAGTTTGTATCATGCATGGTGTCCCATTACACAGTGAAGTCATTTTTATTTGAGATGATTTTGGCCTTTCCACATGGCAGAATATTATGCTGAGAATGTGCATGATCAGTTGAAGTGTTGAAGTCTATATTTTGACAGTGACACTTTTGGGCTCTGTACTCCAGCACTTATGATTCTTACTGGGGGGCATGCCCCTTTCCCTCCCCTTGCCACCATACATGTCCAAACTATAACACTACTTCTACTATGTTTCACAGATGAAGTGGCATGCTTCATGAGCAGTTTCTCCTTCCATCACTTTGGTACAGGTTACTACTCATAAATACACTGCTCAAAAGATTAAGGGAACAGTTAATCATCACAGTGTAACACCAAGTCAGTTCAACTTCAGGGATATCAATCTGTCCATTTAGGAAGCACAAGTGATTGTGAATCAATTTCACCTGCTTTGGTGCAAATGAAAGTGACAACAGGTGCAATGGAGATGCAAAAGCAAGACAACCCCCAAAAATGAAATGGTTTTGCATGTGGTGGCCACAGACAATTGCTCTCTCCTTATCCTTCCTGACAGATTCTTCTCTAGTTTTGTGTTCTGCTAGTGTCCTTGATACTACTGGTTCACGCCTGTTTTCCGTTCTGGTTCCTCAGTGGTGGAATGACTTGCCTACCACTGTCAGGACAGCAGAATCCCTCCCCCTATTTCAACGCAGACTAAAAGCACACCTTTTCAAACTCTACCTTAGTCCTCCCTCCTGATTTCCCCCGCCCCCCTTCATAATCATAAGTGCTGGAGTACAGAGCCCAAAAGTGTCACTGTCAAAATATAGACTTCAACACTTCAACTGATCATGCACATTCTCAGCATAATATTCTGCCATGTGGAAAGGCCAAAATCATCTCAAATAAAAATGACTTCACTGTGTAATGGGACACCATGCATGATACAAACTGAAAACTGTGACTTAATATTTTTGCAATTCATGTCAGAAAAATACATGGCAGAAGCATGTGTCACTGGAGAAACTGGTACCTGAATATGAGTAATTTGAAGTGTGTGCCCCCATACTGTGCCCCCACTACTGGTAGCCCAATCAGGTTGCACAGGTTGGCAGCTCCTCCAGGATGGCACATCCATACGTGTGGTCGGAAGAAGGTTTGCTGTGTCTCCAAGCAGTGTCAAGAGCATAGAGCAGATACCAGGAGACCGGCCGTAACACAAGGAGAGCTGGACAGGGCCATAGAAGGACCGTTATCTGCTCCTTTGTGTGAGAAGGAACAGGAGGAGCACTGCCAGAGCCCTACAAAATGACCTCCAGCAGGCTACTCGTGTGCATGTTTCTGACCAGAACTGTCAGAAACAGACTCCGTGAGGGTGGCGTGAGGGCCCAACTTCCTCTAGTGGGACCTGTGCTCACAGCCCAGCACTGTACAGGTCGATTGGCATTCGCGAGAAACCACCAGAATTGGCAGGACATTGCCATTGCCGCTATGTTTTCTTCACAGATGCAAGCAGGTTCACACTGAGCACATGTGACAGGCATGAAAGAGTCTGGAGACACCGTGGTGAATGTTATGCTGCCTGTAACATCATCCAGCATGACCGGTTTCGCGGTTGGTCAGTGATGGTCTGGGGAGGCATATCCTTGGAGGGTCGCACAGACCTCCATGTCATAGCCAACGGTACCCTGACTGCTGTTAGGTACTGGGATGAAATCCTCAGACCGATTGTCAGAACTTACACTGGTGCAGTGGGCCCTGGGTTCCTCCTGGTGCAGGACAATGCCCAGCTTCATGTGGCCAGAGTGTGTAGGCAGTACTTGGATGAGGAAGGCACTGATGCCCTGCATTGACTGGCCCTCACGTTCCCCTGACCTAAATCCAATTGAGCACCTATGGGACGTTATGTATCGGTGCATCCGACACTGCCAAGTACCGCCACAGACTGTCCAGGAGCTCACTGATGCCCTGATCCAGGTCTGGGAGGAGATCCCCCAAGACACCATCCGCTGACTCATCAGGAGCATGCCCAGACATTGTCAGGAGTGCATACAGGCACGAGGGGGCCTACATACTACTGAGTCACATTATGAGTTGCCGTGATAAAATTGGATCAGCCTGTGATTTAAATTTTTTACTTTGATTTTCTGTGTGATTTTGAATCCAGCCCTCAATGGGTTGATGATTTTGGTTTCCTTTGACATTTACATTTACATTTTAGTCATTTGGCAGACGCTTTTAATCCAAAGCGATTTACAAGTGCATAGGTTCTTCCACAAGTCAAAGCATCACATCCATAACTAGGAAAATACATATGAAATGCTGTTCTAAACATATAGTCATCATAAGTGCAATTTTTTTTTGGGGGGGGGTTAGACAAGGGGGATATCTGAAAGGGGGGCGGGGGAAATCAGGAGGGAGGACTAAGGTAGAGTTTGAAAAGGTGTGCTTTTAGTCTGCGTCGAAATAGGGGGAGGGATTCTGCTGTCCTGACAGTGGTAGGCAAGTCATTCCACCACTGAGGAACCAGAACGGAAAACAGGCGTGAACGTGCAGCTCGACCGCCAGGTGCATGTAGAGAGGGAACCATAAGGCAACCAGAGCTGGCAGACTGGAGTGGTCTAGCTGGGGAGTAGGGAGTTATTAAGGATTGTATGTAAGGTGGGGCAGTCCCCTTAGCAGCCTGAAATGCCAACACTAGGGCCTTGAATCGGATGCATGCGGCAATAGGAAGCCAGTGGAGGCCAATGAGAAGCGGGGTGACATGAGCCGACCTGGGCTGACTGGTGATCAGGCGGGCTGCAGCATTCTGGACCAGCTGGAGGGGCTTGATGGCACACGCTGGGAGACCGGCTAGGAGGGAGTTGCAGTAATCCGGGCGTGGTAATCCATGATGTGTCCCTAAAGTGTTCCCGTATATTTTCATTGAGATCACAAAGAGCATTTTCTCTCTTGCAAACACAGATGTCCTTGCAGGGGTCTTACCGCCCTTCAGATTTCTGAAGCTATTGGGCCCATTAAGTCTTGCTAATGAAAATACTGCAATTTGCCTTTAAGTGACCAGGAAACAGCAGACAATTCACAAAACAAATAAGGCAGAACCCCAGAAGAGAGCAATGGAATGAAAATGTAATGCAATCTACATCATTCATCATCCACATACAGTCAGGTACAAAATTATTGGCCCCCTTGATGAAAATTAGCAAAAAAGATTGTAGAAAACAAATAATACCATTACTCAGATATATTGTAATTTTCCAACATGTGGAAGATATTTTACTTTATTAATGATTCAATGGAATCGACCAAAATTACACATTTTTAAAATGATACATTTCTTTCCAAAAAAAAAAAAAAAGTTTCACAATTACTGGCAGCCTCCCCTGGCAAGGATAACGGCACTGAGCCTATTTCAATAATGTTTAATAAGGTTGGAGAACACATTTGGAGGGATCTTGGACCATTCCTCCATGCAGAACCTTTTGCGCTTATGGACTTGCCCTCTTCAATTCAGACCACATGTTTTCGATAGGGTTTAAGTCCAGAGACTGAGATGGCCATTGCAAAACATTGATTTTGTTTTCACGGGACCATTTCTGTGTTGATTTATGTATGTTTGGGGTCATTGTCTTGTTGGAAGGTCCACCTACGGCAAAGTCTCAGCTTCCTGGCAGAGGCAACCAGGTTCTTGGCTAAAATGTCCTGGTACTTGGTGGAATTCATTATGCCAATGATCTTAACAAGAGCCCCTGGACCACTGGCAGCAAAACAGCCCCAAAGCATCAATGATCCACCACCATATTTGACGGTAGGTATGAGGTGTTTTTCCTTGTATGCATCCCTTTTTTGACGGCAAACATGCCGACGGTGTACATGGCCAAAAAGTTAAAATCTGACCATAGCACCCTGTTCCAGTCATAGTTCCAATGACATTTTGCAAACTCCAGACACTTTAATTTGCTGGTTGCTCTCAGTAAGGGCTTTCTTCGTGCAACCCTTCCAAAGAGCCTGTTGGTATGGAGGTCGCATCTTATGGTTGATTTTAATACTTTGTGACCCCAAGACGCAACTAAAGTCTGGGTTGGGTTGGGTTCTTCTTTGCCTCCCTCACCATCTTCCTCACTGTACGTGAGGGCAACATGCACTTGCGTCCTCTTCCTGGCAAGTTTGCAACTGTTCCAGATGTTTGAAACTTTTTGATTATTGCCCTAACAGTGGTTAGTGGTATGTTGAACCATTTATATATATTTTTTGTACCCATTACCTGACTTGTGTAGGTCAACAACCATCTGTCTCTTTTGATTTGACAATTCTTTGACTTTCCCCATGGTGATGGATGACAAAGGGATTTTACATGTGTGTTACCTCATTTTTATACGCTAGGGAAACAGGAAGTGATGGAAGGCCACAAAACAGTTCCTTAAGACTGAGATTAACTTAAATAAGTAGAATTTTACTGCAGATTTAACTGGTTTTATTTTAAATAACCTTTAAGGGTGGCAATCATTTTGACACCTACATTTTTCATAAAAAATAGTATTACTCAATAAAGAGAAAAGAAAAATTTGAATAATTGTATTAGGATAAAAGTATATCGTTTTCCCATATGTTTGGCTCATTATTTGTGTTGTTTATTTTATACAGCCTTTTTTTACTCATTTTCGTCAAGGGTGCCAATAATTCTGGACCTGACTATGTATTACTTTCTTATTTACACTTACACCAGTTTAAATCACATTGTCTTGATCCTACAAAAGTAAGAAACATGTAGCTCAACGTTCTGACAAAGAATACAACTGAGACCAGGGCTTAAATACACAGAGGGATGAGACAACCTAGGCAGGGCAAGGGAGTGAGGATTCACAAAGACGCACATGTAATACAAACGGCTCCGGACGAGTAAACAATTGGACAGAGTTAAGGAACGTAGTGATAAGGGAGAGCAGGTGCAAACACTTCGCTGAATCAATGCAAGCAGTTACAGATAGAACAGAGAGGCGGAGTTTTGAGGCAGTATTGAAGTAGAGGTAGAGTTAGTCTGTTAGTTATGTGATTAAATTAGCATTGCCCAAAACTAGCGACTGTTTGTTAGTTAGACAGACAATCAGTGTGTTAATATAATTCAGTACTGTACAAAATCTATGTTAGTATTTATTAGTAGATTAGTGTTATCTACAAACATCACTGGAGGAAAAGCAGGAAGTAAGCGAAACGAGACTGAGAAGGAATCGTGGGAAACCGGAAAATTCCGAAACCACCCGAATAGTGAATCAAGTAGACGAATCGGGCTCAGAATACAATAAGACAGACATCACAGTGGAAGATGAATGCAATAAACAATGAAGAAATAAACAGGACCAGACACGAATAATGAAAAATAATAAACTACAAGAATAACAAAATAAACAACAGACAGAACTCAGGAATATTACAAGCACAACATGGTATTTTGATTACTTTAGATAGCATGTACTCTGTCTCACAGGGAGTTGATGATTGTTGTCTTTCAGACAACTTCAATACATATTGATTCATCTTCATCTTCAACGTTTTATTCTTAGAGATGATGTTGGATGGCTGTTATTCTGTTCCTGTTTTTGGGACACTTATTTTTCCGGTCTAACTTGTTCTTTATTATTAGTCTTAGAAACTCATAATCTCTGCAACTGCTTTAAAATCTGTTTCTTAATTATATGACCTGTATTTTTATCTTCTTCACAGTGGTTATTAAGTCTGGTTTACTTGGAGTACACATGATTCAAAAGGAAAGACAAGCTGCATGTTTCTTATAATTTTGGCACCCAATATGGGCCTGAGAATGTCTAATTTCGACCCTAATTTGGTATGACAAACTGTCTGCAACCACAGCCACGTTCATGTGCGATTCTCTGCTGCCGATTCATCCACGGTTCTCAACTGAACCGTGGTATCACCAGCCTGCTTTTTCATACTGCAGCCCACACCTAAGCTTGCTTAAGTCAGAGGAAGACCTTTCATAAACGCCTTTGACATGTAGTCCTCAGACACCTGATCAACCAGTGAAGGTCACTAAGAGAGTGCTATGCAAAGCGGACACTTGAACCCAACTGAACTCAAGCATACCCTGGGAGATGTAAATCGGCAATTGCATAGTGCCACCATCAGCAACTAAATAGTCAGCCAGTAAGCATACAGGTTTGGAGAAAAAAAAGCACAATGCCACAGTGCCAAGACAATTTGCTCATAAGGAGGAACAGGGCAGTTCCTAAATTTCCTGGAAATTTGGCTCATTTTGTACCCATAGACCTTAACTTAAATTAACCAATAACCAAACCAGCTGAGTATTTCAAAATAGTAATTGTGTTGTCTCCAAAATATTGAAGTGGTTGATACAGGATTGTGGGTACTTAATCCAAAATAAATTAAATGAATATATCTGAAATCTCATTCACCTTGTTACTTTCAGTATATTTAGAATGGACAATTGTCATGTAAAATTCCTTGAAAGGCAACACACGGTTCATGGATATTTCGCCAAGCATGAATCTAAAAAGCATGTTCCCTTAACATAACAGTTCAGATGGAAGCAATTTCTCGTATAATGGCTGGGCTGGCCTCATTCCCTACATCAGGGCAATGGTCTAATGAAACTGACCCTAGCAGGATTTTTGTAAATAGAAAATGCTGTGAACTGCGATTGCATGTTTAATGCAGATTTATTTTTGCAAGTGTCCCTGTGAGTAACAGAATTATTCAGAATCCCTGCTTACACAAGTCTTGCTTTCTTTCATATCTTTCACAACCCTCCTGGAGTTTTCATTTAAAGCCATACACCTCCACACTTCAAACTGAGAGATGGCTTTATTAAAATGCTGATGAAGATTGATGCATACAAGAACTTCCACTCCATGTCTTCTGTCCACTGGGAATCTTGTAAAATAGTAGCAGTGTCATTTTTCTGAGACACATCCAATCCATTCCCCTATGTGAGTCACTTTTATTGTCAGTGCAACCCCCCTTACAAAATATAAATACCTTATTTTCCTTCTGGAGGGTAGCATTACATGCAAAGAGAAAGCTGACAAAAAGCATGAGGATGTAAAAAAAATTACCTTGTGAAAGTTACTGCAACCATCTAACTACAAATATAAAAAGGGTATGTAGCATGTTCTACATACAGTATGTAGCCTAAAGTACTGTTTCAAAGGTGATGGTAAAACGAAAAGTAAAAATCTGCATAAGGCAGATATAAGATGACTGGTACATGACCAATAGCTGCTAGCCTCAGATGTTTGTCCAAATAAAGTTAGGCTCTGTGTCAGTGATACCATGTCTTATAGGTAGAATATATATTAAAATGTTATTGTTCCAGTAAAAGGTCACCAAAAGTGGAGTGGTATTTGTGGGATACAGAAATACCCAATTACAAAAGCTTTGGGTACAGTATTTATGGTAGATATTGAGATAGGGTTATCTAAGCTGTATATAATCTGTCCACATATGACTAAGCAATCTTTACTATATGCATCGTACATGATTAAGACATGGTATATAAGCAATGAGCTGTTGGTGCTATCCAAAAAATAACGGAAAGTAGCCCCTCAAGAGATTTTTTGGAAGACCTGTCCACCATGCAGAAAAATCACTCTTCTGAAAAGGAAAAAATAAATGGTTTCTGCAGGCAATAACAAGGGGCCCCTTTCACAAGCTTGGCCTCACAGTAGCTGTCAAACTCACCTCAGCAGCACCTCAACTCACCCAATTTAATTTCTACAGACAAAGACTAGCATATAATAAACAGCATTCTTAGGGTTTCTAATAGACTTCACTCAATGCCAGATTAAAAGTCAGAGATACCTTGGATGATTTAACAACACCGCCAGTCGCTGTTTCTGTGCATTCTCTCAATCTGCATGTCTCCAAGGCATTGACACAGGTACAAAGACTAACAAATTGTTTTGGCCAGGACCCAAGTAAGCCAATCATTTCTAACAAGAGTGATCTCATTCCTATTAAGACTATTTGTTCCATTCAAAATCCAATATCTGAACTGTCAGTAATGCTACTTCAGACATTGGAGCAGGAAGAAATTGCCGGAGGCTCATACATTAAATTCAAGCATGGTATGCTTTGCACATTTATTCAGCAGGCCACAGGATGACTCCTGTGACAGCGTGGCTTTCGCAGAAGGCTGTATTCAAATTCCAGAATTTGAAAGCAGTCAGCTTGATTGATGTTCCATCTTTAAAATTTTCATATCTAAAGCCTTCAAATACACTACATCCAATGTTTGCGTCAACATCATTTGTATATTTAGTGAAGTGAAAACAATTATGAATACACAATTACATTTCATAATTTCATAAACAAGGAAGTATAGTCAGTTTGGTCTATTTTTGGTAACATGACAGTGCTCTGAAGAGTGGGATGTTCCTGGCTTAAGCAAAAATATATCAAAAGTTAATCACAGGTTGAGTAGCTGACATTACTACTCCAAAATGGGAAAAGAAAATACACTTAGGGAAAAAAATTCTACTCTATGCGTTTGGAAAGCAGTCAGCAGTCATTCTTCCACAAAAAATTGGCTTTCAATAAAATAATAATTTGAAGGGGAAAATTACTTATCAATACAAAATAAGAAGCAGTAGGAAATGGAAAAGTGACCATAGGGCAAAATTCACATATTCTTTATTGATTTGGCTCTGTATGCCACAATTTTAAATTTGTAATCAAACCATTCAAATATCAGTCTCTCAGTCTCTCTGTTGTAGAACACTTCAAGCAATACTGCATGACAACTTTTATGGGAATTGTGTGTTTTCTTGTTTGCTTTGTTTGGTACATGTGTGCTGTGTCTGTTTTTGGGGGTTTTCTCCCTTTGGTGAAGCCTCCCCGGATTTTCTTTCTCCATCATTAGTCCATCTGGTCGTCAATCATCTTGCTGTCACTCCTCCGGTATCTTCGTCTCTCCCCTCCCTGTGACATCACCATGGTTTTCCTCAGCCAATCCATAGTTGCCCCATCTCACCCTGGTCTTTATAGACCATGCTTCCTGCGAGCTCTGGCTCACTTTTCAAACACTTCAGTACAGTTAATTCATTTTGTTGTTCTTTTTGGGTGACACTGTTGTCTGTTTGTTTTCTCAATTTTGTTGAAACCAGACGGAGGCCCGCTTACATTTGACACGCACCTAGGGTTTATATTAGTCTAGCACACTAGTTCAGTGGCAGCTGCCACCCGCTGTATTTTTGTTTTTGCCTTATACTGTAGGTAGGTTATTTATTTAAGTTATAAAGTAGTAGTAGTTGTATCAAGTATTCTTTATTTTGTTAGCAGTGGCTGTGTAAAAATGTACATGCTTGCAAGCAGTCCACTCTTCCTGGCTATTTCTTCGGCATACTATTTTTCTAAATCCACCCAATCATCCTCTTGATGTGACACACAAGACCAGGGGCCTGTAGCACGATAGTATCTCAACTTAGTCAAGCAAAATCCAAGACAGCCGGCTCAATAAATCCTAAATATGACAATCATGGATAACAGGTATCACAACGGTGGTTATAAACTCTATGTATATGCTAAAGGAATGATGGTGTTTGTAACAATGAGACAATCGACCGGAGTCACAGAGATAATGTGGATAATCCAAATAATCCTCCTATTGCTGCAGAAGAAGTGATATTTGTATGCTAATGTTACTGTATTTTCGAGTGTCAAGTGGGCATGTGATCGCCTGGATGGTTGCCCGCCCATAAACCAGTCTCTGCATTCAAGGGTGGCGTTTCAGCACCTGTTATCTTCTGGGAAACACAAACATCACTGGACACGTTTGTCCTTATAAGTTTTGCCCCATATTTAGGAAATGTCTGCACTGACGGTGATTTTAAAAGGGGCTACACACATATTACACACATACGCATTTAATCCAAATAATCTCAACTGAAACAAGCGTGACAGTGGTCCTTGTATTTCAAATAGTAGTGGTCCTACGTAGGTTTGCATTAACTTGAATTTGATTTGTTGTGATATTTGTCACATCAAATGAACGTGAAATGCAACTTCCAATTAGCATTTTTATTAAAATTATTACAGGATCATTCATGCGTCCATAAATGGGAACCTCCAGTAATACACATGCCATTTTTCCAGTGAACTGATTAGCGGTTTCTCTATATGGAGCTGAACTTAGCTCTGCAGTTTAAGTCACCATGGTGACTTAGTCCGATCAAAAGAAAGCGACTTTCTTAATACCAGAAACTGGCAACCCTACTTAGTCGGCTTTGTGATTTAGGCCCCAGGGACCTGTTTCACAACACAGGCTTACTGAGTTCAAAGGATAACTATGTAAGGAGTAAAACAGCCCTTCTTACTCCAGTTCTGGGTTTTACTCAGTGCAGTTATTCGGCCTCCTTTTTCCTGAAAAAGGGCCCAGGTGTGGTCAGCTTTGCAGTGGGTAGTGGAATGACAATCCAAGAGCAGACTACTTAAAGCTCTTAAAACACACTGCAAAGTAGTGTATATTAAAGGCACACTAATAAATCAGGAATAAAATGGTAATGGTTTACAATGAGCAAAAAGTGTCGGACATGGGACTGTAGTACAGACTTATTCTGTACGTTTGGTCAGAAGGAGGCAGTAGAGTGTCATATTTATATAGGCCAAGGTTTCAAGACCAGTCCATGAACTTACTAGCCTACTATCTAAAGTAAACTAGAGATATTCATATAATATAGTATTTCATAAATAATGATGTTCAGGATTAATTTAGCATTTTATTGTAGGCTACACTACACACTATACTTTGGCAAGGCGCGCCCAAAGTAATTTTTAAAACACACTGACACATATACGGTCTCTTCATTTGATTTTCTTTAAAAAACATAATTTTGACAACCATGTATACTACTATTATCACTACAATAATTTTCCATCTGGCAATGCTGGTTGCTGGATAGGTCTCTCTCCCTTAAAAAGTAACTCAGGGTTCCCACGGTACCTGGAAACCATGGAAAACATGGAATTCATTTTTTCATTTTCCAGGTTTGGAAAAGTCATGGAAACTGAGCAAAAGTGAACACTTACATGGAAATTGAAACAGTTGTCCTGGAAAATTTTATTGGATGATGTGTAAAATTGTAATAAAATGAAACTATTGAGCACAGAATTAAGATGAGTTTATAAAAACTCTTTACATGTGAACAGCTTTTACTGTAGATACAAATGGATGATCCCATGTCGTAGAGCATGCTCTTGGCATCCTATCTGGTATATTGGATGTTGGAATTTGATGCAGGCAACCTGGTGATATGGACTTTGAAAGTATAGTTTCGGATTGGTGGACTTCGGGAATAATAATCGAGAAACGTTACTCGCGATCTCAATAGAAGGGTCAAATACATGCATTTCCCAGCCAACACGGGAGCCTTGACATCTACAGTGAAACTTCTTATGCAAGTTTATCCTCAAATGTAAGTAGCTGTGTTTTAACTGTGTGGTAAACCTGGGTTTATCAACGTTAGTTAGTAAGCAATGCAATCTTGCTAACTAGCTAGCTAGCTAGCAACTTGCTAGCTAGCAGCTTACACTAGAATTGTTGAGGTAATTTTTACCTTGCTTTTAAAATACTAGAACTATGTTTGATTCCCATATGTATTTCACTCATTGACTTTTCCTAAAACCGTGTTATTCACCACATTTAGGGGAGTTTGTTTTGAATTTGGATTCATTAATGATGGTTAGCAAGCACATGCAGTGCAATCTTGCTAGCCAACATTCAGCTTGCTAACTAACTAGCTAGTGTTGGCTTATGAGTCTTACGTAGAAGGGGTAGTATGCCTACTCTTACTCTGTAAAAGCTTTTGTAAATCAAACTAATGAACCTAAAAGGGAAAACATAAGGCTGGTTCCCCTGCGGTTCCTTAGCTTAACAGTATAGATGTATAGAATCAGTCTGGTGATGACCAGACTGATTCTATACATCTATACTGTTAAACTAAGCTTACTAGTGAGGTTGCTGTACTGAGGAACCACAGGGGAACCAGCCTTATGTTTTCCCTTTTAGGTTCATTAGTTTGATTTACAAAAGCTTTTACAGAGTAAGAGTAGGCATACTACCCCTTCTACGTAAGACTCATAATCTCAAATGTGTGATGCATTAGAGGAGTGAGTGACAATGACACGCTGCAGATTCAAGTCCTATTGGAAAGATGACTCCCAATACAAGGACTGGATTGGAGAGGTACCAGGAGATGTCCACAAGGCTTATTGCAAGTTTTGCCACAAGTCATTCGACATCAGCAATATGGGGGTCGCTTCCCTCAAGAGCCATTCAAAAGGACAAACCCACACCAAGGTAGCTGGACAGCTAAATAATGAAAGAAGAATGACAGATTTCTTGACTACAAAAACAGGAGAGGGAAGAAGCGGCCCAACAAGCCAGGATAACGAAAGTGACAGTCAGGTGCCCAGTACCAGCCTACGGAAAAAGGCTCTGGAGCTCAGGGGAAAACATTTTTTTCAAGCCAAGCTGTATTTGAAGCAGAGATTTGCTGGGTCATGAAGATGGTCAGGTCACACTTCTCGTTCAACTCCAACTCTGACATTTCAAACACATTTGCTCATATGTTCTCAGACAGCGAAATTGCCAAACAATTTACATGTGGCGCAACAAAATCGGCTTACCTTATATGTTTTGGCTTGTATCCTCATTTTAAAGAGCAGCTGATCGAAGACGTAAGAAAAGCAAAGTGTCATGTAGTGTCTTTTGACGAATGCCTTAACAAAGTGACACAAACAGAACAGATGGATATCATTCTGCGCTACTGGAGTGAATGCGAAGGGAAAGTTACTTCACTTCAGAGTTCCTAGGACACACTCAGGCAGAGAAGCTCTTGGAGGGTATCAACAGATCCCTGTCACCTCTGGACCCCAAGAAGCTCCTGCAAATATCGATGGACGGCCCTACAGTGAATTGGAAGTTCTTAAGAATATTCCAAGAGGACAAGAGCAAAGAGGACCCAGATGCACCAAAGCTCATCAACCTGGGAAGTTGTGGTCTGCATGTTGTGCATGGAAGTTTCCAGACCGGAGAGAGGGAAACAGGTTGGAAAATCGGAGATGCGCTGAGAGCGCTTTGGCAGGTGTTCCATGACTCGCCAGCAAGGCGAGAGGATTTCAGTGAGCTGACTAAAACGGCAACATTTCCTCTGAAGTTCTGTGCTACTCGATGGGTTGAAGACTTGCAAGTTGCTGAGCGGGCAATCGAAGAGTGGCCAGCTGTGACGGCGTACATCCACAGCCACAAGAAACTTCCGAAGAGTAAAGTGCCAACATCTGCGTCCTACTTGACAGTCAAGAAGGCAACCGAAGACCCTCTTTTCCTGGCTAAACTTGAGTTTTTCACTTTTGTTGCAAGACAGCTGAAGCATTTTTTGGAGGTATTTCAGACAGATGCCCCAATGGTGCCATTCTTGGCAAAGGAGTTCCAAAGCACCCTGACAGGCCTGCTGTCATGCTTTATCAAGAGAGAAGAGCTGGCAAAGATCAAGACACCTCTCCAGCTCACTAAACTGGACCCCCAAGAGAAGCAAATCCATGTCCCACTCATGTATCCAGCTGTGCGGCATATGAGGTCCCTTGACCCTGTGATGATTGTGACAGAAACCGAAAGTGCAACAGCAATGTTTGAGAAACTCCTTCAGGTTCTTCTCAATGCTGGATGGTGTCCTGCCACAGAGTGTGACAAAGTCCTTTCTCAGTATAAAGCATTCTCACTCGATGTGAACACAAACCACAAAGCAGAGTTCCAAGAATTTGTTTACAGCTGCAGACTTGATGAATTCTTCGGAAGATATCTCAGTGGCAAAGAAGAGTATGCAGAACTGTGGAACATCATGAAATGTCTCTTCACGCTGTCTCATGGACAAGCTGCAGTAGAAAGGGGGTACTCTGTTAACAAGGATATGCTTGTTGAAAACCTACAGGAGCAGACGCTAATAGCAATGCGCTTGGTCCACAATGCAATGGCTGGGCACACAGATGAAGCTCTTCCAAAAGACCTCAAGCAACACTGCATAGGAGCAAGGACAAGATATGAGATGTATCTGGAAGACCAGAAGAAGTTGAGAGAGCAAACCACCAAAGAGAAGAAAAGAAAGGAGCTCTGCCAGGAAATCCAGGAAGTGAAAACAAAGCGGCAAAAAGTAATGACAAGCGCTGAAACAATGGAGAAAGAAGCACATGAAATGGCAGTCATGGCAGAGAAGAAGCACGATTTTACACTGCTGTCAAAATCAAATGCCTATCGGAAAGGGGTTGCTGATAAAAAGGAAGAGGTGGCAGCTCTAGACAAAGCCCTGAAAGAGCTGCAAGAGTCTGTCAATAAGTTAAAGCAATGAGGTATGTGCAATAGCCTTTATGGATGTATGAAAGATTGTAATATTTATTTACATTTATTTATTACACTGTTTTAGCTTATGGAGATGACCAATTTTAACTCAAAATAACATTCTGTTTCAGATCTTCAGACTGTAGAGAGGAGGAGGAAGAGGAGTGGAGAGGGGGAGGAGCCAGGAGGGCACAGAAGGAAAGAGGGAGGAGGAAGAGAAGAGGGGAGAAGATGAAAGAGGAGAAGAAGAGAGGAGGATAAGAGAGTAGAGGATGACAGAGGAAAAGGGAGAAGAGTGGAGAGGAGTTGAGAAGAGTAGGAAGAGAAGACAGGAGCGGACACGAGAGGGGAGGTGTGGAGAGAAGAGGACAGGATGAGATAGGAGAGGAGTGGAAGAGAGAACATATATCAATCCCAGTGCTCATGTGTCTCAAAGTTCCAGTTCAATAAATTGTTGTTCATCTACAGCTTGGTGCATTATTTCATGCATTGATATTATCAATAAGACATAATCTCTAAGCATTTACAATGTAGACTTAACTGGCACATCTTTTAAATCAAGTAAGTAGTCAGGTGTCCTAGGGGGTTGTGTGTGTGAGGGGAGGGGGGCGCGGATGGGGGCGGAAAGCTTCAGGGGCCTATAGATCATCACTTAATATGGTACCTGGAAAATCAGGAGGTAGCATGGAAAATTTTTTCAAGGCAAGCGTGGGAACCCTGTAACTGCATCTGGTATAAATACTATGGTAATAGCTTCTGGTAAAAGCACTGTAAAAAAGTTCCGATTGTATTTATGGTAGAACCAGAGATTGAGGGTCTCAAGCTAAACTGCAGAAGAAGTAAGATAATTGAGTTCACATCTTCACTTCCAAGATCACCCAAAAATGTACTTTAACAATGTCGGTTGGGGAAGACGGACAGATTTACACAATAAAACCAAGGGGTCAAAACTAAATGTTAGGTCCCTTACCAATAAGTTATTTTTAGTTAAGGACCTTATCAACGACCGCCACATGGACTGTTTGTTTTTAATGAAAACTTGTCTTTATTCAGATGCTCCTGCAGTTTTTATCTAAACATGCCCCCCAAATTATGTCTCCATTTATTCTACAAAAAGGGTGGGGGGACAGGATCAATAACAAATGGTGTTTTAGATTGCTGGAGCATCTCTTTTGATGTTTTTAGCACTTTGAGTATAATGCTGCTACTTTAAAATGTAAGCCACCCCTGCTGATAACAGTCTATAGAGCACCGAAAAAATGAAAACACTTTTTAAACGAATTCTCTGAGCTATTGTCTAACGCCAGTACAAACTATGATACGATAATAATCACAGGTGATTTGAACCTGCATATTGACAGTGAAACTGACAAAATTGCAATTGGTTTTATTATTTTATTGAATGATCTGGGTTTTACCCAACATTTTTCCCAACCGATAACCGTGGTAATACTTTAGACTTCATCATCCGGGGGCTGACTGTACATAATGTATCAGTTAAGGATATTGCACTGTCTGATCACTACTTCATTGAGTTCACTGGTGTATATGAGCATCTCCCCGCAACACTGAACACACTGTAAAAAGATGTTATCTGACGCCTAAAGTGGCTGAGAATTTTACTACAAACTTAAACACTCGACCATCATCTGTGGATGACCTCGCAAATTTAAGGTCAACACTTGACTATTTCCCCGCTTGAAGAAGGCGTGTTATTCTCTGGATCATCAAATCTCTCCGGGCCACCGAGGGACGGGGTCGTAAGCAGTGTATGCCCAGCTAATGCAAATAATTGGAATAGATATGGTACAATTGGCTACCAAATTGGGAAAAAAAGGGAAAAATTGTAAACATAAAAAAAAAGTAATGTGACAAAGTTCCCTGCTGGATTTTTTAAACGCTTTTGCCAAACTATTTCACATTCTTTCTTAGAATGGTGCAAACAATTCAACTCACATGAACACTCCTATAACAATACACACAGGCTATTCAACTTTATACAACATGCAACCCAGAGTAAAATGGACACAGTCATTGCCTCATTAGATGCTGAAAAAGCATTTGACAAAGTAAATTGGACATTCACTACATTGAAAACATTTAGGTTCAGAGAAAATTCAATTTTCTCTGGATAAGGACACTGTACAACTCACCAATGGCCATTGTCACAACTAATGGACTAACATCACCAAGTTTTGTTTTACAAAGGGAGACCAGGCAACTCCCTATTTATTTGCCATTTTTATCTAACCCCTTGCTGTTGCAGTACAACAAAATGATAATATCCAAGGAATACAAACTCTAAATACACCACAAACACCAATACACCACAAAATCAGTATTTAAAAAAAAAAAATACAGTACTGTGCAAAAGTTTTATGCAGGTGTGCAAAAATGATGTAAAGTAAGAATGCTTTCAAAAATAGAAATGTTAATAGTTTATTTTTATCAATTAATAAAATGCAAAGTAAGTGAACAAAAGAAAAATCTAAATCAAATCAATATTTGGTGTGACCACCCTTTGCCTTCAAACCAGCATCAATTCTTCAAGGTACACTCGCACAAAGTCAAGCCAATTATACCAAACAGGAGCTAATGATAATCAATTTAATATGTTGGTTGAAACACAATCATTAACTGAAACAAAAACAGCTGTGTAGGAGGGTTAAAACTGGGCAAGGAACAGCCAAACTCTGCTTCCAAGGAGAATTTGCGGTAGACAGTTTAATGTCAGAAGTCATCCACCATGGCAAGACTGAGCACAGCATCAAGACACAAGGTAGTTATACTGCATCAGCAAGGTCTCTCCCAGGCAGAAATTTCAAGGCAGACAGAGGGTTCCAGATGTGCAGTCCAAGTTCTTTTGAAGAAGCACAAAGAAACGGGCAACGTTGAGGACCGTAGACGCAGCAGATGAAAGACATATCATGCTTACTTCCCTTTGCAGTCAGACGATGTCCAGCAGTGCCATCAGCTCAGAATTGGTAGAAACCAGTGGGACCCAGGTACACCCATTTACTGTGGGGAGAAGTCAGAAGTGGCCTACATTGTAATTGCGGCCAAAAAGCCATACCTCTGACATGGAAACAAGGCCAAGCGACTCAACTATGCAAAAAAAAAAAAAAGCTATATTTGGCTGTAGCAGAAGACAGTTTGTTCGCCGAAGGGCTGGAGAGTGGTACAAGAATGAGTGTCTGCAGGCAACAGTGAAGCATGGTGGAGGTTCTTTGCAAGTTTGGGGCTGCATTTCTGCAAATGGAGTTGGGAATTTGCTGATAGCTTAGCTCAAATGTCTTCTGACTGTAACAGCACTCACAGGTAATTGTAGATCATTTTTTATCTTTCTTGAGCTGATGAATGGCTGAATCTTTGCCATTCTGACTATTCTTTGATCCGTTTTAACAGTCGTTGCTCATTTTCTTCCACAGGGTTTTGTTGCCATTTTAAAGCATGAGATAATTTTAGCTGAGCATCCTATAATTTGCTGCACTTCTCCCAGTTTTCCCATCTTCCTCCCCTCTCTTAATCAAATGACGTTGTTCCTCCGAACAATGTTTGGAACGGCCCATTTTTTTATAACAATTGTCAATTGAATCATGTTTCATGTTTAGTTATTGTCTTAGTTATTTTATTGTCATGTCACGTATTATGTTAGTCTAGTCTCGCCATGTTTTTATGTTTTATTTCTTGTTACGTTTCATTTTCATGTCATGCTACGTTTCATGTTTAGTTCTTGTTACAATGTATTTTCTAGTCTTGTCATGTCATATTACATTATGGCATTTGGCAGATGCTCTTATCCAGAGCGACATACAATTGATCACATTATATAGTTTATTCATGTCACAGTTCGCTAAGTTGTTATATCACGATTTATGTTTGTTTCATGTTATGTTTTCCCATTCATTGCGTTCATGCTTTCTCTCTCTCCCTTTCTGTCGTTCATGCTTCCCTAATTGTTTCATTTTCCCTTGTCTTCTTACTAATCTACTAACTTTAGAACAGGATTGGGTAATACTAACATTCTAATGTGTTCATGTTTACCTTACGTTTCTTGTGCATGTCATTTACTAATTTACTAACGCTAGGGCAGGGTAGGTTTATTACTAACGATTACTAATCATCTCATTAACTTGTCAATCCTCAACACCTGATATCAATTTGTATGCTGCTCTCAAGCTAATTGGCTGCACCTGTCTTTGCAAAATTGTTGCCTCCTGTTTGTCAGTGCACTCTTGAGCGGTTTTCCAAGTCATTGTCTACCTGTTCCAAGCCTGTTTATTGACCATCATCATTGACTTTTGTTTTGTTGACCACTGCCTGCCTGTACCACAAACTCTTGCCTGCTGTCTTTGCACTTTTGCCCCACGGAGTGAACTTTGCTCATACACGTCTGAGTATAGAAACGGAAAGTGCATTTTGGGTCCAACCCTCATGCACCTGTCTCACTTTCTTCCTTAATAAAGGACAATTAATGACACCTGTTTTTTCAAAGAATGAATGAATTCTCTTATTAAACTCCACACTGCTATTATTTTGAACATGCCCCTTTCAATGAATGAGTCAATTACTCAGAACAAGCAGTGTGCATGTCATGACAGTTGCGTCTGTTGTTTTTCTATTACAGTACTACATCTACAAGTAAAGTATTTGCCATGCAGAAATATCACTACTACTAATAAAAGTGGTTCATCAGGTTACTGATGTTGTACTGCTATTTTCTTGAACACAACTGTATGACGAACCCATTCTGAATCATATTATTTAGCATTTACTATTGAATAACATTTAGTATTTAAATACTGAAATGTGAAAATACTGACAAAGTGAAAATAAGATAAGAACTTACGAAATTTTGTTGATTTCAGTAAGACACAACTAAATCTCGTCTATCCTTATTCATACACAGTGCTGTCCAGTCTGTGCATCACTCTCAGCCCGTTCAGATATCCCCTAGGTATGGAGATGGTAACATTGTGAATACTGGGAAAAATTGAGGCTTCTTTTAATAACTGTCAATAATGCACAATAATTTTGGCTGATTCAAAATGGGTATTGCTCTATAACAAGCAGAGAGCAGAAGCAATCAAAATGGTTGGCAAAGTTTTCTGAAGGCACAACTGCAATATGGTTGTTTTCCACATTCCACAAACAATTATCATGTTTTTTTTAAATGCCTTTGGCAGAATAGCATGTTCATGTCGATTTTTAAATGCCTTTGGCAGAATAGCATGTTCATGTCGATTTTTGTGTGTGCTCACCACACACTCTAAATCGGTATTTATCTGAACTCTAACAGTATTTCTCAAGACTCCAGCTAGAGTCATGTCTGGTACACACAGGCTATAGAAACCAAGTTGATTTATTTGCTGCTGTGACAGTGTACGTGTTTACCGGCTAATTAGCTCATGCTTTGTGCTGGCACCTCCCATCAGCAATCAAGCTCATACGGTGCAGTGCCTTGACAGGAGAAAAGACTAGGCCTTAACAGCTGTCACCTTAATCAGAGGTTGCTGCCAGCCTTGGATATACAGTAAAGTTTTAGCTGCTATTTACAGCTGGAGTGGTGTTGCAGTGGTCTTACACTGAATTTTTCATTTTATTAACAAAGATGCTCCAAACAGTTCAGTATGAAATTATTTGGATTCCCTTCAGAAACAAGCCTCATGCTGAAATCCAAAAAATGAGCCAATGAATAAAAACAGGAGCTCTGCCTTGTGGTGTCTCCCCAACCAACACAGAGCCAGAAGACAGACAAAGTGGCACTGGGACGCCTCTGTTCTCCCATTCTTTGCTTCCCTGTATTCCCATATTGTTCCTGTTAGGCCTCGTTGCAGGCTTTTTCTTTACAAACCACACTAAAAAAGGATACAGAGCCTCTCCGTTTATAAGAGCATGCTTTTTGGGTCTGCATTTTACAGTTGTTTGAAATGTATCTCGGTCCAGTTCAGCTCCCAGCCATTTCACAGCACGTTTCCTCAGATTTACCAGCAGTGGTTTTCATTCAGTGCAGCTTTTTAGTAACATCACTGATATGCACCATGGACTACTTACTGTAAGTGTAAAGTTTTCTCAGTGTATTGAAGTCAACGGACCATATTACCTCAAACTAATGCTAATTGCCATTTTAAAGCTCTATGAGATTTCTCTCCTTTAAGTTTGTTACATGTAAGCAAAAGCAAGTACCTAACTGTTTTCTAACATAATGGAAACAACATTTTGGAAATCACATTTTTTGTGATTTCTTCTTTTCTTTGCAAATGATTGTAGATTTCTTTATATTAAGCCAGTTGACTATGGTAGGTCATGATCAATGAACCATACATTTGCATGTGTCTTGAAGGGTATAATTGTGGGTATCCCTGGTCTGCATTAATGGGCCAGATATTTTGATAGCATTCCAGACATTGCACGTCCAGCTGGTCCACTGCTACAAAAAGGCATGTAGAATGATAAAAGTAAATTACCAAGCTGCAGGAAGAAATGAACTACAAATGAATTTGTATTACATAATGTGGATGCCAGTAATACACTATCCACTTTGCCCCCTTGTGGCAAAAAATCATGTTCCAGTATAGGAACAAAAATATACAATTCAGAAGTCGCAAGAATAAACGCATTGTTTTAGTTTTTTTAGCTCACTTTTATTCCTGACCTAAATATTTCCGGTTTGGTAGAAATATAAGTTTTACAAATACAGATATATTTATGGAACCAAATATCCCACCTTCATAACCTACATTATGAAGTTTTACGACTGTTTTCTGACTAACGTTGTAGTTTATTTCGTAATTCATTCAGCCATTTTTGGCGGGATTATACCTAAGCGAATGCCATTTTGAAATACTTCTTATTGTTGCATAAATGCATTGCTAGGTCATTTCAGTACGTAAATAATGTAAGAAATGGTAAGCTTCTTGTACGGGGTTTCATTTTTACATTTACATTTTAGTAATTTGGCAGATGCTTTTAATCCAAAGCGATTTACAAGTGCATAGGTTCTTCTACAGGTTAAAGCATCCAATCCATATTTTTAAGGGTTAGGGTTAGAGGGATATCGGAAAGGGGGGGAGGAAATCAGGAGGGAGGAGTAAGGTATAGTTTTAAAAGGTGTGTCTGTGTCAAAATATGGGGAGGGATTCTGCTGTCCTGACAGTGGTAGGCAAGTCATTCCACCACTGAGGAGCCAGAACAGAAAACAGGCGTGAATGTGCAGCTCGACCGCCAGGTGCTCATAGTAAGGGAACCACAAGGTGAGACCAGAGTGGTCTTGCTGGGGTGTAGGGAGCAATTAAATGTATGTAAAGTGGAGCAGTCCCCTTAGCAGTCTGAAATGCCAACACTAGGGCCTTGAAGTGGATGCATGTGGCAATAGGAAGTCAGTGGAGGCAAATGAAGAGTGGGGTGACATGAGCTGATCTGGACTGACTGGTGGTCAGACGGGCTGTAGCATTCTGGACCAGCTGGAGGGGCTTGATGGCACAAGCCGGGAGACCGGCCAGGAGGGAGTTGCAGTAATCCAGACAGGAAATGACAAGCACCTGGACTAGGAGTTGGGTAGCTTTCTCCGTCAGGAGATTACGGATACAGCGTAGATTATAGAGGAAAAACCTGCAGGTTCTGGCAGTGGAGGATACATGTGGAGTGAGGGTGAGGTGGTTATCAAGAGTCACCCAAAGATTATTGGCTGTATAGGAGGAGGATACTAAGTCCTCAACAATCAGTGAGAGGTTCATTGTCAGAGAGGACTTAGCAGGGATGTAGAAAGGCTCAGTCTTGCCAAGGTTAAGCTTCAGGTTATGGGAAGTCATCCACACAGAGATATCAGCCAAGCAGGCAGAGATCTCTGTGGTGACCTGGGTATTGGGAGGGAAGGAAAGAAAGAGATGAGTGTCATCGGCATAAAAATGGTAAGAAAAGCCATGGGAGGAGATAACAGAACCAAGAGACATGGTGTATAGAGAGAAGAGGAGAGGACTAAGAACTGAGCCCTGTGGGACTCCAGTTTGTAGGGAGTGTGGGTCAGGGACAGAGCCCCTCTAAGTCACCTGGTAGCACGACCAGAGAGGTAGGAAGATAGCCATGCAAGTGCAGATCTCATGACACCCATCCCAGTCAGCAATGAGTGCAGAATCTCATGGTTGACTGTATTGAAGGCGGCCGACAGGTCAAGGCCTCGGTGACCGCAAGTAGGGCGGTCTCAATGGAGTGGCCACTCTTGAAGCCGGACTGGTTGGGATCGTGGAGATTGTTCTGGAGAAGATAAGTGGATAGTTGGGAGCAGACCTGCCCATTTCAGAGTTTTAGATAGAAAGGGAAGAAGAGAGACAGGCCAGTAGTTGTTCGGAGCAGAGGGGACAAAAGTAGGTTTTTTTGAGCTGTGTAGTGACTCTGGCCCTCTTAAGGGAAGAGGGCATGGTGCTGGAAGAAAGGGAGGTGTTGATTAGAGAGGAGAGAAAAGGAAGAATGTCATTCGAGATGGGGTCAAGAGGACAGGTGGTTGGGCAGTGAGATGTGAGGAGTTTCAAAGTGTTGGAGTCAGAGAGCGGAGAAAAGGAAGATAGGGAGTTGGGGAAGGTAGGAGGGTCAGTGGAGGAGAGGGTGGGGAGAAGGAATTGCGGATGTCATCTACCTTCTTTTCAAAGAAGGAGACAAAGTCCTCAGCTGTGAGTGATGGGGGGGGAGGAGGGGGGCGAGAAGAGAGGAGAAGGTTGAAAACAGTTTGCGAGGGAGGTGGCTGCATTAATTTTAGAGTGAAAGAAGGAAGATTTAGCAAGAGAAAGATGAATAGAAAGATGATAGGAGGGCATGGAAGGAAGCTATATCACTGGGGAGACAGGACCTTTTCCATTTTCTCTCTGCTGCCTACAGTTTTGTTCGGTCAGCTCGTAGAGCATCAGAAAGCCAAGGACTGGGGAGGGAGGTCTGGGCTAGTTTGGTAGTGAGGGGACACAGAGTCAAAGGAAGATGAGAGAGAGGACATGAGGGCTGTGGCAGCATTGTAGCGAGACAGCCGAGAGAAAGACTCCACAGATGGTAGGGAGGAGAGGAATGCAGAAGAGAGGGTGGAGGTAGACAGGTAGTTTGCGCCAACAGGTGACAGTGGATGGTGGGAGGGATGGATGAGTGTTACAGGAGAGTGGGTAAGAAAAAGAGATGAAGGAGTGGTCAGATAAATGGAGTGGTGTTACAGAGAGGTTGGTTCTTGTGCAGTTCCTTGTGAAGACCGGGTCAAAAAGGTTTCCTGCTTTGTGGGTGGGAGGGGAATGTGGGAGGGTAAGGTCAAAAGAGGAAAGGAGGGAGAGAAAGCTGGACTCGTTGGACTCAATGAGGATGAGATTAGGAGACCTGTGCCTCCTCCTCTGCCAGTGGGTTGGGGCATGTGGGAAAAAGAATATGCAGAGGAAAGGGCAGCCAGGGTGTCTGTGTTCTCTTGTGACAGGGTGTCTGTGTTCTCTTGTGAGAGCCATGTTTTTGTTAAAGCAAGAAAGTCAAGGTTGAGGTGGGAGGCATAAGCAGATATGAAGTCTGCTTTCTGGATGGCGGACTGGCAGTTCCAAAGGCCACCGGCCACACAGAGATCAACACCAGAGGATCTGGGAGGGAAGATCAGGTTAGATATTCCGGCCATGTTGAACGGAAGCAAACCTGCTACTACCTGGGAAGAGGAGAGATGACAGGAATGGGTAGGAAACACATGGAGGGAACTAGGGTAAATGGGTGGACAAGAGGAATCTTATGCAGTGAAGTGAGGGCAGGCAGCAAAAACAAAATCAATAATCACGGTCTCAGACAGCCTTGATGGACATCCGCAGATAGACACCCTCAACTTTGAAAAATAAACACAAAACCCGGTATTACTGCAGTCTAAATAAACACTACTTGTACTAACAAACAAACAAACAAACAGCAGAATCACACTACAGTGACTACTAAACGTAGGTAAAAACAGCACAAACAAGTAATACTGGTTTGGAAATAAATTAAATGTTTTATTTTGACACTTTGGCTCTCATACTCTCATATTTGTGAATAAAACACATGTGAAGGTTCATTTTCTTAACATTTTGCAAAATGAAATATGTTTTAACAGAAAAATAAGCTTTTCTGATCATTCATGTGCCTGGACAAAAAGATATGCAGATGTTTTATATTTGGAGAGATTTGGGGAATTTGAATACCTGTCAATATCTTCACCATATTTTGTAAGCAAGTTGACATCAAGTTTGTGCACAAATTAAAGGTTGGTTCTTGAAAATTAGATATTCCTTCCTAGCACTGAATAAGCCATTTTCTATTTTTATTTTTTATTTTAGTGTATCTGTTGTGTACACTGCATGTACACACTCTGATATAAATTTGTTCTGTCTCTAATTTCTGAATTGTACAAGCCCCATCATTTCATGTGAATGCAGTAAATAGTTTTTGAGAGACACTTTTATGAGACTAGTACAAAATAGGTGGAAATTGCCCTCTAGAGGTAGCAAAGTGGAGTACAGTAACAATAATATGAATACATTCTCAGTACATTACAAGATACAGCATAATTTTCAGTCTTAAATCTAATCCAACAGTTTATATGATGTTAATAGGGATCGGGGGCCCTTTAAGAGTGAAAAGTACTCTGTCCAAGTTAAATTTTTACACACAACATTGACACTGAACTGAGCTCAGTTCCATCTAAAAATGAACCATCTGACTTGTAGAGAAGGAGAAAGTGAACAATAAAGCAACCTTTACAAATATTTAGCCTGCTTTGTTGTGTAGCAGGGTAACTACAAAAATGTCAATGTCCAATTCAAATTGAATGTTCTAATTTATTAAATGCAGAAAAGGTTGAGTTCATTTTTAGATTAGATAGCTATATTTGTCTAATTTATTGAATTCTCTTTTACAATAGGGGTAGCTGGAATAATGTACTTGATGCCCAAGATATGTGGGTCTCAATGAAATGGTGGGAGCAGTGCTGTGTGTGTGCATGTGCGTATGTGCGTGCGTGCGTGTGTGCGTGCGTGCGTGTGTGTGAAATAAATATGTAATTATGTTCTCTAATACCACTTTTGAGACCCATGGACACGCCTTTGGTATGAAAGGGGGAATCCCGGGTTACTCAACCCGAGATTCAATCAAAGAACCTCATTGGTTATGACTGGAGAGGTGCTCGTAGCCTATGTTGGTAATGGTCCTTATTAAAGTTTTGTTTCAAATGTTTTTATTTTTCCTTTAAAAAAGGTTTCACTACCTTCCTTGTATTTGGTAGAAGTTTCAAGAACAGTCCATTAACTCTTCCAAGAAAAATACTATAAACTAGAAATATTCATAACTTCTTTCTGTGCGATACCTGTCATTTCACAAATAATGACGTTCATGATCATTTTCATGGTTTATTGTAGGCTACATTGGTGAAAAATAGAATCAGGGTTTGGAAGTAAGGGCCTGCAGCTGTGATTGTTTTGATTAGTGTGCAAAATAAATTATCTAAAATTGGTTCCAAAATACAAATGATAAAGGTTTCATCTTTGGAAAATGTTGATATCGGTAAAATTTGTGGAAATAAATTAATTATGCCTGTGAGGATGACTTAATCTTGCCACTATGACAAAGGCCTGCCATGCAGTTACACAATGATTGATCATTGTTGATCACAGGCAAGATGACGTGTAAGACATAAGTCCCCCTCACTGGTTTTATAGATTCTGTTCTTTCAAAAGACTTTTAAATTAACAAATTATGTGGTGTTTTAGCAGAGTAAGAAAACTAAATATTTTGTGTCCATTATAACAGACTCCTCTTTAGTGAACAACACCGATGACAACAGAAAGACTCTTCTCTCTCACATAAATTCCACACTGCTGGACCGCAAAGATGCTTGAACATCATTATATACTGTAATTATTCGCATTAGGCTTACAATAGGTGACTGCATTTGCTAAGAGAAATATGCCAGATCATGCACACCATCCGCCATGTTGAATCTCCAACAAACTAAACTTGTATTATTTTATCTATTTATTTATTTATATTGCAAAAAAATATATAGCCTACAGATCAATTCACAGGCATATGGAAGTAAACCTGCAGACCTGGGAAAGTCCATTGTCTGGTGTGAATGGCAAGGACCCAGGACTTTCCCAGGACCACCCTGTGGTGTGAATGGGTGAAACGCAGGTCGCTCATGGGTTCAATATCCTGTAGATATACCGGGTTCTCTGTGAAAAAGGGGTATAAGGATTACATAATGATGAAAATGACATAAGGCCGTCCAAAAACTGCTTCATAAAGATTTTACTGTACATTTATGTTTAGTATGTTTATTTTTTTCTTTCATTCCAATTGATCCAAGGTTGTTGCAGAAGCTATTTTAGCTGAATTATGGATGTTCGGTAAGGTTTGAGAAAAAAACAAGATATTTGAAATGAGATATGATATTTAAAAATCCCCTGTTGCCATTTTTCCGAAGATCAAGGTTTCCCTCTACAGGACATTACAGAAAACACAATCTAAATATTTCCACCTTGACATTACCTTTGTATTTTAGTACCTTAACATGGTAACAATGTAACTTGAAAATTAGCCTGGCATCATCAATCATAACAGTATAGGTAATTAATATTATTATTCTTATATCCAGGCATGACTTCCTTGCAGGCTCTGCAAGTAGGCCAGCCATTAGATTAGTTTCAAATTGGGTAGAAAACATTTTCTTAAACAAGAATGAATGTGAATAAATATGGGTGTTTATGATGGTTCTATCAAATAATGTGTTGTGGAAGGCATCATACTTCTGTCCAGATATATAGCCTCTCAATATAAATTTTAGTTTGATTAATTTGCCTTGAAAAAGCCATATCTGGGGACCGCTGGAGTTCATGAGTCCCATTTTGTGGGGGGGACCAAAAGCAATTCAACAGCTGGCTGTTAAGCTGTTTCTTGGCCTGCTGTTCATTGTTGCACCATTTCTTGTTAATGTACAAGAAAGAGAGTCTGTTGCTAGACTCTGTTGTGATGTCTGTCTGTCAGCTGTTTGGTACATTGTTAAGAAGTAAAAACACACTTGTGAACTCAGCAACTGCAAACAACCTGGTCAACCTCGGAAGACCATACTGTAATGGCGAACACAGAATGCTTTCAATTGTGAAGAAACATAACACTCAAACAGATCAAGAATACTCTCCAGAATTTAGGCACAGATGTGCCAAAGACTAAAATAAAAATAAGACTACACCTTCATTACCTCTCATGAACAGAATAGCCAGGTTAGACTTAAAGGCATTTTACAAGTGTTAGTGTTATGGCTTCCACACATCTGCATATGGCTGTCACTGAAGCTGGCTCACCTATGTTTAATGATAATGTGACTGCAGACAGCAGCAGCCGGATTAATTCTGAAGTGCACAGAAACCAGCCTGGTCTGACATTAACTCAGCGACTGAATGTTCTGACCACTGAAATCGGCCTCTGTGTTCCGAAATCTGAACATCTGCCCCTAGCGGCTGAAGGTCGGCTCATGTCACCCCACTCCTCATTGGCCTCCACTGGCTTCCTATTGCCACATGCATCCGATTCAAGGCCCTAGTGTTGGCATTTCAGGCTGCTAAGGGGACTGCCCCACCTTACATACAATCCTTAATCACTCCCTACTCTCCAGCTAGACCACTCCAGTCTGCCAGCTCTGGTCGCCTTGTGGTTCCCTCACTACGAGCACCTGGCGGTCGAGCTGCACGTTCACGCCTGTTTTCCGTTCTGGTTCCTCAGTGGTGGAATTACTTGCCTACCACTGTCAGGGCAACAGAATCCCAACCCCTATATTGACACAGACTAAAAACATACCTTTTCAAACTGTACCTAAGTCCTACCTCCTGATGCCCCCCCCCCCCTTTCCGATATCCCTATCCCTCTTGTCTAACCCAAAAAGATAAAAAAATTTTTTTTTTTTTTGAACTGCACTTATGATGACTGTATGTTTAGAACAGCACTTTGTGTGTATTGTACCAGTTATGGATGTGTTGCTTTAACTTGTGGAAGAACCTATGCACTTGTAAGTCGCTTTGGATTAAAAGCATCTGCCAAATAACTAAAATGTAATGTAAATGAAACGTATCAGCATAATAATTTGTTGTTGGACATCAGATACCATTTCTTCAAGCCGACAGCCTTACATTGTGTATTATATTATTACATTACTCCTGGTTTGGGTGGCCAGTTACAAAGTGCTTTGATAATGACAACATACATTTCAATCGTGAATAAAAATAACGACTTGAAAGAAATACAAAGTAAACCAAGTAACTTAACATTATGGTACAACTACCTATCGCTAACGTTAGCCGCTGAACATTTTTTGTGGTGAAAAGTCCGGTGAAATCCCGTCTTGGTTTTTTTTGTGAAAATCCATCTACAATTGATTGAAAAGTAAAGCTTTACTAGATGACTCAGACGTAGCTAGCTAAATCCTGGCAAACCCTACATTAGGGTTATTGCTTTTGGGATATACGTTTGTGTACATGTCAAAATGGCTCTTTTAGCTTAAGCTAGCTAGTTGGCTCAGGCTGCCTAGTTGTATGGTGTAATTGTAGCCTACATAAAATAAAATTCTGCCAATATGCTTTACTTTTGGTTGTCAGTTGCATGTTAGGTGGCATGTCGTGATAAAACATAGCTAACAGATAATCTAGCCAAGTTTTGAAGCGAAGTTAGTTAATTTAGCTAGACTAACATAGACTCACAGTGTCCCAAGCAGCTGCTTCCACCAGAAGTTAACGTCCATTCAACGATAGTTTTTCTCCTGAGGAATGCCACTTATGATTATGGTTGCTTATTGGCGATCCCAGACACACAAAAACTTGGATACATGTGAATTGTTCAGAACTGTGTCAGCTCACAATTTTCCGAATAGCATCTGAAGCACAAATAGCTACTACAGTTTTGCACTCTATTGAGCAGGCAAATCTCTATTCAATCTTTATCTTTATCTTAACATGAGTGTAGTGACTAATTAGCCCTTTGCCAAAAAGCCACGGTGGTGAATGAAACTAAATGTGTCCTTGACGTGCATACCTTTAGTTATTGTTGTCACTTGCTTCCTCCGTCTTGCTGTCGCCGAATGTAGTTTCTTGAAGCGTTAGTATTTGTGCATTGTTAACTCTATATTTTTTGTGCCATTTAATTCGATTAATTCTGTTCTATCACCCAGTGATTGCGGTAAGAACCATTTCATCTCTGCCTTCCAAACACACTGAGCCTACACACCTGTGCCTATTTGTTACCTGATTGTAGGTGATGTAACCCATCACCAATATATTACAAAAAGCACCCATATTGGCTCCAACACACCGGCCCCTTAATTGTGATAAACAATTGCCATTTACATTTTTTTTTTACATTTACATTTTAGTCATTTGGCAGACGCTTTTAATCCAAAGCGACTTACAAGTGCATAGGTTCTACCATAAGTCAAAGCATCACATCCAGAAACTAGCAAAATACACATGAAATGCTGTTCTAAACATAGTTGTCATCATAAGTGCATATATATATATATATATATATTTTTTTTTTTTGGGGGGGGGTTAGACAAGGATAGGGATATCAGAAAGGAAGGGCAGGGGAAATCAGGAGGCAGGACTAAGGTAGAGTTTGAAAAGGTGGGTTTTGAGTCTGCGTCTAAATAGGGGGAGGGATTCTGCTGTTCTGACAGTGGTAGGCAAGTCATTCCACCACTGAGGAACCAGAACGGAAAACAGGCGTGAACGTGCAGCTCGACCGCCAGGTGCACGTAGAGGGAAACAAAACAAAAACAAAACAAAATTCTAAGGAGCCAATACTCCTGGCGGATCTACTGGAGAGCAATAACACCTTCTCTCAGGTAAGCATGGTAAACAGTGAACCTGCTGGTTTTACCTGTGACATCCTTACTGATCCGTCTCCACCTCTTTGCTGTCCGGGGGCTGCGTCGAGGGTCGGGGGAGACGATGCCAGGCGGACCGAGCGTGGCGTATTGGGAGAAGGAGTTGGTGTGGCGGGGTTCGGTACCAGACGCAAGGGCGACTTCGGGCGGAGTGCGGGAGCGGCGGCCACCGGCGTACCTGTCGCGGAGAGTCGAGATCCGTTCTGTACGGCCCACAGTGCTTACAGAAGCAACATTAACCCTGTTTTTAAAAAACATCGCAGACTGAACTTTTTTAAAACTGTTAATCACTCTCAGGTGATCTGGGACCCACGGCTCAAACCCAGGGGTATTTTTGGAGGACATATTAACATCCGTAGCCTCACCCCAAAGGCTGAACAAGTGCATCATCTTCTTAGTATCTCTAACTTAGATTTTCTATGCCTGTCAGAGTCGTGGTTACATAGCAACTCTCCATCTGCTGCATTACATGTACCAGGCTATAACACCTTTAGACAGGACAGATCTAAGGGAAGAGGGGGTGGGGTCATGATCTATATCAAAGACCATATCAACTGTCATCAAATATGCTGGCCTTTTAATCATGATTTAGAATGTATTGGACTGAATATAATGCTCTCACCTGAAATGTCCTTTGTGCTCATTGTTGTATATCGTCCACCTTCTTCCAATAATGATTTTTACATCACATTTAAAAAGCTGCTTCAAGCATGTGATTTTAAAACTGAGGTAATACTACTTGGTGATCTGAATTGTAACTGGCTAGATAAGAATAATAGGAAAGCCCTTAAGCAGGTCACAGATAGTTTGGATTTTACGCAACTGATGGAAGGACCAACTAGAATAACTGCATCCTCCCAGACACAGATAGACTTAATATTCAGCAACAAGCCTGAAAGAATTGTTAAGACATTCAATTTTATTACTGGACTGTCCGACCATAATTTGACATTAATGTCAAGAAAACTCACAAAGAAGCGCTTTCATCATTCTCATAAACCTGTGGAGCAACTTAGGATTCCAAAAAATGAAATGGTTAATTTTGAAAGAGCAGTTCAGCAGACTGATTGGAAAAATATACTTACTGGGAGCAACGTAGAAGCAGATTGCAAAACGCTTACAACCAAGTTACATAGTTTAGTTGAGGAGTTCACTAGAAAAGTGAAAGGAAAGAAAAAAAACAATGCACTTCCTTGGCTCAATACTGAAATATTTAACCTGATGAAGGAAAGAGACTTTGCATTGAAAAGAGCTCTGAAGACTAAATTAAATAGTGATAGGCAGAGGTTCACCTCATTACGTAACAAAGTAACCAAAGCAATCAGAAAGGCCAAAGCCAACTTTTTTATAACAATTATCAATGAGGCAAAGGGTAACACAAAGCTGATCTGGGAACAGATTAAGAATGTAATGGGGATCAACCACAGGCCTAGGAACCAGTTAGAGCTGAAACTGAATGGTAAGCTAATGCAAGACCCAGCACAAATAGCTGTAGCCTTTAATGAATATTTTATCAATTCTGTAGCCGAAATCGCACAGAATTTCCCCTTAACAACAGAAAATATTATTAAGGTTGACGAGAGCAAGCCTTCCTTCAGCATTCAACCCATCTCTGAACTTAAGACTCAAGCAATCATTAATTCTCTTAGAACCTCAACGGCGAAGGATATATATGGTATGGATTCTATAATGCTTAAATCTCTGAAAGAATACATAGTCCCCCCTATCACACAAACTATTAACCTGTCAGTATTACAGGGGACATTCCCAAGTACCTGGAAGACTGCAATTGTATCTCCCATATTCAAGTCAGATGATCCCCAGAACATATGCAACTATCACCCAATCAGCATTTTACCTGTGATTTCCAAGGTTGCTGAGAAGTGGGTATCAGAGCAGCTTGTTTCTTTCTTAAATAATGGTCCATTTAATTTCCATCCCATGCAGTTTGGCTTCAGGGCCCATCACTCCACGGAAACAGCTAACTGTTTCTTCTTAGAGAAGGTCCGCGCAATGGTCGACAAAGGAGGTGTTGTCGGTGCTGTGTTCTTAGACCTTCGCAAAGCTTTCGACACAGTCAACCATAAGGTCCTTATTGCCAAACTGTCTGCTTTTAACTTCTCCTCGTTAGCACTCAAATGGATTGAGTCATACCTAACTGGTAGAAGCCAACATGTTTCTGTGAACAACCACTGTTCATCAGCTCTTAACCTATGCACCGGTGTACCTCAAGGATCAATACTAGGCCCGCTTCTGTTTAGCCTATATATTAATGATCTGCCATCTGTCTGCCCTGATGTTGAAACACAATTATATGCAGATGACACTGTAATATATGTGCATGCCAAGACCAAACATCTGGCTGCTGCCAAACTCATCACAGCTATGGATCAGATCACAAATTGGCTGAACCGTTCATGCCTTCAACTTAACGTAAATAAAACTGTAGGAATGTTTTTCACTAAAAGACAATATAACACCGTGTCCAATATATCAATCTCAGGTAAAAATATTAGCATTGTGCCACAATTTAAATATCTGGGTATCATTATTGACTCCAATCTGTCATTCAAAGCACACATTAAGAAGGTATGCCAAAGAGTCAAGTTTAGCCTAACTAATTTTAAATACATCAGAAATGTAATGCCTTTTAATGCTGCCAAATTATACATGAACGCCATGATTATGTCACATCTGCCATACTGTTTGACAAGTTGGGGACAAACTAACAGCTCGTCACTCAAACCACTAGCAATTCTCTACAAGCAAACCCTTAAAGTCCTGGACCAGAAGCCTAACAGTTCTCATCATTGTATCATCCTAAATAACCGTAAACTTCTGAGCTGGGAAGATGTGATCAAATACAAAAACATCTGCTGGTCTACAAAGTCTTGCATAACACTGCTCCTCCTCCTCTTAACTCATTCATAATCCAATGTAACAATACCAGTCAGATCACCAGAAGCACCACACGAGGCGACTTCTTAGTCCCATTTAGGAAAAGTACATTTGGTCAATTATCATTCTCTGTTATAGCAATACAAAACTGGAACTCAATACCTACCTACATAAAAAATATACATACATACTCCACCTTTACAACACACCTTAAAACATGGCTTTGCGATAACTACAACTGCATACATTAATCTCTGTCAGATGTGACGTGTGTTATGTACACCTCCATCTTTGCTACCCACCTGCATATGTCTGTGTGTGTTTCAATGTCTGGATGCTACTGTGCCTGTATGCTGCTGTGTCTGTATGCTACTATGTCTGTACGCTATTATGTCTGTATGTTGCTGTGTCTGTATGTCTGCTATGACTATTTGCTCTTCCCTTGTCCCCTTGTACTGTTTTATCTCATGTACTGCATTGATGTTGCTGCCATTTGTGCTTGCATGTCTTGTCTCCCCGCATGTTTGTGCTTGCTCCAATTCTGCTTGATATGTTTGTATGTCTTGCTCCATTTGTTTGTGCTTGCTGCAACTGTATTTTTTTTTTTTTTTTACTAATGTATTTTAGGGAGCCTATTGTCAACTGGCCGGGGACTACAGCTGGAAATTAGTCATGTAGGCTAAAGCTGCTCCATTTACTGTTTACAGTTAATTAATGGGGACTGTCCACGACATTATAAACAAATAAATTCAAAATTCAAATTCAATTTCTTTAGTCTTTGTTTCTTTATTAAGCAGAGGTGCCATCTGGGCACTCTGAAGCTTCTTGCAGCAGACAGATCTTGGCGATTCGTCTGTCTAGCTGTCCAGTCTTGGTCTTCAGCCTCACTGACCGCACCAAACCTTTCTTGTCAGGGTGAGTATTAATGATCTTCCCCATTAGCCATGATCCTCTTGGTGCAGTGGGATCCATAATGATGACCAAGTCTCCAATAGTGAAGCTTCTTTTTGGTTTGATCCACTTTTGTTTCTCTTGTAGTAGTGGGAGGTACTCCTTCAACCACCTTTTCCAAAATAGGTCTGCCATATATTCTTGCCATTGACGAGAGAAACTCTGAGGTATTTCTTCATCCCAGTTTCTTCTACACATATCCTGTAGCAACAGTTTAGGTGGGAGAATGAAAGGAGATAAGAAGCCCAAGGGGTCATAGATGGAACTGATCACAGACAAGATGCCACGTCTTGTGTATGGGCGTGTTTCCACAGACGTCCTAAACTGAAATGTGTCAGACTCCACACACCAGTACAGTCCAAGAGCTCGCTCCATGGGAAAATTATCCCTATCCAAGTCCAAGTCCTTTGTTGTTTTAGATCTTTTCTCCCCTGGAATAGATGTCAACACTGTCCGACTGTTAATAATCCATTTTGACAGATGAAATCCTCCATTTTGAAGCATAGCAGTCAGGTCCTGTACCATTTGCATTGCTTCTTCCTTTGATGGCAGTGATTTCAAACAATCATCCACATAAAAATTATGTTGGACAGTGTCACATACTATTGGCAGGAAGAAATCCTTGTTATCCTCAGCAGTTTTCTTCAGTGCGTAATTAGCACAACTGGGTGATGAAGTGGCACCAAACAGATGTACTAGCATTCGATGTTCTACTGGATCCTTAGTCCAGTCTCCTTCAGGCCACCACAAAAACCTAAGAAAATCGATGTCCTTCTCTGACACTCTGACCTGGTGGAACATTGCTTGTATATCCGCCATTAAGGCCACATGTTCTTCTCTGAAGCGTAAAAGAACTCCAAGCAGAGTGTTTGTGAGATCCGGCCCTTGCAGTAGCTGGCTGTTAAGAGACACACCTTGAAAATCTGCTGCACAGTCAAAAACTACTCGCAAAGATTTATTTTGGGGGTGGTACACACCATAATGAGGGAGGTACCACACCTTGTTGTCATTACGCTGTATTTGATTTGGTGGCATAATCTCAGCGTATCCTTTGTTGATAACTTCACTTAAAAAAGCGGTGTAATCTTTCTGATATTTCAAGTCTCTTTTGAATATTTTCTTTAAACTCTGCAGACGTTGCTCAGCAATGTTGTGGTTGTTAGGCATAGTGATATTCTCATTTCTGAATGGCAGATCAAAGTTGTAATGGCCTTCCTTAAGTATGACTGAATTATCCATAATTTGCTTGAACTTCAGGTCCTCTCTTGACATTTCAAGTTTTTCTTCTGTAATCTTTTCATTGAAGTCTTGATTATACTGTGACACCAAGAGCTCCTCTATCCTGGCAACAGAGATTCTATTTGATGTCACAATGTCACTGTTGTCGTTTCCACTTCTCAAAGGTCCGTTAACGACCCATCCTAATTGTGTTCGTACTGCATATGGTCCACTGTCACGACTATTGATAACCTCCAGAGGTTCCATGAGATGTGGAGCATTGGTACCTATCAATAGATCCACGTCTGTGTTGATTTCCTTCATTTGGATTTTGTCCAAGTACCGCCATTTCCATATTTCATCCTGTTTAGGAATGTTGCTCTTAGACACTATGGAGGACGCTTTATGACATATTAATAAATAAATCCTTCATTAAATCCATCAATAAATACTTCAATATATCCATCAATAAATCCATCAATAAATAAATCCATAAATACATTTTTGTTGATGCTAATAAGTGCCTATGTGATTTCATAACGCTTTGTGCAAATGTGATTTCATATGTCGCAATTATCGCATGGGTTCTGTGTACAAATGTGTGGTAGAGAACCGTTATTCTGAGTGGGCTAATTAATGGGTTTTGATTTTCTAATGCAGCACGATGCAGAATCGTCTGCAGGCTGCTCCACACAACCTCGTCCACATCAGAATCAGTCAGTGCTGCAATTTCTACAACGCTGTCTACAAAGTCTTCCACTGTTTCTATAATATTATTGAGTGGTACATTACCACTATCAATGGTATCTGCCAGTCTTAACTTAACTTAACTTAATTTCATTTCTTAGCTCCGATAAAAACTCCATTTTGGTACCTAGCTAACCGGTAGTATAGTCACACTTTTAAAGAACTTGTAGACAATCCCAGCATAGGCCCCCGCAGTCCAATCAGAACAGCTAGCCCAACTGAAACCCACCCCCTTATTTGCATGTTGGAGCATGAAATCCTTAAATAAATATATCCATAAATAAATCCATAAATAAATCCATAAATATATCCTTAAATAAAAGTGTCAATAAATAAATAAATAAATAAATAAATAAATAAAACGGTAAATAAATGATTAAATAAATAAATAAATGTATTTAATGAAGGATTTATTTATTAATATGTCACAAAGTATCCTCCATAAGACACTCCACAAGGCATTGTCCTTTGTGTTATGACTTCTGGGAGATTAAGAAATTGATCACCATCAAGCTTACATATTTCCAATCCTTTTAATGCATTACAAGTCACAACTTTGGTTTGCCCCATTGTGTGAAGTAATATCTCCTTATGGGTTCCTGTCAATTTCAACTGTTTCAACAAATTATCAGTACAAAAGGTAGCTGTACTTCCTGGGTCCAGGAAAGCATATGTTTGTACCATGTTATCACCTTTTTGTGATTTTACCTGTACCGGCACAATGGAAAGGACACTGTTATCCTCTTCTCCGGCCCCTGTATGACCACACGATTCCATAGTAATAAGAGCACTGCTCACCAGCACTTCCTGGTCCTGACCTGTTTTCCTTTCCTTTTCTTTAAACTGAATATGAAGAATGCTTGGGTGCTTTGAATTGCACACATTGCAAATGAGCCGTCCTTTACAGTCTTTGCTCATGTGTCCTACCTTCAAACATCCAAAGCAGGCTCCTTTCTCCTTTAGAAAGGCTATCTTCTCATTGTGCATCTTCTTCTTTAATTTGTTGCACTCCCCCAGTGGGTGTGCTCCTTGACACCATAAACAGAGTTCCTTGGAATTGCCACGTGTAACACTACGTTCTTGCAGTTGTTCTGATTCCATTGCAGTATTAACAGCTGCTACAGTAGCAAAACTGCCTCCCTTATACTTTAGAATTTTAAATTTTAAATTCCTTTTGACAGTATCAACTCTTGAGTCCTGAATATCTCCAAACAAAGGATCTGACAATATTTGTACTTGCTTTTCAATGAAATTAACCAGGTCTGGAAATTTTACTCTGTAGTCTCTTTGTTCATGTAGCTTGCAGGCTGTAGCTCTCCACCGTTCTCGAAGCCTGTACGGCAGCTTCATCATTATTTGCCGCATGTTGGATGTGGTGTTCATTTCATCCATAATGGTTATATCATCGAGGGCAGTACAGCATTCTCTCAAAAAGAAAGCGTAAGACTGTAAAGCATTTACATCTTCTGGCTTAATTACAGGCCAAGCATAAGCCTTTTCCATGTAGGCTGTAGCTATTTTACTTTCATTGCCAAAATGTTTCTTTAACAGTAATTTGGCCCTTTGGTAACCTTGATTTGGACTCAGGTATTGACAACTTTTCACAAGCGCCTTGGGTTGTCTTGTAGTGAATTGCTCCAGGAAGTATAGACAGTCCTGGCTGTTGTTTGTTTTCCTTTCAATAGAGTGTTCAAAGGCTTTAATAAATGTTCCATACTCCAGGGGATTACCATTAAACACTGGGATATCTCTTTGTGGTAATAAGGCAGCTGTCTGTTGTTGAACTAATAATGATGTGATTTCATTCTGCTTATTTAATAAGCTGTGGATGTTGGGGTTATCTTGAGTAGATGGCAAAACTAAATCATTACGCCCTTGATCTTGAAATCTATTTTGATGTTGGTCCGTTGTGGCCCTTGATTGCAAAGTTGGCCTATTGGGAGGATGAAACATGACATCGCTTGCTCCAAGTGAATAAACTGGTCGTCTATGAGACTGTCAATATTTCTTAGTTCATATTCGCCTTGCTCCTGGTTTGGTCTTGGTTCCTTTGGTCGCACAACCTGTGTATGTGACACTGTTTTTGTAGGTTGAGTCGTTTTCTTCTCTTCCAGGGCTTGCAATGGTGTAGCCTTGATTTCTTTCAATTCAGCATTTGGCGCAGCCTCAGATTGCTGCATTTTATACATGTCAAGATATGAGCTCATGCCATCACTCTTGCTTTTAGCACGACTAGACACAACACTTCCTTCCAAAACCTCCAACATTGCATTGGTAGCTGCTATTTCGGTGTCCAGCTGTAACCTCTCCTTTCTTCTTTTTATGTTTTCCTCTTCAACCTCTAATGCATGTTTAGCATCTAGTGCGGCAGCTCGTTCAAGCAAAGCAGCCTTTTCTGCTTGAGCTTTACGACAGGCTGAGGAAGTAGCTGAAGACGTTTTTGAAACCTTGGTTTTCACTGAAATATTTGAAATACTATCTTCTGGTTGCACAATAATATCAGACCCATGCGGATATGCCATTAGCAATGAAAAGACTGGTGAAACTGTTAATGATATTTTTGAGAGACTTACAGAAAAATACAATGCACACAGCATAATGGAGAAACCTGGAGATAACGCCAGTCTCATCCCATACGAAACACAACTGACTAACTGCTTCATGGATGGTTTGCAGAAAGCGCTGGCTTCAGCAAATGGATACCGGTCATTGGGAAACAGCTCCCCTGGGTAATGTCACGTTTACAAAATCTGGTGGCCACCCCGGATGGAAAGGCTGGACTCAGATGCCACAGGGCGCAAGTGGTTTCCTGAACCCTGGCACCCAAACTGGATTACAAGGACAATGAAGGTGTGCAGGGGAGGACAAGCATGCACCGGGTGGTGAGTCCGCAGGTTTTATATATCGAACGACCCCAAATTCATTACCAATCTGGTCGTTACAATATCAATGTAACTTTACTGTAGATACGGGGGCTGGTCATTCGGTAATAACAGCTAAATTGTGGGGATCAAAGCCCCCACCTTTCAGTGGAAAAACTATGGTCAGTCAAGATGCTGGAAAAGGTAATATGGCAGAAAAGTTTACAATTCCTTTACTGGTTCAGGATAACAATGCTCTACTAAGTTCTACTATCATTTTAAAACATGTTTTTATTCTCTCCTGTATGTCCGATAAACCTGCTTGGTAGAGATTTAATGTGCAGATTAGGATTGGTTGTAGAATGAACAATTTACAGAATTGACATTGCAGAAAACTTGCATGAATGAACTTCTATGCGTGCGATCTGGACAGATGCACAGGCACAGCTAATGGCCAGAGATGACTGGACAGGTAGTGGGGACAGAATCACAACTGCATGTAATAGCACACCTCAGACGGAGTAGAGATTGGGAATATGAGGAGAAATGGTACAGTGAAACTATTGTGTACTACATTGTTTTTGGTAGGACAAGATTTTTGTGCATTGTCTGTATAATTGAGCTCAGCACAACAACCACTTTGTACCATTTTGGGAAGTACACCCCATGTGTCTCTGTGTAAAGCCTCAAACAAAAAATGGAAGGACACAGGACCCTGGGTTAAATTATGTTTGGACTGCAGACTGGGAAGAGACAGGAGAACTCACAAAATATTCTCCCTCAATGCATGTTACTGCACACCAGTTTCCAGATTCTCTCTGACAGCTGTTTGTAGCATTCATGCATTGCCTTGTGACACACACGTACTTGCATGTGTCAGACCCAAAACTGAGTGCAATTCCCTCTCAATTGTGGGCCACATCCAAATATGATGTGGGTCTCATGCCTGGGCCTGCTCTACTTCAAGTTACCCCTAAGTCAGAGTACATTCCCTCCACCTAGAGGCTGAGGAAGGAATTGGCCCCGTTTTTGATGTGTTGCTAAAAACTGGTATTGTGGCTCTCTGCCCTAACTGTCCATGCAATATCCTGATTCTGCCTGTATTAAAGTAGTGTTAAAGTAGAATTCTTCATAATATCTAACTCATATTTCAAAATAAAGTAATTGTTTCAGTCAGTGCCATCAAAATGAAAAGTCCTTTTATCACTGAAATGAAGTCAATATGGTTAGACATATTGTCATTATGACAAACCTGGAAGAATGTTTGTTAGAGTAACTTCAAATCAGTCTCTCTTTCAGCATTACAATATTTCACATTCTAATATGAAAAAAAACATCGACAACAATCTTATTTGTTGAGAAGCAGAGGACAACCCCCCAAAATGTCCACTCTCTTGACTCACTGAATGTGTCAGTGTGAATAAGCCATCCAGTCAAGGAACCATGTACAGTCCCCTTCAAAAGCATTGGAACAGCAAGGTCAATTTCTTTTTGTTTTTGCTGTACACTGAAGAGAATTGAGTTTTGAGGTCAAATGATGTACATGACAGATCCGAATTTCAGTTTTTATTTCCTGGTATTTTCTGTATATTTGTTAAACAACTTAGAACATATCACCTTTTGTATCTGACCACCCAATTCTTAGGTGAGCAAAAGTATTTGAACATGTAACTAACAGAGGTTTCTGTTGCGCAGATGTGTCCTGCTAAAAAATAATTAGTTCTGAATGTGTACACTTGGTTTTAGCCTTGGGTTTTGCCTGTGAAGACTGCATTTGTGTTAAAAAAGATAAACCAATATGAAGTCCACAGAGCTGTCTTTGGGAGAAAAGCAAGCCAGTTTGAAGCTAAAAAAGAGGGGAAATCATTTGGGATAGCTTGTACAACAACGGAACAAGAATGAAACCACTGGTGTACAGAGTAACAGACATCGAACAGGTCGATCAAGGAAAACAACAGCAGTTGATGACAGATACATTGTGAGAGCTGTGAAGAAAAACCCAAAAACATCAGTTAGTGACATGACAAACAATCTCCCCAGAGCAGGGGTGAAGGTATCTCAATCAGCAGTTTGAAGAAGACAAATATATAGAGCAGCAATATATAGGCTATACCACAAGATGCAACCACTCATCAGTAGTAAGGCGAGATTACAATTTGCAAAGAAGTACAGAGATGTTCACAAAAGCCATAAAAGTTCTGGAACAAAGTTTGATAGACTGATGAGAGCAAGATTAACCTCTACCAAAGTGATGGAATGTACCCAATGTATGCTGGGATAGGCTTCAGCCCCCCCTGCGACCCTGTTCAGGATAAGCGGGTTAAGATAATGGATGGATGGATGGATGTTTATTATTTTCTTCTCGTTAACTAGATGGACTTGCGTTTTCCAGTGCTATTCGCAAGTAATTTCGTTCTCTAACTCATGCACAAAATGGAGAATCGTCTCTGCACTTCATTGTGTTGTTGTTAAAGGGGAGTTTATCTTCTTATCTATCTTCTTCTTAGAAAGTTCTGTGACAATCCATTCTCAATTGGCTGACTTATCTTGACTGACTGAAGTTGTCTATCGGAAGTTGCGATAAGAGCATGGGGTCGGCCCCAAGATTGAGACCTAGTTTGCTCCCATTGTGTATTAGATCTGTCTGTCAAGTTATTCAGCCAATAGTCAAGACTGTTATCTTTCAAATAAGACATTCCACGCCCCCTACGCTTTCTTAGGCACTTTGAAATGTCTGCGCGCAAGGCCATACCCCTTCTTTTACTACGGCCCTGTGTAAACCCCGGACACTCCTGAGCACATAGCCTAGGTTTTTCAGGTGCTTATCTTTGCAGCAAGTCTTAGACGAAAGTCTTGGACAAGCCCGAAGCTAATTTTCTCAAAGGGGATTCATCTTCCTTGAGTAATGGCGACTCATCTGATGAGCAGGCCAATGATGCCCTTGTTGAAACATAAGTTATTTTACAATGTTACTTATTTTCTAAATGCATTTAATTTTGAATGAGTAAGATTGTGTGGTAGTGATAGATTTTGGTGATTTAAGCCGATGTGTGATCAAGCAAAGTTCTGCTGTATTGCACTGGCGTCGTCCGCCATTTTTATGTAGCTATTTAAGCCCTTTAAATTCAGACCTTAAATTCAATGTTTAGCCCTTTAAATTCAATGTACAGCAAAAGTGTTCATTGCGACTGTTTAACTAATAGATATGTAAAGGTATGGTGAATTGCTTTGTATTTTTAATAATGATGCTGCAAACCGCTATGATGCTGCAATGTTACACCCTCCGAAGGTTCTGGAAACAAGTAGGCTAGCTAGCTGAAGTTAACTAACGTTACTTTTACATTACATTATTGGCATTTGGCAGACGCTCTTATCCAGAGCGACGTTCAGTTGATTAGACTAAGCAGGAGACAATCCTCCCCTGGAGCAATGCAGGGTTAAGGGCCTTGCTCAAGGGCCCAACGGCTGTGCGGATCTTATTGTGGCTACACCGGGATTAGAACCACTGACCTTGCGTGTCCCAGTCATTTACCCTAACCACTACGCTACAGGCCGACCTTGCGTGTCCCAGTCATTTACCCTAACCACTACGCTACAGGCCGCCCCCTTACTTGTTGAAACTGCAAGGAAATTGTACAGGAAAGCAATAATTTTACATTCGCCTAACTAGCTAATGTTATATTTAGCAGCCATTCATAAATGCTGTTTTGAAATAGCAAGCTATGTAACATGTATATTCAACTATAGCTATTTGTAAAACAATCTCCCTTTTACAAGTTATGCAAGCCGAAGTACTCTTGCTCAATTTGTGTATGCAATAAATTGTGCAGATAAACAAACACGTGTAATTTCTGCATAACATAAGGAGAGATTGTTTATTATCGTTTACATAAGGGGGAGGAATGTTTCGGGGGTAAAGTTATATCAGCATGGTGTCAGTTGGCATTCATGGTCAGGGTTGGTGTAGTGTGTAATAATATGGCTTGTTCTCCTGAGGGCATGTTTGGCGTAAATGATTCGTGAATAATTAGTCCTTCTCCCTTTTCTTTCCACAGCAATTCTGTGCTTGTAGGCTCTCCTTCGTGCTCTCGGTCGCCCTCTCCTCTTCCATCTGTGAGTGAGGGAATTCCTTTATGCCAGCCCAGTTCTACTGGTCCTTCTCTAAAGAGGCCATGCAGACTGGGTGCTGGTAAGAGGTCTCTCCCACAGTGCTCTGGTGCTCGGGGGGGAGCACAGCGAGGAAGGGGGCGTACCAGGGTGCAGAGACCAGGTGACTGATGCCCTTCCAGCTCGTCATTCAGTTCACCCTCTCCTCCCCCTCCACCCAGAGGGGGCACTAGCCCACCTCTGCAATCTATCTAAAAATTCACTTTTATTGTCAATATTGTCAAAATATCCAATTTTTTATTGTAAAAACTTTTACTAAGTGTCAAAATGATCATATTGACACTTTTTTGGAATATTGCCATTTTGGGCACAATTCGGCACAGTTTGGGCACAATTTGGGAACCAAATGTTGGCCTGAAGAAAACCACTGTAAAACTTGAATGGCTTCAGATATTGCTCCAAAATGTTTTACCAAAGGTTGTCTGCATATCCAGGAATAGAATAAATAAATAAATCCACCATAGCTTTTGTAGCTCATCATGGCAAAATTCTAGAAGTTGGATGAAGGTATTCATTTCTTAGTCAGAAGGGTGCAGGTCTTAGCTTTAATAAAAGTACTGAACCATATTTGTAGCCTGATATAGATCATTATTTGACACTAGTGAAAATGGGCAAAATTGGCCTATTTTGCCCCAGACGGGAAGAGGTTAAATGCAAACCTGTAAAATGAAATCTTTTGGAAAATGAATATTTGGAAATCTCAAATGTGTTCCTTTATACTAACACACACACAAAAAAAAAACAACATATATATATAATAAAGTCTAGGGTGGCTAAGACTTCTGTACAGTACTGCTGGTACACAGTTTTCTTCAAATAAATAGCAGTGCGTTAAAGTGAAGTTGCTCGTTTTCTTCCGCCTGTTTTGGGGTTTTGTTGCCATTTTAAAGCATTTTAAATCCTATAATTTGCTGCACTTCTATATTGATTTTCCCCTCTCCAATCAACTTTTTAATCAAATGATGTTGTTCCTCCAAACAATGTTTGGAACAGCCCATTTTACTTTGCAATTCCGAAGGAAATATATATTTCCCTTCTTCCTTAATAAAGGACAATTTATGACACCTGTCTTTTCACAATGAATGAATTCTCTAATTGAACAGCTATTATTTTGAACACGCCCCTTTCAATGAATGAGTCAATTACTCAGAACAAGCATTGTGCATGTCATGACAGTTGGGTCTGTTGTTTTTCTATTACACTACTACATCTACAAGTAAATTATTTGCCATGCAATTATTTGAACAGTGGTTCATCAGGTTACTGATGTTGTACTGCTATTTGAAATTCTGAACTCTTGTCTCGTGTTCTTCTTTTTATCTCAACCCCAAATGTATTCTGTGTACTGCAAAAACAGGAATTAGCCATGCTGTTCCAATACTTTTGGAGGGGACTGTATGTCTAATACATACATATTAGTGCTCACTGAGTGTATATCATTCTATGAGCAACTCAATTATCAATAATTACCACCTGCTTTGCACAGGTCTAAACATTCCCGTGTAAATTTGAGGTCCATACAAGGTCTGTGTAGTCCACAAAATCCACTGCCAGTTTAAGCAAGTTTAACATAATATATTAACTTGTTAATGATTACATATGCATCAAGATGAAGTCACTCACTGGAAAACAATATCTCAGACATGAATGACTTAGACATTTAGTTCAGAAATATGTTCCATACTGGATCAACGTAATTTACAGTTAAATCGAGTCCCACCCCCAAATTTTCATAGAGATCTATTCAAATGCAAAGAGGTTTTAGTATCTCTTGTAAGACAACCTGAAAGTAAGATATCCAGACTCTGATGATGTTAATATGTCACAGACTTCAGGAAGTCGTGGTATGTAAAGGATATGCAACCAAATACAAAACATTACTATTTTATTTGACTTCATTTTAATTTGTCTCAAAGATTGGAATGTGGGGCTGTGTATAAAAAGTGCTGAAATTGCTACATGGTGAAACCAAAATATATTTTGTACTGTAATGTACTTCAATGAAAGCTAAGAATCTGCACTTTGACCACTTGTGAATTGGTTGATGACAGAGGAAATTAATGTTGGTTATCTTGCCATATTTTTTTTAATTCAGTGTCAAATTCTAAATATGCGACTGCTGATTATTGTTTTATCTGATTAATTTTATCTTTTGTTTGCAACTGGTGTCATGCATCACCCTGTTGTTTGTACTGTGTACATATATGTCCAGTTATTCTCAGTGAAAATTCTCAGTGATAAACCTCTGACAAATTCATTTTGGCATTCTATTGGAGTTAGGAGGTGGCATACTATTAGTTAAAAGGACTCTGTTAGATTTAAGTTAGATTTTAAGTATGAACACTTTGCTGTGTATCCTTCTAAAATCGTTTTTTGTAAAATGTAGCATTCTATCTACTTTTCTAAGGTGGCACATACAGAATTTTTACTTTATGTTAATGACCACGAATATTTTCCTATTTGTTGCTGTTTTTAATACTAGATGTTTTTTCGCCTAGAAGTCGCACAATTAAAAAAAAAAATGTTTCTTTACTTATGTAACCAGGAGAGCAAGCTTTCCTGTTGTGGCTTTCTCCAGTACTCACATACAATGTCATTTCATAGTGCATTGCATCACTGCATTATGTATATGAAACTTAATTGGCTTTCTTTGTCACACATATGAACATTTCACCCACTGTCACTAACAAACAAAAGAAAGTCTCTCATGCTTACTTCCCACCGCCCAACCACCTGTCCTCTTGACCCCATCCCCTCTCCCCTCCTACAATCTATATCTGATGACATTCTCCCTTTTCTCTCCTCTCTAATCAACACCTCCCTCTCTTCCGGCACCATGCCCTCTTCCCTGAAGAGGGCCAGAGTCACTCCCCTGCTCAAAAAACCTACTCTTGACCCCTCTGCCCTGAACAACTACCGGCCTGTCTCTCTTCTTCCCTTTCTCGCTAAAACTCTGGAACGGGCGGTCTGCTCCCAACTGTCCACTTATCTTCTCCAGAACAATCTCCATGACCCCAACCAGTCTGGCTTCAAGAGTGGCCACTCCACTGAAACTGCCCTGCTCGCAGTCACTGAGGCACTCCACTCTGCTAAAGCAAAATCCCTCTCCTCTGTCCTCATCTTCCTCGACCTGTCGGCCGCCTTCGATACAGTCAACCATGAGATTCTGCTCTCATCGCTGTCTGGGATGGGTGTCACAGGTTCTGCACTCGCTTGGTTTTCCTCCTACCTCTCTGGTCGCTCCTACCAGGTGACTTGGAGGGGCTCAGTCTCCGACCCTCATCCCCTACGAACTGGAGTCCCGCAGGGCTCGGTTCTTGGGCCTCTCCTCTTCTCGCTATACACCATGTCTCTTGGTTCTGTTATCTCTTCCCACGGCTTTTCTTATCATTCCTACGCTGATGACACCCAACTCTTCATTTCCTTCCCCCCCGACACCCAAATCACCACACGGATCTCTGCCTGCTTGGCTGATATCTCTGCGTGGATGACTTCCCATCACCTGAAGCTCAACCTTGCCAAAACTGAGCTTCTCTACATCCCTGCTAAATCCTCTCCGTCAATCGACCTCTCATTGACTGTTGAGGACTTTGTAGTTTCCTTCTCCCGTACGGCAAAGAATCTTGGGGTGACTCTTGATAACTGCCTCACCCTGGCTCCGCAAGTATCCTCCACTGCCAGAACCTGCAGGTTCTTTCTGTATAATATACGCCGTATCCGTCATCTCCTGACTGAGAAAGCCACCCAGCTCCTAGTCCAGGCGCTCGTCATTTCCCGCCTGGATTACGGCAACTCCCTCCTAGCCGGTCTCCCAGCGTGTGCCATCAAGCCCCTCCAGCTGGTCCAGAATGCTGCAGCCCACCTGATCACCAGTCCAGCCCAGGTCGGCTCATGTCACCCCGCTTCTCATTGGCCTCCACTGGCTTCCTATTGCCGCACGCATCCGTTTCAAGGCCCTAGTGTTGGCATTTCAGGCTGCTAAGGGGACTGCCCCACCTTACATACAATCCCTGATCACTCCCTACTCCCCAGCTAGACCACTCCGGTCTGCCAGCTCTGGTCGCCTTACGGTTCCTCTCTACGTGCACCTGGCAGTCGAGCTGCGCGTTCACGCCTGTTTTCCGTTCTGGTTCCTCAGTGGTGGAATGACTTGCCTACCACTGTCAGAACAGCAGAATCCCTCCCCCTATTTCGACGCAGACTCAAAACCCACCTTTTCAAACTCTACCTTAGTCCTCCCTCCTGATTTCCCCTGCCCCTCCTTTCTGATATCCCTATCCTTGTCTAACCCCCCCCCCCCCCAAAAAAAAATAATTAAAAAAAAAATGCACTTTTGATGACAACTATGTTTAGAACAGCATTTCATGTGTATTTTGCTAGTTTCTGGATGTGATGCTTTGACTTATGGTAGAACCTATGCACTTGTAAGTCGCTTTGGATTAAAAGCGTCTGCCAAATGACTAAAATGTAAATGTAAATGCTAATTCTCCTGTGAATTTAACCTTTTGCTACATTGCTCAATTTATTCCAGCAAATAAACCGACGCAGTGAATCTGTCCATTTAGTTTCTCTTACTGTATCAATGCATAGGAAGGAAGGTTCCTGTGTAATATTTACTTGAGGGATCTTTAATTAAATCACCTTAAACTATTTGACAATATTAATTTGCTTTTGACAATTCCTAAATTAGGGCAAACCTATATTTCACTTTCTATCATCCACTAATGCAGCTAGACATTTCAACTAGCTAGGTTTTCAGTTACAAAAAAATTAAAACCAGCAAGGCTGGCACCAGCAATCATTCCATGGTTGAAATTACTGAGATCACTTTTTTTCCACATTCTGATGGTTGATGTGAACATTAACTGATGCTCCTGACCTGTATCTGCATGATTATGCATGGCCTGGAACCCATTGAAAATACTTACCAGCAGTTGCTTATGCATGTGCTCTGTTGGTATTACAAGGGTACAAAGGACAGTTTGGGTATCAGCCAGCTCAGACACTCATCCTGAGTGCAGACTGGAAGCAACCATGTAGTCCGGAATGTTCAGAGTGAGCCTAGGCTTATCATGAGCTAATTATAACCAGGGAGCCCACCGTGCTGGGGTACAGTTAGCTTCACCACGATCTGTCAAAGACATATCACTATATGCAGTGCAGTCCGTAAATATATAGGCAGTGACACATTTTTTGTTGTTTTCGCTCTGTAATCCAGCAAACAGATAGTTGAAATAAAATAACAGTATGTGGTTAACGACTTGAACTTTCTGTATTCTGCACTAACTCAATGACAGAAATATACCAGTAACATTACTCGTTAACTATGTTACCGTCAAGCTTTTTGAGTATAATATGCTATGTCTAGCTTAATCGGTAGCTAATCTGCAAAAGTCAGTAACTGTAGTTGCCTATATTTCTGAATGTTTTCATGTTTTTGTAGTGATGGGGAAATTAGGCTTTGTGAAGCACTGAGCCTTTCCAGCCAATTGTATCGCAAATAGGTTCATTACTTGAGGCCTCACGTGCACGCTAGTGACAGCTGCTGGTATAATATAGAGCCGGCAAATGATCATGTACCACATGCCGTAGCACAGATGCTGTTTCTTGCCCTCAACGGCAACATTATTTGAGTGAATTGATGGTGCATATGGCTAATTAGCTGACTGAGCCAGGGTAACTGTGGCAGCATAATCCTGCATACACACTGGCCAGGACTGGTGTTGCCCATCCCTGCTCTCAACTGAGAGTTGCTCAAATGGACCCATTTCAGTCGCCTTTCCCCAAAACCCCTGGACTGAATTGAAAAATGTAATTTGTTATTGTATTTTTTAAGTTAGCAAAGCATAGGTGAAGACAGGGAACAAGCAAGCTTTGAATCCTGGTCTCTTGCATGACAATTAACCACAACACCAAATCATTTGGAAGCCAGGGCTGCCAAATGGCAACAAAACATTCCATGACTGATTAGCCAACACACAGGCACGAATCAAAACAGCAGATAGTAGCAAAGTGTACTACTGATGTAACCAATAAGTATTCTCCTGGTATCACTTTATGATATACAGATGGACCAACAGATCATTAGGCTACTTGTGCTGATGTAATTGTTCCCTGCTAATTTATCTTATCTATAATATACAATGTCTGATTCAACAAGTTAAAATAGGTCAATAATACAATTATGTTAAGTGACAGTGGACTACAAAATGGGGAACATTGAAAATTGTAATAGAGGGACAATTTGTGTGGGTTCAAGTGCTGAGCGTTGTCGTAGTGGTCAATTGGTCAAGGTTTTGTGCGTGAAAATCCCAGGAGATGAGTGGTTTCTGAGATACTCAAACCACCCTGTCTGGCACCAGTAATCATTCCACGAGCAAAGTCACTTAGATCCCGTTTCTTCCCCATTCTGACATTTCATCTGAAAAACAGCTGAACCTCTTGACCATGTCTACGATATATGATTTACAGTACTGTGCAAAAGTTTTAAGCAGGTGTAAAAAAAAATGCTGCAAAATAAGAATGCTTTCAAAAATAGAAATGTGAATTGTTTATTTTGATCAATTAACAAAATGCATGAACAGAAGTGAATGAACAGAAGAAAAATCTAAATCAAATCAATATTTGGTGTGACCACCCTTTGCCTTCAAAACAGCATCAATTCCTCTAGGTATACACAGTTTTTGAAGGAACTTGGCAGGTAGGTTTCTCCTAACATCTTGGAGAACTAGCCACAGTCAGTGGGGGATCTGCGGGGGCCATACCATCACTTCCAGGACTTGTTCTTCTCTACGCTGAAGATCGTTCTTAATGACATTGGCTGTATGTCTGGGGTCGTTGTTCTGCTGCAGAATACATTTGGGGCTGATCAGATGCTTCCCTGATGGTATTGCATGATGGATAAGTATCTGCCTGTACTTTTCAGCATTGAGGAGACCATTAATTCTGACCAAATCCTCAACTCCATTTGCAGAAATGCAGGCCCAAACTTCTAAGGAACCTCCACTATGCTTCACTGTTGCCTGCAGACAGTCATTCTTGTACCACTCTCCAGCCCTTCGGCGAACAAACTGCCTTCTGCTACAGCCAAATATTTCATATTTTGACTCATCAGTCCAGAGAACCTGCTGCCATTTTTCTGTACTCCAGTTCCTGTGTTTTTGTGCATAGTTGACCTTGTTTCCATGTCAGAGGTATGGCTTTTTGGCAGCAATTCTTCCATAAAGACCACTTCTGACCAGACGTCTCCGCACTGTAGATGGGTGTACCTAGGTCCCACTGGTTTCTGCCAATTCTGAGTTGATGGCACTGCTGGACATCTTCCAATTGCGAAGGGAAGTAAGCATGATGTGTAATTCATCTGCCAAGTTTCTTTGGCCGACCACTGCGTCTATGGTCCTCAACATTGCTGTTTCTTTGTGCTTCTTCAACAGAGCTTGGACAGCACATCTGGAAACCCCTGTCTGCCTTGAAATTTCTGCCTGGGAGAGACCTTGCTGATGCAGTATAATTACCTTGTGTCTTGTTGCTGTGCTCAGTCTTGCCATGGTGTATGACTTCTGACATTAAACTGTCTTCAGCAACCTCACCTTGGAAGCAGAGTTTGGCTGTTCCTCACCCAGTTTTAACCCTCTGACACAGCTGTTTCTGTTTCAGTTAATGATTGTGTCAACCTATATATTATGTCGTTTCATGTTTCATGTTTAGTTATTGTCTTGGTTATGTTATTGTCATGTCACATATTATGTTAGTCTAGTCTCACCACGTTTTTATGTTTTATCTCATGTTACGTTTCATGTTTAGTTCTTGTTGCCATTTATTTCTTAGTCTTGCCATGTCATGTTATATAGTTTATTGTCATAATTTTGCGAACTTGTTATGTTATGATTTATGTTTGTTTCATGTTATGTGGTTCTGTTCATTGTTTAGCATACACTTTTTTGTGTCTTTCTGCAAACCTTGCATTCCTGCTTTCTCTCTCTCCCTTTCTGTCACTCACACCCTAATTGTTTCAATTTCCCTTGTCTTCTTACTAATCTACTAACTTTAGATCAGGATTGGGTAATACTAACATTCTAACCATGTGTTCATGTTACCTTACGTTTCTTGTGCATGTCATTTACTAATTTACTAACGCTAGGGCAGGATAGGTTTATTACTAACGATTACTAATTACCTTGTTAACTTGTCAATCCTCCACACCTGATTTACTGCCTCATGCTGCTCTCAAGCTAATTGTCTACACCTGTCTACACCTGCATATAAAGCTCAGTTTCATGTCATATCTTTGCAAAATTGTTGCCCCCACTTCTTTAGCGTTTTTGTCAAGCCATTTGTCTACCCGTTACGATCCAAGCCTGTTTATTGACCAAAAATTATTGACTTCTGTTTTGTTGACCATTGCCTGCCTGTAGCATGACTTTGCCTGCTGTCTTTGTGCTTTTGCCCTGCGGAACAGACTTCGGTCCTGACTCTTGCACCATCATCGACCCTGAGCCTGCCTACCATCCACCTGTACTTCTTCCCCGCTGACAGCTTTCCTGGCTACCAGACCTTTTGCATGTACCGATTACAAGACTGCCTTCTCCCTCGGTACTGCACTTTGGTTTTGGCTGGATTGTACGCGTACAAACATTGCTTGTTTTTTGACTACGCTCTCTGGATATTCCCCGAATAAAGCCCTGACGGGACTTTATCACACCCCTGTTTCTGAGTCGTGCATTTTGGGTCCAACCCCCCCACGCACCCGCCTCAATTACAACAGTGATGCAGAATAGGATCTCTGAACAAACAAGGCATCATAACTCATAAGTCTAAAAAATAAGCTTTCTCAGCTTGAATGAACACATTTAGCATGACCACTACATTGATTAAAGTAGTGACTGGCTGTTGAGCACTTCTGGAGTAAATAAAATGCACCCCGCAGATGTTCCACTGATTTTCAGTTTGAAACACCACAGAAAACCCCCAAAAAGTCCGTAGATTCCGTCTGGGCTTATCCATAACATAATCTCACCATGCTGTTTCCACCAGAAGCTAACATCCGTTCAACAGTAGTTCTTCTCCTGAGAAATGTGGTTTATGATTGTGGTTCATACCAGATACTAAAACACTTTGATTGATGTGTATTGGACCAATATTTATAGAGAAAATGGCAAATAAGTCCCTGTGTTCGGAAGACTGTATGCAGGCTGAGGCGTATAAGACTGCCCAGTTTGTAGTCTCTGATTAGCAACAGCTTCCTTACCACAATGTCACAGTGGATCACCATTACCATAACAATGTATGCTGAAAGGGATCGGATATGTCACTCGTACCAAGTTTTTATGAAAATGGAAGGAGTTAGGACTTTACACAAAAAATAAAGCTGATCTGGAAGTATTTTTTTATTTATTAGTCAAGGAAGTTGCACTGTTCCGAACATAGTGAGCTAACTTAGTGTCCAGAACACGGTGAGTTTACGTTACCATAAAGCCAGCAACTGTAGGAAATAATTTTTGGAGATCAATTACCATTTCTTCAAGCAGACAGCCTTACATTATGCTTACATTATGCTCCTCATTTGGGCGTCCAGTCACAAAGTGCTTTGATAATGACAATATGAATTTCAATTGTGAATAAAAATAATGACTGAAATACAAGTTCAACTAAGTACCATTATTGTACAACTATAGCTAACGTTACAAATCCTGGTGCGGTGAAATCCTGTTTTGATTTTTCAGGCAAAAACCCAGGTACATTTGGTTGAAAAGTAAAGCTTTACGAGATGACTCGGCTGTAGCTAGCTATATCCTGGCAAACCCTGAGCTATATAGGGGTTATAGCTACTGGGATATAAGTTAGTCTGTGTATGTCAAAACGGCTCTTTTAGCTTTAGCTAGCTAGTTGGCTCAGGCTGCCTAGTTATATGGTTTAACTGTAGCCTACATAAAATAAAATTCTGGCAATATGCTTCATTTTCGGTTGTCAGTTGCATTTTAGATGGCACTTCAATGTTAAATATAGCTAACAGATCAGCTAGCCAAGTTAGTTAATTTTGAAGTGAAGTTAACTTAGCTAGACTAATGAAGACTCGGTGTGTTCTGGACAGAAGACAGGGAAGTAGGGGTGGCCAGGTCGATACGAATGTATCGGTACTGCCGGTACTGTGACTTTGTTTTTGGTATCGAGCTCTCTCATAAAATATCTATATATACCAGTGGAGGCTGGTGACTTCCAGAATTGAGGAGGCCATTTTTTTCCGCTTGCTCACTTCACTCGCGATGGAATGTTCCCTGTTCTCTTATCTGTCTTTGTGCTGGCCAAAGGCATACTATTTGGAGTGTAAGCTACAGTCAGAAAGTTCTGGCTGATGAAATTCATTGTGCAGAGCTTAGCCTTGTGCCTTCCTGAAGAAATGACATTGCTGTAAGTCTATGAGCCTGCCTGATAATTAAGCTGAGAAATGACATTTGGATGTAATATAAATGCCAAGTGAATATGTGTAAAAGGCAGGAATTTTAATTATGTAGTTAAAAACAATTTTGTTTAGCTTACATTTTTCATTCTTCTACAGCTTCAACATGTAATCACCAATTTAATCAAGTTTAGCATATAAAAAAGATAAGATAACACTTTCTTTATCATATGTAGTTTTATTCAATATATTTAATATAAAATATGTAAAAATATGGTTCCAGTTGGCTTTATCTAACGTTAACGTTATCCACTAGAGGGCAGCACTCTATTCGTATTTAGAGTGAATTTCCTCACAGAGCAACAATTCAGTAATTTGATATGGAAGATTATTAAATTGACTTGTAATAAAACGAAATGGACTACATTAAAAATAAAACTGTTCAATAAATCCCAAATGGTGTCTAACATGACCTATTGAATGTCATTCTCACTCCCTAGTATCTGGAATCTGCATATCTCCAGCCCAAGATCTCAAATTGCGTCAGAATCTCGCCGACTTCCGAGGTAGTTTTAAGCAAAAGTGTTTGGCCAAATGAGCTATAAACTCCAGGGATGATAGCCAGGGGTGTTCTCTAAATTTCCTGAAAAGCACAAGTTGATAGGACACTCGTAGCCACTATGGCGAGTGTTTGTTTGACTGAAGTGACTAGCAAATTCTCAAAATGGCTTCTGTGTTGAATAGGAAAGGAAAGGATAGTTGATTCCAAATGAACCAGTAGCATGTGATTGGACGAACAAAATGTCAATCTTTCAGCCCTGGACACAATGCATGGTGAGGCCAGGCCTCCGTTGCCCACCCATTTTCAGTGATCTGGCCAATCACATATTGGCATGAAAAAAAATGCATTACATTGACTTCTATGAAAAGCTAATTTCCTAGGGGAGGCCTGGCCTCCCTTAATACAAACTGATAGGGAAATCTGGCCTGTTGCTTTACAATTGCAATATTGGGTTTTAGCCATGGGAAAATTTTGATTTATGAAATAAAATAATATGAATATAAAAAATAAAAAATATGTTTTTTGTTAAAATAAATAAATAAAAAAAATATATTTATTGTTTTTTTTTAATCTCTCTCTTCTCTCAAATTATTGGGGAGGCCAGGCCTCCTCCACCTCTATGGAGGAGCCTCCACTGATATATACATATATATATATATGTGTGTGTGTGTGTGTGTTTATTTCTCTAACTTGAAGTTGCCTGCGCTAATCTATCTTAATTCTTTGCACAAGCATTCCTGTGCAGGGATTACGCAATGGGAGTGCTCGTGAACATTCTGCAATTGCTCCTGATTGATTCCTCATCTGAATGAACTTTGCGAGAGCAGGAGATGAAACAAAGTTTATTTCAGTGAATGTAGCAGCATGCCTATATTGAATTTAGTGCCTTTACTTGTTTACTAGGTAGCTTAACCGATCTAATATGCTAATCTAATGTTGATAGCTAGCTAGGAGATAGATTACCATCAATTTTCAAGGTTACCTGTACCCAAAACGAGCATATGCCTAGATCTGTTCAGTATATCATATTTCAGTGTTTCCCATTCTTGTAAGCAAAATAAGTCATGCATAAGGACATATTATGACTATGTCAGTCCCGTAACACTTCAATGAGCAGGCATATTGCCGAATAGTTTAGCAGTATATATAGTCAACGCAAATTCCCAGGGAGAATTATTTTTGATCTAGGCATCATTATGAATGGAAGAAATTCTTCAGAAACTGGTTATTTGTATGAACCACTAAAGAGGGATTATCCAAATTTAGTAGCTCAGGTGGAGAAATCAGACGATGATATTATGGGACCTACAGAACAATCGCTAGCTTGCAAGGATCACATAAAACACGCATTGGCTCCTACTTGACGTCACACCTTTGTAAAGTATTCAGCAATATGTCTGCTCAATGAAGTGTTATGGGACCTGTGTAGTCTGTGTGACTTATTTAGCTTACGAGAATGGGAGTTGAATCATGTTGTTTCTTAATAATAACCTCCAACTGGATGAAGACTGAATTTCCATTTATTGTTTTGTGCCCATCTTATTGCTGAAGTTATAATGCAGAGTACAGGAATATATCGTTTTTGCAATTAAGGCTTGATATAATTGACAGTGCTTCATTCTTTTTTTTTGCAAATAAAGTTACTACCTTGTTACTGCAGGTACTTTGTTGTTTTAAGAATGAATGTGCACTTTTTATAAGTGGTTTTATTTTAACACCCTGAATGTGCACTTTTTGATGTTCACTTCAATTTTTTAAGTATATACATTTTTTACTATGAACAAATAAAAACTGTCATGTGGTGTTGTGTAGGCCAGGTAACTCAAAGTGCCAAGGAATATGCCAAGGAAGCAGCAATGCCTGTATTAATCACTGTGTTAATTTAGGCATTTTCCTACAACAGCATTTATTATTGAAAAGTATCAGTTTCGATATCGATATCAACAATACTTGCCTAGTATTACTTGGTATCGTATTGAACCCAGAATTTACAGTATTGCCCAATCTTACAGGGGAGCGGCCGCTTCCACCAGAATGCTAACGTCTGTTTTTCTCCTGAGGAATGTTGTTTATGATTATAGTTGCTTTTTGGCGATCACAGACACAAAAACACTTGGATTCATGTGAATTACTCAGAAGACATTGTCAACTCACAATATTCTGAACAGCACCTGAAACACAACTACTACAGTTTTGCACTCTGTTATGCGGGCAAAACTGTATAAAATATTTTTATCTGGCTAATCTTAACATGAATTAAATGCCGTCAATATAAAACAATTCACCGTAAATCCATCGGAAATGCATTTCTACAAATAATGTGGGATTTATCAAATTTTTCAGATGTTCGTTTTTTCGTAGGAGCCGAACAAACTTCACGAGTGGTCACAGCTGTTCGTATTGTGTGCAGAAATGAAAGAGCACGGTTGTGTTGTGGGTGATGTTTCAATCCGGTAATCCCGATTAATTCATCCTAATTAATTAATGATTAAGTGGAGTTGAATATAAATTCCATAAAACACGTATGGGGCATGGCGTAGCCTACCTTAGTAGGAAACAACAAACTAACGGCAAGTTCAAGTTACACCTGCAAACATCATGGTAGGCTGTAGGAGTGGCATGACGTGGCTGATTTGTTTAGGGGTTCAGTTTTTTGCCTCATGTTTAATGTCAGAGGTTGATGTGAACTGTTTTTCCCAGTTGTTCATTGTAATATGATGTCAATGTATCATTAGGCTTCATTGCCATGGATTTACATTACATTTACAGCTTTATTAGAAGATTTGAAGCATGGTCTCATAATCATTTGGTTTGAGGCTTGTGACACCTCCTTCTGGTTCTCTGCAAGGACTGGGAGACGTAGCTATGGGCTATTTCTGTCACCCACCGATGGGATTCCAGATAATGGTGTCTCCTGTGATTTGCCAATGCGTTCCTCCAGCCCAATGTATACTCCCTCAGTGAAGCCTGGGAGTTAGCAGCTTGTCGAAATGGGAAACTAATTGTGACGGGTTTGGCATACTAGCTAGCTCAATAACATATAAATACAGATATATTTCATAAAAATACATTAAAGAAAAGTTGCTAGCGAAGTAATAATATATACATATAATTCTATGGTTGGCGGAGCTGAAACGGCGGCCTTGCTGATATCACTGTGGGAAGGAAAGTGCCAAATGTGAAACCATTTTCTTTTTACCTGTTGCATAGTGCGTGATACTTGAAAAAGAGTTTACAACAGTGAGGCTATTTTGCCAGGCTTTAGTCTTCCACAGCTGACAATTCACTGCTTACACTGCGGAAATAAAATACACCGCTTTAAACGGTATACACTTATATAACATGCGTACTGATGTAAGCAGATAATCATTAGTGAATTGCAATCAAAAGTTTAATTTTTAAATTAAAATGTAAATCTTATTTGGAGGGGGGTTGTGTATGCACAGTTTTGTTAATTTAAATATCTTGGTACATACTGGTGTTCATGATGACGTGTATGCTCCAGGACCTGTAGAATTTTTTATATTTAAGAAAATCCACCCGCCATATTTTAAAATGCATGGCACCTAGTCCAACATCAGTTTCACCCTTCTTCCCTCCTTTGGAATTGCATGGTACTGCAATGAGTGGTGAAACTTATTAAGATAGATGTGTTAAGATAAACATGATTGTAGGGACTACAACTTCCACATTCCCATAGGAAAATTCCGCGACGTCCACCACGAATGACGTCTAACTTGGTTTGGCCAATCCCGTAATGGCGGGAGCAATAAACGGTCCCGTATAAGAGCATGACACGTTCTTGGGATCTCTCTTCTGCTTCTTCTGCCTCTTCTGCTTCTTCTCTTCGACGCACCCTTTTTGGCCATTCACTTCAGCTCATCTGCTCCGAGACTCGGACAGAGGCTGAATGCTGCACAGCGCACTACCAGGCCAACAGACACACCCAGTTACCTCGCGGTAACTTCGTGGCCTATAGCGAGTGGAAACTGGTGTACGCGGAACGCTACATCAGTTTACCCCTGCAAAGCTCACCAAAGAACAACAGCAACAAACTTTTCCACCCGGAAAAGGGACCAACGAACATCCTTCCAGCAGCCGAGCGAACCAGACGACAACGCGCGACTAAGACGCCCCAGCCTGCGCATCTCTCCAGGACACACATTCACAGCACCATCGCGGCTCCTACAAGCACAGCACGTCTTTTGGATCCAATGCGTATGGACTCAGTAAGAGAATAAAAATTCAGGCATAGCCAGTGTTTAGTTTAGTCTTAACTGTTTTTGTGAATCTGTGTTTCCATATTTGCCGTCTTATCATTGGAATGTATTTTGTTAGCTATATATGTACGTGAATTGATTCGCCGTCTTTTGCGCATATATAGAGTAAACTACACAAGTAGTCTTCTCACAGCTAACAATAACTAACACACTCAGAACTCTAGCTTACCCAAGCTAGCTACTCCCACTTTTACCTTTCCTTTGTTCAAGCGACACGCGCGCTTGCGCGCACCACACACACGCACACACACATACCCAACTAAATTTCCTTACTAACTTCCCGTTAGTTTATCTGTTCTGTGTTTTACGTTTGTTTAATAAATATATTTTATTAAACCCCGGTGTCCGTTTTGAAATCACATAGACATGAGAGCCGAGTTAAAGCAGTCTTTCGAAGAACTTCCAACCTTCAGGTTATTGGTATGTTTAATCATTAATATTGGTTATTTTAATTATGAATTAAAATACTAAATTTGTGGTTAGATATTTCTGATAATAGTAATTTTATGAGACTGATTACTTTTTGCAGTTAGACTGCTACACAACGTTTAACTGGCACCCCGGTTTCGTAGAGAGTAAAATCCCTGCGTTATTTGGCGGCCCGTGCGAGGACCCTACATAATTTGGAGTCCCGTGCGAGGACCCCTACATGATCATGAACACCAGTACATACCAAGATATTTAAATAATAAAAGCGTGCACTATTAAGTGTTTATAGACAAGTTTATACAGTTTAAAGCAGTTTTACTCGTGGAAATAAATGGTTTAAGCAGGTGGTTTTAATGTTGTGGCTGATTGGTGTGTGTTTTTGGCTGGTTGTACTTCCATTAACAGAACTTCAGTCTCCGCTTCAGAGTTTTTTCTCTTTAAAAAGCTGAAATTCCATATATGGTGTTTTAGGGGTGTCAATTTATGGTCATCACAAATGTGCACGCGCCTTTGATTTACGATTACTTGGTATTTATTGACATACACACATGGATACGAAAAAAATGCGCCATATGAACCCCTTGTTATGACCGGCATTCAAGCAGTCAACAACAAAACATGGAGACCAGACAAGGAAAATATATTTAAAGAGTTTTATTTGCAATAATGTGTTTCTGTCTGAATGTGTGTCAAAGTGAATCAGTTTAGGGGTGTTTGAGTGTGAGTGCAAATGGAGTGTGGAAATCCTAAATAACAAAAGGAAGACCAAGTCCTCCTACAACCAACAACCAACAACCAACACCCAGGAAAATTGGTGACTCATCAAGCAATTATCTAATCAACAATTAGACCATTCCAGGGGAAGGGAGGGATAGCACGCAGCACTGCCACCTGCTGGACGACAGCAACAACCTCAACTGAGGAAGACCAGGCACAGTCGTCACACCCTATTGACCAAAGCTGGTAAATACATGAGATCGACCCGCGTTTGACACATTCACTCCACTCGATGGTCCCAGGAATGTCCAAGGTCCTTGCCATTCACACCAGATCAGGGACTTTCCCAGGTCTGCAGGTTTACTTCCATACACATCACTGCCGAATAGGATCGTCCCGTCTAGATGTAAATAATGGATGTTATGGTCCCTTGAATTGATCTGTCGGCTACATAATTTTATTGCAATAAAAAAATGTATTACAAAATATTTATAAAGAAGCAGGTGATTTGTGATGAAGAAGGGATGACTTATTTTGAACAGATAACAGAACAAAATTAATTCTATTGTTTAGTGGGTCTGGATCAGGTGCGGCACAACCTTGGCTGATTTGCTTGTCAGCATTATTTTACATGAATGAAGTACAACAATTTCATCTTGAATCAAACTGCTGAAAATGTTATTGTAACACAGGCATAACTTTTTTTTCATTCGTCAGTTCTTTCATTTGCATAAAACAGATTACGTTCAATCGCTTACTGTCACATTTGTTTTAGATGAAGTACCAATGTGCTAGTATAAAAAAAAGAAGAAAGTTGACATTTACCGTACTTACTGTTGTTCTGATAGACATTTTCAGTTCCTCAAGAGGGTGCCAGCTATGAGACAGACATTTAATTTGGCGTGGCTTGAATAAAGTTAACAGAACAGCCTGAAAGGGGTAAGCAATGTTAATTAGCTAAATAAATTATAACTAGAAAACCAAAATGTGTGAGCTAACACATTATGTAACTAGGGTTGCCACACGTTCTGGTTTTACTGGGATTGTTCTCTTTTTTGAGCGACTGTCCCGGAAAATGATTATTCTTTGTTTGTAAACTGGTAAACTGGTAAACTGGTAAAAAAAAAAATGTAATGTAAAAATGTAATGTAAAAATGAGTAAAACACAGCGGCAATTGGCCATATGGCAATACATCTTTTTAATTGATAGCAGAAATAGCCCAGCTAGCTACTAGCCCAGAGGTAATCGCCTAATACTTCTGATTTATTTTTTATTTATTTTGTTGTTTTATAAAATGGCTGGAGAGACGGGCGAGGAGGACGAGAGAACAAAATCAGACCAGCAGACAAGCAAATCAGACAAGCAACCAGCAAAGATATACAATGTACAACTCAGACTGGGCAAAAAGAGAGCACTTTTCTGAATGGATAATGCCGTGTCAAATGTCCTGGTTTTTCACAAATTATTGTGAACTAGCTTTATTTTATTTTTTATTGTGATGGCTATCAAAAACATTCAATTTAACCACCAACCCGGCATGTGTGGAGTTTGTTTCAACGCACCTTCCTTGTTAGCTGATTCTCTTCGGTTAGGTCCAGCCATGCAGCGTCGGGCCATTCAATGAATGAAAGTATTCCTCAAAATGTTGTGTATTATCAGTGTATATGTTCAAAGTTCCAAAAACAAAATATACTTCGCGAGAATCCAGCTATCTATCTGTTTGTATGTGAGTGAGGTTGAAAAACTGTGTTGCCTCCACACGATCCAGGCCCCTGGTCCAACTGACAATCACTTCCTCTTATTCTCGCTCTCCTGTTGGGATGGCCCAACTTTCAAAATAAAAGTTTGTCTGGCATGACTTGTAACTATAGCTCAATAGGAAGTCTTATGAAATAGCAACAAAAATCTTTTTGGCTCCAACATTTATTGTTTACACTAGCTTTCCATATTGCTAGCTAACTATAATCTTACTTGTTCCGGTTTGCAAGCTAGCTAAAGTTAGTAACCTAACATTGGCTAACATAAACCTGAGAGGAATAATGATAGCTAGCTAGGTCACTAACAAGTGTCTATATATTGCTAAGTATATCTGTATGTCGAAGTAGTGTGTCATGTTGCATGATTTCATTCATTCATTCATTATCCTAACCCGCTTATCCTGAACAGGGTCCCAGCATACATTGGGCGAAAGGCAGGAATACACCCTGGACAGGTCACCAGTCCATCGCAGGGCACACACACCATTCACTCACACACTCATACACTCATACCAACGCGCAATTTAGACTCTCCAATCAGCCTAACCTGCATGTCTTTGGACTGTGGGAGGAAACCGGAGTACCCAGAGGAAACCCACGCAGACACGGGGAGAACATGCAAACTCCACACAGAGAGGTCCCGGCCGATGGGGATTCGAACCCAGGACCTCCTTGCTGTGAGGCAGCAGTGCTACACACTGCACTATCCGTGCCGCCATGTTGCATGTTTTGTGTAACTAATATAAGTTAACCAGAAACAAACAAAGTTACAGATATTATTAGCATTAGCAATGTTATCAGGACTTTCGCTGTGCGTACTCCCCCCGCCTGTCCGCGCAAGAGCGCGAGGGGAGAGGCATATGCACAAGGAATACAGGCGAATGGCTACACAAATCATTTCAAAAGTCAATGGAAAATAGCATCTAACAAAGAAAACATATTTAGCTTGCATACATACAGAACCATTTTGGATTATAAAATCATTTCAGACGCTGTCCTGAAAGCTAAAACGGTGTCGAGTTTTTTCATGCAACATTTTCCAAGATCGGATAACTGTAGAATGTACCAAAAATATATGTTTATATTGTCCTTTAGGGTGTAATAAGAAATTGTGGGATGGGGGGGGGCTGCATTTGTTTTATTGTTCACAGCTAAAGGGAGAAGAGTGTTCTTGGTTTGTGCGATGTGTTTTGCGCAGTCTGCCTGAAATGAACGTCTTATTTAGGAAGGCATTTTGCGATAGAGGCAGATCTTAAATAGCGCAGTTAAAACAGATGATGAATTGAATATCTTCACTGCCTGTGGAATATTCCATGTATTGGCTGCCACGTAAAAGCGTTCAGGACAAAATGTGTACATATTTAGACTGTGGCGGCTATTGACATTTGAAGGAAATGCGTGATGTAACGCTGCAATGTGCTTGACTTGACTATTGTCAGGATAGAATGAGAATGTTTTGTCAGAGACATGACATATTTTATTTCTGCCAGAAGCAAGATTATTTGTATGGCTGGTTGTTTGTTCCCTGTTTATTTTCCGTAATTATTTTGGAGGATAACTAATAAAAACAAACACGCGTTCAGAGACGGGAAGGATGAACAGTGTTGTGGTTTCAGGGTGTTTGTTCCTGCAATTCTTCTCTTCACTGTTTGGAGTCTACCTGTTGTACCTTTAATTATTGCTCAGCTTCAATCATTAATTAATATTTCATATTAATAATCTGTTTGATGATTTTTTGGAGTTGAAATAGTGTGATTTTTGTCACAAAGATATTTCAGTTATTTCAAGATTCAGAGCCTGTGTCTCTGTCTCGCTTGGGCCTCGATTTTCACTTGCAATTTAGAGATGGATAAATTCTGTGCACAAATCGACCCTTGTTAATTTCTTGAAGCTTAGTAAATTCAGTGGAATACACAATCAGCCACACTTATAATATATCTGCCCTTTATTTGTGCAATCCACCCTTAAATGCATATACATTAAGGAGAACTGCATTTGAAAAAATGGGGCTTGGGCCCCATGCCAATAGAGGCTTTGGCTAGGGCACCATGTCAGTCGAGACTGTCCCTCGGGCATCATGTCAGTAATGAGCCACGCATGCGCATTTGAAAGCTCTCTGATATATGTAATCTGTGTTTTCGGTTAAAACTATACATTTTGCACATTCTATATTGTGCCAGCCATGTACATATTCTTCTTGTTCCTGCTGAATCAACTCTTAAGAAAAAAGCTGTATCATACAGCTGGGCAAAACGACCATCGGACTGCAGACGAACATACAGACACAAGCACACGTGATTACTTAAAAGTAATCCCTTAAGTGAACATGGTCTTCCACATAATACAACCATTGTATGGGTAACTCAAGCATTAAATAAACAAACCTTTCACCAGGAACATTAGCACTGGCTTTTCCTCCCAATTAAAAAATATGATGTGATGGATCATGTTGGGTCAAAGAATAATGAGTAAAATACTGAAGCCATTTCTGTTTAATGACAGCTGTGACTAGTCTCTAAAACTACAATCTGCATCACCTTGCCTGTTGTGTCCCATGTATTTTGATCCAAACCAATTTGGATTCCTAACAGCATGTATCAGCAGTTGCTTTCACAATGAAAGTAATATTCAAATAAGATAATAAAAAATGAAAAATGTGCTTAATATCTGTATTCCATTTGTTGGGGTGCTGATACCTTTTCACACTTCCTTATCTCCCTGAAAATGGTTTGCCCTTTCTCACAGGAGAGTTCATGCAAATGTGAGTGGCCCCCAGGTACTGTAGACTCCTAGTAATTACTGGGGACAGAACCTTTATGCTGTCTCCACACTGAAGACATTTACTTTGCCTTGGGAGGAGCAGCCAGGTCTCTGCTTATTGTCACGTATGTTACCAAAATGAAGGGGTGTCATTTTGAAAAGGAACCTGCCGACAAGCCACTAAAAAACCTCTCTCAAGATTTTATTCAGCACAAACCCCCCGAAACATCTTGTTTTATAACAAAACAATTTCCATTGCACAGAGAAGCTGTTCTACTTTTCTTCCATTTCCCAGTAGTTTATAACTTTAGTCATGAGGAAAACTCTTAATATATTGTTGAGAAGCTCACTGAAATTAAGATAACACTTTACTTGAATTCCTCGCCATAAGGCTGACATAACACTGTCATACACATGACATAACAGCTGTCACAAGAATCCAGATTATGTCAGTTTTTATCCCTTTTTATATAATTTGACAACTGACATCATCTGTTATGCCATTTGTTATGCCACATACCTTAGGTTGGCAGACACAATGGACATGCTTTTTGCAAACTTTACCTAGTTGCTGTACCCATAATGCTGTTTTAACATATACAGCCTGGCCCAGGTCACAACATAAAAAAATCCATAAACTTGGGTGAGGTCAAAAAGCACCCCAGAGAAGCAGAGGGAATGGCTGTACACATGGACCTCTCACTCTGCTTGGTAGGTCAGCCACCATTCACCATTTATCACATTAAATAACTGCATCATTTCAGTTTATGTGAGATGAGACACGAGCAATCCCACAGAAATTCAAATTGTGTGCTGCCGTTCTGGGCATCAGGATGCAGTCAACACTGGCACAGTCAGGATCTGGTGCAGACTCATCTGCAACCCATCAACACATTGGCATTTAAGACATTTAGACAATTTTAATTCTAATACCAATTTCAGTTAACTTTTCAATCTTGTAATCTCATATGACATTGACACTGATGTGAGCGACATTGAAATACACCAATTTTAAGAAATTAAATATTTATTTCAATTCATTTTATTTCAAGCTAAAACAATAATAAAGCATTTGCCCAAACAGTAACTGTCATATAAATAAAATAAAAAAGCCAACAATTATGGCAAGCCATTTTAACATTTCATCATTTTTCTTGAGATCAAAATTGGTTAATTTTGATATCAGGTTTTTCAAAATTGATATTAACTTTCATGAAATTTGATATTGAGTTTTTGAATGTAGCTTTTTCTTACTTGAAATGTGACCTGTTGGTGCTGGTTGCCTGATTGATTGCTGTGGAATGTTTAGCCAGGAAGTTGCAGTTAGAAGAGTCTGAAATGGCCAAAGCCAGAATTACCTTTAAAGAATCCCCCCAAAATCGGCTAATATTGATTAATAGTGTTTGATAAACATCAAAATATTGTAGAATTAATGGATATAGATCTATAGATTGAACATAAGCGACAGTGGAGATGTAGCAGCACCAATGCGGAGCGGGTGTAAGCAGATCCGAGAGAATGTACAGCTTGGTCAGAGCTCACGCAGCCTTGCAAAAAAGTGGAATGACATGTTGCAAGCCCTGGGCCTCATGCATGAACATCATACTCGCAGATTCATGTGATCTCTGAATTCATGCCAACACTGATTAATAAATGTCGAAATTGCTGTGAAAAGTGTGACCCTCTATGTAAGTGCCCGACCCTGCATCCAAACTATTCTTTCGGCTGTTCAGCTCAAATTCCGACAGGAAACATTCCCCAATGTTGATGGACATACTGTAACCGTGCTAGTATACGAAGAGGACAGTTCACTGTACACTCAATGGCCACTTTATTAGGTAGATCTGTACAGCAGCTTGTTAATACAAATATCTAATCAGGCTGCAAATACATGAAACCATGCAGGCAAGAGGTTCAGTTATTGGTGAGACCAAACATCAAAATGGAGAAGAAATCAGATCTAAGTTACTCTGACTGTTGAAATGATTGTTGGTGCCAGGCAGGTTTGTGTATCTCAGAAACTGCTGATCTCCAGGGAGTTTCGCACATAGCAGTCTCTAGAGTGTACAGAGAATGATACTAAAAACAAAAAACATCCAGTGAGTGGCAGTTCTATGGACAAAAAGGCCTTGTTAATAGGAGAGGAGAATGGCTGGACTGGTTCAAGCTGACAGGTGACAGTAACTCAAATAATCACACAGTTGTGTTCAAGAAAATAGCAGTACAACGTGAGCAACCTGATTAGTAGTAATGATATTTCTTCATGGCAAATACTTTACTTGCAGATGTAGTAGTGTCTACCTTTCTCTCTCTCCTTTCTTCTTTTGACCTTACCCTCACACTTTCCCCTCCCACCCACAAAGCTGGCAACCTCTTGACCACATCTTCACAAGGAGCTGCCCAACAACCAACCTCTCTGTAACACCACTCCATATATCTGACCACTCCTTAATCTCTTTTTCTGTTCCACTCTCCTCTAACACCTATCCATCTCTCCCACCATCCACTGTCACCTGTCTATCTCCACCCTCTCCTCTACAATCCTCGCCTCCCTACCATCTGCGGAGTCTTTCTCTCGACTGTCTCCCGACGATGCTGCTACAACCCTCATGTCCTCCCTCTCATCTTCCTTTGACTCACCACTAAATTAGCCCAGGCCTCCCCCCCAGGCCTTGGCTCTCTGATGCTCTACGAGCTGTCCGAACCAAACTGCGGGCAGCGGAGAGAAAATGGAAAAGGTCCTGTCTCCCCAGTGATATAGCTTCCTTCCATGCCCTCCTATCATCTTTCTATTCCTCTATCTCGCTCGCTAAATCTTCCTAAATCTTGCTAAGTCTTTCTCTCTAAAATTAACGCGGCCGCCTCTAATCCCCGCAAACTGTTTTCAACCTTCTCCTCTCTTCTGGCCCCCCCTCCCCCACCACCTTCCTCATCACTCACACCTGATGACTTTGTCTCCTTCTTTGAAAAGAAGGTCGATGCCATTCTCAATTCCTTCTCCCCACCCGATCCCCCTGCTGACCCTCCTACCTTCCCCAACTCCCTATCCTCCTTTTCTCCCCTCTCTGACTGACACTTTGAAACTCCTTACATCCCACCGCCCAACCACCTGTCCTCTTGACCCCATCCCCTCTCCCCTTCTACAATCTATCTCCAATGACATTCTCTCTTTTCTCTCCTCTCTAATCAACACCTCCCTCTCTTCTGGCACCATGCCCTCTTCCCTGAAGAGGGCCAGAGTCACACCCCTGCTCAAAAAACTACTACTCTTGACCCCTCTGCTCTGGAAAACTCCCGGCCTGTCTCTCTTCTTCCCTTTCTCGCTAAAACTCTGGAACGGGCAGTCTGCTCCCAACTGTCCACTTATCTTCTCCAGAACAATCTCCACGATCCCAACCAGTCCGGCTTCAAGAGTGGCCACTCCACTGAGACCGCCCTGCTCGCAGTCACTGAGGCACTCCACTCTGCCAAAGCCAAATCCCTCTTCTCTGTCCTCATCATTACAGTCAAGCATGAGATTCTGCTCTCATCGCTGACTGGGATGGGTGTCACAGGACCTGCAATGGCATGGTTTTCCTCCTACCTCTCTGGTCGTTCCTACCAGGTAACTTGGAGGGGCTCATTCTCTGACCCTCACCCCCTACAACCTGGAGTCCCACAGGGCTCAGTTCTAGGTCCTCTCCTCTTCTCTCTATACACCATGTCTCTTCGTACTGTTATCTCTTCTCATGGCTTTTCTTACCATTCTTACGCCGATGATACCCAACTCTTTCTTTCCTTCCCCCCCGATACCCAGGTCACCACACAGATCTCTGCCTGCTTGGCTGATATCTCTGTGTGGATGACTTCCCACCACCTGAAGCTTAACCTGGCCAAGACTGAGCTTCTCTACATCCCTGCTAAGTCCTCTCCGACAATCAACCTCTCACTGACTGTTGAGGACTTTGTAGTTTCTTCCTCCCATACGGCAAAGAATCTTGGAGTGACTCACCCTGCCTCACCCTGGCTCGACAAGTATCCTCCACTGCCAGAACCTGCAGGTTCTTCCTCTACAATATACGCCGTATCCGTCATCTCCTGACGGAGAAAGCCACCCAGCTCCTAGTCCAGGCGCTCGTCATTTCCCGCCTGGATTACTGCAACTCCCTCCTAACCGGTCTCCTAGCTTGTGCCATCAAGCCCCTCCAGCTGGTCCAGAATGCTGCAGCCCGCCTGATCACCAGTCAGCCCAGGTCGGCTCATGTCACCCCACTCCTCATTGGCCTTCCTATTGCCGCACGCACCCGATTCAAGGCCCCAGTGCTAGCATTTCAGGCTGCTAAGGGGACTGCCCCACCTTACATACAATCCTTAATAACTCCCTACTCCCCAGCTAGACCACTCCGGTCTGCCAGCTCTGGTCGCCTTATGGTTCCCTCACTACGAGCACCTGGCGGTCGAGCTGCACGTTCACGCGTGTTTTCAGTTCTGGTTCCTCAGTGGTGGAATGACTTGCCTACCACTGTCAGGACAGCAGAATCCTTCCCCCTATTTCGACACAGACTAAAAACACACCTTTTCAAACTGTACCTTTGTCCTACCTCCTGATTCCCCCCCCCCTTCCGATATCCCTATCCCTCTTGTCTAACCAAAAAATAAAAAATATTGAATTGCAACTTATGATGACTGTATGTTTAGAACAGCACTTCATGTGTATTTGACTAGTTATGGATGTGTTGCTTTAACTTGTGGAAGAACCTATGCACTTCTGAATCGCTTTGGATTAAAAGTGACTGCCGAATGACTAAAATGTAAAATGTAAATGTAGTGTAATAGAAAAACAACAGACCCAACTGTCATGACATGCTTATTCTGTGTAATTGACTCATTCATTGAAAGGGGTGTATTCAAAGTAATAGCAGTGTGGAGTTTAATTAGAGAATTAATTAATTCTGTGAAAAAAAAGGTGCCATTAATTGTTCTTTATTAAGGAAGAAGGGAGGCATCAGAATAATCAGAATATGGTGTATTGGTGTCAATATGCAAGAGCACTACGTTCATATGAGTCACACTGCAACAGAGCGGACTTAAACACAGCATCCCACTGGGTAAGATTTCCAATGCTACTGTAGGAACTGAACACTTTGCATATCCTTGCTGCATTTGCTGCTGGATGTTTCCCTGGGGACATCACTATCTCTCAAATTCTTTCCCAATCGACTGAGCATGTCCCCAGAAAACAACAAAGCCGTATTCCTCCCATCTTTCCCAGCGCTCGCTAACACATGGGACAAACAAGCGGTCAAGATTATGCAAGCATCAGCATCCGTCAATTGCTGTCAGTTAACCTTACATTTTGGATTTGATAGAAATTCTGCTTTATAGGCTCAAACTTACCAATGTTTGTTAAAAGCATATTAATTTTAATGGGTGATAATGGCTTAACAGTTGTAGTCCTTCACAGTTGTAATGGCTTCACATGGTCTCCACCATCCTAGGGTACAGTCGTTGTTGTCTCATGCACTGGTGCTACCGGGAATTGTAATGTTGGCCTACACTCAGAACTGCTATTCCGCACAGTACAGCCTATGTTATGTTCCCCCGGTTTATTAGAGAAATAACTCTTGCTGCTGTCCGCCTTGTTTACACATTTTTCAGCATTCCTAATCTGTAATAGGTAGTCATGTGCGGATTGTAATCTTAATGAAGATTAATGGCTGTTTGATTCTCTTCTATTTTTTTAAAAACAAGTTTTGTACTTCAAGAACCTATAATCTCTTTGTGTATGATTTACATGATGCCAGAAGGCCTTGCAAAGCTGTCAAAACTTGTCAAATTGGGACAAAGTCCATGTATTAGGCTGCTCTTGGCTTTTGATTCCCTCCAAAATGTTTGATTTGCCATACTTGGCAATATAGCACATAATCTATGACTCCATAGCTACAATTTCATTTTATTTTGTCATATCAGGCAGTAATTCAGTATGTGAGTATGTTCTCCACATTGCCTCGGTAGAAGTTCACCAGCAGCTTTTGGGGAAGATTAGTTCTTCTCAGCCTCCTCAGGTAGTACAAGTGCTGCTGTGCTTTTCCAACCAGCGAGGATGTGTTTGTTGACCATGAGAGATCCTCTGCAATGTTAACCCCCAAAACCTAAAGCTGGAGACCCTCTCCACTATAGAGCCGTAGTTACAGTAGCTATGTTACTGTCAAAAATAAAATACGTCACTATTGATGCTGATTATTTGTTAGGCTATTTGTTTAATTTAAGGTAGTTAAGCTTAGAGAAGAACCAAGATTATCCAGTTGCTATTGGATAAATCACAACCATCTGGTTGCTTTTTTAGATAAACAAGTACCACACTTCAGACACCGACAGTTTAAACGATTCCACGTATATTTTTAGAATAAACGTCCCAATACTTTACGTGACAAGAAAGTAACATTGGCAAGTATCATCTATATCACAGTGCCTCACTCGGGCACAATCCAATTACTTATTAAATAAACTATGCTATAAGAGTATTTAAGAGAAGCTTAAGATGCAAAACAATTTTCTTAGTCGTGTAATATTTCTGTATTTGTCCTGTGTGTATTTATGCTTATTCTTGTTATTTATTCATTTTTCATACATCCTTGTTTATTGTTTTCCATTACAGTTCTCATTTGTCATCCCTTGTTATGTGCGTCTGAATGTTTACCAGCCTAGTCACTCCCCTGTTTGCGTGTCCTACTATTCGGGTGTTTACGGTAGTTTCAGTTTTCAACATTCCTTCCAAACTCGTGATTCTTACTTCCTGCTTCTCTTGGTAGTTAAATGTTGTAAAGCACTATTCTTACTAACTACTACTAATCTAGATATTGTACAGTACTAATCCGATTAATACACTATTAATACACTATTTGTCTAACTAACTAACAATCACTTTTATTGGGTAGTTTAGAAATATTCACGTAACTAATTCACTAACGCAATCTCTTAGTTTTTCTGCACTGTTCTATAACTCCGCCTCCCTATGCTATCCCTAATTACTCGCTTAGTTTCAGCGAAGTGTTCGCACCTGTCTCTGACTATCACTACGACTTCAATCCATGCAAATGTCTACTCCCTAATCCGGAGCCGTATGTTTTACATGTTTGGTTACCTGCATCCAGTCCGCGTTTTCGTCTCCCTCCCGTTATTATGTTATTACCCCATTATGTTTCCCCACCTGTTGTCTATTTGTTTAGCCCACCTTTTTCCCAGCCACGTCTAGATTGTCACCTTCCCTCATGTATTTAAACCTCAGTCTCTGTTTGAACCAGTGTCAGAACGTTGATCAGTCATAGTGCCGAATTACCTGTATGCCTATTTCTCAACATTCCAAAAGACACCCCTTCGCCTTTGATTTCCAAGCTTGCCTTACCCTCTTATTTTGTTTGCCCTTCTGATTTTCTGTTTTTTGATATTCTGCTTTGTTTTATTGACCATTCTTTTGCCTTCTGTTTTTGTCTTTGTATTGGATCTCCTGGCTACGAAATCAAACTAAATAAACCACGTTTTTGGATTATCCGCTGGTCTGCGTCTGGGTCCTCAGTGCCGTAAATAACAAGTAGACAATACAATATTATCCTGTATCATGTATTTCTATTCTACAACATGGGTGTCAAACTCTGGCCCGCGGGCCAAATTTGGCCCGCAGTGTAATTATATTTGGCCCACGAGGCAATATCAAATTACTATTAGAGCTGGCCCGCCGGTATTATACAGCGGCGGCGCCACTGTAACAGCGCATTCACCGCTAATACTACAAATCCCATAATGCTCTGCTGTTGTTTTGGCGCGTCAATCAGGACAGGACCCAGACATGCCCTCTCCTCTGTGTCAGTAGCGATCCGTGCTTCGGCAGGAAAGTCCCCGCTCACCCCGCCTCCCCGTGCCTCTCTCCCAGACCACGCCGCGACCTCATACTACAACTGTCACTGTGTTACCCCTTCCCAAAAATGTCGAAAAGAAAGGCAGAAAACAGAACTTTTCTGGACAGGTGGGAGGCAGAATATCTGTTTACATATGTAAAAGACAGACCTGTTTGTCTTGTTTTAGGGAGGGCAAAGTGGAGCTTTAGAATGTAGAACGCTGTGTGTGCACGTGAGCTCGCCAATACATTTCTCACAGAAAACTTAATTTGTCCACTTTTTTACTTCACAGTAGAGGTGATCAAACTTACAATAACTAAGTGCTAGTGTGTTCTAAGCCTTTACTGGTCCCTGTACGATGTTAGCATGATGTAGCTAGCATACGCGAATAGCACAAAGCCATACAATTTGCTTTTTAACGGCACTTGGTCATTCAAACGATATAAATAAAAGCATTCGATTAAGTTCGACAGCACCGGAATTTTCTGTCGTACCGTCCATAAATGGCAAAAGTCCCACCATATGATTTATTTAAATCTTTAAAAGTTATACATTTTCTGAATCGTCATTAATTCATCCTGTTTCTATCAGTGATTCGACGTGATCGGACAGTTCTGTAGCTATGTAAATGACGTCAGAAGGATACAGCACTGTTATTTGCTACCTAAACTTTGACGCACGCACGAGAGCGTTAACATGATTGAAGTCTGACATGTCTACTGTCAAAATCCATTGAAACTATTAAAAAGTAACCAGGGACTTTGGACTTATAAGGCTGGACATACCGAGTACCCAGCAAAAATATTGACCTGGCTACAGTCACACTTTTGACAGTTCGAACTGCCATCAACTGCCATGTATGAGCGTGTGAAGTAAACCAGTAAAAGCTATTGTTGCGTCACCATTTTCGATCTCCATAAATGTAAACAATGGAATGGCAGTGAAATCTGCCTGTTTTTCGGTGCCGTCGGGGTCCAGCATTTAACATTGATGGAACCGCCGTGTGCGCACAGTTTGCTGAAAAACTCAGTGTACTCGGCGCTGAGTTTAGCCGGCGATTTGCCGACTTTGATGTTCAGAAATGTAGATTTGAACTGCTTAGTAATCCCTTCGCAGTTGATGTGGAAAACGCACCAACCAACCTCCAAATGGAGCTGATTGAACTCCAGTGTAATGACACGCTGAAGTCAAAGTATGATGCTGTTGGCGCCGCACAGTTTCCACAGTTCATCCCTGACACAATGCCTCGGCTCCGCACCCCAGCTGCTCAATTGCTCTCCATGTTCGGCAGCACTTATCTATGTGAGCAACTTTTCTCCTTGATGAAGATGACGAAAACATCTCACAGGAGACGTCTGACTGATGAACACCTTCGTTCGATACTGAGGGTTTCCTCAGCTCAGAGCCTGAGCCCAGACATTGATGAACTAGCATCCAAGAAAAGATGCCAGGTATCTGGCTTGGGCACATCAGATTAGATCAGTGTGTCGCAAACTGAGCAATAATTAACGTTTTCTTTATGCACTTTTTCTTGCTACTCCAAGGCCTGAATGGTTGATTCATTCATTGTTGTTATTTTATTTTCAAATTTATTAGCCTGTGGAAAAAGTGTATTTTGATATTTACCTCAGAAGGCTGCAAATAGAAAAGAGGCATACAATTTTTATTTAAATTTTATTTAATATGCCATTGATATGTTTTTTATTTTTATTTTTTATTCGAAGTTATATAAGCGTTGCTTGTTCCATATTCAATGTTAAAGCAAAACTTGTTTGGGTCCATATTAAAAGGTTCATTTGTTCAACGTTGGCCCGAGGCTTTGTTTAATTTTAAATTTTGGCCCACTGTGTATTTGAGTTTGACACCCCTGTTCTACAACATAGGCATTTATAGCCAGATAATCAGGATTGAAGTTACTGAATGTTCCTCTTCTGAGAATGCTGCTGTGAGTTTATTACTTTCAATGTGTGTACATATTCTATAGCACTTGCCCTAAATTTGCGCAAAGTGCCAAGTAATAATATACTGAAACATTAAAAAGCAATTGTGTGAGGGCCACTCCTTTGTTTGTTGTTCTATACAGTGGGACGCTTGGTGTCTGATTGCTTTGCTATCATCTGCACTGCAATGTACTTCTAAGTGGACAGAAAATACATTATAGTTTGCCTGCAGTTTTCACAAGCAGTTTCCAATGTCAATTCCATCTAGAAAGCACCCCCTCTCCTGATAGAATTACAGTGCAGACCCAGCTCCATGTTTCCTGCTGCCTCATTTCCAATGTGCATTTTTATCAAGGCTGAATTCAGGTCTAATCTGACGTACCATGCCAGCTGAAACATAGCTGGCTGTCTCATTCTGCACTTATCATTAAATAATTCCCTCATTTTACTGCAAAAGATATCCACTGTGATAAAATTGGAGGGAGTTAAATAGAGGTTATTGAGATTTATTTCTTTGTTTTGCCAAAACGGACCAACAAGCTGCGTTGTGACAACGCTAATTAAAACCCCTTCCTACACAAACTTCTGCCCCCCCCCCCCCCCCTTTTTTTTTTAACAGGATGGCATTTTTTCCCTTCAGTATGCAGGCTGCATGTACAGTCAGTGGGTGAAATTAATTGTTGGAGAATGTCTGCTTGAGTGAGTTTTGGTTCAGAATAAGGCACCCCTTCCCTTGCAAGCATTGTTCTCCATCATATAGCATCTTTTTAAGAGTGTGTCTGGCCTTTGTGCTCCCTTGTTAGAGAGACAAAAAAGTGTAGCTGTGCATAGGAGCACCCTGGTGAAAAGGGCCAGACATATGGCCCAACACTGAGCTGGCTGCAGACAGTGGGCCTATTCTTTCCACAGGGCTTGCTGTGATTCAGGAAGGCTAGCTTCCCCATACATCACTGGTAAAGGCCCCCAGGAAAGGGGTAGCGACCTGCTTCTAAATCTGTGCAATTCTTTAATGTATAACCGTAATTTTAATTTTTAGTTAAAAATGTATTCTTATATCTGTTGGTTCTCTGAACATACTTATGGTTTTGTGGTGGTAGATGGTGGTAGTATATGCAGATTGTTTATTGATTTATAGTGGGATACATGATCATTGGTCTTGCAAGTACTGTATCTACAGCTACAGCTCTGGAGGAAATTGAGACCCCCAACTGTTTTGAAGAAGAAGAATTGGGGTTACTCCAAGTATTTGTTGTTGAACCCTTCCTTATGCAAAGCATAGACATTTGTTGTATTTAGCATTAGTTAGTTTATTAGTTTATTTATTTTACTTTTTGTTTGTATTTTCTGTGAATAAATGTTGTGAATTACAATATTTTTGTTTTTCATTAAATAAAAATGTGGTCAGTATTTCATGAAAGAATATCAAAAGTTGATTTTACACATACCATAAAACGTTTTGAAAGTTAATTAAGTTATTTAACGTGTAATTACAAAATACAAAGTGTTATTATACAGTTCAGTGTACTCATGCATTGTTTTGTAATGTAATTAGCTGGCTATTTAACTAAGATATGATAGTCTATCACAAACAATGCAACTGTAACTTACAGTTTGAGACAAAGAAAGGTTTAGCCAAGCATGCATGACTGAAGACGTAAACAGATAAAAGGAACGTGCAGCTGTGAACTTGCGCAAATTGCACTCCAGACAAGTGATCACTGAAACTGTATACTATTGCTCATATATTCTTTGCTTGGATAATATCTAGTTATAACCACTATAACCAGATACCTGTTGGTTATCAGTAGCAACAAGCAAATGAGCTATTAGTTCATTAGTTTACAAATATTCAGTACTACTGATAGCGAACTGATATTGTTTTATAACTAGATATGTCGTCTAGTGGTGGTTTTTCACGCTACCACCACCAGGTGGCAAATGTGAAGCCCATCCTTGCCAGCGGGACTTAATTTGCCTAGGCCTACCATTTCTACCCTTTTCTTGAAATATCTTGTTTTCAGTGAAATTATCATCAATTTATACACAGTAGCTAACCTACAATGTGACTAGATTTACACACTAAAAAAACTACACAAAAGAGCTCCATTCAGAATTTCCAATTAAAATTAAAATTTTATTTTACAACGTAGCTAGATATTTTTTTAATCTGCCTGCAAGATTAATTTTCCACCTTTTGGATACCCTTTATTGGCGTCTCACACCCATGGCCAGCCCACTTTGTTGAGGAACTTTACTGATTGCCTACATGGACGCACTTGCCACATGCATTTGAGGCTTGCAATTGTGATTTCTATGTGAAATGCTCTAAAAACGCAGGAGAAATCTGTTTCATCTCACAGGTCTCAGCTCGCACGTCACAACTTCCATGAAATGAGCCCCAGTACGCCAGCAGTTTCTTTCTTATTCAGTTGTTGTACAAGCTATCACCAATGCTTGTGCAATGGCTCTGATTCTTTTCAAAGTTTCAAAATGGCTTGCTTTTCTTCCAAAGACACCCCTCTGGAGATTCGGATCTGTCATCTCATGTACATCTTTTGACCTCAATTTTTGTTATTTAGACTTAATTGTCTTCAGTTTATAGCAAAAACAAAGGAATTTACCTTGCTGTTCCACTACTTTTGGAGGGGACTGTATATGGCAATTGGTGCCAGTTCGAGTTCTCAAAATTCTGACTGATAGCCAGGTCCATATTTTCAGTGGACACCCATTCTATCCAAAACTTAAAGTCCCAGCTGATTGGTGAATAGTTTAAATGGATTTAAACAGTTATTAGCGTGCGGTAACGTTTAGGTGGCAAATGACAATGCTGATTCCTTCTGACATAATTTACATAGCAACAGTACATTCAGATCACACTGACTCACTCACAGTGGGCAAGAGAAATTGATAATGTGACCTGGCATAACACCACCTGATTACGGCACCTTGGGAATTATGCCCAAAGAAATAATAAGAATCGAGGATTCGTGATCAATCCCCACATAGGTACGTTCAACTGAATGAACAAGCAGAGACGTGGATTCAATTATAAAAACATAGAGTTTATTCGTTACAATCACAGTAGAAAAAAAAAACCACACAAAACCCACAGGATCCCCAAAAATATAAAATTAGCCGGTAGGTCTTCCCCGCCTCTAGGGGCGCTACTGGGTGTATGTGGGTAAGGGTCCGTGGAGGGTGGAGGACTCGAAACAGTTGGTTTGTCAGTAGTAAGAATATAAAATATGCAAATAAATACGGAACCCCAGGGAAAAGGCGGGTACAACAGTTTAAAACACAAACGGTCGGAGCTCCACGTAGCCAGTTACCCGCGTATTGCTAGAACTGGAGCCCCGCTATCCACGTTCCTTAGCTCTTTAATGAGACTGAGCGATAAACGCAAATTACTAATGTCGACAAAACAGCAGCTCCACCACTTTGTCTATGGCGACCTACAATAAAAATTCTCATCAGGCTTACATGTAACATTACATGGCTGCAATTAACAGAGCAAACTGCAACATACCTTGAAGTCAGACAGGAACTAGCATACAGGAACAAGGAGGAACAGAATCCCAAACAGGTAAGGCATTTCCTTGTACCTAGTTACGGCAGCCTATTTATAGGCCTCCAGAAATGATTGATATACGTATCAGCGAACCAGATACCTGCATGCCTGTTAACCTAGCCTATTCGCTAGTTAGGGTGTTTTTAGTAATATTTAGTCTTTAGTAACTTGTAACCTGTTACAATAACAATTCAGAATATATATAATTTTTAGAGATGTAAATGGGTCCTATCGTGGGAGTTTTGTAATTTATGGTCGGTGTGACGGAAATCTTTGGTGCCATTGACCTTAATCGAATGCTGGCAAGCCTGGCAGTTTATAATTTCAAACTGGTCACAGCTGGAATTTCCACCTTGGTTGTCCGCATTCTAAGAATAATACAGAAATTGCACCCCTTACAAAGAAATCTATCTTTAAAACTGTATCTGAGTTGAGTATAAATTGAAACAAGACATTACCACGATTCAAATGTCTGTTTCCCTCTGACAAGTATTTCGTATTTACTTCCAGAAAAATTCAGCTCAAAATGATAGTGCAAGCTTCTCATGATGATAAAAGAGCACTGCTGCCCCCCTACTGTCAGAACCTGCAAGTATTTCAAACCGCTGTGGATTAGACATCCGCTTTACCTCCCTATTCACTTTGAGCTCTTAAAATAATCTGTATGTTGTGATAAATTGGCCTTGAAAACTGTAGTCTTTTTATTTTCTTTATTTTTCTTATTTTTTAGAAACATGTGATATTGGTTTCACCATGTAGAAATTACAGCGCTTTATATACAGGTGTTTCGTGGAAAAGTTCATTGTTTTCTCTAATTTAATTTAAAAAGTGAAACTTTCATATATTCTATATATATTCATATATGTTACGTTTCTCGGGCGTCTAGGGGTAAGAGGGAGTACGCAACAAATAATTAAATAAAATGACCGGGAGGATATTTTTGAGCGTTTGTGGTGAAAATAATCGAACAGACCAGAATTGAGGTGCAATAAAAGTGTATTTACAAAAAAGTACAGTGGAGGTGATATTTACAGATTTTAAACAAATATACCAAGACAAAGACACATGGGGTACGAGGCCAAGGGACCTGGGTGTTGCCAAATCAATGAAATTAACAAAACCAAATAGAGCTAGAAACAAAATACAAATTACTGACTGTTCACTGAACAAAATAATATATATCTACTCTATAACCAAAATTACATAGGTGGCAATCACCCCTTTCCTAAGGTGTCTAAACAATTGTTCCCCCTATGTGCAGCAACAGTGTATAGAGGCCTCTGTCTTACCTGCCCCAGGGCCTATACACGGACAAACACATTCACACAAGTAGGAGAACAGATAAACACAACATACACCGACAGGGTTCGCAACCGAATGAGCCACCAGGCCTAGCATAGCCTACGTGGCGCAGCTTATATAAACAGACCAGGGACCAGGATAATGATGATTGACAGCAGGGACAGCAAATGGAAATGGCTAATGGCTTCTCCTGTAGAATTTAAGGGGGAAACAGACAGACATACATACAACGTGGAACGTAACAATATATTGTTCATTACACAAAGTGAAATATTTCAAGCCTTTTTTTGTTTTAATTTGAATGATTACTCATTACTCATGAAAATCCACTGTTTCAAAATATTACATAAGACCAATCAAAAAAAGGATTTATAATACAGAAATGTCGACCTTCTGAAAAGTATGTTCATCGTTGTGCTTACTTAGTGCTGGTTTAACTCATGACCACATGACCAGTGACACCATAAACTACAACACTAACTACACTAAATGACTTGGGAGAAAATGACAACACATCTACCAGTACCAGAGACTGTGAAGCCCCCATGTCTCTCAGAATCTTGGCAGTGACTGCTTTGTCATCTCCCAGGAGAGGCACTAAACCATCAGAAATAAGTGTGTAACTGGAATTTATCTCCCTTGCCCCATTTTTCAGCAACGGACACTTGGGGCTATATTTTCCAGAATCCCTTTCACACAGCGCATTGGCACAGTCACTGACGGGGTGCGTGGCACTCAGGGTGTGGCCATTGAAGATTGGGCTGGACTTGTAAAATGGGCTGGATTATTCTGAATATTATCTGTGGGTGTGGTGCAACTTGTTTCATTCATATCCTCATGGAAAATTAGGCAGATGTTCTAATGAATCGCACAAAAATAAGTTTTGTCCATTTGCATGTATTTTCTTCTGTGACAATTTCAAAATAATTTTGACTAAATGTTTATTTGGGTTACCCCAAATACTCATTGTTGAACCCTTCCTTATGCAAATACATTTTGATTTTATTATTAGTAAGTAGAAATGTGTTTATTTTGCATATTGCATTTGTTTGGAATTAAAATAAATTGTGGTCATTATTACATGAAAGAATATCAAAAGTTGATTTTAAACAGACACATCATATACCATAAACATTTTTTCAAAATATTTTGAAAGTGGATATAAAAAATAAGTTGAATGGAAAATAAATCTATTTGTGTTCCACTGTTATGGCGTGTTTCAAATCAAATAATACCTTCAAGGCTTGCAAGTATTACAATAAGATTGATGCATACAATTAGATTGATGAGATTTAAATACTTATAACTGGCCTCTTAGTTATAATCATATTTCCAGTTCATATGGTAACCACAGCTATAAATACAAAATCTGAATGGATTTATTTGTCCAAACCTGTATCACTTAAAATACTATAAAATCTAATATTTTACATAATTTTATGGGACCTCTTTTTGAGCTCTAAAAGAATCTATATTGTGTGCTAAATTGACCATGTTTAAAATGTTCATTCATTATTTTGCTTTGGATTACTGGTATAAAACATCCAAGTTATTCCAGTGTAGTCTTCAACAACACATTGTCCCACATAATTCTGCAATGTAATTCATATTGTACAATGGGAAACACTGTCTCTCTCGCGATACTGTCATAAATATTGTGGAGCTTGACATAGAAATACCATGCCAAAGGACATCGTTCTTTTCATAAATATGTCATGTATGATTTTAAAGGTGCATAGTGATGTTAATTGGCATTTACTGCCATAGTAATTGTTGCTTTCCTGAGACTAGATTCAAAATGAGGCCTTATTTGTGTCATTCCCATTGTAATTAGTTTAATTTGCCTTGAATTTCACCCTTGAAACTGCATGGTACTTTTGAAACCCTTACTCCTGGGGATGGGTATTTTGGCAGGCCGAGTTTGAAGCCTGATTGAGTGTCTTGTGTTCAGGAATGGATAGAGGGAAAAAATTTGTAACATTATGAAAAATTTGTATTCATGCCAGGGGCTGGAGAGACAAAAAAAGGTTGGCAAATTATGTGTAGCTGCACCAAGCAAAACCGGTGTTTGCAATGCAGCTTCAGGTTACATTTTCATCATCAATTTCTTTGCATAATGTTTCTATATAATCTGTTTAACTCAATCTCTTGCAGACATTTTCCCCCAGCTTAATTATTGAGCTGTACCATGGCTTCAGTGGACTAGGCTGCCATATGCTAGCAAAACGCATACAGTGATGTGAATATGCCTTTTTTCCAACTTACCCAGACTTATATGAGATGTTCAATTTCATTTTCATTATTGTGCATTCACTGGCTCAATTTCCATGTTAGCATAACGTGTTAGCTTAGCATAAAGATTTGAAGCCTATAGGAGTCAGTAACCTACCTCCTTAAAAGTAAGGAAATACACATACACTTACAGCAACTCCAAAGGTATCATGTGTATTTAAAAAAATGTGCAGGAAAAAAATTTTTAAGCGAGACGCACCTTCTGAAGGTAGAACTTTATTGTAATTTTTCCCGCTCGTGTATGTGTATAAAAAAAATAACAAAAACATGTGAAACCCTTGGGATATATACCATTTACTGACTTTTTTTTCAATGTAGCTAGACCACAGGTGACAAGTGGTATATTTCTGCCGTTGGGTCAGTCCAGAATACGGACAGTTTCTGTGGTTATACACTTGCCACATAAACAGCACCAGTTTTTCACGGTCAGCCATGTTTTTTGTTTACATTTGGCGTCGTGCACCTGGAATGCTTGGAGGTCAAAAATTTCAACTGGGAAATTCCAACCTTCGACAGTAACTGGAATGCAGTATTAATTTGTATTGCTGTCTCACTCCTGTATTGTCCCTGCATAGCCTATGTAAACCACCTGGTGAAATCATGCTCAGACAGAAGAAATTAGCTCAGCTGTTGTAAACAAGCTTCTTGTCACCAAACAAGCCATCTTAAGAAGAGCATTTAGAAGGGAACGTGTTTTTTCAGAATGACAAGACATTTTAATGTTATCTTTATGATTACATGATGATTATGATGATATTCGATTTAGCCATGAGGGAATCATTTGTCAAGCACCAGGACCATGTCAATTGGCAGGACCCTCGGAAATTGCAATATGTAGAATCATGAGCAGAGCTGTTTGCAGAAGCCCTCTGGCCAATACCTCGACAAGCACCAAGAGCGGAAGGGTTTTGCCTATTGACTTCATGTTAAACATTTCTCTGCAGCACACATTAGCTCACGGAAATCGTAACTTTGTAGCCATGGAATTATTATTGTGATGTGTTTACTTGTGTAGTGTTCCAAAGGTGTTGCTAACGTTCTTTTTTATTGGCTAGTACTGGTTGCCTTCCAGGCATCTTGTGGACAGAATTAGGGGAAGTGTTGTTCGACCAGGGGGCATCAAAGCACAAAAACTTGAAAAGTTCCAACATGCAGGTTTAAGGCATTTAAATTAGACATTTAATTGAAGTCTTCCATAATTTCATATTTTTTGGTGGTTTTATACGAGTTATTTAGTATCTGCTGTTTTAACATATGTGAATAAGTAACGTCATTGTAGCATTATAATTTTCTAGGGTCTGCAAACTAGTCTTTGTCCACAAAGTCCCAGTCTGCTTTGCAGCATGCCACATACAGTGCATCCGGAAAGTATTCACAGCGCTTCACTTTTTCCGCATTTTTTTATGTTACAGCCTTATTCCAAAATGGAACAAATGCATTTTTTTCCTCAAAATTCTACACACAACACCCCATAATGAGAACATGAAAGAAGTTTTTGAAATTTTAGCAAATTTATAAAAAATAAAAAACTAAGAAATCACATGTACATAAGTATTCACAGCCTTTGCTCAATACTTTGTTGATGCACCTTTGGCAGCAATTACAGCCTCAAGTCTTTTTGAATATGATGCCACAAGCTTGGCACACCTATCTTTGGGCAGTTTCGTCCATTCCTCTTTGCAGCACCTCTGAAGCTCCATCAGGTTGGATGGGGAGCATCGGTGCACAGCCATTTTCAGATCTCTCCAGAGATGTTCAATCGGATTCAATCCCCACAGCATGATGCTGCCACCACCATGTTTCACTGTAGGGTTGGTATTGGCCAGGTGATGAGCGGTGCCTGGTTTCCTCCAAACATGACGCCTGGCATTCACGCCAATCTTTGTCTCATCATACCAGAGAATTTTGTTTCTCATGGTCTGAGAGTCCTTCAGGTCCTTCCTTTTGGCAAACTCCAGACGGGCTGCCATGTGCCTTTTACTAAGGAGTGGCTTCCATCTGGCCTCATTGGTGGATTGCTGCAGAGATGGTTGTCCTTCTGGAAGGTTCTCCTCTCTCCACAGAGGAACGCTGGAGCTCTGACAGAGTCACCATCGGGTTCTTGGTCACCTCCCTGACTAAGGCCCTTCTCCCCCGATTGCTCAGTTTAGACGGGCGGCCAGCTCTAGGAAGAGTCCTGGTGGTTCCGAACTTCTTCCATTTACAGATGATGGAGGCCATTGTGCTCATTGGGACCTTCAAAGCAGCAGAAATTTTTCTGTACCCTTCCCCAGATTTGTGCCTCGAGACAATCCTGTCTCGGCGGTCTACAGACAATTCCTTTGACTTAATGCTTGGTTTGTGCTCCAACATGCACTGTCAGCTGTGGGACCTTATATAGACAGGTGTGTGCCTTTCCAAATCATGTCCAATCAACTGAATTTACCACAGGTGGACTCCAGTTAAGCTGTAGAAACATCTCAAGGTTGATCGGTGGAAACAGGATGCACCTGAGCTCAATTTTGAGCTTCATGGCAAAGGCTGTGAATACTTATGTACATGTGATTTCTTAGTTTTTTATTTTTAATAAATTTGCAAAAATCTCAAAAAAAACTTTTTTCACGTTGTCAATATGGGGTATTGTGTGTAGAATTTGGAGGAAAAAAATGAATTTAATCAATTTTGGAATAAGGCTGTAACATAACAAAATGTGGAAAAAGTGAAGCGCTGTGAATACTTTCCAGATGCACTGTATAAGCTAGGCTTGCGTGAATAATAATTTAAAAAATGTCTATCAACTATCAGCTCCATTATGCTTTCAATATGATTGGCATATATAGCTAACTGATACTGATAATTGCATGCTAGGTTCCCCTTAAAATAAATACATAAATTACTGATTATTCCAATTAAAGTGGGGTATTTCTATAACGTTACTCTCAATATCTCGCCATAGCTATAGGGTGCACAGCTTCACCAGTCAACCAAGACTGTAATCTGATCAGGCATGCACTATGACAAGCTGAAACCGTCAATCAGGAGAAAACCGAAAATATGACTGAGTGCAATGCTGCCAGAGTGCAGTGTTGGGCTGTGATCACACCTCAATGGATTATACACAGTGCATTTACTGCTTGTCGTTAGCAAAACTAGACTGTTTGTCTGGTAGTGTAACTAGATGGCGTAAGCAGCATATTGTGCCCTCCTCTGTAGGCTATCATGTCATTAACCCACTCACATAGTTTTATTATATAGCTAGCTACAGAAAATGGACATCCTCCACTTTATTCAGCTTCAAAAATCAGAGCAAGAGCCATTCTTCTCCTCGTAATTTGTATCAAGAAAATGTTTCAATAGCTGTTGTAGTGAATTATTTTATAGACAAGACTGAAACGGACTCAACTTCTTTAAAAAAAAATTAATACAAAATACAAAACCCTGCCACTTTTTCTTCCTCAAAATAGTTTTTCTTAATAAAAAAAGACGTTATGTGTGAACATTAACTAGTTAGTAACTAGCAAATGGTTATTATTCCCTTCTACATGTTAACGAACGTTACCAGAATACAAGGGGTATGTACCTGCTTTTAGCTTGTGCAGTGCCGTCCGGTGTGATGCGTGAACTTTGATTTACTGCAGGCTCGACATCGGGCCATATGGACGTCCCGTGAATCTTTATATATGGCTTTTGTGAGCCACAAATGTCAACTTGCATTTTCCAGGCATGATACTAGCTGACGTTTGATATAGCTTTTTTAGCTTGCTTGGCACCGCTAGCTTTTTAGCTTGCTTGACACCGTTTAACCTGCATCATGTAAACACAGCTATTGACCAATGACCGTCGCACTGAGGCAGGTGGTGGTACTTACAGATAGCAGGAGACACATGTTATTTACAGTACTAACAAAATTAAGTAAAAAGAATAAATAAATTATATATATATATATATAAAACTTAAATTCTAAAATATTTTCAAGCACTTTCAATGACCCATGTCTATTTTCAAAAACTTTCAAGGCCCTGATTTTTTTCCCTCAAATTCACAAACTTTCAAGGATTTCAAGGACGCGTGGGAACCCTGTGTGATATGTCTCTTATTTGTAGATCTTGTTATTTGTAACAAGCATTTCTGAATAAGATTGAGACAAATATCTCTCCATGTTACCCATACAGTACTTTGTAACAGTTTGATTACGGTCAACAGCACCAAATATTTGTGTTTGCCCATTCTCCGTTCACCTCTCTCATCAACAAGGCATTTCCATCTGCAGAACTGCCACTCACTGATGTTTTTTTGCACTATTTTGAGTAAACTCTAGACTGTTGTGTGTGAAAATCCCAGGAGATCAGCAGTTGCAGTTCCATTCTTTGGTTATTTAAATATCTTGGTACATACTCGTGTTCACGATGATGAAAATATTAATAAATGAGGGGCAATCAGTGCACATTTACTTATTTCAAGGCGTGATTCATGACAAAACTGTGGATGAAATTTTATTAGTCGGAATGTACTATTATTTGTTATTTGCAACTGCAATTCAGTAGTTTATTCATAGTGACATAGAAAGTGTACTAGAAATGAGTATGAAATTAAGACTTAATAAGAATCTTGTCTCAAGAAAATTAGATGGAGGAGACTGTAGAGGGCTTCACAAATTAACATGAATAATACAATGAACAAAACATTGTTTGAGGCTACATATTCCTCTTCGCACTTATACTTGTGTTTGATTTGCACTTTGTTGTACATCGCTCTGGATAAGAGCGTCTGCTAAATGCCATGTAATGTAATGTAATATTCGGTCACATACACATTTGGATATATTTAGATTCTTGGATTAATTTTGAGTAGTTGTATCCCTGCAAATACACATATCTCAGAAACTGAGGGCAATACAATGTATATGCTGGTGTCCCAAAAGGAAGTAATCCAAATAATCTTGTTTCTCTTTGTACATTCAGAAAATAATCACCCGTTCACTCTATTTTAAGCAATAGAGAGAGAAATGAAGACAGACATAGTAAATGCTGAGGTTCCACTGTGAGCAGAGGAATAATATATTTTTATCAGTTGCTTTAAACAGCTATCCATCATTTCAAAATGGCAATTATTTGGAATCCATTAAATCTAAATCCTCACCCACCCACCCCCCTCCCCTCACACACACACACACACACACCCTTCATAATGCATTGTAAATAGGGATCTGTATTGAAATTAAGGAATACATTAGTAGAAGTCATTAGAGTTTAACAGATACATAACTTGCTCATTTTTCAGAATCTGTCCTCAGCAGAGTCTATAACGATGCCAGATATTACCCTATAATAATTGCTTGATGGGAAGACATATTAGGTTGCTTGTGGATACGAGTTATAATGACTACTGTATTCTGGAGGTGCTAACACAATGCAGCCAGCAGGATGACCATAAATAAGAGCCAGAGAAGTAAGTCATAAAAAATATGTACTCTGATAATCTTTCCATTGGAATTACAATAAAAAGGAATTATTCTGATGAATGTTCCTGCTGATTCTAGGCCTTTTTTGCAAAGTTCTCATTTTTACTGCTGTTGGGATAGTGTGGTGTATGCAACTATACTTTCTTACATAAATTAGAATATGTTGTAAATCATATCATTGTACCATGCAATGGTGTTTTCTCATGCCAGTGCAATACGGATTTCATGTTTATTATTTGTTCATGTAGTAACTGAACAAATCAGTAACAGATCATATGTAAGTAATTATTAAACGATTAGTTAGGTCAATCAAACATTTACATATGATTTGTAGAATACTTTTATCATTATTTATAAATTATTTGTGAACAATAACTAATGAAAGTTCATGCTGAGTAAAATACTTGAAATGATTAAATGATTTCAAGAATAGACAAGGGTCAACTATTGTGAATGATTAGTAAACTATAAGTTATGTAAGATAAACATTTCCATGTGATTTGTCGATTACTTTCATTATTTGTAAATTATTTGTACTACATCAAGGTATGCTCATGTACAGTCCAATTTTTGCAAACTTAATACATAAAGGGTTAACTATATTTAGCCATATTAGTAATTTAGCCATTTATAAACTTTTCTTGTTCATCAACAAATGGCAAGATTATGTACATGTAACCCACATGAAATGTGCAGTTACTAAATAGTTAAACATATTAATAACAACATTATGGGTCATTCCCAGTTGATCCCATGCTGTGATGACGCACAACAAATAAAGAATTATTAATATCTTTAAAATTTAAAATAAATGATGATCAAAACATTTGTGTCAATCCTTGCTAAGAAGGTACTATTTTATGACCCGACTATTGACTTGTGGTAGCCAGTCTTTGTATGTTAGCTAACCTAGCTACACATCATTTACCTTTGGAATAGGAAATTCTGCCATCGTCTTAGGGGAATGAGTATGGTCCGCCTCATCTGCACATTCACATTTTGTTTTTAGTGTACAAATGGCAGACACATGACAGTTGGAAGATGGGATTCCTTTGGGAATGGAGACTCCGACAGACTCTTCCTTCTGTCTAGGTCAAGTGTTAGGGTGGGAGTTTATTTCACCTTGTGCTGCATGCTTGGTCTCAGATACTGTTTGTCCGCCTAGTTTCTTTTCCACTAGTGTTAATGGCTACCTTTGTTTAGTAAGGAGCGGTAGGCTGAGTTTAAAGTGGATGGTGGAAGTATTGTAATTAAGACGATGGCTAAGACTTCCTGTGGCTTGGGGCTAGTGAGAGGGAAAGACAATGTTTTCCATGTTTGTATGTGGAACTTTCTCTTGGTGCTGCAGTGTGGTTTTGCTGTGGTGTGCTTTTTCCTAGGCTGAAAGCCACTTTTTACGACCTTTTTTTTTGTCACTTCTTGTCATAGATTAGTGTTATTTGGTTATTGTACATACTGCACTAAGGCTATACATAATTTATAAGACTAGTACAAAATAGACTGAAATTCGTGGGCCAAATTGGAAATGGTTCAAACAAAATGTATTACCATATACTGTAATGTTCCTGAATTTTGTCTGTTTGTTTATTGTTATTCTTGCCATTTATCATTATTATTCATATCTGGTTCATTGTTCGCACTATTCGGGTGGTTTGGGAGATTTCCGGGTTTCAACATTCCTTCCCAGTCTCGCATTCCTTACTTCCTGCTTCTCTTGCTAGTTAATGTTGTGTAGCACTATACTTGCTAACAACTACTAACATAGATACTGTACATTACTAATTATATGAACACACTTACTGTCCGTCTGTCTAACTAATTAACTAACAGTCACTTATTTTGGTTCATTTCGATTTAAGCACGTAACTTACTAATGCTATCTCCCATTTCAATTCTTCTCTGTAACTCCACCTCCCTGTTCTATCATTGATTACTTGCATAGTTTCAGCAAAGTGTTCACACCTGCCTCTCGCTATCACTACGTCTCCTAACTCTCTGCAAATGTCCACTTCCTGTATTATGTATTGTGTACCCAGTTCACGTTTTCGTTTCCCCCTTGTTATTGTTTCATTACCCTATTCTGTTTTCCACCTGTCTATTTGTTTAGCCCACCTCTGTCCAGAGCCCCGCCTAGTTTGTCACCTTCCCTCATGTATTTAAACCTCAGTCTCTGCATTGTTCTTTGTCAGAACGTTGATCACTTTTCAGAGCTGAGTTACAAAGTATGCCTGATTATTGAGATGCATTATGACAACCCTTTGCCTTGTTTTTCCGAGTTTGCTTTGCCCTCTTGTTTTGTCTATCTGATAGTTTGGTTTTGGATTATCCTTTCGTCATCACATTCACTTAGACATGCCCATCAACTTTGTGCCTACAATCCATAAAGAAATGTATAGATGTGCCTTTAAATTTAAAGTTCCTTCTGACTGGAACAGTTTGCTTAATTCTCTCAGATCACTTACCTCAGTGCATCTCTTTAAAACCTTGTTATTATCTCTGATTCACACAACATGTTATTTTTAATTGTGCTCATCTGTAATAGTTGTAATGGTTGTATTTAGAATATGACTCTCTCCTTTTCTTTCCCATTTCTCCTTTTATTTTGTCTAACATCTTTTTCTTTCTTTTTATGTGTTCTTCCCTAAGAATATATTTTTATCCATTTAATTTGTTTTTCTGGAATGCATAAACAAAATTCCTTATTTATTTACGAGAATCATCCCTTGCTTTTTTAAACTCCTGGGACCTCATTTATAAACGTTAGGTATGCACAAAAGAATGCATACGCCACTTTCTAAGCAAACTTTGGCATTTATAAAAAAGAACTTGACGGGAAAATGTGCGGTCCTCCACGGAAACTCTGACCCATGCGTACGCACATTAACTGGAGAAATGAGAAACTGCGACTCCGATGGCAATGGGATGAAATGTGAGAAATGGTGTGAAATTGATACTGTTGTGTGTCCTGTGCCTTTAATGCTCGTGACGTAAGACCAGGAAAACGGGAAGTGAAACAGGATGTAAAAAGGTATAAAGATTTGCCGTATGTTGTGGCTGGGTATGGCTGCTGTAAGGACGTGCTTCAGCCCTGTTATACTTATTAAAGTGTTGTATTGTCGAATCTCGCTATACGGGTTCTCTCCCTTCCTAAGTGCAACACAACATTTGGCGACGAGAAAAGTCGAAAATGATACACAACAGATACCACTGTGTAAAATAAATTGAAATATTACCTCTCACGTATCATATATGAAGAGTTAATTTGCAAAAACGGATAAAAGCCTCTCTTACAACGAATAAACAAACAGCTGTTTGATTGATGCTCCCTGGAGTGCCCACAAAATATGATTTAGGATGATGAATATAAACGGAGATGTTGTTGTAAAATAATCCCTCAAATATGTAGACGAATTAAATTAAACAATACTTCATGTTATTAAATGTATTCTCATAAATAATGTGGTGAACAGTCTGACAAATTACGCTGCACTGATGCCGTTTACAATGCGTCAGTCGGGCAGATACGAGTGCATAGTTTCATATATTGTTATCATATTCATACATTATGTTTTATAATGTGTTTATTGTTATGGATTTTTGTTCGTTTTATCTCTTAATTTTGTAACTGTGTATTTGTATTATTATCATTATTATTATTATTATTATCATCGTTATCATCACATTCGTTGTGCAGAACTGTTCGTCATTTACAATCTGGCGTGGGACGTGCGTATGCACTGTTTTATAAATCAGAATATTTTTGTGCGTACGCACGTCCTGGGTTTCATGCTTACGCAACCTTTTGATGTGAATCCTACGCACAGTTTTATAAATGAGGCCCCTGGTCTGGTCAGAATTGGCTTTGTATTAGCTGTCCCAGCTCTTTTCATAAGTACTTTTCACATTTCTCCGTAATCAAAACACATAGCTTAAATTATTTTTAACATTTCAACACTTACTAATATTTTCATCAGCACTGAAATTTTTCTCATGTAAAGTTTGATGCCCTTGTTGGTGTAACATACTGTATGGATCATTCTTAATCACGTGACAAAAAGTGGCCATAGCAACCCATTACTTATCGCAGTAAAACATAGGTGTTAAACTAGGCCTAGTTGACATGGCATCCTTAAAAAAAAAAAGATGATGGTGTCTAGTCAATATCAGTTTTCATATAAAGGTTGTATGGTTGACCTGTAACTGTAACTATAACAGACGAAAACAAAGATCTAAGGACTGCTGCTGCAATCCTCTGTGTGCCCTCTGTAGGACTGGGTTTCACCAGCTCAGTTTAAACGTAGTCTAGTTAGCTAGAACTTTAAATCCTACTAATACTCTTGATTTATGCATTACTAACATAAAAGTGGTGACAATGGAAATAAGCTAACAAAACTTGCTAAGGGTCCTATAGCCTACACCTACACCTAGCTTTCTAGTTTGGATGAAGTGTCATGGCTTGGGCTTGCATGTTGGCTTCTGGATTGGGCTCACTAAATGTTTATTGATAATGGAACTCATGATGGTAGCAGCAGGATGAATTCGGAAGTCTACTAAAACATGGTCCGTTTCTTACAGAGAAATGCGTCCAAACTAATTGGGAGGAACTTCATCATGCAGCAAGACAATGACCCAAAACACACTGGGACAACAAAGGACTTCATTAGGGAGAAAAAGTGGAAGGTTTTAGACTGGCCAAGTCGATCACCAGACCTTAACCCAAATAAGCATGCATTTCACCTCCTGAAGAGGTGATTGGAGGGAAACCCCCCCTGAAACAACTGGAAGAGGCTGCAGAAAAAGCCTGGAAAAGCATCACAAAAGAAGAATGCAACATTTGGTGATGTCAAGCAAGGGATACGCCACCAAATATGAAGTGTTATTTACTTAAATACTCCATTACTTGCTCCAATACTTTTTCTCACATAAAAATTGGGTGTTCTGATACCAAAGGTTCTATGTTCAAAGTAGTTTAACACATCTAGGTGTAAATATCAGGAAATAAAAGCTTGTCTTGTTTTCATCTTTTTATCTCAACCCCAAATGTATTCATTGTATTGCAAAAACAAAGGATTTGGCCTTGCTGTTCCAATACTTCTTGAGCGGACTGTATATTCAATTTTTCTGGTCTAAGATCTTGCCTACTTAAATTGCAAATCCATTTTCTGTTGACAACCTTATCCCTGGTGGGTAATAATCTTTGGCAAACAAAAAAAAAACAACTTTTATGGTTGTCTTTGAGCAACCATAAACTGCAGAAATTAACCATAATGAATCTGTGTTATCGCTGTATTTCTATCCTATGTCATTGACCTGAGATTGAAAAAAATACATTTTTTGGCAGAAAAATACATTTGAGTTCTATGGGAAGGTTGCCCTCCACAGGTCAAGGTTACATCGTTTCTGACATGTATTAAGAACCATCCATACCTCTGAAACAGTAGTTGTACCTTTTAATCCTTGAGCTCTGTGCAGAAAGTGCATGCAATTACTGGCCCAGAATTATCTTAACCTCTCTAATCATAACCCCATAACCAGCAGGAGAGTAATTATAAAACTGACCTTGGACCAGAGATTACTGGGCACCTTACACACAGAGATATGCCAGTGTCCTGCATCAGTGCAGATCCAGCCCTGAGGGCAGTTGCAGACTAATGATGAAAAGTATTTTTCTTTATCTTTTTTATGTTTTTGGTCATTTGCATACTTGACAATGTCAGAGCAATGTTAATTTATAAATGTTGATCGACTAGTTAAAGATGCTGTAGAGATAGTATATCCCTGAAAAGTATTTCCATTCACAGGATATAGAACTATATTGCCAAAATTATATTTTTATTAATTGAAATGTTTGCATTTGCTGAAAGACGGGAAATGAAATTGATCAACCCTAACGCTAACATCAGCCTGCTCTCCGTCAAGGTGTCAGCATAGATCTCTGACAACTGCTACATCCATGTACACTCAATGAGCACATTATTCGGTATTTATTAGACTTCTTTTTTTTAGACCTATTGGTCTTCTGCTGCTGTAGCCTATCCACTTAAGAGGTTTGATGCGTTGTTTGTTCAGAGATGCACTTCTGCATACCACTCTTGTAATGTGTGGTGCATATTGCTAAGATCTCATTCATACATCGATCAGCCACATTAAAACCACCTGCCTAAACCAGTTTTTTAATTATTAAAACGCTGTTACTGTATAAACTTGTCTATAAACACTTAATTATATCATATGTGTACCAATGGTAAATGGTTGAGCTGTACAATTGATACAATTGATATTTACCCACACACACACACTCACACATACACACACACACACCAACATGTGGCTGCCATGCATGGCACCAACCAGGTCATCAGGAGCAATTCAGGGTGTCTTGCTCAGGGACACTACAACACAGGGCGGGGATCAAACTGAACCGGCAACCCTCCGACTGCCAGGCGACTACTCTTACCGCCTGAGCTAATGCCGCCCCTTATAAGCAAATAATCATAATTGCATCGTTTTGTTATTTAAATATCTCGGTACATATTGGTGTTCACTGGTTACATCTATCTTAACAGGTGCTCTAGGACCTGTAGAATTACTCATATTGAAAAAAAAATAAAGACCACCCACTAGATTTCAAAATGCATGGGATCTATTCCTATATAAGATTTAGCAGGTGCAGTACCATGTAATTCCAATGGAGGGGAAAAAGGGTGAAACTGTTGTAGGATTTGATGCCATGCATTTCTTTAAATTCTGCAGGTCTTGGAGCATCTGTTCAGATGGAGTTTATACAGTTTAAAGCATTTTTAATCATGAAAATATATGGGCCTATAGATAATAATTAATATTTGTCAAAAAGTAATTGACAAATAAAAGTCCTGTGCATTCCAACTCAATGTCTCACCCACAAACCACTTTGATTTTCCTGTCTTTTGAGGCTTTCAGAAAATGCAAACATTTCACTTAAAATAGATTTTTTTGTGATCAATGTACACCGGGAGGTTCAGTTACTTACTACAGTTACTATACCTATGCTGTACATTACTCAACAATGAATGAAACGCATAATGTTTCGCTAGTTGAACAAGACCGACCAATTCATCATAGTGCTAGCTAACTGGCTAAGACAATTTGGATAGCACAAACTAATTATGAAAGGGATTAGACTATGTTAAGCTTCACCGTAGGTGCTGCCATGTAGTTAGCTATTTAATCTAGCTAGACATCAGTTACCCTCAAAGGTCCTGCTGAAAAGATAACCGTAGTCACCCCAGATCACACCCATTATAACAATTAGCAAATGTTACAGCTAGCAGTTACAACAAGCTAGAGCTACAGTAGCTAGCTAAGTTAGCTTGTTGTAAGTTAAGTTAGCTAGCTACATTTATTATTATACAGACAAATACTAGCTAGTTAGCTAACATCACACTGTTATTTCACTGAGTTGACTAGCAAAATTAGTGCGATGTTTAATTAAGATTGTTTAATTTCATACAGTGTAGGTTGGGAAAATTGATACTATAGCTATACTATAGCTAGCTACATTACCTAAGGTAGACACCCCTGACAACAGAGTGCAGCTCAGAAAACTCCATTCAGGAGTGCTGTAATTTTTCTGTTTATGTACGCCAACCCAGCTGGCCTCTTTTTGGCCACCCTCGATTTACTGTATCCGATTATTTTATGTACTCCGTTTTCATAAATTAAGCGTTTGGTTGCCACTTTAGTCAGGCTGGGTGCTGCTACCGTCAGTGTGCTAAATGTAATCTACTGCCTGCCTGCAATACAGTTGCTGAACATAACGGGCTGTCGTGATTCTCATGTTTGTTTAATAATAGAACGTTCAATTAGCCTAATTCATGTTAGCATGTGTCTCCCCATGTAATTCATCATAAAAAGTTTTTATTTTGTATAATAAAATGTACAGTCATGAAATTAGAAAATGCACATATATTTCTGAATTGCCCACAAAATTAGTGGCCTTGTGTTGATATCCGTTGGATTTAAATTGGGTTATTTTTGTGCAAAGAATTCATGTTTTATGCTAATTCTTAAAAGGTATCCATAACACAGAAATGCCGCAATGTAGCAATACCAAAATCAGTAGTTGGCGAGCCCATTGCCCTTGAATTACCGTGCCCACTATAATAAATCCATTTATTTCAGTTATTTTATATAATAATACTGCCATCACTGCCATATTATTGAAAATGACATAAATTTGGAAATCAAATCTTTCACTGTAAGATCGAAGGATAATTCTCTCCCAGTTCACTGACCATTATACTACACTACTGCCGTGTTACAATTAAAAATATATATTTACTGGATGCGTCCAATGAGTGCAAAGGAAAGTAATTTGGCACTGTATTGTGCAAAAGTATGTCAGTATTATATTTTATGCTTACACACATTTTGAGTGATGAATCGTGCCATAAATTAATGTGTAAAATTTTAGCAAATGTAATATTTTGCTTTTTCCTCCTACTCTGCAAAATTATCACAAAGCATAATGGCTCCATAGAAACATTGAATGGATATATTGAACGGCGGAATAAGAACATGGTAAAGCCCAGTCCTATTAAAACTCAATTATGCCCTCATCTAGTCTGGATCAAATTAGAGCAAGTGGCAATTGATTGTAATGGAAATTACTTGACTGCTATTTTTTAAAGCCAGAGTCTGATGCTCCCAATTGAATGGCTGCACTGTTCTTAGTAATTGTGGTTGTGACTGGTAGCCCTCTGAAGGTCTGACTTCCATATTATTAATATAATTACTGGATACTGATCTGCTATTGTAGATAATTAAATTAGTGAGAAGCTTGGAAGTATTTTGGGGAGTCTAAAAGTTATTGCTCAAGATTCTTAATTTTGAGTGTGCACACACTTCACAGGACAAGGAGAGTGGCAGGAGGATTAATAATCACAGCTGATGGCATTTCTTCAGGCCTAAAGTGTCACCACTATGTCAAAGGGAGTATTATATGTGGTGCTCTCAACTGGGGGCAACTCTGAAAAAGCCATGACAGCTCAATGATTGGTTATGGCTCTAAGCCAAGGGTACCATTGTGTTATTCTTCAATATTTATTTGAAATATTTTTTTGGGGGGTTGCTTAATTTTCTTGATTCTAAAACTATACTTAGCTTGCCAGCCAGTCAGTTATGATAGAGTCATATTAGCTTGGTTAACATGGGTCACTGATTTATTCGTAGCTACCAATCTCTACCAAATTGATATTGGTATCAAGCTTCTAAAAACATTTAAATACTAAAAAACAATGCTTGCCAACAGCAGCTGGATAAACTGCCAAACTATTATTTCTCTTGCTAGCATCAAAGGGAGGTACAGTGGTTTCGTTTTTCATTTGGCACATTGGCACAGCTTTGATTTGGTATTGCTTGTGAGCAATTGTAGGCCATTTAAATAGGCGTGTCAGAGCGACGCTAGCGTCGCTCCGTCCCCGTTTGTGATGTTATGTTTCTCCCCATCCCAGTCTGCTCTCTCCCTCGAAGACCCCCCCTGCGACGTGGGCCTCCACGGCGTCGGAACCCCTCAAACCTCAGCTATCCCCCGCTGACCCCCTGTGAGGACTTTGCTGTCACAGGGGGACTATGGAACTGCCAGTCTGCCACTCGGAAGGCTGACTTCATCCCTGCGTATGCCTCCCTCCAGTCCCTACAATTCCTTGCCCTAACTGAGACCTGGATCACACCTGACAACACCGCCACTCCCGCTGCCCTCTCATCCTCCTTCTCCTTCTCGCACACTCCCCGGCCTTCCGGCCGTGGCGGTGGTACTGGTCTTTTAATTTCTCCCTCGTGGAAATTCTCTGTTCTCCCCCTCTCTGACCTGTCCATATCCACTTTTGAATTCCATTCTGTTGCAGTATCCTACCCTACTAACCTTTTCATTGCAGTTATCTACCGTCCTCCCGGGCCCCTGGGAAACTTCCTTGATGAGCTAGACACCCTTCTCAGCTCCTTCCCTGAGGATGGCACCCCACTGATTCTCCTTGGAGACTTCAACATCCACCTAGAAGCCTCCCAGTCTGCTGCCTTCCTACCGCTAATCCACTCCTTCGGCCTCTCCCTGCAACACTCTCCTCCGACCCACAAGGCGGGCAATGTCCTAGACCTTGTCTTTGTAAGGAACTGCTCATGCTCCGATTTCACGGTTACCCCTCTGCATACATCTGATCACCACTTCATCTCATTCTCCCTCCCTCTTCCTCCCCATCCTCCTCCCCCTCCTACCACCCATACTTCCTCAGCCCGCCGTAACCTCCGCTCCCTCTCACCCTCTTCCTTTGCCAGCACCGTCACCGCCTCACTCCCCCCTCTCGAATCCTTCTCCAAACTCCCCGCTGACTCTGCATCTGCCACCCTCCTTTCATCTCTCTCCTCCGCCTTTGACTCTCTCTGTCCCCCTGTCTCAAAGCCACCTCGCACATCCCCTCCCAGTCCTTGGATATCTGACACCCTCCGTACCTCCAGGGCCAGCCTCCGCGCAGCGGAGAGGAAGTGGGGGAAATCCAGAGACGCTTCCGACCTCATGACTTACCAGTCTCTCCTGGCGGCATTCTCTTCCGATGTCACTGCCGCCAAAGCAAAATACTATCAAACGCAAATTCAGAACTCTGCTTCTAACCCCCGGAAACTTTTCTCCATTTTCTCCTCTCTCCTCAACGCACCGCCTCCTCCTCCTCAGTCCTCCTTCGCTGCTGATGACTTTGCTGATTTCTTCGACGAGAAGGTCGCAGTCATCCGCAGATCCTTTACAACCACCGCCCCCCTCACTGTGCCCTTCCCCCCCCTAAGGCCCATCCCTTCCTTTTCCACTTTCTCCCCCCTTACAGACTCTGATGTTTCTCAACTCCTGCTCTGCCACCGCCCTACAACCTGTGCCCTTGACCCTATCCCCTCTTCTCTTCTCCAAACGATCACACCTGACATTCTCCCATTTGTCACCTCCCTTGTCAACTCCTCCCTGTCTTCCGGCTGTTTTCCGGCGTCCTCCAAGAGAGCCCACATCACTCCGCTGCTAAAAAAGCCTACCCTGGATCCCTCCATCATCCAGAACTACCGCCCGGTATCTCTTCTTCCTTTCCTTTCTAAAACTATAGAACGAGCCGCTTCTACTCAACTTTCTTCCTTCTTTTCTAACAACAACCTGCTAGACCCCCATCAGTCTGGCTTCAGATCGGGCCACTCGACAGAGACTGCACTCCTCTCCGTCAGTGAGTCACTTCATGCCGCTCGAGCAGCCTCCCTCTCCTCTGTCCTCATTCTTCTAGATCTCTCTGCTGCCTTCGACACTGTGGATCACTCCATCCTCCTGTCTGCCCTGTCAGCAACAGGCATCTGTGGCACAGCCCTGGACTGGATTGAGTCCTACCTCTCTGGTCGCTCCTTCCAGGTTGCCTGGGCTGGTTCGGTATCGACACCTCGGCCCCTCGCCACAGGAGTTCCCCAGGGCTCAGTCCTTGGCCCGCTTCTTTTTTCTCTCTACACTCGCTCCCTTGGCCCTGTGATCACTGCACATGGGCTATCCTACCACTGCTATGCGGACGATACCCAACTCTTCATCTCGTTCCCGCCGTCTGATACGCAGGTTTCAGCCCGTATCTCTGCTTGCCTGAGGGACATCCAGAGCTGGATGGACAACCACCATCTAAAGCTCAACCCAGGTAAAACTGAAATGATATTCATCCCTGCTAATACCTCTCCCCATCTGGATCTCTCCATTTCCCTCGGGGATACCACACTCACGCCGTCACCCAGTGCAAGGAACCTCGGCGTGGTGATGGACAGCAGACTGTCCCTTTCCGAGAACATTGCGGCGGTGACCCGGTCTTGCAGGTTCTTCCTATACAACATACGGAGAATCCGCCCCTTTCTCACCCCCTACTCGACCCAGCTCCTGGTCCAAGCGATGGTTCTGTCCCGCCTGGACTACTGCAATTCCCTCTTGGCTGGCCTCCCAGCGTCCGCCATCAGACCCCTCCAACTCATCCAGAATGCAGCAGCTCGTCTGGTCTTCAACCTTCCCAAATACTCACATGTCACCCCCCTGCTTACTTCCCTCCACTGGCTGCCTGTCATGGCTCGCATCAAATTCAAAACATTGGTGCTAGCCTTCCAAGCAGTTAAAGGGACTTCCCCAGCTTATCTGCAAAAAATCATCAGACCCTACACCCCTGCCAGACCTCTTCGTTCAGCCTCCACAGGCCGCTTGGCACCTCCCCCTCTCAGAACCTCCACCTCACGCTCACGACTACTGTCTGTTCTGGCTCCACGGTGGTGGAACGAACTCCCCGTTGAGGTCAGAACTATAGAATCTCTCCCCACCTTCAAGCGCAAGCTGAAGACACACCTCTTCAAGCAGCACCTCTCCCCATCCCTCCCTACCTCCCTGTGAACCTTAATTGTTGTCTCTGTGACTTGCTTTGTGTATCGGTATTTTTAGTTGGCTAGGTAAGCAGTGTTTGGATAGTTAACTTTGGTGACTTTTGCTCTGTTTGTTTGTTTGTTTGTTCAAAAAAAAAAAAAAAAAAAGAAAAGAAAAAAAAAATGGCCCTTGTCCTTATCTTTGTTGTACAGGTAGCAGTTGAAATTGTACTTACCTCTAGGGTCTTTCAGCGAACTTATCCCTGGTTATGGGTATGCACTTTGTTGTACGTCGCTCTGGATAAGAGCGTCTGCCAAATGCCAATAATGTAATGTAATGCCTCAGGATATCTGCTGGACAGAGGCAGCATCTATTTTTATTTTTTTCAAAGTAATAACTTCTTAACGTAATAACGAACAACCAACACCAGGTGCCATATGTGACCACAGCGGTCTGAAATCCTTGCAGGTTCTGACAGTAGCAGCAGTGCCCTTTTTCATTATGAGGAGCTTGCAGTTTCCGAAAGTAAATACAGTACCAAAATACTCACAGTATAAACAGACATTTGAATCATGGGCATGTTTTGTTTTCTATTTCTACACAACTCAGATAAACAGTTTTAAACATGGATTTCTTTGTAAGGGGTGCAATTTCTATATCTTTTTCTCAGAATGCAGGTGGAAAAACCTGGTGAAAAAACGAAATCATAAACATAGCTTGAGTTGGTCAGTCCATGTTGAGGGGATGTACTATTGAACGAGATTGTGGGCTTGGTGAGCTAACCTTTGTGTACATAGTTACATAATACCTCGGATTGATGGAAACAGCTAGCTAGCTTTTTGACACATCCCTTGGCTAACCAGTATGTTGCTTGCTAACTGTAGCACATTGCTTTTTGAGATTTATTATATTATTATAACGAGTACTTAATGTAATCTTTATGAGGAATGTCACGTATGTAGCCTATGTTTATGAAACTAGACAAAATTCAGGATGAAGCATCTTTGAATAAGTTAATCAATAAAGACACAACAAAGAGAGTCAAAGTGTAACATCACTTCCACTGAGTTCCTTAAAGGTACAATAGGTAATATTGGACTTCTAATGGTCAAGAGAGGAATAACAGCAACAGACACCTTCAAACAACAACACTGTTTATCCCTCCCCCTTCTCTGTAAACACGCTGATGTTGAAACACCATTGGCTGTGGCAATTTTCAACCAATGAGCTTCAATTATTGTACAGTGATACAATGTTTTGGTGTCGGGCCGTGAACTGCATACTTTGAAACCTATAGGGTATAGATACAGGCAGCGGGTGAGTCAACATGTCAGTTAGCCTTTTTCAATGATAGGAAGCAATTTACAATGGTCTTGTAGCAATGTTTTAACACAACATTCTTACCTATTGTACCCTTTAATGAATTTCATGGGACTTAAACAACCTGCAATTATAAGGAGGCTGTCTTTAGTACAATTACGTGACTTCAGTATGTTGTCCATCTATCCATCTAGCCTATTCTCTCAACCATGGCATTCCCAGGCAGTTTGATTTGAAATTGTACAAATTAATCACTGTCGCTACTTTCGACAGGAATGTCATAGAACTGTACTGATGGTCTATAGTCATAGCAAAGACATGTATTTCCAGGCTGAAAATGAAGACTTCAGGTGCAAAAGTCGCTAAACGGCACTTCCATGAAAAACGAGATAACGATATCAAGCAAAAGCTCTCAGTGCCTAGTATACGATAATCAAATAGTTGTGCTTCAACAACCACTAAATCCCACACTTAAGCTATTCCAAAACACAGTTAGTTGGCAAAAGCTGCTATGACACAGCGGCAATCAGAAGACGCGTATCAGATCAGAGGTTCAAGATTCACTGATTCTTCAGGCTGAGGTGCAAGATTTTTTTTTTTGCCAGTTTCATGCCAAATTAGCATTAAATAAAATTGAAAACTTGAAGAAATGGATGAACCTGTGGTGGAGCTGGAGTGCAGAGCCAAAAGAACAGAAACTGTACCACTGTCCAAAAACTTAGGGACTGCACTGCATAACTATATAGAGTATTTTTATAAACTGCAGCGTTGAAAACCCAGTGCGTTGCTGTGTATTTTCAAACCGTAAAGTAGGCGACTTAATTGCCTACTAGCAAGTTTTAAAATGAACACGAATGAGAGAGCAGCGTGTGCATGTAGGCTACACAAATCAGCCACAACATTAAAACCACCTGCTTAAACCAGTGGTTTAAGCAGAGTGCGTTAAACTTGCCTGTAAACACTTAATATTTCATAAGTGTTATAAACAGATAATTATAAGCATTCAAACTTTCAATTTTTCAATGAAAATGGAAATCTTGTAAACTCAATATTTCACTTTATGTGTAATAAATCTAGAATATGAAAGTTTCACTTTTTGAACGAAATTACGGAAAAAATTAACTTTTCCACGATAGAAACTTTTTTTGCACCTGTATATTTTCATTTAAAATGAGAATTACTCAATACCTTACTGAATAATGAGGCCCCTCTTCTCCATAGTCTTAAACCGCACCTTTGCAAAGTAGAAAGTGGTGAATATGAACCAGACCTAAAATCTGTGCCCGTGAAGGAAAAAGCTGTGTGAACAAAATCAATCAGGCCAGAAAAGCATTTTCGGTTTAGAATGATCTTCCTAGGACACATTCCAGATTTAAATGAGTAACTACCTGCACTACTGCACGTTTCAGCCAACAAGTAATTCATTTGTGGATGACAATAATTAAGAACCAACTACTTGGAATAAGTTGCAAATTGGTTAAAACAAAGTTTATAATTCACAGACCTCCCAATGATATGTAAGTCAAATAAATAACGTTAGAATTGTCTATAGTGTATAGCATTGTGGTTTAAAATAAACATTGATTTTTGTCCATTGACTGGTAACACTACATTCAGCACTGTGTTTGTCAACAGTAAATACTCTCTTAAGGGCTGAGGAACAAGTTTGCAAGGCTAGAAAGGTATGGCTTTAAGCTCCTTATGAACTTTCGAAAGACATGGCCATCTGGGGTTCAGGAGCTGCTGTAAGCAATGCCAACAATATGCTTTTCGACTGGAGATTAAACAAGTTGGAACGGCTCTTCAATGTGTTATCTCTGCCTCCAGCTGTGACTGCTAAGGTCCAATTTGTGATTATAGCGGTATATTAGGTGCTTAGAACAGACTCCAGTGCGTTAAAATCCCCAGGGGATTAGCAGTTTCTGAGATACTCAATCCACCCAGCATGGCATCAACAAACAGATTAACCACATCTGTATGTTTTTATGCATTTAGTTGCTGCCAAATGATTGGCTGATTAAATATTTGTATTAAGAAGCTGGTGGACAGGTCTACCTATAGCAAATAAGCTGGACAAAGAGTGTTTTCTATTTGGAGAGATTTGGGGACACTTGGGTGCTGTTTTGGGAAAACTCATGGAATTTGAATGCCTCTCGATATATTTTATTTTTATACCATATTTTTTACAAATTATTCAGTGCTAAACTATAAAAACAAGGTGTTTGTAATTTTGATTTTATTTTATGGTATCTATTGTGCACACTGTATGTACATGCTCTGGCATACATTTGTGTGCAGTAAATAGTATTTGAGATATTGACACTTTCATAGGAGTAGTACAAAATAGGTGTAAATTTTGCTCTCTGGGGGCAATGTGGAAAGGATTAAAAGGTATCATGCCTTTTAACTGCTGATTAACCCAGTGGTAGTTAAATAGAAATCCATTTTGCAGTCATCAGAGGTACCAGACATGAGGCAGCTTGATAGTCAATTATAACTGGTATACATATACTTACATGTATTTGTCTCTTTTTGATCATTTTGGGGGGAATCTCTGACTAATCATCCATGCTGAATCATTCAAAATCCATCAGTCTCTGCTTGCTGACTGCCCTCTTCACAAATTTTCTCTCAGGTTCTCATCACAAAATAGTAACTTGTCACTGATCATTTAATCATTTCTAGGTGTATGCTTGGGATTGATGTATGCTCTGTCTTATTAAATTATACATTTTCAGACAAGTTTGAGCTTCCTGGTAGAGAGATCCCAGATTTTTTGCCAAAATGCATTTGCTTTTGCTGGATTCAATTGACCTTACCAAGCCCCATGGCCATTACATGCAAAATAACCCAATTACATAATTGGGTTATTTTCCACCAGCAAATTTCACAGTAGGGGTGATGTTCTTTAGATGCAAGCTTTCTCCTTCCAATCCACTGCTTGTATGTATGGCATATTTTTGTCTCAATGTTCATGACAGCCATGTTGCAGTTGAAATTGATTGGCCTCAACAGAGGCTGCTTTTCTGGCAGCCCTTTCAAAAAACATTTCCTGCTGTGGAGATGGGGTCTTATGGTAAAGTTTTGCAAATCTCAAATCTTATTTATTACTTTGTCAGTTGAGCCTTTCAAGCCATCTACTTCACTTTGTGAAGATGCACTTGTGTCATATAGCCATACATTTCTATTGCTCCAATAGTTTTAAACTCAAGTATTGACATAATAATGGAAAGTGGTATGTGTATTTTATTTATTTGTTTTGAACCACCTGATATGCAAAGGCCAATGATATTGTTTCTTCTTAGAGTTCTTTGCCATTGCCTATGATGATGGATAACACATGGACCATGTTATCCATCCCCAAGTCCAAACCCACATGTTACGTATTGTAAACATAACACTGTACAAGCTGGAACTACTTCAAATGCATTTGTGTACTTATGTGTGTGTGTGTGTGTGTGTGTGTGTGTGTGTTAAACCTAGGGTGGTCACATTCATAACCCCAAAAAGGGCACATTGCAGCGTTCAGCAAAGCCAGAATAAAAACTGAAAATTACTCCCAAACCTTGCCATATTTTTTTCAAGATGCTCTGGTTTACTGAAAAAATCTACACTTACTGTGTTCCCATGGATACAGCCGGTCTCAAAGACTTGTGGGGTTACAAGTGTTGGAACAGTGGGCAGTGAAAAACTAATCTCAATGTTAGTATGCCAACTACATTAGGTACATTATGCATACTACATTTAGCACACTATGACCATTAATATGTAATACTGAGTAGTATTTCATATGCAGTTTCAGACAAAGCCATGGTTTTTTTATGTGTGTTACGCCATTTTTAATACTCCAGTGAAATAGGAACCCATTGGTCCAATGGTGTTTAATATAAAAAAATTTAGCGCACAATATAACACGGTTATAGTGTTGGTTATATATTTATGGTTAATTTGATATTGCCTTCTTTTCTCATCTTACTCAAAAGTATGAATAATTATGGAAGCACTGTATACTTACTTAGATATTATCTTTTAAGATGAGAGGTGGCATTGTATTCATGTAACAGAAATGGCGTTGCATTATGTGCCAGAAATATCTTGCTCTCAGATTTACACAATGTCCAGTTTTGCAGGCAACAGGCCCACACAAACAACACTTCCCGTTTATCAGAATGAGATCCATAGGGGGCCAGGTTTACAACCTCTGTTGGGTTGAGTGCTTTGAAAATGGGACCCTCTCTAAACTGCTCCCTAAATCATACTTCTGCCCTGTTGGATGGTTCTGCAAGGTTATCTTCCCTAAGGCCACTAATCTGAATGGCGGGTGTAAAAACCGAGGCGAAGATGACAGTGAGCTGAGTAGCACAGGAAATCAGTGTGTGCAATTGACCCAAGCACATAACCTATTTCAGGATCCTTCTCGCCTTTATCTCTGTGGCATTGGGTGATCCGAGATGAAATTTCCAGCAAACGTGGTTCATAAATCAAGATCTCACAAATGCATTTTCTTCAGAAAATGAAGATGTACTAAAATTGATTTGGTCCACTATAACCTATATTGTGGTCTCATGTGGTGTTGTCGAAGAGCAAAAAGAAAGTTTTATTATGTTTCCAAATGTGAATTGCTGTGTAATGCAGAATTTATGGAGGTCTGCTGCACTCGTGAAGTGCTGTTTCATTGCGGTCACTGCCTCCTTTCATCAGTGTTATAAGGCTCAGAAATGCCTTGTGTGTACAAGCATAGGGAATATTTTTTGATATGATCTTTTAGTACAGTACAAACCAAAATACATGGCCCTTGTTAAAATCGGACTATTCACATCAAAATAAAATACAACTGCATTTTTAATTACATTTTTCTACTTTTCTAATTCAGCATTTTATTAAAAAATGTAACCAATACTATATCATTTAAAATTAATACTTTAATGCTCTCAAATAAATACCATCCCTCAGAAAAGTGTTGCATGAGCTTTGCGATTTTCATGGCGACTGAAAGGGCAGTCTGTTGATGGTAAAATTGATTCACTGATCATTTGGCCCTTCATAGTAAATTCCTAGTGTTAGTTTGGTAACATTCTTCAAAAATAGATGAAGCATTGTATTTTATGAAACGTTATTTTCCCCATAACTGGGTGACACTGCTGTGTTGGACAATATGGTACAGTTCTTAATACAGTGCTTTGCTCAGTGACAGCCTAGGCTAGTGTAGTGCATTTTATGGATCCGAGTTTAAACTGGCCCTGTCAAGAGCATGGATATAAAAGATTTCCCAGTACAGTTCTAGGAGACATTAACCCTAGAGTCATGGACAAATCCAGCATTGTTTGACCTACACCTGTACAAGTCCCTCTCACTAGCAAACCCTGATAAAATCTAGTGCCTTGATTGTTTTCCTTATGAACTGTTGTGCAGACTGATGGTTCGGTCCTGCAATAACTGAATATGACTTTAGTAACAGGATTAATTATCTTTCCAGAAGAATGATTTATTTCCAAGGTCTTGAAATAATTATTATTGTTATGGCAGGGAGGACAGAGGAACCAGAAGCAGACACAGAGGTGTGGAAAATGGCAAGTTTACTCACAGGTGATGGGGCAGACAGAGCGTAGTCATAAAACAGGCCAAGGTCAAAAACAAGGGGGTCAGTCCAACAATGCAAAGGTACCAAAATCCACAACAACGAAAGAATAGTCCAGGGAAGCAGGCAGGGGTCAAAACCGGAAATCCAATCAACAGGGGCAAGGATACAGGAACAAGGGGGCTAGAATTGGGGGAAGGAATAAAGGGCTTGGGAACAAAAACAGGACAAGACGAACTAGCAGCATGCAACTGAAAAGCACAGGTATAAATACACAGGGGAATAAGACAAACTAGGCGGGGCATGGGAGTGAGGGCAGTCTAACGAATAAACATCAGGTGAGACACATGAAAGGGTAATAGGACAATAACGAGGGGGAAACAAAAACGCGGACTGGATTCACAATGACACGCATGTAATACAAGCGGCTCCGGACGAGAGAGTAGACAATTTCAGAGAATCTGGAGATGCAGAGATAGAGAGAGACAGGTGCGAATGCTTCCCTAAAACTAAGCAAGTAATCAGTGATAGAATAGGGAGGTGGAGTTACAGAACAGAATTGAAACTGGAGATGCATTCGTAATTTAGTTAAGTGATTTAAATTACAAACACCCAAAACTAGTGAATGTTAGTTTGTTAGTTTGACAAACATATTAGTGTGTTAGTATAATTAGTATTGTACAAATTCTATGTTAGTTGGGATTAGTATATTCGTGCTATGTACAAACTTGAAATGGAGAGAAAGCAGGAAGTAAGGAATGCAAGATTGGAAGGAAGATTGAACCCCGGAACTACTGTAAACACCCGAATAGTGGGGCACGCAGACAAGGGAGTGACTGGACTAGTAAACATTCAGACTCAGACATCACAGGGGAAGACGAGTGCAAAGACTAATGAATGTAAACAGAACACCAGACATGAATATGAAAAATAATAAATTACAAGACTAAAGATAATAAACAATGATAAACTAACACACAGAACACAGGGACATAACAATTATAGTTCCAATTCATACATCAGCCTTCTGATCTTGACTTTAAAAAAAAAGTTTGGCAACAGTGTATATTTGTGGTCTTTCCTCTCCCCACACATTAAAGGGAATTCCTTAGACAACCAAATGACATCCTGAGGCACCACATAAACAATATAGGGTGTTCTGTCGTTGACTGTAACAGTTTTTTTTCTTCTTCTTTTATTTTCTTCAGAGACAAAACACATTTTTGTACTGTTTCAGTGGTATGAGCTTTTCATGAAATAAAAAAGCAATCAACGAATATTCAACTGAATATGTCGATGAAATCTGTAAAAGTGCAAGTAATGTTGTTTGGTATTTACTGCTTGTAGACCACACCAGATTAAAGTAGAGGCCTGCCTGAGAATGGATATCTCAATAATGGGTTGACTTAACAATTATAATTTACAAACATAATCTCTGTTGTTGAGAGCAGGAGTAGATTGGAAGAGTACTTTTTTGAGTTCAGAAAAGAGGCTTAAACAATAAATATTCTACAAATCATATTTTTGTACTTAGATTCCACCACAATTTCCATTTTTCAAATGGAAAATTTGTAAAACCAGTCACAGTACAACCGGTTACAATTTTGGTTGTAATTATACAAATCTTTTTAATTATAACCATTAAATTGTAATAAATACTACATTAATGGCATTTGGCAGACGCTCTTATCCAGAGGGATGTACAGTTGATTAGACTAAGCAGGAGACAATCCTCCCCTGGAGCAATGCAGGGTTAAGGGCCTTGCTCAAGGGCCCAACGGCTGTGTGGATATTATTGTGGCTACACCGGGATTCGAACCTCCAACCTTGTGGTTCCCTGTCATGTACCTGAACCACTATGCTACAGGCCGCCCTGTAGTATACGATTTAATAGTTATTATTTCATTAAATCTGTACTTACTGTGGCCACTAGGACAGGGTGGGCATGTATCCTGTGCTCATTAATATTAATTTCCATAAGATGCGTAATTTGTAAACCATTTTTCCTTGCTAGGTTAGAGCAGAAAATGAATGAATTTATGGTTGCAAAAAACAACAATATTGTGTCTACTATAGTGTTCAGGACATCAGTAACATTTATAAAAACTGTGGTGGCCCGACCTGCGATCGGTACACCACTGGGGTGGAACGGCCCGTGTGCCGGCGCCAAGAGCTGGGGAAGCTGATTAACGCCGAATATTTTCCCTTGTCGTACTTAAGAGCGGCACCTTGGAGAGAGACCGGGAGGAGAATCAGCACCATGGCCAGCACCCCCGGGACGAGACGTGCAGAATGCGACCGCACGCTACTAATATGCTCTAATTGAACAGGCACAGCTGAGTCGAGTTCGGGGAAGGAAGCGGCGCCCTTCAAAAAGGAGGACTTAAACGCAGAGCGGGGCTCATGACGGAGGAGGGAGAACCGGAGCCAGAGTGCACGAACACTCGCACTAAACACACGAGCTAAACATGCTCCAAAAAGACGTGGAACAAGCTGGGACCGGACTACGCGAGAGCCCAGGCTCACGAAAGAGATCCCGCGGACTAAAGACGGACGAACAAGTTTTTTTGGCCCATTTTTTTTAAAGAAAGCACTTGTCTGTGCTAAATAATTGAGGAGTGCCCTGAAGGCACAGGTGGGGAAAAAAAATAAAAATAATTTTTGTTCAGCAATTTTACTCTCTCTCTCTCTCAACCAGCGGCTCGCCACAACACATTCTATTTTCCAAATATGACAAATATGAGAAGGGGTGATTGCATGGAACGTCAGACTTCCAAGGCCTATTTGTAATATCTTTTGTATCATTTGTATATTGAATAATATTTCATCTTCATTTTATATCTTAGACACCAAAACATCTAGAGTTTTAGAACACTGATTCATATTTTCACAGCAACAAAAATATAAAATATAACAAGAATAATAAAATAGAGTTTTAAAACACTGATTAATACATTGCCAATTGTAATCATAGTAATAATACCCCCCTTATACAATAATAATAATAATAATTTAAAAAAATATATAATCACAATAATAAAATAAATAGGTCAAGTTTTTTTAAATGCTCTAATTGAACAGGTAAAATTAGAATACTACATTTGTGGTTAGATACTTCAGATAACAGTCATTTTATGAGACTGATTACATAGCGTTAATAGACGCCATAAATTAGGATTATTATCACAAAACATTGTATGTATCAATTCTTGCAATCCACACATAGAGTTTGGGGTGTATCCCACACAATCCGTGCGCCCCATGCAAGGACTGATATGTATACATTTCTAATAGTCATCCTCAATATTTCGTAGTGTTAGTTTTTAGTATAAAATCCCTACGTTATTTGGCGGCCCATGCGAGGACCCTACACTACTCTAATATCACCTCTATAAATTTTCTCTTTCCTCCATGAGAAATGTTATGAAATTAATTCCCATTTAGCAGGTGGTGATTATTGTAACGGAACTTGCACACTTTTCCCCCCACTGTGAGATACAGAGTAGTGAAAACAGAATTCAGAAAGTGACTATTCATAATCCCATACCATCAGTTTGGAGGACCAACAAGATTTATAAACCTATAATATATAGTAGATCGATATAGATGTAAACTGCTAAGTGCCAGTGGCTAAAAGAGGCCTTTTTTAAATAATGATAAAAGAGGCAGTTTTCTGGTAAGGTGCTTTATTGTGTTCTTTTTCCATTATTTAATCCAAGATGAAGAGCATATCTTTAATAGTTAATGGATAGTAACTGTAATAACTCTGCAGCAGCAACGCAGATGGTAACATTTATTTGGCATCCAAGATCAGAAAACTGTAGCATTGAATGCTACTGTTCCATGATCAATTAGTCTATTTTTTCCATAAAGTCCACCACATAAGCACGCACAAGCCATTCATTTATCACATTTTCCCATCAATCATTGGGCTCATGGACCTAAGCAGTCCTCACCAGGTTTTCTCTGTTTTTCATTGGCAGAATTATTCTATCCCTCTGCAGATTTCCAGGCACCACAAAATCACTGGGTGAGAGGTAGACGATACATTACGCAGCCCCCCAAGGCAGTAATTCCCAGCGGGGAGTGCAATTTGCCCAGGAGCCTTCAGGAAGAGATGGGGTGGTGGGTCAGCTGTGGCTTAAATAAAGCAGTTTCATTACATCATCGATGGAGACGCAGGCACTCCTTTGTTTGGGCCTGCAGCTGACATATTTGCATTCATATTGCAAGCATATCTATTATCAATCCAGGTGGGCCCTGCAAGGTGAATGCTAAATCTAATTAAACGTTAGTTTCTATTATATAACTTCAAGCTCTATAATACAGATATGTTCACATTTTGTAAGAGAGAGGACAGAACTGAAAACATAAACATACTGATTCCAAGGCCTTAAGAAATAGTTATATTATGCATGTCAATGACAAGAAAATATTAATTATCTATCCTACAACCAGGTATTTCTCTGCTACAAAGGAGAGATTTACCTGAAACAATGGACGTATAGTGGTTTCGTGTTTCATTTGGCACTTCTGCCTTGGGAGATTTTTAGTTTTTTTCCACAGTATTTACTTCGTGTTCACACAACCATCCCCAGGAGGCATATGTTAGCACACTGTTTCCGGAAGTAACCAACAGTACCAAAATACTCTCTAGAGGGAAACAACTCAGATAAAGAAGTTCTAAACACGGTGTAAGGGGTGCAATTTCTGTCTCGTTTTCTCAGAATGCGGACAACCCTGGTGGAAAATATACAATAGTGTCTTAAGCACAAACCTGCGAAAACGTAGGCTTAAGGTTAATTTAGGAGGATAACATGTACATAATCTACTGTATATAAACTGCCTGGTGAAATCACACACAGACAGCAGAAATGAGCTCAGCTGTCAACAAACAGGCCATCTTTATAACAATACCATAGTGTTTTTTTCAGAACGACAGAATGTTATCTTTATGAGTGTATCCGATTTACCCATGAGGGAATCAGTTACCTCCAGCAATTAATACAATAAACTGTATTTGTCCGTTCATACATAAATGCAACGTAGGCTACAGTGCATATTCACAAACAAATATAAATTTCCATACCTTTCCTAAATGTACTGTGAGGTTAACCACTTGCACTTTATTGTGTACAAGTAATTGGTTACGAATTCATGATTTTACTAAGTGTACTGTTACTAAATCTGTGTTTTAGCACATTAGCGTAAAGTTTTTTCACCTAAGTATTAGAAAAACGAATGATACGTGACTGCATGTAGGACTCCAAATATGCAGAATTTAAATCACTATCTTGTGGGTTATAAGACTGTATAGATTCGACACATCACGAGCAAGCAGAAACTATGAGCCGATTTATTTATCTTAAAGTGGCAAGTGCACTTCTTTCTGCAGAGTGATAAGAAAGTAGTTCTAAGCAAAAGTTACCCATAGCAGCTGATATTATTTACATTATTTGAAGGTGTTGTATTTTAATATAGTCTACGTTCAGTTCAAAGACCTCTAACCTAAAAATGCATAAATATTTCAATTTCTCACACAATACAGCTGACATTGTGCTTTTATTTGTCAAATCTCTAATTAAAACTATTCCTTTGGGTAGCTAATGATGCCTGTTGTAATTAGTAGACCGGCACATTCAATTTGTCTGATTTATTACAATTCAACTAAAAAATCATTAAAGATCCATTGGCTTCAGTTTTTATTTCCCTATCTGTTTTTGAAGTGGGGTTATCTCTTCAGGGAACAGGAAATAATTTCCTCATCTCTTTTTGCTAAGTGTCAGCCCAAGGAATTGTGTTGAATTATTAATGCATTGAGCTTTAAAAGTGCAACAACCTTAGCACAAGGTGGCCATGACTGTGGTCAATTCTTAAAATCCTTATCTAGTTCTGAGAAACCATAGATAAAATCATGGTATTAAAAGGTGTATTCCAATATTTATTTACTTTATATAAAATCTTGAGAGCCAAGGTTTCCATTTTTTGGCATCAAACACCTTAGCATGGAGATGACACAACACCTCATTTGCCGAGGTCCAAACTTCACATCTTAATTCTAAAACATGCATATTCATTTCCTGATATGAAAATAACAGCCATGTTGTCTGCAATTACCCATAGAGGAACTATCTATCAGTTTGTTCAGTTGTTTCAGTTTTCATGACACAAGCAAGAATTAATATTTTCATGAAATTAAAAAAGTGTGGCGGTCAAGTATAGCCCTGAAACCCCACCATTCTCCACAGCAGGGATCTTTTCAATCTTTTCCTTCAAATAAATAAACCTGAGACTCCCTGTCCAACTCAGCAGAACAAAGATCTACTACAGGATAATTGCGCACAAAGAGTTAATGAGTAATACACACAGAGGGTCAGCCTATGAGGTTCTGAAGGGAGAGCTAAACAAAGCCATTCTAACACAGATAGTGTCGGGGAAGTGAAGTTTAAGGTGAAATAGGTTTAATTGACAAATCCAACAGTTTTAAACCAAACAACCTTGTTTAACTTCCAGCACTTTCGGAATACTGAACATAGTTCATTAAACTATTAAAACCCCTCACTTGTCCAACATTCATGAAATGAGTTAAAGGTTTGATGATACAACAGGTTATCAAAATGCAGAACTCACAACGATTACAATTCAGAATACAACAAAACATTCAAAAGTCTAAAGATGAGGGTCCACTTTGTGGTGGCCCGATCAGGAATCGGTACACCACTGGAGTGGAACGGCCCGTGCGCCGGCGCCAAGCACTGGGAAAGGTCTTTAACCACGTGTATTTCCCCTGTTCGTATCTAACAGAGCCGCACCGAGGAGAAAGAGCCGGCGGGGAGAATCAGCACCATGGCCAGCGACACGGAGAAAAGACGCGTGAGGAATGCGAGCTAGAAATGAATTAACATTTCTAATTGGACAGGCGCAGCCGGACTGACTCCAAGGAAGAACGAGAGGCCGTACAAAAGACGGGGCGCAACCACAGAGCGGGGCTGAGTACGGAGGGAGACGGAGGCGAAGCCCAGTGAGTTGGAAAACAGCCATTAGAAACAAGCAACGACACCACGGTGGAACCGCGGGTCTTCGGAGGCCCTACAGAAAGGCGAAGGCGGAACGGACCACCCACAGTCACCGACGGACCGGTGTACCAAATTTTTTGGCCGGTTATTTTTTTTCCCGTTTTTTGAGAAAACTGTTTTGTTGGAACTTTGTGAAAGTGCCCTGAAGGTACGTGGGAAATAATTAAAATATTATTTTTTGATCTACTCTTGCTCTCTCTGTCTCTCTCTCCCCACGGGGCGCCACATATGGTGGAGAATGCGGGCATAGAGACCCCAGCTATAAAAAGAGAGAGCAATTAAAAAAAAAAATAATAAATAAAAATGGAGGACGCCATCAACGCCTTGCTCCGATCACAAGGCGCCCTACAGAAGGCCGTGGCAGAACTGTGCCAAAAGTCCAGCCCGGCGACAACCCACCGGACGCCCAAAGACGTATTGTTGAAGCAGACCCCTGATGACGAAATTGAGGCCTACCTCGAAACCTTCGAGCGGGCGGCTTACCTGGAGAAATGGCCTCAAGGCGCCTGGGGCTCCCTCCTGGCTCCATTCCTCAGCGGGGAGGCCCAGAAGGCTTACCGGGGGCTGCCTCCAGCCGAAGCCCACGACTACCCCACCCTAAAAGCTACCATCTTAGCCCAGTATGGCTACAGCCTCCCCGCCAGGGCACAGCGGTTCCACCAATGGGCCTATGACCCCGCCCTCCCGGCGCGAGGACAGGTGATGAGCCTGGGGAGGCTAACCAAAAGTTGGCTAGTCGAGGGTGACGGGCCGCCCCTGCTCGACCGGGTGGTGTTGGACCGCTGCGTCCGAGCCCTGGCCCCGGACGTCAAGAAATATGTGGCCCAGCAGGGGCCCCGCTCCATCGATGCCCTGGTCAACCTCCTGGAGAACCACCAGGTGGCACAAGAGATGACCAGGGGGACAAAAACGGAAAGCCCACGAAGAACCCCAATCGCTGTCCGACCAGAGCCACAAACCAGGCCACGGTGGAGAGCGGACGACAGGGGGAGGGCCTCAGATGGAGGGAGACCAGACGGTGCTTTGCCTGTGGCCGGGAGGGCCACCTGAGCCGGGATTGCCCAGGGAGGGAGGAGTCCATGGCCACTGCTCCTGAGACGGGCCGACCCTGCCACTACCTCACCACCTGCTGGGCCCACAAGGGCACTGCCGCCCCTAGGCTACCCGTCCGGATCGCGGGTCAAGACGCGGAGGCCTTACTAGACTCGGGGAGCGCGATTACCTTGGTGAGGCCAACCCTAGCAGGGGGGAGAAGGGGAGAAGACATCGCCGTCACCTGTATCCACGGCGATGTACGGAGCTACCCCACCGCCGAGGTGACCATCATCACCCCTAGAGGCAAGTTCACGGGAAAGGTGGGAGTGGTCGAGAGCCTCCCAGTGGAGGTGCTGCTGGGAAGAGACTGCCCCCTCTTTCTCAGCTATTGGAATGAGAGGGCGACCCCTGAGAGGCCCGGCCCCAACCCCCGACCCCGCCGGAAGGGCCACAAGGAACCACACCCGGTTTGGGTAGCCCCCGCCAGGGAGAGTGAGGAGGAGGAGACCCCACCCCAAGGAGGGAGGAGACAGACAACGCAACCCCCTTCGGAGAGCACGGATACAGCCCCGGAGCGACCGGACCCACCACCACCCCGGGAGGGGGAAGGGGGTAGCACGGGGGGGTTTTCGGAGTTCCAGCCCGAACTCGAGAGGGCCCCAACGGACTTCGGCTCCGCCCAGCTGCAAGACCCCCTCCTCGCCCAGGCCTGGAGAGCCGCCGCATACATTGAGGGCGTCCCACAAGGAGGGGTGAGTAGACCGGCCTACCCATATTTTAAAGTAAAAAATAACTTGTTATATCGAACCTGCAACAGTGACCCGGGAGAGCTGGACCAGCTTCTAGTACCTCAGACCCACACCTCCAAGGTGCTCTACCTCGCCCACACCCACTTGTTGGGGGCCCACCTGGGAAGGGAGAAGACCTATGAGCGAATCCTATCTCGCTTTTACTGGCCTGGCATCAAACGGGCCGTGGAGGACTACTGCCGACAGTGCGCGGAGTGTCAACTTCACAGCCCCCGGGTGACGTATCGCAATCCACTAATCCCTCTCCCCATTATAGATGTGCCCTTCCGCCGAATTGTGATGGACATAGTGGGGCCCCTACCCAAGTCCAGCCGGGGTCACCGGTACATCTTGGTGATCGTCGACTACGCCACCCGGTACCCGGAGGCCGTACCCTTACGGGCCGCGACGGGGAAGAGCATCGCGAGGGAGCTGTTCCTCCTCTTCAGCCGAGTGGGGATCGCGGAAGAGGTACTGACGGACCAGGGGACGTGCTTCATGTCGGGCGTGATGAGGGAGATGTGCCGCCTGCTCCGGGTCCGGCAAGTGAAGACATCCGTCTACCACCCCCAGACCGACGGGCTGGTGGAAAGGTTTAACAAAACCCTCAAGTCGATGCTAAGAAAGATGATCACAACGGACGGTAAGGACTGGGACCGTTTATTACCTTACCTGTTATTCTCCATCCGTGAGGTTCCGCAGGCGTCCACGGGGTACGCACCCTTCGAATTGCTGTATGGGAGACGTCCCCGAGGGCTACTGGACCTCGCCAAGGAGGCCTGGGAGCAGCAGCCATCCCGGCAACGCACCCTCCTGGAGCATGTGGAGGCTATGGACCAGCAGATGGCAAGGATCTGGCCCATGGTCCGGGAACACATGCAACAGGCTCAAAAGGAGCAGGCTCGACTGTACAACAGAAAAGCCCAGGTGAGGGAATTCCAACCGGGGGATAAGGTCATGGTGCTGATCCCCACTAACGAGTGCAAGTTTCTGGCCAAATGGCATGGCCCCTACGAGGTCATAGCCAAGGTCGGCCCCGTAAATTACACGGTAAGACAGGTGGGCCGGAGACACCAGCTCCAAAATTACCACATCAACCTGCTAAAGAGGTGGCACGAACCCGTGCACGACCCTGCTCCCCTCTGCTTAACCACAGGTGGCGTCACTGGAACCCCAGAAGTGGCCACTGGAGACCTGCTGACGGACCGACAATGACAAGACCTCCGCGAGCTGGTGAGCCAACACCGGGATGTGCTCTCCCACCTCCCGGGCCGGACTACAAAGGTCCACCACGACATCGTCACGGAGCCAGGGAGGAGGATTCGACTGCGGCCCTACCGGATCCCGGAGGCACGAAGGCAGACCATCCAGGAGGAGGTGGCGAGGATGCTAGACCTGGGGGTCATAGAGGAATCACAAAGCGCCTGGTCCAGCCCGATAGTGTTGGTCCCCAAACCGGACGGAAGCTGGCGGTTCTGCAACGACTTCCGGAGGTTAAATGAAATCTCCCGGTACGACGCCTACCCCATGCCCCAGGTGGACGAACCGATCGAGCGGCTGGGACCCGCTCGCTACATCAGCACCCTGGACCTCACCCGGTGGTACTGGCAGGTACCTCTGACCCCACAGGCGAGAGAGAAGACGGCCTTCGCCACCCCGGATGGCCTGTTCCAGTATCGGGTCTTGCCCTTCGCAGTACATGGAGCCCCCGCCACCTTCCAGAGGCTAATGGACAACCTACTGAGGCCCCACAGGGAGTATGCTGCCGCCTACCTTGATGATATTGTGATCCACAGCGCTGATTGGGAGAACCACCTCAGGAGGCTGAAGGCAGTGCTCGGAGCGCTCCGGGAGGCCGGCCTGACAGCTAACCCGGCGAAGTGTCGCCTGGGCCTGGAGGAGGCCGACTACCTGGGCCACACTGTGGGACGAGGGTGCGTCCGACCCCAGAGCCAAAAGGTGAATGGAATAACAAACTGGCCCCGACCCATCACAAAAAGGCAAGTGCGCACATTCCTGGGCCTAGTGGGGTACTATAGGCAGTTTATACCTGACTTTGCCACCAGAGCGGCCCCCCTTCACGAGCTGACAAGGAAGGACCACCGGCACACGATAACATGGACCGAAGACGCCGACCGCGCCTTCCTAGACCTGAGAGCCGCCTTGGGGAATGAACCCGTATTAACCACCCCTAACTTCTCACAAAAATTTGTTTTACAGACCGACGCCTCCAAGACCGGACTCGGTGCCGTCCTCTCCCAAATCCAGGACGCAACAGAGCACCCAATTACATACATCAGCAGGAAATTGTTGAAACATGAGAGGAACTATAGCACGGTGGAGAAGGAGTGCCTGGCTATAAGGTGGGCGGTCGGGAAACTTAAGTACTATCTTGTGGGGAGGGAGTTTATCCTTATAACCGACCATGCCCCACTACAATGGATGTACCGGTGTAAGGACACTAACGCCCGGGTGACCCGATGGTTTTTAGAACTCCAAAGTTTTAAATTCACGGTGGAACACCGAGCTGGGAGACTCCAAGGGAACGCAGACGCCCTGTCCCGAATGAACGAGGGGTTCTTTGGTGACGCTCCCGCCGAGGGCGTGGAGCTGAGGGGGAGGAAATGTGGTGGCCCGGTCAGGAATCGGTACACCACTGGAGTGGAACGGCCCGTGCGCCGGCGCCAAGCACTGGGAAAGGTCTTTAACCACGTGTATTTCCCCTGTTCGTATCTAACAGAGCCGCACCGAGGAGAGAGAGCCGGCAGGGAGAATCAGCACCATGGCCAGCAACACGGAGAAAAGACGCGTGAGGAATGCGAGCTAGAAATGAATTAACATTTCTAATTGGACAGGCGCAGCCGGACTGACTCCAAGGAAGAACGAGAGGCCGTACAAAAGACAGGGCGCAACCACAGAGCGGGGCTGAGTACAGAGGGAGACGGAGGCGAAGCCCAGTGAGTTGGAAAACAGCCATTAGAAACAAGCAACGACACCACGGTGGAACCGCGGGTCTTCGGAGGCCCTACAGAAAGGCGAAGGCGGAACGGACCACCCACAGTCACCGACGGACCGGTGTACCTAATTTTTTGGCCGGTTTTGACCGGTTTTCCCCGTTTTTTGAGAACTGTTTTGTTGGAACTTTGTGAAAGTGCCCTGAAGGCACGTGGGAAATAATTAAAATATTATTTTTTGATCTACTCTTGCTCTCTCTGTCTCTCTCTCCCCACGGGGCGCCACAACTTATATAAATAATGTTGAAAACATAAAATAACTCTAGCATGTGTCTCCCAAAATTGTCCCAACAAAGCTGATGTCAGGTTCAGTGTTTTCTGTCCTGAGCGTTTTTGCCTCGTTTCCCTCTGTGACCACCATAGTCTGTTTTCAGCTCCATTCACCTTCATCCATTTGTTTCAGCTGTCCCAATTCGTGTCACCGCCTCCCCACTCCTTATATGGACTTCCTTCCTGCCATTTCTGCCATTCCTCTCACCTGTGTCTCAATGCCTGTCAATCACTAGTCTATTTAAACCCGTCCTTTTCAGTTTCTCTTTGCTAGTTCGTCTTTCTGTTCCCAACCCCCGGTTCTAGCTGCCCTGTGCCCTGTGCCCTGTGCCCTGTGCCCTGTGCCCTGTGCCCTGTGCCCTGTGCCCTGTGCCCTGTGCCCTGTGCCCTGTGCCCTGTGCCCGTAAAGTTCTGCTTTTTGATTTTGGTTCTGATCTCTGCCTGGTTTTTTGTATTTTTGGTTTTTGTTCTGGTACTTTCGCTTGTCTGTCTCCTCTGTTTTTTAACTCGGTTTGGTTTTCCCGACTACGCTCTGCCTGCCCCACATATACCTGTTTGCCTGGATTTCGACCATAGCCTGGATTTCGACCTGTCCCACAACCCTGACAGCTGAAATCAAGTCCAAACACTGAAAAACAACTGAATCTTCCAGAAATCAGGAGTACAAATGTGAAAATGCTGGCAGACATTGTTTCAATCCATACAGCATAATAACCTTATCTACTAATTGAACTGGGCATGGTCAGGTGATACATGTTCAGTTTTTGCTTGTAAGAAAAAAAGAAAAAAAGCTGATATCAGCAAGGGGACAAGAGATCATGTTTTTTTCAAAGCTAATTGTTGGCTTCTCTTTATTTTCTCTCTTTATTAGGCTTGTCACAAATGGCATTCTTGTTGTGGACATGTTGCTCATGAGCTTTTGCATCCTGATGCCAGGTTTAGATGCACCTTCAAATGCCGCACACTAATCGCACCTCTTTGGCCTGTGAAAACTGAGGTTAAATTCTGCACGTATCTGTATAGGGTATCTCCATTGTCAGTGAATTTATCCTGTACAAGTTATACATCTTGGATACATTACGTGTGGAGTGAACGAGGGGGAGTGATGGAAATCCGGACAAGCTTTTCAGCGTCACCACCATCAAGGTCAACGTCCTGTGTTGAAGAAATAACCCTATCGTAATCATAATTTTTTTGCAGAGCCACATACAGTATTCAATAAAATAGCAGTACAACATGAGTAACCAGATTATTAGTAGTAGTGATATTTCTGCAGGGCAAATACTTTACTTGTAGATGTAGTAGTGTAATAGCAAAACAACAGACCCAACTGTCGTGACATGCACGCTGCTTGTTCTGAGTAATTGACTCATTCATTGAAAGGGGCATGTTCAAAATAATAGCAGTGTGGAGTTTAATTAGATAATTCATTCATTCTGTGAAAAAACTGGTGTCGTTAATTGTCCTTTATTAAGGAAGAAGGGAAGCAAATGTTTCACACATTGTTATAAAATATATTTCCTTCTGAATTGCTAAGTAAAATGGCCATTCCAAACATTGTTTGGAGGAACAACGTCATTTGACTAAAAAGTTGATTGGAGAGGGGAAAACGTATGAACAAGTGCATCAAATTATAGGATTATCTCAGCTAAAATGATCTCAAATGCTTTAAAATGGCAACAAAAACCCAAAACAAGCAGAAGAAAACAAGCTACTACTGTTAAAACGGATCGAAGAATAGTCAGAATGGCAAAGATTAATTCATCAGCTCCAGAAAGATCAAAGATGATCTACAATTACCTGTAAGTGCTGTTACAGTCAGAAGACGTTTGATCGAAGCTAAGCTATCAGCAAGAAGCCCCGTAAAGCACCATTGTTGAAAAAATGGCATGTGCAGAATCGGTAAAAATTTGCCAAGGAACACATCGATTGCCCCAAAGAGATGAAGTGTTGAAATTTGAATCCCGTTGCAGTATTGGTTTATTAATATACTCTTACTTTTACATTTTTAAATGAAAGGTAACTGTTAAGCATTTACTTTAATCATTCAATGAGTGATTCACTCAATTAATGAGGCTAGATATTGTTTATGCAAGAAATTATTTTGGGATTACATCCACATTATGCTATAGGAAAACCTTGAATCCTGAGGAATGCCATTGCACTATTGCATAGTAAAATTATAAATCTTTTCAAAACCGCATGCAACAACAGTACATGCCAAACTCTGGATCAAGGGTAGCTTTTAATGTTAACGTCAATTACAAACGTGCTGAAATTTGACGTGGTTGCTCCCACATCTTTTATTTTAATTATCCACATTTCGCTAATTGCAATCATTTTGTTTGGCTCGATCAGCCTGAATTATTTAAACTCAAAGGCCATGACATGTGGAACTAAAAGGCTAAATATTATTCACTTCGTCATTTTCACAATGCCATTTGGCAGACTTATTGGACCAGTTTTTTGGACGAGTCCAAGTCGAGTCTGGAGTCGTGTATGTGCGACTTGAGTTCGAGTTGGTGTAGCAGGTGGCAATGAGCACAGCAGAAGATATGTGATGATGTGATGCAGCAGGCGTTGAACCGGCCAAATGCGACCGCAAAATGTTTATTGGTGGTCGTGGGGAGGTCAGTGCTGCCCATCAAGGAGGAGTTGATGGAGATGCCGAGACAGTGGGTGGCACCCGTGGAAGAGTTGTTGGTGGAGAGGGGCTTCCAGTTCACTCATGTGTGAGTAGGATGTACTCGGGAGTCGCTCCGCAGAATTTGACATTTTTACATGGTACTTTTGAGATTTTATTACTTTTAAAACACATATATTTTATTTGAAGTCCATCAGGAAGCCATATAGCGTTTAATGGAGTATGCCAAAGCCGGGTAGGCAATGAAAAAATAACGAAGAAGTGTCTGTGTCGGGAGACACCATTGATTGTGACAAAATGGCGGACAACAGTAACCTGAAGGAAGTGCTTGACACCATACGCACAGAGATGGCTACCTTGCGGTCAGAGGTCCTCGCTGAGTTTCGCACAATGGTTGTTTCTTTACAGTCTACAGTTTCTAACCATGGCCAGAAACTACAAGAGGTGGAAACCGCACTAACAGGTGTGGATACCAGACTCACTGGCGTGGAGGAACGCTGTGCCAATCTCGCCGCGGAGAACGAGACATTGAAGCGTAAAATTGATGAGCAAGAAAACCGGGTGAGGAGACAGAATATTCGTGTGATAGGAATTGCGGAAGACGAAGAAGGGAAGAGCCCCACTGATTTTATGGCCTCATTTTTGACTGAAGTCCTGGGTGAGGGTGCGTTTGATACGCCTCCGGTGATAGACCGGGCGCACCGCTCATTTGCGCCGAGGCCACAACCAAACGCTCCTCCAAGAGCTATGATCGTACACCTCCACCATTTTCAAACAAAAGAGAAAATTATGAAGCTCTCCCGTGATCATGGCCAGCTTCACTACAAAGGTGGTCGAATTCATATTTTTCCTGACATTTCAGCGGAGCTGGCGAGGCGCAGAGCTGCGTTTAAAGAGGTGAAAGCTCAACTGCATGACGCCGGTCAGATTCGGCATAATGCATCCAGCCCGACTGAGACTAACCTTCCAAGGATCCAGTCACTCGTTTGATACTCCGCAAGCAGCAGCCGATTTTTACCGAGCCAAAATCCGACCGAGCCTCCTCCAGTTTGATGTCTACCCTGCTAGATAAACCATCGGAATGTCCGTTAACTATGTGACATCGCCGCATCTTTTTCCTGGACTAAAAACTTTTCTTCGTTATTGCTCATTGGGGAGCGGCAACACTCGGCATTTTGGAGCTTTCCCGTCGAACTGGTGGTGTACAGTAAGTGAGTCTGCTGGTGTCAGACTACTGATAATAGTGACGTATATTTTGTACTGTATTTTAGATTTAGATGACCAGTTACATCTTATTATTGTAATAGGCCAGCTTAACGTGGTCTGTTGTGTTTACATTGTTTCTTTTTACTTCATTCTGGAAAATGTACTGCCTTGAGTTAGGTTGTTCAAATAGGATTTTTTTGTGGTGGACATTGTATATTGCACTGACACCACTCTATTAATGGCTTGTTGCTTTGGACTGTTGTTTAAACTTTGTATTGGTAATAGCCAAAGTTAATATGGCGTGTTGTGTTTAAGCTGTCCCGTTTTCTCTTTACATATATGTGGTGTTGGCTAGCAATGGCACTGGTAGTGGTGCAGCTGACATTCAGTGTTACTTCATCAACCTTAACGATGCTTTATTTATTTGTTATTTCTTTATGCTATTGCAATAATAATAATTTGGTTATAACCTGGTCATTTTATTTACTTACTAATTTTGTTTCTTCTTCTTTTACTTGCATTTGAGTGGCCACAATAGCCATATAAGAATAGGTAACTGTCATACCTAAACAGGGAATGAGGGAGAGAGGATAAGCAATAACAGGTGTTAATCTAGTTTTTCCCCTTTGTGACTCCCTCCCCCCTACTGGGTTTTGTTTTTGAATTGATCTACTCATTTTATTTTATTAATCCTGTTATTTAGTCACTCCATCCTTCCAGTTTGCTACATTCCTGATGTAATACGTACGTTATCACGTGTGTTTATATTTCAAAGGCTATAATTTAGCCTCTTTTTTACTTACTCTTGTGTATTGTTTGATTCTGCGGAGAGCCGAAGATCACCAAGTGTGAACACAGAGTAGGTTCTCTGTTTGGTAAGTGCCGTCTCGTTCGGGGAGATGGCTATTGGGTTGTGGGACTTCTTTTTATGTTTTTTCCCCTTTTTTTTCTTTCTCTTTCTGTTGGTGACTTATGGTTCGAGAATTTTTGGTATCTGGCTAATCCTCCTTTCTATAGTTACTCATACCAATGGCAAATTATAACTTGATAGGCGGCTCTAGTGTCAGGCTGGTCAGCTGGAATGTGAGAGGGATGAACAACCCAATTAAGCGCACCCGAGTGTTCACTCATCTTAAGCAGTTAAAATCTGATATCTGCTACCTGCAGGAAACCCACTTGAAGGTAGCAGACCATATCCGATTGAAGAGAGGGTGGGTGGGGCAGGTGTTTCATTCTGGGTTTCAGGGCAGAGCTAGGGGTGCAGGTATTCTAATTAACCGGAATGTTCCCTTTACCCCAACTAAAGTAGTCTCTGATCCCCAAGGTCGTTTCATTATAGTTTCTGGCTCCCTTTACGAATCACAGGTGATTTTAGCCAATGTATATGCACCTAATTGGGACGATAGTAATTTTATTGCAAAGCTTTTTTTGTCTCTCCCAGATCTTAATAACCATCAGCTGATTATGGGTGGAGACTTTAACTGTGCCCTTGACCCCTCATTAGATCGTTCTTCTTCCAAGCCCTCACCCTGCACACAAACTGCAAATGCAATTAAATATTTTTTGGCCAAATACGGTATGTCAGATATATGGCGCTTTCTGAACCCCACTTCGAGACAATATTCTTTTTTTTCTCCGGTACACCACACCTACTCCAGAATCGATTACTTTTTTCTTAATAATAAATTACTTACTTGTGCCCGTTCTTGTTCATATAACAGCATTATGATCTCGGATCATGCCCCCTTGTCATTAGATATTGCTCTCCCTGGAATCCACCACACACGGAATAATTGGCGCTTAAACCCTGTTTTGCTGTCAGATAAGACTTTGACCCAGTTTATCTCTGATCAGATATCCTTTTTTTTGGAAACAAACTCCACCCCAGGTATCTCCCCTTCCACCTTATGGGAAACATTGAAGGCCTACCTACGTGGTCAGATAATTTCTTATACCTCTTATGCCAATAAACGGCGTACAACTAGGCTCTCGGAAATTACAGATAAAATCTTACAACTGGACCAAGATTATGCAGTGTCTCCATCCACTGAGATTTATAGAGAAAGGTTGGGCCTACAAGCTGAATTTGATTTGTTGTCATGCAACCAAGCTGAGCTTTTACTGTTCAAATCACAAAGTACTTTTTTTGAACACGGGGATAAGGCAGGCAAGACCCTCGCTCTGCAACTGAAACAATTAGCAGCTCAGAACTTTATTACCCAGATTCGCACCTCTACTGGCACTGTAACCTCAGACCAACAGAACATTAACAACGAGTTCAAAACTTTTTACTCCACATTGTATACATCTGAGCCTCCAGGTGACCCATGCATCATTGATAATTTCTTTGATAACCTTAATATCTCCTCCATTGATGCTAAACACAAAACGGAGTTAGATGAGCCCTTCACAATCAGTGAAATTACCCAGGCTATACAATCTATGCAGAGTGGGAAATCACCCGGCCCGGATGGGTTCCCAGTTTAATTTTTTAAATCTTTTTTGCCCCAGCTTACCCCAGTCTTAGCCTCAATGTTTGCAGATTCCTTTGAATCACAGTCTCTGCCACCATCTCTATGCCAGGCTTCCATTTCTTTATTATTAAAAAAGGATAAGGACCCTCTTAGCTGCAGCTCATACCGCCCTATCTCATTACTCAATGTTGACGTTAAAGTGCTTGCTAAGGTGCTTGCCCTGCGCCTAGAGTCTGTCTTACCCAACATAATAGCTTCTGATCAAACTGGTTTTATGAAAGGCCGACTGTCTTTTTTTAATCTCAGGCGCTTAATGAATATTCTCTATTCTCCAACTAAATCTGATGTCCCTGAGGTCCTAGTTTTACTTGACGCAGAGAAGGCATTTCACCGCGTGGAGTGGGACTATCTTTTTCGTACACTGTACAAATTTGGTTTTGGGAGTAATTTCATATCCTGGGTTAAGATTCTATACTCTACCCCAATGGCCTCTGTCAGGACTAATAAAGTCTCGTCTAAAATGTTTCCACTTCACCGCGGAACAAGACAAGGGTGCCCACTGAGCCCTCTCCTTTTTGCCCTGGCGATCGAACCTCTCACTATCTCCATTAGAAGTAACAAAAATGTGCAGGGGGTGATTAGAGATAAAGAACAAAAAATTTCACTTTATGCTGACGATGTGGTACTGTACCTGTCTAATCCAGTGTCCTCCCTTCCATATCTGCTGAGTACTTTGGCCCAATTTGGCATAATCTCAGGCTATAAACTAAATGTTCAAAAGAGTGAGCTATTCCTAATCAATTCTCCAGCTAATGCCCCATCTCTATCACATTTCCCATTCAGATTGGTAACCTCAAAATTTAAATATCTAGGTATAACAGTAACTCGCAAGCATACAGTCCTCTTTAAAGATAATTTTTCTCCAATGCTGGAGCGCCTTAAACAGGATTTTACCCGGTGGTCATCTCTTCCTCTTTCCCTAGCAGGCAGAGTTAATGTAATTAAAATGAACACTCTGCCAAAATTTCTGTATTTCTTTCAAGGCATCCCAATCTTTATCCCTAAATCTTTTTTCACAAGTTTAGATCAACTAATTTCATCTTTTATTTGGAACGGCAAGCCCCCTCGGATCAGAAAATGTTTTTTGCAGAGGCCTAGAGGCATAGGTGGGCTGGTTCTGCCAAATTTTCTTTTCTACTATTGGTCTGCTAATATTCACAGTATGCTGCATTGGAAACATTCGCAGCTAGACCCACTTATACCAGCATGGGTCGCTATGGAGGAGGCATCATGTGACACATCATCCCTATGGGCTCTGCTTTGCTCTCCTTTGCCATTGTCAATTGCCCAACATAGCCTCAACCCCATAGTGCGAAATTCACTCAAAATATGGGTATAATGGGTATAATGTAGGAAGCACTTTGGCCTTCAATGTATTTCCTCCCACTCCCCTATCAGAGGCAACCACTTACTTCTTCCTTCTTTACAGGATAGTGCCTTCGATATGTGGGGGGTGAGAGGCATCAGTACAATTAGGGACTTATATATAGATGGGATATTTGCCTCTTTTGACCAAATCTCACAGAAATTTAACCTTCCCAGAAATAATTTTTTTCGCTACCTCCAAATTCGTAGTTTTGTCCAACGTAAGTTTTCTCATTTCCCCCAGTTACCCCCTGACTCATTGGTAGATAGTATTCTTTCAAACAAGATTTATATTACGGGTGCGGTTTCAAAGATTCACTCCCACTTGTCTTCGGTATCCTACCCCTCTCTAACTGTAATCAGACAGCAGTGGGAGGCTGATTTAGATTATAATTTCTCAGATGAGGAATGGGAGCAGGTTCTTTCCCGTGTCAACTCCACTTCAATCTGTGCTCGCCTTGGCCTTATACAATTTAAACTTGTCCACCGACTTTACTGGTCAAAAACTAAACTGGCCAGGATAAAACCTGATCTTGATCCACTCTGTGACAGGTGTAAGCAAGCCCCAGGTTCTCTCATCCATCTATTCTGGTCCTGTCCTAAGTTAGCCCCTTTTTGGTCATCTATATTTGAGGCATTTACAGAAATCATTGGAACTAGCATCGACCCTGACCCTCTTATAGCCCTCTTCGGCCTACGTCCCAAGAACATCTCAATCTATAACTTACAGTCCAACTCTATGGCCTTTGCCTGCCTTATCGCCAGGAGACTCATCCTGCTCAATTGGAAACAGGTTCGCCCTCCCTCATATGTTCACTGGATGAGGGACGTGATGTATTTTCTCAAACTGGAGAAATTGAGATATACAATTGGAGGTCAGACAGATCGATTTTACCGTGCCTGGCATCCGTTTATGTCTTTCTTCAACAAAGAAAGGTTTGATTTAGATATGAGCTAAATATTTTTTGTTTTAGAAAGGATAGATATGTCAGAAGTTGAACAACGGATAACTCACCATAACTAGTCACCTTTTTCTTTCTTTTCTTTGTTTTTTCTTTTTTTTCTTTTCTATTAGAACTATTACTATTACTAGTTATTCCTATTATCTTGTTTTTTGTATATGCATCTTGTCCATGTTTATATATTTTTATTTACGTCTTTTTAATTCATGTTCTAATCTCTGTTGTCTTGATTTTTTTATTTTTTTATTCTCTGGGGTTGGGGGGAGGGGGTGTGTTAATTGTTAAGTGTTGGCATGTATATCTCCTGGTGCTTTCAATTTGTTACAACTTTTATATCTTATAGCACTGGATGAATCCTGTATTCTAAATGGAAAAACCAATAAACAATTGTTAAAAAATAAAAAAAAAGACAAATAAATGTCAGCTTTTGGTGAACAGACTGTAAAAAAAAAAAAAGACTTGTTGGTGGAGTCAATTTTGGTAGTGGTAAGCACAAACTTCAACCAATTTTGAGTCAAAATGTCCACAGCATCTCCATTCAATTGCAAACTCTTCCATTGCAAACAGTGCCTCAAGAGAGAATCTTGCGGGCGTCGCTGAGTATAGCTGTAGAATTTAATTCAAGTTAAACTTATGCTCTTATCGTTGTCAGTTGGTAAGCTGTCTTTCTCGTGTAGAAAGTCTTGGTTTTCATGTCAGTTGTGATAGTCAGCCATAAACATCTCAGTTGTAAGGATATGTCAGGACAATACACAAGGCCCTTATACCATGATGTGGGTGACTACTCGATTCTCGATTCTGTTTTGTTCAACAAGGGACATCCATGCAGGAAGATAAAGACAGTAACGGACACCATTTTATTTAATGCTCAGGGTGAAGAATGTCACACATATGATTATAATGTTCTTAACTGAGCTTTCTATTGCTGATATATCAACCACTACTAACAGTTTTTGTATTTGGCTTAATTAACAAACGTTGCTTGGTAAGCTTTTTTTAAACAGTTAAAAAGCAAACTTTTGATAACCTTTAGGCTACCTATTAGGCACTCGTTCAGCAGTGCGGGGGATTCTGATGAAGATAGACCTACAGTATTGCCTCCGAAGTTATCAAACCACAGCACTGGAATTTTATAGTAGCATTTTTAATACTGGATATTTTTTTGGATATGTGTAATTCTATTATTATTCCAAAAATTGATAATTCCCACTGGTGATCATGAGATCTGTTAATTCTATAAATAAATGTCAAAACCCATAAGATCTTCTGCTTTGCGCATGAGTGTGTGAATATGGTGGTGTTGGCCTACCATTACATTTGTTACCTGTTACATCCTAATCAAGTCCCGATGACCAAAAAATCTAGGTTTATGTAGCCTTAAAAAAATCCCCTTTGATGGATGTTTTAGGCTTTCATCTTAATGTTGTAGAACAATATCTTGGCTTTCATAATGTATGCCTTTATGCCAAATTCAAAGTAAATATAAAGTTAAGTTTTTCATAAAAAAACGAATAAACTGAGGATGCCCTAGCATCTTGAATGGTTAAAAAAAAAAAATTTTTTAATGTAATACAGCAAAAATAACCTTCCCCGGGTCCATTTGGAACCCATGTTGTGCATTCTAGGGTGAAGAGAATTATTGGCAAATCTCATTTTATGTTTTATTACATTTATCTGTTAGGTGGAGATTGCGAGTGCATATAACAAGGGCATATTTGTCAAACAATTATTATTTTTTGTTAACCAATTATTTAGCAAGTTAAGAAAAATATTGGTAAATCTAATTGTATTTGTGTACGGTTTATATTTATGTAATTATTTATCAGATCATTATAACCTCTTGATTTAGCCTAGCTCTAATTTGTTGTCCTGATTTTAAGTTTTTTGTTGTTCTTAGCTTTGTTAAGTCATGAAATCATTTGCTAAAAAATACCACTAGCCAATTAAACAGACTTAACTTTCAAAACAGCTGACATGGACGCCTACACCTTGCGCCTCCTGGTATTCTTGTCAGCCATTGCAGGTCATTGCTCATTTTAATTTGAAATGAAATGAAATTGATTTTAATTAACTGTATCTGGGTAGCCAAAACAATGCTGGAGTGACTTCAGGACAAGTCTCTGACTGTCCTTGAGTCACCAAGCTAAAGCCCAGACTTAAACCCCATATGTGGAGAGACCTGAAGATTGCAGTTCACAGATGCTTCCCATCCAATCTGATGGAACTTGAGAGGATCTGCCAGGAAGAATGGGACACACCTGCCCAAACCCAGGTGTGCAAAGCTTGTAGACTTACTCAAGAAGACTCAAAGCTGTAATTGCTGCCAAAGGGGCTTCTACAAAGTACTGAATTAAGGGTTTGAATACTTAAATCTATGACACAGTGTGAAAAAAGTGAATGGTTCTCAATACTTTCTGAAGCCAGTGTATAGACTTTTATTTCAATACATTTATTTTCATGCTTCAATGTGTTTTATTAAGTAAAAAAAAAAATTCTGAAAGCCATGGGTTATTAGAACCCCTGGTGTAATACTTTGAGCAAACAGCCCTGGCAAAGATGACAGCCATCAGTATTTTCCTATAATTTGTGATAAGGTTAGAGAACACATTTGGAGGGATTTTCGACAATTCCTCCACACAGAATTGTTGATGTCCCTGGGTTTGCACTTATTTACCCCTCTCTTCAGTTCAGACCACAGGTTTTTGATGGGATTTGAAGTGGTAACTGAAGTCTCCCATGATAATAGTCTCACCTCCCTTACAAGCTTGTTTTATATTTTTAAATAGCATTGTATTCACACTACTGTCTGAGGCTGGTGGTCGGTCACACACTCTAATGTAAAGATTCTCATCTTGTTCCCCAATAAGCTTAATCAATTAACCTCACTAGGCATGTGTTGGTCAATTTCTGGAATATCTTGCACATTAGCATTTTCTCTGACAGCCATACCAGCCATACCCCCACCCCTCTTACTGGATCTGTCCTTCCTAATAAGTTTATACCCCTCAATATTATATTCCTCTCTATCTTCATCACCAAGCCATGTCTCTGTAATCCCAACAATGTCATAGCCCCCACTAATAATAACAGCCTCAAGACACCATTACTAGCACTAAAATTTCATTAGCACCATAGACACAGTCTTAACGTGCAATAGATCTGTTAATTAACATGTTAGATCACATTGAATTTAATTGCTTATGATTAACTTAAACATTAAACATATCATTAAACATTTTGCGGGCTTCCTGATACGAGACATTGCACTGACAGAACGGAGATGAGACAGGCATTAGACATTTTCATAAACAGCATTAACCCTAAATGTGCAAAATGGAGATATGTACAGTATGTATAATTATATGTCAGTTCTCCTACTTCACTCAGAATGAACCTCATATCGACAATAAAAGGCCATTCACTCAAAACGTATTTGTGTGGAGGCCTTTGCCAGAAGTGACGTTTTTGCATTCCTTTTCACAGAAATTCCAACTTTTAAGGCAACATTTTATGGCCTTGCATGTTAGGCTAGTTGTAAGCTAGTGAAGTTTGTTTGAAGTACAGTAGAAACATTCAAGGCTACAGCAGTTGTCAAAGACCTGTGTAGATACACCTTAATGGAGAGCAGAGTTAACTGTTAATATCTGATTAATTTCCTTTGTTTTTACACCAGGGTGTAACCTTCACTGGAAATTATTACCATATGAAATTCAAAACATCATCCTCAAACAAGTATAAGATTGTATGGGAGTGTATGAAATAATTAATTATATTTTCTGTAACACTGCACTACATATTGACATATTTTACATTGATTTTAAGTTTGGAGACACCTTGCTCTTTTCTGGCTTTTTTTATTCATGTTTTTTTTCCACTGTTTGTAATCAAAAAATTAACATGTGCAGATTCTCAGTTTTTATTAAACCATGTTTTTATACATTTTGGTTTCGCCACGGAGTAGTAGTGTTGTAATTTTAATGTTTGAGACAAATGAACACAATGTCAAATAAAATAGTCATGTTTTGTATTTGGTTGCATATCCATTGCACACCATGACTTCCTGATGTCTTTGACCTATCAACTTCTCTGATAGGTCTGGATATCTTATTTTCAGTTTGTCCGACAGGTGATACTATAACTAATTTGAATGGGTCTCTATGGAAATTTGAGGGGTGGGACTAGATTCAACTGTAAATTATGCTGATACAGTATGGAACACCTTTCTTGGCTAAATTTCTTTAAGTCATCAAGGTTCCGAGGTATCAAACCAGCCTCAAACAACCGTGCTGCTACTAGATATACAATAGATACTTCAAGGGGTGTTTCTCCTGAATAATTCTTCTACTGAGTTCAACAGCTAAGTACAGAGAATCTACAGCATCTCTAGCAGCAGCACAATGGTTTGAGGCTCATCTGACACCTTGGACCCTTGATGACATAAAGCCATTTTCCTACCCCCCAGTTGTCACATTTCATGCTTGTCATGTCATGTTTAGTTATTGTCTTAGTTATTTTATCATGTGACGTATTATGTTAGTCTAGTCTCCCCACGTTTTTATGTTTTATTTCTTGTTACGTTTCATTTTCATGTCCTGTTACATTTCATGTTTAGTTCTTGTTACAATGTATTTTCTAGTCTTGTCATGTCATGTACATCATTTATTCATGTCACAGTTATGTCACGATTTATGTTTGATTCATGTTATGTTGTTTTCCTGTTCATTGTTTAGCATACACTTTTTTGTGTCTTTCCGCAAACCTTGCATTCATGCTTTCTCTCTCTCCCTTTCTGTCGCTCATGCTTCCCTATTTGTTTCATTTTCCAGTGTCTTTTTACTAATCTACTAATGTTAGATTAGGATTAGGTAATACTAACATTCTAACCATGTGTTCATGTTTACCTTACATTTCTTAACCCTTGTTCAGGATAGGTTTATTACTAATGATTACTAGTTATCTTCTTAACTTGTCAATCCTCCACACCTGATTTCCATTTGCATGCTGCTCTCAAGCTAATTGTCTGCACCTGTCTACACCTGCATATAAACTCAGTGTTCATGGCATGCCTTTGTAAAATTGTTGGCTCCTGTTTGTCAGTGCACTTTTGAGCGGTTTTCCAAGCCATTGTCTACCTGTTATAATCCCAGCCTGTTTATCGACCATAGTTATTGACTTCAGTTTTGTCCTTCTCTGTAACACCACTCCATATATCTGACCACTCCTTCATTTCTTTTTCTCTTCCACTCTCCTCTAACACCCATCCATCTCTCCCACCATCCACTGTCACCTGTCAGCGTAATCTACGCCACCTGTCTATCCCCACCCTCTTCTCTGCAATCCTCTCCTCCCTACCATCTGCAGAGTCTTTCTCTCGACTGTCTCCCAACGATGCTGCTACAACCCTCATGTCCTCCCTCTCATCTTCCTTTGACTCTCTGTGTCCCCTCACCACCAAATTAGCCCAGGCCTCTCCCCCCAGTCCTTGGTTTTCTGAAGCTTTATGAGCTGTCCAAACCAAACTGCGGGCAGTGGAGAGAAAATGGGAAAGATCCTGTCCCCCCAGTGATATAGCTTCCTTCCATGCCCTCCTATCATCTTTCCATTCCTCTGTTTCTCTAGCTAAATCTTCCTTCTTTCACTCTAAAATTCACACGGCCGCCTCTAATCCCCACAAACTGTTTTCAACCTTCTCCTCTCTTCTCCTGGCTCCACATGTATCCTCCACTGACAGAACCTGCAGATTCTTCCTCTACAATATTTGCCGTATCCGTCATCTCCTGACGGAGAAAGCCACCCAGCTCCTAGTCCAGGCACTCATCATTTCCCGCCTGGATTACTGCAACTCTCTCCTAGCCAATCTCCCAGTTTGTGCTATCAAGCCCCTCCAGCTGGTCCAGAATGCTGCAGCCTGCCTGATCACCAGTCAGCCCAGGTCGGCTCATGTCACCCCACTCCTCATTGGCCTCCACTGGCTTCCGGTTGCCGAACGCATCCGCTTCAAGGCCCTAATGTTGGCATTTCAGGCTGCTAAGGGGACTGCCCCACCTTACATACAATCCTTAATCACTCCCTACTCCCCAGCTAGACCACTCCGGTCTGCCTTATGGTTCCCTCACTACGAGCACCTGGCGGTCGAGCTGCACATTCGCGTCTGTTTTCCATTCTGGTTCCTCAGAGGTGGAATGACCACCACCATGACCGATATCCCTCTTGTCTAACCCCACCCCCAAAAAAAAAACGATGACTATTTTTTGTTTGGAACAGCACTTCATGTGTATTTTACGAGTTATGGATGTGATGCTTTAACTTGTGGAAGAACCTATGCACTTGTAATTCGCTTTGGATTAAAAGCGTCTGCCAAATGACTAAAATGTAAATGCTAAATGTTCTAAGTAGACTAAATTGGCCCATTTTTAAGTATATTTAATATCCTTTAAAGAACACAAAGTTTACTTTAAGTATACTTTTGAATACTTATCGTATTGGGTAGTTTAATTTCATTATTAAGTCAAACTTACTGAACTACTTACAAGTACACTTTTGAATACTTCAAAGTATCTGGGTAGTCGACTTTCATTATTAAGTATACTTACTGAATGACTTGCAAGTATACTTTAAAATACTTCAAATTTTCTGTGTAGTATGCTTTCTATGTATTAAGTAAACTTACTGAAATACTTACAAATATACACTGCTCAAAAAAATTAAGGGAACACTTAATCATCACAGTTCAACACCAAGTCAGTTCAACTTCAGGGATAGCAATCTGGGGTGCGTTTCCCGAAGCCTTCTTAACGCTACGTCGTTCGTAACTTGTACCTTAAGCTCTACCTTAACTTTTCAGCATGTTTACGGAAACATGCTTAGCTAAGTATACCTTCTGTACGTCGTACTTTCGTAAGGTTGGTCTGGACCTCTCTTAGCTATACCTTAGCGAAGTTGTCAGCTCACTCCGCTAATGGCCACCACTGTTACGCTGCAAGCCTCTGAATTCAGCTGTTGCTCTTAGTTACATCTCAATCTGTTAAGCAATATGCACGCTAATAATGCTAAAGTTGTAGTTGGCTAATAATATAACTAAAATACCACATTAATGGCACTGTTTTCATGCAAATAATAAAATTGTAAATTACGAAGGATTCATGTTGCACTTTATTGAACATGTTGCCTAATAAATAAATAAATAAATAAAAATATATATATGTATATAAATGTTGTTTTCGTGTTGGTGCATTTTGCTTGTTGGTGCGCTTTTATTGAAAACGTCAGCTAATTAGAGAAAATAGTGAATTACACCAGTAATGTGCTGGTGCTTCCACCAAATCAACCCTGATTGCAAGGTCATTTAAGGCACTATGACAAAGATATTAAAATAATGTCAATAAAGCATGACATGCAAATGAAGGCGTATTGCTAGATGGCGTAGCCACAAACCGTATCACTAACCGTATATATATAATTTGGGGAAAATTATATATATATACACGGTTGGATAAATGAGTTTGTAAGTTTTTAATTCTATTAATACGTTCCCACAGGTCGTGATAAATGCAATATTTTAAAGTATTCCTGCAGTGTTTTATTCATAAATAACACTACTTTCTCTCATAACCCAATCAAACAGTTGCTGCATGGAGTGCATAATCGATCTTAAAGCGAGTTGATGGGCCTAGTAACGTGACACGTAGAAGCTATCCCTTAAGCAACCACCTAGAAAAGTAAACTTTAGTAAGGTATACCTTAGAGAGTATCAGGAAACGCACCCCTGTCCATTTAGGAAGCACAAGTGATTGTGAATCAATTTCACCTGCTTTGGTGCAAATTAAAGTGACAACAGGTGCAATGGAGACTGACTGATTCTCTAGTTTTGTGTTCTGCTAGTGTCCTTGTCACTACTGGTAGCATGAGGCGGTACCTGCAGCCCAATCTGGTTGCACAGGTAGTCCAGTTCCTCCAGGATGGCACATCCATTCGTGCGGTCGCAAGAAGGTTAGCTGTGTCTCCCAGCACAGTCTCAGATACCAGGAGACCAGGAGACCGGCCGTTACACAAGGAGAGCTGGACAGGGCCATAGAAGGGCATCAACCCAGCAGCAGGACCGGTATCTGCTCCTTTGTGCGAGAAGGAATAGGAGGAGCACTGCCAGAGCCCTACAAAATGACCTCCGGCAGGCTACTGGTGTGCAAACTGTCAGAAACAGACTCCATGAGGGTGGCATGAGGGCCCAACGTCCTCTAGTGGGACCTGTGTTCACAGCCCAGCACCGTGCAGCTCGATTGGCATTTGCGAGAGACCACCAGACTTGGTAGGTCCACCATTGGCACCCTGTTCTCTTCACAGATCAGATAAGAGCAGGTTCACACTGAGCACATGTGACAGGCGTGAAAGAGTCTGGAGACACCGTGGTGAACGTTATGCTGCCTGCAACATCATCCAGCATGACCGGGTCAGTGATGGTCTGGGGGGGCATATGCTTGGAGGATCGCACAGACCTCCATGTCACAGCTGTAAAACCCCACGCTAACCCAACGACGGAATTTAGCGAGGGCTGAAGGTATCAGCGTGCTCGTCCTTCTGGTGTTGCTGAAAGAATACTAATAGGGTTAAAAATTAGTGGCCCCTATGCGGCGATTCTAGATCAGCCAATAAATAAACCACGATACAAAGGCAGTAGTACCACTCTGCCTTCCGCTCTTTACTGGTCCGGGCTGACCGAGAATCTCCACAATAGGGCCAATAGATTCACCTTCGTTTATCTGACTCCATTTTAGAATAATAATTTAGATTAGTTATCCACATTAGGTAGATTTCTTATTGATAATTTTGACTTGATCGCTATAGGAATCCGGTACTGAGATTTACTCTCCGAACAGTCCTCTGCTGGTACCACCGCATGTCACATCGCGCGTTATGTGCACGTCTCACGAACTGACTAGATATCTATAGTCATCACAGAGGTCGCAGGAATAGCTACTCTTGGGTATATCTGTTTACAGCCTAGGGACCCAAGCAGACCAACCTAGCTACGGCTGTGCTTGACATGAATGAACTACCATGCGGAGGCGAGGGATTTACCATCATAGGTCTACGGGTGCTATATGCCGTGATGCATTAAATAAAATATTCATCCTCCCTAGACCAGTTCGAGGGGGTAAACCAAGCATTCCCGGTATAACATTGAGTGTCAGGAAGCGAAACCACACAGATCAAGTTTTAACAGTTTATTTTACCAGGCAGGTTACATACGTAATTACACACTAGTTCCAAATCAAAAAACATTACAACGGAAACCAAATTACGGAGTCTTAAAAGTCATACCTGGTAATAAAAGCTACATACGGGAGTCTGGCTACAGACACCCTGTACATAGAAATTACGTGCACTGTGTGCACGGGAGGCTGATTGCATTCTCCCAGATTGCTTAGTTTACTGTCCTTAAATCCAAAATCTGGCCTTTGATGTTAACCCTAAAAATGGGTCACCCATCTGGAATTTGGAGCCACGCCTCCCCAGGAAACGCAGGGGGGTTGAGGCACATGGCTTTCACTGGGGCAGAGCTCCACACAGTTTCTCCCTGGTTCCTGGTTGTGCTGTTGCAGAAATGAAACCATTGCACCAGTCGCACTGAAACAATCAGAATAATACCAAACATGAATATTATCTAAGCTGACTTTGTCATGACACATCCAATGCTGTACACATCATTTAGTGACTGAGTAAAGAGGGAGAGAGCAATAAAGGGGGGTTCAAGAGAATGTCAGGGCCTTGCAGGAAGTATTTCCTCACAACCTCTCTGTGCCGTAAAGAATGTTGCCCCGTCATAACGAGTTTTACGGCTGGAGGCCTGAGTCTTCCCCCACCGGCTCCTGCCTGTATGGGTGCGGAGATAGTGGTGGTTAATGGTGCATGCTCCTGGGGTTAAATTACTTTACAGCCACATTTTGCCACAATACCAGAGGAAGCCAGCAAGCTGACCAGCGCTCTGAGTGACAATGCCAGATGTTAATCATTTCCGCCTTACACAGCCAAAGGTACCCTGACTGCTGTTAGGTACCGGGATGAAATCCTCAGACCGATTGTCAGACCTCATGTGGCTGGGCATGGGTTCCTCCTGGTTCCTGCCCGGCCTCATGTGGTCAGAGTGTGTAGGCAGTTCCTGGATGAGGAAGGCATTGATGCCTTTGACTGGCCCTCACGTTCCCCTGACCTAAATCCAATTGAGCACCTATGGGACGTTATGTATCGGTGCATCCCACGCCACCAAGTACCGCCACAGACCACAGTCCAGGAGCTCACTGATGCCCTGATCCAGGTCTGGGAGGAGATGCCCCAGGACACCATCCGCTCACTCATCAGGAGCATGCCCAGATGTTGGCAGGAGTGCGTACAGGCACGAGGGGGCCTACAGTCACATTATGAGTTCACACAAGTTGGATCAGCCTGTGATTTCAATTTTTTACTTTGATTTTCTGTGTGATGGTTTGGAAACAAGCTGCAAATCCAGATTGAAGATTTTCAACTTGAATAAATCCTTCATCAAGATCTGATGTGTCCCTTAAGTGTTCCCCTAATTTTTTTGAGCAGTGTACATAGTCCCTCCAAAAGGAGGACCAAAAGTAATTGGCTTCTCAGCTGTTTCTGATTAGTCAAGTGTATTCAATCTCGTCCTTAGTTCAGGTATGTGACAGCTTTCAGAATCTAGCCCTGATTCTAAGCTTTTGACTGCCATTAGAGTCTGTTATTGGTGGTTGCCAACATGAGGACCATTGCCCGGTTGCACCTAAAGTGTTTCTCTTAACTCTTAAGGGTTGATTTCTTCTTTGCTAAGGGAATTACATAAGGGTGTTGCATATAAACCCTTAGATGTTTTTCTTTGGTAAGGGAAACAGTTAAGTGCTTTGCTGCAATGGTTGACGTTTTACTGTGGCAAAATTTGACCGTAACCATGGATGCGTCATCTCATCGGTTACGATCATTGACTGTAGACTATACAATAAAATAGGGTTTTAACCACTAACCTGCAGTAGCCTAGCTATATTTTATTTTGCAAAAATTGGAAATATGGGAAACCAAAAAAGGAAACCAAATTGGACGGATGAGGGGGAAGTGTATACTGTTGGAAGAATATGTGAAAATAAAAACCATTTTAAAAAGCGAACTCAATCTGACTGTGACAGCGACCAAAAACAGAAAATGTGGGAGGAAATAACAGATTAGATTAACGCTAGAAATACAGCCGTGAAGACAATTCAGGAGGCCGTTAAAAAATACAAGAATATGCACATCTACGAAAAAAGAATTGAGCAATTAGCTATAGGAGGGAATCCAGCAAAACCAGTGAGAACTAAAGTAGCCTAATAGCTAGCTAGTTAGCTACTCATAGATAACTATAGCGAGCCATCTTCGATCAAGTAACGTTAAAATTAAATTTTGTATTAATGTTTGAAGCCCAAATGATCAGCTACAATTCTATGGCGCAGTTGAAGCCAAACTAATGCAAGTTACATTGTTTGATTTATCAGAGTCCACAAAAATGGTCAAATACATTCTTGGGAAGGACTCATCGGTTCTGGCTGGTATCCCAGGCGATTTAGAGAGTGGACTCAGTAGCGGACACCTGAGTCAATGGAGTAGCTGGAAAAAAAACCAAAATGAAAAAACTGTCAGAGACATAGGTCAAACAATATGCTTGCTGACACAAACTGTTTGGAACATTATTAAGTGAAATAGAGCACTGTCCAATGAGTCTGGAAGCATTGGATTTTACTCTAATGTAAATGGAAAACAGATTGTGTGAATTGTTTGATTACATTCCTCTCTCTACACCTGAGGGGTATACTGCAAAGGAAACTTAACATACCCAGGGTTGGGGTTAGGGTTAGTCAAGACTAAGTGAAGACAAGGTTTATTAACCAAGGTCTGAGTACACTATCATAAGTTTATTTCTGATGCGGGAACTACATATCCTAAAAGATCCTAAAACTTAAACTCAATAGCCTAAATGCAGCAATAACTGCTGGTTGGATGCACATATTGTTTAGTACTCTATATCCTCAATCCTTTGTGTTAGAATTGGGCAGACTCTGTCAAGTGTAATTGCAGGGTGAAACTGGTTCCTGTTTTGGATTGGAGCCAGTGCTTGACGGTAAGCAGTAACGCACCTATTACCGGGACTTTTTCTTGTGTACCAGCACTTATTCTAAACTCCTGTCTAGCCATATTAGGGTATAGCCTCCCGCGTCTACAGGCTAATGGTTCTTTCCAAGTTGAGTAGTGTCTCCTTTGAAAGAAGGCACTGCACTTTATTTGCTCTGAGAATGTCCAGTGCGGGCTCCGAGTGCTACCATGTAGGGTGTAGTGCTCTGTATTTCCAAATGACAATGCTCTGAATTTCTGAACAACTGGAGTGCGCTGTAGTGTTCTTTTTTTCTTTTTTTTCTTTTATTTTCTTTTTTTTTTCCAGATTTCCCTTTTTGGTAGCCAATTGTACCTCGTCTGATTCAATTGGAGGTAGTACCGCCCGTACCCCGTCCCTCGGAGGCCCGATTGAGAGCGACACGCCTTCTTCAAACGGCCTCGTCTCGTGCCCGTTGCCGTGATTCCGAGGCGCCCGAGGTGCTTATTGTGCGGCGATCTAATAACCCTGCCAAGTCCCTCCCTCTGGAGCAGTGAGCCAATTATTGCTGCCCCACGTGAGCCGGCCAAACTTGGGCGCTCTAGTGTTCTGAAAGGTAAGAAACAAACACATGCAGAAATAGAGCACTGCATTGCAATCCTATAATTTTGTGGTTGTTGTGATTTGAATCGGCAGTAACGGCAAACTAGAAATACAGTAAGTAGCTCAAACAGATATCTAGCTTAAATATACTGACTCTTCACATGTTGAGATTGAATGATTTGCAGTAGGTTTACTTCTTTATCTATATTGATGCAGTGTTCAAATGAACATTCAGTGAGTGTGTTATTATGAGTTGTAGCACATAAATTAGTTTGTTAACCAGCAAGCTAAATATCCAGCTTTCTTGCTAGTTGACTAGGCTACTCTGTTTACAGTTTGGGAAAAATGAAACTTTGATATTGTACATTCAGAGTACTTTCAGGGTGTCTGTCACTTTGTCATCTATGAAGAACTGCCCAGCATTTCTGTTTTGCTGTGTTAGGATGTGAAAGCTTTGAAGCTCAACAACTGAACTACTCACAATGTTGATAGATAGAACTTGAGATGGTAGTCAGTATTCATTAGCCTGCATTTTAAAGTGTTGGCTAAATCTGTGCGGGAGCGGGGTCGGAGGACCAAACGCTGGGGAGTTGGGTTCTAAAAGTTACCCACAAGATGTGAGATGACCACTAATATTTTCTATAACTCTACATTACAACATCATGTAAAGAATAAAAATGCTTGGCTACTTTGTAGCTTCAAAGATAATGTCACAACCTGTCCCACCCAGTTCAAACTGACCCTGGTGGCATCAGAATTTCTTAAAGCCCCCTCTTTGTGAATTTGTTATTGGCGTGAATTTCAGGGTTATGATGTGTGTGATACACATTATTAATGGTTAACTAACACATACAGATACAATGCCATGCAAAATAGTGGACATGAATACAGACACACATGGCTGAGTAAGCAATGACACACCACTTCATTTTTGGCAGTTTTCTCTCAGCATAACTGATGGTTTGGAAACAAGCTGCAAATTTTCACATGCTGCTTGGTAAGCAGTCATAGCCTTTTTTATTGGGTGCATATTCTTGCCACTTAACTGCAGACTATATAAATATCTTGCTCAAGCACCATTTGGTGTATGTCAACCTACTTTGTTCATTGTCTTGCAAACCTTTCCTCCACAGGTAATTGGAGCCAGCTCAATGAGAGGCCATGTAGTTAATTATATCTAGGACTACTGAGAATCAATGTGGTGCAATTGGGTAACAAATGTATGGTGGTCAATATATTGTGTAGAGTACACAATACAAAACACTTAATAAGTAAACAATTAGAATATTGTACCTCCAGCCTACTACTGTACATCTGGAAGAAATATTATTTCCTCTCAGCAACGTCTTATTTGTCATACCTTTAGGTGAAATCTGCTTGTTAAGCCCATGGATTTCTTCAGATCATCTGTTTTCAGTCCAATTGTGTTCTCCTAAATCTGCATGAGCTTAACTGTTCAACTGATGTGTGAAAAGAGGCAGCAGCTGGAAATGGTGGGCACTGAGCCCGCTTGAATTGACAGATGATGTTGTGGCAATGAGCAACTGGGAATGGCAAATGATGATGAAATATACATTTTTAAACCGAGATTAATACTGTAATTAATTAAAATCAATGCATGTAGTCAAATACTGACAAAACAATTTTTTTTTTTCTGTATTTAACCCTCCAAGACCCACTCAGGCTGGTGGCGGGCAATAATGCTCTCCTAATATTGTTAATAAGGCCATCGTTTCATGACAGATTTTCGGTCCTTAAAATCGATTTTGGCGGAGCCGATGGTTACAATATCACGTTTTTCCTTGTAAAGCAAGCCAGTCCTTTAGGCATGTAAATGGGGGTGAGGTTTACCATAAATCTACCAATGCAAAGCAAAACTGATTGAGATAAAAAGATGAACATGAGTTCATAGCACCTTTGGTATCAGACCGCCAAATTACACTAATATTTGTATTGTAAATAACACTTAATATTTGGTAGCATATCCCTTGCTTGCAATAACTGCATCGAGCCTGTAACCCATTGACATGATGCTGCTGAATTCTTCATTTGTGATGCTTTTACAGGCTTTTATTGCAGCATCTTTTAGTTGTTGTTTGTTTTGGGGGTTTTTCCCTTCAATCTTCTCTTCAGGAGGTGAAATGCATGCTCATACGGACTTCTTCTTCTTTCGTGTGTCATCATCAGATGTCCAGCTCAGTAGCGTACAGCCACGCCCTCGTCTCAGGTCCCACAACGAAGAGGCCAGCCTCCGAGGGTGGTTTATACAGGGGACAGGCGGTGACTATGTGGTCAGCGGTCTGCTCCGGCTCCCCACACTCACATGCTGCCCCGTCCACCAGGCCCCACTTCCACATAGATGTTTTGAAGCAGCCGACCCCAGTTCGCAGGCGGTTCAGCAGGGTCCATTGCCGGCGTGGTAGTTCCTCTCCTTTAATGCTGCCTCCCGGGTCCTGGATGTAACAGTGGATGCGCGTGGGCCCGGCCGACTCCCACTGCTGCTTCCAGGCTGCCGCCAGCCATGCCTCTGTACACAGGTCCTCAGGGATGGACCTGAGCAGCTCTTGTACCGCCTTGTTGTACGAATGGCGGGACTTGAGTCTATTTACTCTGCACAGCACTGTTGTGGTAGTGCTGTGCAGGATATGCCAGTCATGTCTCCGGGCTTTCCTTGCTAGGGCGAGGGTAGCAGCCTCTCGTCGGAGGCCGGCCAGGGCAATTCCTGCTAGTACTGGCAGGTGGAACATGGCGGTGGGCTTCAGGCAGCCAGTTATGGTCCGAAGAGCGTTGTTTATGGCTATGTCGACCTTCCTGGCATGTGGGCTTCTGCACCAGGCTGGGGCACAGTATTCAGCTGTGGAGAAGACCAGGGCTTGCTTGGAGATTCGAAGCGACTTGGCGGATGCACCCCAGCTAGTACCGGTGAGACGTTGGATTAGTGAGACCCTTGATGACACTTCTTCAAGGTGTTGTTTGAAGGAGAGTGTCCTATCCAGACGTACACCAAGGTACCGCAGGGCTTGCTGGAACTCCAGGCGCTTGTTGTTGATGAATACATCCAGTTCCCTTTTTGCTTCGCTGTTGTTGAGATGGTAGGCTGCTGACACTGTCTTGCCAATGCTAAGCTGTAGGCGCCATTTGGGCAGGTGGGCTGCCAGGATCCCCATGTCCTGGTTTAGGCCGTCTTCCATCGCCTCCCATGTTGGTCGTCGCATCATGATGGCCAGGTCATCATCGTAGCCATATTTCCGGGATGTTGTCTCCGGTGGATCATAGATGTATATGTTGAACAACATCAGTGCGAGGACAGACCCCTGCGGAACGCCATTCCTCAGCCTCCTGAGCCTGCTGCATTGTCCATCACTGGTCTGTAAGGTGAAGCTGCAGTTCATCAGCATCTCCATGATGAACTTCACCATATGCCGGTCGGGGATGGTTTTTAGTAGCTTTAGGTGGAGTCCACGGTGCCAGACGGTGTCATAGGCAGCTGTGAGATCCAGCAACACTACTCCAGCCTTCTCTTTTTGCTGGAAGCTGTCCTCAATATCGTGAGTGAGCAGTGTCACCTGGGCAACCGTTGACCGTCCGCGACGGAAACCGGCCTGTTCCCGTGGGAGTTGTGGGTCCACTACTGGCTCGATACGGCTATGGATCATCCTCTCCAAGATCTTGAATGGGACGCAGAGCAGTGAGATGGGTCTGTAGCACTTAGGGTCTTCAGCAGGTTTGTTTGGCTTTGGAAGGGCTATGACAGCAGCACGGGGCCAGATCTTCGGGAGCTTGGAAGTCCGGAAGCATGCTGAGTAGAACGAGCAGAGCCATGAGGATGTTTTTGCACTCTGGTGCGTCACAAACTCAGGGTGGATGTGATCATGGCCTGGTGCCTTCCCTTGTTTGAGTTTGCTTATGGCCGCCTGGAGCTCAGCTGTTGTGAAGTCTCGTGACAGGTTAGCCTCCACACTGGCTGCCCTACACAAGGAGGATACCTCGTGTGATGTTTGATTGTGCGGGCAAAGTTTTTATCTGCACCCGGGAAGCAGCCGTTCTTAAGGAGCTGGGACGCGATGGCATTTGCTGTTACTGGGCACTTGGGGGCCAATGTTGTTCTGCCTGTCAGCTGGTTGATTGTCCGCCACGCCTTGTGACTAGAGTGGGTGAAGTCAATTGACTCCACAACTTCAGTCCACCTTGTCCTTCGGGTGGCGTCCAGCTTCTGCAGGAGTGCCGCTGCAGACTCATCCACTTCTTCCCTGGAGCTTGCCTGCTGGTGGACATGCAGGAGGTGGCTGCACTCATCCCAGCCCGGGATGTAGTTTGCGTTATAGTCACGGGGAATGGTTTTCCTTGCTGCCCCAAGGAGTACTTTGCAGTAGACTGCGTACCCGGTGTCCACATCGGCAGTATCTGGGTATGGGAGGCAGACTGATTTTCTTTCCGTCTCCTGAGTGAATGACTGCCAGTTTGCCTTTCGAAAGTTCCATCTCCTGACGGGTTTCCCTGCTACTGGCTGCACCAGAGACCAAACTTTTATGATGGACGGTCGATGGTGTAAGCGGGGGAACCTTTCCAGAACTCGTCTCCCCGGCTTTTGGGCCGTGTGACACTCAGCGAAGGCCAGGTCCAGGTTGGTGTGGGTATTCCAACGTGCGGAAAAGAAGCTTGGGGGTTCTTTTGGGTCAAACAGCAGCAACGCATTGGCGCTGGAGGCCCATTGGCTTAATGTCTCTCTGTTTGGTGTTGTATGGTTGTAACCCCAATCTGTGTGTTGGCAGTTGAAGTCCCCTGCGTAGATGGCGGGTGCAGGTGCCAGCGGGAGTGATGCCATGGTCAGCGTTGTTGGTGGGGGCTTGTAAACATTGTCAACCGATGTGTCCTGCACTTTAGTAGACAGCCACTCGATGCTCAAGCCTGGTGGAGATCGGCCAGTGGCTGTCCAGCTAAGGTCATTCCTGACAAAGGTTGCAAGTCCATGCTGTTTGCTGTGGATGGACCCAGCAAGTTGGAATCCAGGCAGTTTGAGCATGTTATCACTGTCACAGTGTGTATCCTGAAGGGGGACAGCTGCTACTTTGTGGGAGTCAGCGAGGTGGTGAGTGACTTCCAGTTTGGCGGTGGTGAGGCCCTCTACATTAAGCTGGAGCACTGACAGAACCTGGTGCTCGATGGTCGGGATGGCCACCCGTCCTGACATGGACGTACTGTGTCCCTCCGGCCTCCTGCGCCCCGGTCTGCCAGCTGGGTGATGACTGATGGCATGAAGGTCAAGGTCTGGTGATTGGCTGAGGGTTAAGGTCTGGTTAAGGACTGAGGGTTACGGTCTGGTGATTGGCTTGGCCAGCTTAAAACCTTCCACTTTTTTTCCCTATTGAAGTCCTTTGTGTCATGGCCCAAAACTTTATTCCAGAACTTTTGTGGCTCATCTCTGTACTTCTTGGCAAATTGTAATCTCACCCTCTGATTCTTACTACTGATGATTACTTTGCATCTTATGGAATAGCCTCGATATTGCTGCCCTATAAGTCTTCTTCGAACGCCTGATTGAGAGACCTTCACCCCTGCCCTGTGGAGATTGTTTGTGATGTCACTCACTGATGTTTTGGGGTTTTTCTTCACAGCTTCTGCTGTTCTTTTCCTTGGCTGACCTGTTAAATGTCTGTTGCTCAGTACAACAGTTGTTTCTTTCTTTTTCAGGACATTCCAAGTTGTTGTACAAGCTTTCCCCAAGGCGATTTCCAGCTTCAGAGTGGCTTGCTTTACTCTCAAAGACAGCTCTCTGGTCTTCATGTTGGTTTATCCTTTCTAACATAGATGCAGTCTTCACAGACAAAACCAAAAGCTAACACCTGAGAAATATGTTCCAATACTTTTTCTCACCTAAAAATTGTCTGGTCTGATACAAAATTGTATAGCAAAAAGAAAAGTCTTCAGAGTATAGCAAAAACAAAGGAATCAGCAGTTACATAAATAGATCAGCAGTTACATAAATACTCAAACCAGCCCGTCTGGCACCAACAATCATGCCACAGTCAAAATCTGAATACTTAATATCAAAATCTTTTCCCCATTCTGATGGTTGATGTGAACATTAACTGAAGCTCCTGACCCTTATCTGCATGATTTTATGCAAAGTACTGGTGCCACATGATTGACTGATTAGATACTCACATGAATAAGTAGGTGTACTAACAAAGTGAGTGAATATTTTGTGTATAGTACAACTGTGGATATATTTGAAAAGTTATGCTCGTTTCATATTTGGCACAGTTTTGTTTTCCTATTTCTGCTTATAATTACATAAATAGTTTATGCTTTCTGTGATGTGTGATATTGTTTTTGGTTGTTTTCTCAAGACCATGCCAAGACTGTGGAGTGACAGAAATATTTATAGAGATTAAGTGGTGGATGGGAAAATCTGCAAAAATATGCTCAGTTCTCTGAGAGTTAAAGCATTTTGGTGTGCTTTAAGCAAAACAGTTATAGTGCTAAAGCATAACACTCAGCTGTTTTAGTATAGCGTTTTATTGTTTTGGAATATCATGGTACAATAATACCAATAATGGATATAATCCCATTTAATCAAGGGAGCTCTTTTTTGTCCATTTTTATTCAAATATTTTAAGGGAATGGCAGGCTGTAAACGGGACAAATTGTCAGTGGTTTGCAAATGAATTTGGGAACAGCCTGTACACTAATGCTGCAAGATTCCTCTGTTCCTTTGTGGGTGGTTCTTTCTGTGTAGGGTAGGGGGAGGGGAGAGTTTGGTTGGGCCTGTTGTGAGGCAGTGGTGCATTCAAACAGACATGAAACTCATTTCCTCCAAGACTCCTGTCGCCATCTCACCAGGCAGTTAGGATATTGGGCTTGTAGGAAAGCGGTTTATTTCAAAGGGAAGGGTGAAAATCTATCAGAGACCTGAGACATCCCAGGTTTCCAGGGTACATAAGATCACATGTGCAGTTTAAAGTCCTGGAAGGGGACAGAAGTGTGATTTTTTAAATACTGCTGCCAGAAAAAAATGGAAAAGAACTGATGACTCAGCTGAGCCTGATTGACTAAATAAATAAATGCTATTCTGAGGGATGGACTTCAAAATAGCAAAAAAGTATTGTAACACCTTTTTATGCAATTGGCCAATCCTAAGCCGCACCCACTGTAGTGACCTCAGTCAAAACATTCTTTCAGAATAGTGCTAACCATACCATGAAGCCAACTACTGCAAGAAATAAGATCGGAGATCAGATTCCAATAAGAAGCTGACTGCAAGGCTCAGTATTCAGACTAATACGTTGAGTATGCAAGTTTCTCACCGATTAATCTGGTGTGTCCAAAATCCAGAGAGACGGTGGTTTCACCTCTCAGCAGTCGACAATGGTTATTCGAAGCACACAGAATATTATCTAGTCTATGGTCGGTGACAGTCTGCGTATCGGATGCAGTTAATAGTATCTAGCATAGAGCGGCCTTCTTGAAAGTGAAGCGTGGAGTCTAGAGCAGGTAGTCAGCAGGTCTCTTTCCGATGACGGTTTGCGGCGCTTATATAGTTCCGCATTAATTTAAAAAGATGCCATTCCATGATGGTGCCGGTGTCCCTGGTAACCGCATTCTCTCGTCCGGTTTCCATACGACGATCACAACGTCCTGCGGTTGGCGCATCCTTCAAGGTGTCTCCCCCGCAACAGTTGTTGATGCATCCATCTCCACCGCATCCTCCGGTCAGGTTTCCCAGCAACCACGATGCATCCTCACCTTCACCTGTATAGGGGAACACAATAACAAAACACAGCAGCGCGGAGCCAAAATACCAGGCAGTTCTAAGCATAACAACAACTTAATACACCAGGACATAACAGTTGGTTTAATACTGTTGCCAATGAAAAGTCGTTGTCCTACACCATGGGTCTCCAACACGTTGCTCTCAAGCTACCAGTCGCTTGCCGCCCCCTTCTGGGTAGCTTGCCAAAGGCTGAAGCAGTATACATTTAAACACATTTGTTGCCGCGAGTCATTCCAGCCTACGAATTTAATAAAAAGTAAATCAGGCAAAATTAAAAATTAACTCAATTTAGGCTACTTGGCTACGCAATAAGGTTTCCATGTATTTATAGCACAGCTGATTTCTGAACAGTTACAGGAAGTGTTGAACATTGTTGGCCCACTTTAAGTGTAGCCTTTTACTTTATTTCTAAAAATAAACAGAAGCCTAATAAGAAGCCACAATTTGAGATTTACGGTAGCTACCTGTTGAATCTATTTTAAGTTAAATGTTCCATACAGCTACGGTCATACTGAATTGATTAACTCTGACATAAACTATGATCAATGTCTGATTATGACAGGTATATAACAGCTTCATGAGTTTCTATAAAGTATTAATTGTTGTTAAGAGTATCATAACACCATACTATAGGAGCATTACATGCTATGCCAAATGGTTTATGACACACTGGACAGTCCAACATAGCTACCTGCTGAATCTATTTTAAGTTGAATGTTATATGGAATGTTGTCTGAAAATGTTCCCTACATACTGCATTCATTAACTCTTGTGACAGAAGCTATGGTCAATATCTGATTACAGGCATATAACAGTTTTCTTTGTAGCTAAAGTAAAGCGGTCTCGTACATCGGTATTAGTTAGTTTGCTAGTTTGTTATGCCACAACTGACAGTCCAACATAGCTAGCTGTGGAATATATTTTAAGTTAAATATTCCTGGGAAAGTTATCTTAAAAACTTCCTGTCATGCTGCATTCTTAATTTAGAGTTAAAGTAAAACAGTCATTGTTTGTCATAACTGTACTACTGGAGCATTTAATACATTATGACTTGACAGTCCAACATACTGTATTATTTTAAATTAAATGTTCCATGAAGAGTTCTCTGAAAAGTCAGCAGTCTCTCTTATGAGAAGTACATAAGCAGCTTTGGCCAGTTTTCAAATAGATTGTTACCACCATTATGACTGTTTTAATTTAGTATTAATTTAATTAGTCATAGCAGTGTCACACTGTTCTACAGTGGTATTAGAATATGTCAAAATAGTTTATCACACACCAGACAGTCCAACCTAACTCCATGTTGAATCATTTATAATTTAATGATGTATGAAAGACTTTTTCTGTATACTAAAAAAATGGTTTAAATAGGAATCCTGTGATTCCACAGGAGAATGCTATCTATGCTATGCTGACTTCAACATCCACCTAGAAGCCTCCCAGGCTGCTGCCTTCCTACCGCTAATCCACTCCTCATGGTTACCCCTCTGCATACATCTGATCACCACTTCATCTCATTCTCCCTCCCTCTTCCTCCCCATCCTCCTCCCCCTCCTCCTACCCACACTTCCTCAGCCCGCCTTAACCTCCACTCCCTCTCACCCTTTTCCTTTGCCAGCACCGTCACCGCCTCACTCCCCCCTCTCGAATCCTTCTTCAAACTCCCCACTAACTCTGCATCTGCCACCCTCCTTTCATCTCTCTCCTCCGCCTTTGACTCTCTCTGTCCCCCTGTCTCAAAGCCACCTCACACATCCCCTCCCAGTCCTTGGATATCTGACACCCTCCGTACCTCCAGGGCCAGCCTCCGCGCAGCGGAGAGGAAGTGGGGGAAATCCAGGGATGCTTCAGACCTCACGACTTACCAGTCTCTCCTGGCGGCATTCTCTTCCGCTGTCACTGCCGCCAAAGCAAAATACTATCAAACACAAATTCAGAACTTCGGTTCTAACCCCCGGAAACTTTCCTCTATTTTCTCCTCTCTCGTCAACGCACTGCCTCCTCCTCCTCAGTCCTCCTTCGCTGCTGATGACTTTGCTGATTTCTTCGATGAGATGGTCACAGTCATCCGCAGATCCTTTACAACCACCGCCCCCCTCACTGTGCCTTTCCCCCCCTCTAGGCCAATCCCTTCCTTTTCCACTTTCTCCCCCCTTACAGACTCTGATGTTTCTCAGCTCCTGCTCTGCCACCGCCCTACAACCTGTGACCTTGACCCTATCCCCTCTGCTCTTCTCCAGACTATCACACCAGACATTCTCCCATTTGTCACCTCCCTTGTCACTCCTCCCTGTCTTCTGGCTGTTTTCCAGCATCCTTCAAGAGGGCCCACATCACTCCTGCTCTGGATCCCTCCATCATCCAGAACTACCGCCCGGTATCTCTTCTTCCTTTCCTTTCTAAAACTATAGAACGAGCTGCTTCTACTCAACTTTCTTCTTTCTTTTCTAACAACAACCTGCTAGACCCCCATCAGTCTGGCTTCAGATCGGGCCACTCGACAGAGACTGCGCTCCTCTCCGTCAGTGAGTCACTCCATGCCGCACGAGCAGCCTCCCTCTCCTCTGTCCTCATTCTTCTAGATCTCTCTGCTGCCTTCGACACTGTGGATCAGTCCATCCTCCTGTCTGCCCTGTCAGCAACGGGCATCTGTTGCACAGCCCTGGACTGGATTGAGTCCTACCTCTCTGGTCGCTCCTTCCAGGTTGCCTGGACTGGTTCGGTATCGACACCTCGGCCCCTCGCCACAGGAGTTCCCCAGGGCTCAGTCCTTGGCCCGCTTCTTTTTTCTCTTTACACTCGCTCCCTTGGCCCTGTGATCACTGCACATGGGCTATCCTACCACTGCTACGCGGACGATACCCAACTCTTCGTCTCATTCCCGCCGTCTGATACGCAGGTTTCAGCCCGTATCTCTGCTTGCCTGAGGGACATCCAGAGCTGGATGGACAACCACCATCTAAAGCTCAACCCAGGCAAGACTGAAATGATATTCATCCCTGCTAATACCTCTCCCCATCTGGATCTCTCCATTTCCCTCGGGGATACCACACTCACGCCGTCACCCAGTGCAAGGAACCTCGGCGTGGTGATGGACAGCAGACTGTCCCTTTCCGAGAACATTGCGGCGGTGACCCGGTCTTGCAGGTTCTTCCTATACAACATACGGAGAATCCGCCCCTTTCTCACCCCCTACTCGACCCAGCTCCTGGTCCAAGCGATGGTTCTGTCCCGCCTGGACTACTGCAGTTCCCTCTTGGCTGGCCTCCCAGCGTCCGCCATCAGACCCCTCCAACTCATCCAGAATGCAGCAGCTCGTCTGGTCTTCAACCTTCCCAAATACTCACACGTCACCCCCCTGCTTACTTCCCTCCACTGGCTGCCTGTCATGGCTGACATCAAATTCAAAACATTGGTGCTAGCCTTCCAAGCAGTTTAAGGGTCTTCCCCAGCTTATCTACAAAAAATCATCAGACCCTACACCCCTGCCAGACCTCTTCGTTCAGCCTCCACAGGCCGCTTGGCACCTCCCCCTCTCCGAACCTCCACCTCACGCTCACGACTACTGTCTGTTCTGGCTCCACGGTGGTGGAACGAACTCCCCGTTGAGGTCAGAACTGTAGAATCTCTCCCCACCTTCAAGCGCAAGCTGAAGACACACCTCTTCAAGCAGCACCTCTCCCCATCCCTCCCTACCTCCCTGTGAACCTTAATTGTTGTCTCTGTGACTTGCTTTGTGTATCGGTATTTTTAGTTGGCTAGGTAAGCAGTGTTTTAACTTTGGTCACTTTTGCTCTGTTTGTTTCTTTGTTCCAAAAAAAAATAAAAATAAAAATATTGGCCCTTGTCCTTATCTTTGTTGTACAGGTAGCAGTTGAAATTGTACTTCCCTCTAGGGTCTTTCAGCGCACTTATCCCTGGTTATGGGTATGCACTTTGTTGTACATCGCTCTGGATAAGAGCGTCTGCCAAATGCCAATAATGTAATGTAATGTAGTTAAAGGGTTCTTTGTCAGGCAAAATGGTTCTTTGTCTGGGAGCTTTCACACTTCACACCTCCGAAAGGGTTTCGTTATGGAATCAAACCAAAGAATCCTTTCAGAACCCTTTTCTCTAAGAGTGTAAGAGTATACACTCACTGAGCACATTATTAGGAACATTTTTACTTTATTACACCTACTTATTAATGCGATTATCTAATCAGCCAATTGTGTGGCAGCAGTGCAATGCATACAATCAAATAGATATGGGTCCGGAGCTTCAGATAATGACTATCAACTATCAGAATGGGGATAAAAATGTGATCTAAGTGACTTTGACTGTGGAATGATTGTTGGTTGCAGATAGGGTGGTTTGAGTATCTCAGAAACTGCTGATCTCCTGGGATTTTCACGCACACTAGTCTCTAGAGTTTGCAAAGAATGGTGCAAAAAAACAAAAACAAAATCCAGTGAGCAGCAGTTCTGCAGCAGAAACACCTTGTGAATGAGAGACATCAGAGGAGAATGGCCAGACTGGTCAAAGTTGACAGGAAGGTGACAGTAATAACCACATAGTACAACAGTGGTATGCATAAATGCATCTCTGAACACACAACACATCATAACTCTTAAGTGGATAGGCTACAGCAGTAGAAGTAAAAAAAAAAAAAAAAAGTCTAATAAATACCTAATAAAGTGCCCACTGAGTGAATGTGTCATAACACTATTATAAAGGAACATTAGAAGCTATGTTAAAATGAAAAACATTATTACAGTCAAAAATAGTTTAGATTTTATACTTGAGATGGTCCAGGGCACGAGATTAGTGGCTTCAAGAAGGCGTGTCAATCTCGTTCCGGTGGCTGGGGCTGTAGCCATGTTTCCTCAGCATGGGCAACTTAAATAAACAGGGCACATTTGGCAACCAAATTAGGAAAAAAAGTGTAAAAAAAAAAAAGAAACAAATTAATTAGAATTATTTCTTGGGTATGGAGTAATGAATATAAATTCAAGCATTTCCACAGGTGAAATGTTTCAGCAAATCACCCCAAAGAGATCCATTTAATCTCCCTACACCTCTACCTAAGAAGTCAGATAACAGCTTCACACTGCATTTGACTGTTTGTAGATGGTTCTCCAATGGGATTCTCCAATGGGATCCTCCAATGGGAAATATTCAGTTTCCTAGTGAGATACGGGAGCCATTTCCAGCAAGAAAGGCATCAGAATGTGAACCTGTCCCCCTCCCTCCAAGTACACATGCGGGCAAAAAGCTAGCCAAATCCAGCACACTCCCCTCTGCAGGGAAATTATCATGTAATGCACCAGGATCAGAATGAGGAAAGTGGGTTTAAGGGGGTGTCCTTCCCCATGAATGGCTTCAATAAATACGGTAAAGGAGAGGATGCACCTTATACTGCTGATGAAGAAATACAATATGCATGGAATGAAAAGGTTTGCTAAAATTTACATTTACAAAACACTCCTTTGACTGAAAGTCCATTTTTATTTTTATACCTCCATACATGGCTCCCTACAACACTTTGGATTCTGACCGATGCTCCTGCTACAACTTTTCATTTGCAGCCTATCGATTTCCCCCAGGTCCAAGAGAAAGACTTATGCAACCAATCCACACAGTGATTTCACCCAGGCTTCAGCATACTGTAAACCTTTTGTTTCCTTTGCACAATGGAATGGCAACAGCACCCTCTGTCAGTGTGAGCTGTGAATTTCTACAATTTATCTTTTTTTCTCCACCCGTTGCATGAATCCAGTTCAGTGTCACAGTTACAGCAAGCTGACAGCACTGCCCAGCCTGCTCTTTTTAAAGTAAGTGCTTTTTTTCAGCTGGATTAGATCCACTCTTGTTTGTGCAAGCATTCTCTCAATTTAATTCATTTTTTGGTCTTTCATAATACTGCTAACCTCTTGGTAGTTTTATTTCTCAAAGAGAGTCTGGGTGATACAATGTACATGCAGTGCATACAGCATAATAAATGAATTGAAAGTAAATTACTATCAATCCAAGGAGCAAGGAAATTAAAAGGAAATTGAAAGGAAATGTTCTAAATATTCTCCTTTTGACAAAAATCCTCACTTTTTAAAATTTCAACTTTCTGGAACTTTAGATAGGAAGTTTAGCTCCGGAATTTAGGAAATTTTCCCATATTTCAAGATTAGATGTCAGCTTATAATTAGGATCTACTTTAGTTCTACGGCAACTAGAGGATATGGACAGCCTCTTTGGCAAGCCCCTCAAACAATTATCCCATTCTCAAGTCTGTAAAGTAATTGCCACAAATTAAGTAAAGATGATGACTGACAACGATGTTTACAAGCACTCACATGCTAAATTCAGTCTGATTTCTTTCTACTGTGGACATACTGCAGTGTTTGCCCACATTAAACATGAGAGCAGTTACTGTACAACATAACATAACATAATGGTGATAATGACAGCCCTGTTATATTCCTGTGTTCTGTGTGTTAGTTTATCATTGTTTATTACCCTTATTCTTGTAATTTATTCTTTTTCATATTCATTCATTATATTCATTAGTCTTTGCACTTGTCTTCCCCTGTGATGTCTGAGTCTGAATGTTTACTAGCCCAGTCACTCCCTTGTCTGCGTGCCCCACTATTCGGGTATTTACGGTAGTTCCGGGGTTCAATCTTCCTTCCAATCTTGCATTCCTTACTTCCTGCTTTCTCTCCATTTCATGTTTGTACATAGCACTAATATACTAATCCTAACTAACATAGAATTTGTACAGTACAAATTATACTAACACACAAATATGTTTGTCAAACTAACAAACTAACATTCACTAGTTTTGGGTTTTTGTCATTTAAATCACTTAACTAACTTACGAATACATCTCCAGTTTCAATTCTGTTCTGTAACTCAGCAAAGTATTGTTCTGTATCTCTGCATCTCCTGATTCTCTGCAATTGTCTACTCTCTAGTCCTGAGCCGTTTGTATTACATGTGTGTCTTTGTGAATCCAGTCCGCGTTTCCGTTTCCCCCTCGTTCTTGTCCTATTACCCTTTCAGTGTCTCACCTGATATTTATTTGTTAGACCACCCTCACTCCCATGCCCCACCTACTTTGTCTCATTCCCCTGTGTATTTATACCTGTCCTTTTCATGACATTCATCAACTCCTACGTATAGCTATATTCATCCACTGTGGAGAATGCTTTTTCAACATACTTTTTGACACCTTTGGAATGAATTTACACTTCGCACCAAGTATAACCATTTTTAACCTGCCCCACATTTCATTCATAGTCCTGCAATCAAGAATTTGCTCCCAGTCTACATTACCACATCACATCTCTTTAAAGTTGGCACACCTGAAGATCCTGGACTTTAATGAGTCCCGCTTAATTTGCAAGTACATCAAAATCTATTGTGGAATGATCATTGTCCCAAGTGGCTCCACCACCTCTATACTGCAAATTCCTCCAAAAACAGTCATTAAAATTAAATTCATGATTCAACAAATTAACTAATCATGACTTCAAGTAGAATCAAGTGTCTCAGTCTTGGGCTAAAATAAACCTGCAGCCACACCAGCCCTATTCAGATAAGATTGGACACCCCTGCTTAATATGGTACTCTACTCAATCCTGAGGCCTCATGCATAGAATGGATAGAATTGAGTGGATTTCATCCCACTAAATTGTGCATACACATGATTCATAAAATGGGGATACCGATGGAATTTTTATTCGTAAATCACACAAACACACCTTTTAGTTATGAATCACAAATATCTGTAAAAGTGTGCAGATGAGAACATGCTTCACAAGTCCAAACTGCAACAATGTTCGAAACCTTGTACCTTTAACATTTTGATGTAACAAGATGACACATGTCTGGTGCTTCATATCAGCATCCGCTGTACCATTAAAGCATCAAGAACATTAAGGATAAGGATCTGAGCTCTGAGTGTCATCCTGTTACAAATGGTCTCAACCATCTTCTCTCAATTGGAGCACAGTCAAAAGACCAGTTGCAATATCAATGCCACAGTCATGTGCAATATGTGCTCCCTCAGTTGCGTTAGTCTGTTACAATAACACCTGATCACATGGTTACTTGTCACAAACTTATACTTATTTTTTTCCATGTAATTCTGGAATAAACAGAAAGTTTTAGGATTTTGAAAATTAAGTGAAGAACAAAGAAGAGAAAGGATTGCTGCACAATTCACAACGAACTGAACTCAATCCCATTGAACATTTATGGGGACACTTGAAGACACAATCACAAAATGCTCTTTGGAACATTGTCAAATAATGCTGGGATAACATCAGGTTTCGCATAAATCTGTGAAGTCAATGCCAGCTTGAATGCATGTTGGCGTTAAAGCAGATACCAAATTCTGAAATTAATGTAAGATATTATTAGCAATGAAAAAGCTTGTGTTGAATTACAAAATAAAATAAGGCAAAATAGAAGTATTTTTACTTCTACTTCTATGGTCTCAGACTTTTGGTCTCAGATCACTATGTATGTGTCTGTGTCTGTGTGTGTGTGTGTGTGTGTGTGTGTGTGTACATATATACAGTACTGTGCAAGGGTTTTAGGCAGGTGTGTTCAGTTAAGTAAGAATGCATTCAAAAATAGAATTGTTAATAGTTTATTTTTATCAATTAACAAAATGCAAAGTGAGTGAACCGAAGAAAAATCAATATTTGATGTGACCATCATTTGCCTTCAAACCAGCATCAATTCTTCAAGGTACATTTGCACAAAGTCAGAGCCGTATAGTCAGGTGTGTGATTAACCAATTATACCAAACAGGAGTGATCATCATTTTAATATGTACGTTGAAACACAATCATTAACTGAAACAGAAACAGCTGTGTAGGAGGGTTAAAACTGGGTGAGGAACAGCCAAACTCTGCTTCCAAGGTGAGGTTGCTGAAGACAGTTTAATGTCATACACCATGGCAAGACTGAGCACAGCAACAAGACACAAGGTAGTTATACCGCATCAGCAAGGTCTCTCCCCTGGGCAAAAATTTCAAGGCAGACAGGGGTTTCCAGATTTGCTGTCCAAGCTTTACATTACATTACATTATTGGCATTTGGCAGACACTCTTATCCAGAACGACATACAATTGATTAGACTGAGCAGGAGACAATCCTCCCCTGGAGGAATGCAGGGTTAAGGGCCTTGCTCAAGGGTCCAACGGCTGTGCGGATTTTATTGTGGCTACACCGGGATTAGAACCACTGACACACATGGAAGAATTGTCGCCAAAAAGCGGAAAGTGTTTCCCACGTGGAAAGAAGGCCGAGCGACTCAACTTAGCATGAAAACACAGGAACTGGGGTGAAGAAAAATGGCAGCAGGTTCTCTGGACTCTGAAATATTTGGCTGTAGCCGAAGGCAGTTTGTTCGCCAAAAGGCTGGTGAGCAGTATAAGAATGAGTGTCTGTAGGCAATAGTGAAGCATGGTGGAGGTTCCTTGCAAGTTTGGGGCTACATTTCTGCAAATGGAGTTTTGGTCAGAATTAATGGTCTCTTCAATGCTGATAAGTACTGGCATATCTATCATGCAATACCATCAGGCAGGCATCTGATTGGCCCAAAATGTATTCTGCAGTAGGACTATGAACCCAAACATACAGCCAATGTCATTAAGAACTATCTTCAGCGTAAAGAAGAACAAGGAGTCCTGGAAGTGATGGTATGGCCCCCACAGAGCCCTGATCTCAACATCATCAAGTCTGGAATTACAGACAGAAGCATTTGAGGCTGCCTAAATCCGCAGAAGAACTGTGGATAGTTCTCCAAGATGTTTGGAACAACCTACCTGCCGAGTTCCTTCAAAAACTGTGTGCAAGTATACCTAGAAAAATTGATGCTGTTTTGAAGGCAAAGGGTGGTCACACCAAATATTGATTTGATTTAGATTTTAGGATACTGGCCAGGAGGGAGTTGCAGTAATCCAGACGGAAGATGACGAGCGCCTGGACTAGAATCTGGGTGGCTTTCTCCATAAGAAGATGACAGGTATGGAGTATATTATAGAGGAAGAACCTGCAGGTTCTGGCAGTGGAGGATATATGTAGAGCGAGGGTGAGGTGGTTATCAAGAGTCTCCCCAACTCCTATCCAAATTCCTTCTGGCATTTTTTGTGTGCATTGTGGAGTCCGGCCATGAAGTCCTTGGTTGTTGTTTTCTTAGTTGACTAAGGCCTCTTGATGAAATTTTGGGCTTTCTCCCACAGCCAGGCAGGTTTGCTGCTGTGCCATGAGTTTCAATGCTCAAATCAGAATGCAACAGAATAGTCAAGAAAACAATCAAAGGTCAAAATCCAGGGAGTCAGAAAAACGAAGGTACAAAAGGGCTGAGGCAAAAACCAGAGTCGAAAAAACCAAGCAAATAATCAAAAACCAAAGAAACAGATGGGCAACCAAAACAAGAGGGCAAAGCAAACTTGGAAATCCAAAACAAAGGGGTGTCGTAAGAATCTCAATAATCGGCGGACTTGAATCTAGGCACTGAAAATGATCAACGTTCTGACAATGGGTACTGCGGAGACTGAGGTTTAAATACATGAGGGAAGATGACAATCTAGGTGGGGCACAGGTGGGAAACAGGTGGGAAACATAATAGGGTAATAATACAATAACAGGGGGAGACTAAAACGCGGACTGGATGCACGTAAATACACATAAACATACGGCTTCGGAGGGAGTATACATTTGCATAGAGTGAAGACGTAGTGATAATAAGAGACAGGTGTGAACACTTCACTGAAACTAAGCAAGTAATCCGCGATAGCATAAAAAGGCAGAGTTATAAAACAGCGTGGAAAGCTAGGAGATTACGTTAGTTACGTGATTAATCTAAACTACCCAATTAAAGTCACTGTTAGTTTGTTAGTTAGACAGACAGTAAGTGTATTAATCGGATTAGTACTGTGCAATATCTATATTTGTAGCAGTTAGTAAGAATAGTACTTTACAACGTGTAACTATAGAGAGAAGCCGGAAGGAAGGAATGCAAGGCTGGAAGAAATGTTGAAAACCCGGAAACTATCAAAATCACCCGAATAGTGAAGCATGCAGACAGGGGAGTGACTTGGGCTCAGAAACATTCAGACACAGACATAACAGGGGATCACTAATGCAATAACTGTAATGGGAAACAATAACCAGATATGAATGTGAATAAATAACAAGAATACATAATAATAATAGTAATAATAATAACACTACTGACAGAACAAACTACATTCTAGAAATCAGCTTTTGGGAGACCTCCTTAGTCTTTAATATGGTGACAACTGACCTTGAACCCATCATGGATGGGTTTTACGTACACAGCTGAAGCAAATTAAGGGTCAATATAGAGTTCCCAAAGGCTTACTTAAGTTTTAACTTAACTGTGGACAGACTGGCAGGAGGTTTTTAAAACAGCAATATTGTAGGGGTTGAATAATTGTGACATGGCTGTATTAACAAAAAATCCTGTTACTCAGGAATACAAAATCATACATTTTTGTTTGTTCATTTTATGTATTACTCAATTGATAAAGAGGTCATTCAAAGCAAAATCTAGCTCTTCAGAAAAGCTTTATGTTAAGAATCCTTACAATCTTTGTGATTGCAACTGTATATTATTGGTTCCCTCAAAATAATTGAAAATGAAGGAAACTTACACACTTACAGTGAGATCCTGAAAATATTACACTGAGGTACATTTTTCTTTTTTTCTATTGCACCTAAATTACATTCCAGTTGGAGTAGTTCTTCAGATTTATATACTGTAAGATTTAGTTTGTCATATGATTTAATCCATAACTGGATTATGAATTACATTTTTTTAAAGATAGCAAATACCTGCAAGGTTAAATAAATGAGCTTCAATTTATGAAGACTGCACCTAGAAATAAAAACTGTCAGAAAAATCCTATGTAATTGTTTCATCTGCAAATTTTCTTCTCTCTGAGGTTTCTCATTTATCATGCTTCCCCCCAAAATGTAATATGTAGTCATTTCCACAGTTAATAACACATGACCTAGACACACATGGCATTTATCAAATTTCTGAGATTTGCAGCTCAATGTGGAAAGCTAGGGTATAAGAAAAATAAATGGCATTCAGTAAAGAAACAACAGACTACATTTAACAAATATAAATAGTAATAGTATTCACCAGTTGGTTAACTCATATTTAAACATCACAGTAAGTTTGAACACTGTCCTCACATTGTTTGTATAGAAAGAGTACTTTTAAGACTCACCCTGAGGAGAATCCTGTCTGGTGTTAATTCACTTGAGATTCCCAGCTCAGTCTGTTACAGATGATTAGAAAAGACTAGAAATCCCAGCTGAGAATATTGAGTGACAAAGAGCAAATGACAGTTACTTATGGAAGCATATCTGTCCCAAAATGAAAATAAAAATGCAAATCGGTAATTACATTTTGTTTTCATTCTATATGCGTAAGAGCGAAATGTATGAACTTTATCTGACAATATTAAAATGTAAATGCAAAGTCCATTTTGTATTCAGTTTTTCTCATCCTCTACGATAAACAATGTCATAATTTAAATGAAAATGAGAAACCACATTTGAAATAACAGTTTCTTATTGTAACCACATTATCCATGACAAAATCAAATGATAATTCAATTGACCCTTTATCATTTCATTTTCATGATTTAATTGATAATGCATTTTCATTTTCAAAGTCAAAACACCTGTCAGTTAAAGGACGGGGGCGTTACAGGGGCGGTTCAAACCCAACCTTGGAGTCAATGGGAACTTTAACATATGGAGCTAACAGAAATTAATGTCCAAACTGGGTTAAGGTTAACTTAAAATTGGTTCAGGTTAGACCTAGTTTAAGTTTAAGTTTAAGTGATAATTTGAATTATCACATGATTTTTATGCATGTAAAATAAAACAATAGAAACAGTAAAAACTCAATTTAACTGCCGATTTGCATTTCCATTTTGGCGTGAATATTCTTCCATAGATAGTGGGAGGTTTACATCTATTGCAAAGCTTCTTGAGTGCCGTGCCATGCCCAGTGTGCTTTTTCTGTCTATTTTTTCTTTCTTTTTATGACAAGCAGGATTAATTCCTGGCATAGGGTTGATATTGGTTTCAAATGTTTTGTATGGAAGTGTATTTTGGACAATGTAGAAAAGAAAAACAAAAAAAACATTTCACTTTCAAAAAGTCAGAACTTTCCTTTCTCCAGGGCCCTATTTTCAGGAATCAGTTTTGCATGGCATGTGGTGCAGTCAATGGTGCAGGGCATGGTTGCACTGGGCGTGGCTACTGAATGTTGGCATTTTTGGGAGAAGTGTACAGCTGGAAGTGTGCAGTGCAGATGGCAAATGGGCTGGGTTATGCTGAATATATTATCAGTGGGTGTTTTGAAACTAAACTTGCATAGCCAATCAAATGGCCTCTTTACATTCCATTTTAAAGCTGTGCTGTCAATTTACATAGTATATTGCTGCAATGGGAGATGGATATGGATATACAGTGCAGTCCGTAAGTATTTGGACATTGGTACAATTCCTGTCTTTTTGGTTCAGTACTCCAGCACATTGGATTGGAAATCAAGCAATGTATATGAGGTCATAAAGTGCAGAAAGTCACCTTTAATTTGAGGGTGCGTACATCCATATCGGGTGATCCATGCAGGAATAAAGTCCCTTATACATAGTCCCCCCCCCCTTTCCAGATGACCAAAACTTGCTGTTTCATTTGTCAGATGTATTCAATCTCCTGCTTAGTGCCAGTATAATAAAGTTTCAGTGTCAAGTCTTGAGTCTAGACTTTGTTTTCTGTGGATTCAAAACACATTTAACGACTGCAGAGGCATTGCAAATGTACCATCAGATGCCTCTATCCCTTGTTGAGCATGTAAAAGCAAAGACATAATTAGCATGAAGACATCTGCATGAATTGTTTGATTAATGTACTGTGTGAAAAACAGATCTGTTTAAAAGGTAATGCCCCATTTTATGACTAATTTGTACTGTGTCATGTGGGTCATGTCATGTCCACATGAACACTTCACAATCAACTAGATGAAGTGTTACTTTCAGCAGGGCTTGAGTGCTCACCCAGTACAGAAGGGCTGCTATATTCAAACACTTGAACTTGCGACAGTTCAGCCCTGTGTGTTTAATATTCTGCCCTAGGTTCTGCAGCCTTCAGAAGCAGTCTAGTAAGGCTTTATGAACTCTGTAACAACTACTCCAGCAACCAACCTTCCTAACAACTGTGATTATTACTCTCCATCTGTGAGCAATGAAAATAGAGCTGCAGCATTGTTCTAGAACTGTCCGTCCCTCAGTCAGTCCCTGGCATCCCCAGCACCAGGCCTGAACTGTTGCTTAACAGGACCATCTTTTGGTGATGGAAGTAAAAAATGGTGTGCTTATATCTGATTAGGCCTGTCCCTCTCAGACATCAGCTGCAATTAGACCTCAAATGCTGATTCAGACCTACTTTTCTAGAAATCCAAACAAGACTGTGGGTTGGTGGGAGAGGGTACTTGATCTGTGTGTAAATTTGTAAATGAGTGGCAGCTGCTGCACATGCTTGGGAGTGATTTTCTGGAGGTAGTGCAGGTTGCAGAGAGAGAAGGGCTTTCAAAACGAGTTAGAGCTGCCATTTGGTAGACATTAACAAGAGCTATGTGCTACCATATGGGCTGGCCAGCAGCTTGTCTATTCAGACCAATACCCAATGCCCCCTCCATTCCCCTGCTCCCTTCCCTTGGTTATCACCCTTAACCCCCCTCCCCCCACCCCCCACCACCACATAGTACATACAGTACACAGAAATGCACACCCACATACACACAGCTCTCTTCTCCAGTGTGTTTCCTTTTCTCTGAGCTCAGAACTGGGAAATAAAAATAGGGTTAGGACAGGCCTGATGATTTAGCGTTTAGCTGACAACCTTGTATCACCAAACTGCAACCCTCCCCCCCCTCAGAATTGACAACCATCTTGGCCAATCTAAATCCTTCATGTCGTTAAGAAGACAGCAACATAATTACCAAAAAAAATTCTATCCCCTATAGTCCAGCAATCTGTTGAACAGATAAATGCTCCTCCATGATTAGAGGTCCTTGTCTTTCGGGGAGTGGGGAATGAAGCTGTTGGGAGAGGTAGAGAATGAGCAGGGTGAAGACCGAAATTGCTCCGTCTTCATCAGGAAATAAAATGGCTGAAGAGAGAAGGCTTACTGAACTGCCTCTCTTTCTCCATCTCTCTCTGAATTGCACTTTGTTCATTATTATGAATTTTAAGTGCAGAACCACACACATACACCTGGCTGCCTCTGGGTTAAATGGGAATTGTGATCATTTCTAAAGGCTTTGAATGTGATATTTGATATATTCAAATGCATTTGGAGAGGGTCCACTGCTTGGAGACAAAATATTCATGAATATTCATTAGGTTGTGCTTCAACTTCTCCAATGCAGTAGAATAATTGCTTTGGAATCATTCAGGCAACAATATTGACATTGTGAAACGGTTGGTTTGGAACAAACAGGCACTGCTCAGTAAGCACTAATTAAGCTTGAATGTATGGAAACTGTAGGTTTTCAGTGTGAAAGAACAAAATGAAAAAGGCTGCATCCAGAAGAGAGCTTCAATGATTTATTATATGTCTCTATGGCTTTATGGACTCAACGCATACATAAAAAGGTCTGTTGTCTTATTAGCATTTTCTGACAGCAGTAGGATGGTGTCCTTTTTTTTAAGCGATTATGATTTTGCCCACCTGAGGAACAATAAAGAGGAATGGGAGGATGTACAGTGGGGTGCAGAAATTTGGGCACCCCTGCCTGTTACATTGTAAATGTCTGTTACAATGAATCTGTATGTGATCGAAAGCAAACCTGAACTCTAATTGTTACTGAGTTAAAAATGAGACCTTTCAGCAAATTCTAAAGCAAGATTGTTTTTTTTTTTACTGTTTATAAATGATACGTTTTGGAACACTTCTAGATAAATCTTTGTTACTTTTTAAAAAGATGAGTACTAAGGCACAGACCCAGGTGATTTACTTGTTAGGGCATCAATGAGTACAAGTCCAGGGCTGAACTTTTTATTCTGAAGTAACTCCATCCCTTCGAAAGTATCCAACTGCAGTGGTTGTTCTGTCTAATGTTAACAACCATGGGTTCCTCTAAACATTTCAGAATGAGGATGGTTCATTTCCACCAAGAAGGAGAACACTACAAAATTAAGTGTCTGAAGTATGCAAAAGAAAACACTCAGAAGCCTGAAGCCTTTTGGAACAATGTGCTTTGGACTGATGAAACCAAAATGGAACTCACCAGGGTCGGGCACGCCGGGGCGTGGGATCGAGCCTTCGCTGCCTGTCGCCGGGTGCGGTCCCGGGTGGCAGCCCCGCTGGAGGGTGTGGTCCGTCTGACCTGGGAGGTGGATACGGAGGTGCCGGCATTCTCCGAGGTGGTGCAGTGGCTACCTGTGGAGGGGTGGGAAAAGGTGGATGGGGAGGTGTGTCTGTTGGAGGGGGTGGTGAATGGAGGTGAGTGGCAGGTGGGCTGGGCTGTGGTCTGTGTGCGGGGAGGAAAGGTCCCCCTTAACATGCACCCCTACCCTCTTTCCCTACCCAGGCGGCGCCCCCTAGCCACAGTGTCCCGCATCGCCCCCTCGCAGGTACAGGGTGAGCGTGACCTGGTGCTGGGGAGGTGGAGGTGGACATGTGGACCGCGCAGGCGCCCCTAGGGGTGGGGACCCCTCTGCCTTCTCCTGAGTTGTAGGGCCTCAGGCTGTAGGCTGTAGGCTCGGGGCCTGCTGGAGCGGTGGGCGGGGGTGTTCGCAGCACATGAGGAGGACTTTGGCCGGACCGAGGTAGTGTACCATCAGATACCGACTGGGAATGCTCCCCCTTGTCGTGAGCAATATCGCCCTCTGCCCCCAGGTCTGTACCTGGAGCTGCGGTCCTTGGTGCAGGGGATGCTGGAGAGCGGGGTGATCGTGGAGAGTTCCAGTCCCTGGGCCGCACCGGTGGTCCTTGTCCGGAAGAACACGGTTACACACGAAGACGCCTACCCGCTCCCCAGGATCGAGGAATCACTCACGGGTATGAAGCAGGCAGAGTGGTTCTCAACCCTGGATTTGGCGAGCGAGTATTGGCAGGTGGCGGTGGACCCGCGGGACCGCGAGAAGACCGCCTTTGCCACGCCCCTCGGGCTCTTCCAGTTTGAGCGGATGCCGTTCGGAGGTAAGCTGTCCCCAAGATGGTCTCCCCGTCCTTTTGTTGTTGTCCGCCAGCTGCAGCCAGGAGGGCCGGTGTATGTGGTCCGGCCTGAAGGAGGTCAGGACGAACGGACCCTGCACCGGAACAACTTGCGCGCCTGCGCAGTGGGCGATACCTGGAGGGAGCCCCCAGGTGAGGAAGAGGTCGGGGCCAAGGATGTAGGCCTGGGGCTGGAACCTGGTGTGGGTCCCGGCCCGGGGTCCTGTGGGTGAGCCTGCTGTTCCCCTAGAGGAACAGCGACAGGTGGTGGTGGCGGAAACCCCCAGATAAGCCGGATGAGGTGCCCCCTCGTCGATCCACCCGTGAGACGAGGGGACAGCTCCCGCGCCGGTACAGTCAGTTTCTGCTGTAGATGCGGTCAGGACGACTGCATATTCAGCGGTGGGGAGTGTCAGGAACCTGACAGCTGGGCTGAATTTGCCGGAGTATTAATTGGGGCTCGGCGTGCACATGTATCCATGCGTGTGTGACTTGCCAGCTACCGGGTTTGGGGGCGTGGCGCAGCTGTTTCATGTTTGTCTGACGAAGCTGTGCTTAAAAGAAGCAGGTCAGGGGCAGACGAGAGACAGAGACGCGGGGTGAATGTTGGGTTTTAGACAGTTTGGTTATTGTTCTGTTTGTATGAGTGCTTTTTGTTCACGTTTCTTTTTTTCTCCTCCTCTTTCGGTTTGGGCAGCAGTCTTCCGAAGTTGCGGTGGCTGGCGTGGCTGCAAACCCGGACAGTAATACCTCTGCACGGAGAGACTTTTGGAGGGAGCTGCACCGGGACAGAGCCGCGGACATTGCGGGATTTGGGGAAGGAGCGGTGCGGTGCAGGGCCGCACTGGTCCTAAGGACACCGCGCTGTTTTTCTGGAACAACATTGCGAGGGGAGACGGCAGTCCCTGACAAGGGCGGACAAACTTCCCGTCTCCCGCTCTGCACAACAGCAGGCGATATCCAGCATCGGGGCCGGCACCGACTCACTTCCCAGCGGCTAGGCGCAGCCGGGGCTCCTATCATGGAACTGAACTTTTGTGTGTTTGTGTGTGTGCGGGAGTGTGAGGCAGGAGTGCGTGTGAGACCCCGCCTGAGTTCAGTGATTCCCCCAGTTAGAGGGTAGAGCCCCCCCCCCCCCCCCCCTTCTGGGTGGGGCTGTGGCGCAGGGGTGGCCTGAGTGGGACACTTGTGTTTTAAACTTTTGGGGCGTGTGCACGTGTGTGCATCTTTAATCACATGTTTAAAATTCCATTATTTTGCATTTCAAAACTGTTTTCAAGTCCATCCATTCTTACTAGAGTGTCTTGAATGGGAATTAAATGAATGCAAAGAAATCTGCTTTATGATCTTGACTTTCTTTTTTATTTCTTTTAAATCAGAAGAAGTGCAATGTAGACAGTTAAAACAATGTCCACTTCAAAAATATAGCTTAAACAGAAAAATAAAATGCTACAACAGTGTGGTCTTGAGACAACTTCAAAGTGCTTATTCTTTGTAACATTTTCAAAGGATGTAATCTTCATTATTCTCCTGTACTGCAAAGGGGGAAAAAACAAAACATGTCCCAAATGACAGTAAAGTGAAATTAAAAACTTCACTGTGACGCATCATATTCAAAACTGTTTTCTAAGTGCCAATTTTCTCTCCTGTTTCTTTTCTTTAAGCCAATTGCTAAGACAGACCAGTCTGGTAACATTATCCTGTATGCGTGAAACTATTGTTCCCTGTGACGGTAACGCATACGACTGGTCACAACATGCCAACCTGAGGATGTCCACTATGTTGACTGGTCTGCAGTCAGTTGCCACCCACTTAGCAAGCGCTGTAGTTCTTCTTCGTTTTGGTTTCATCCACAGGTCTGAGGCGATTTGCACACTTCAAAATAGTTCTTTGCTTTGGGGGAGGTGGTTGGCCGCTAACATCACGGTCTTTAGCTGCACCTGGATGCTTAGCTCGTAGGTGGTAGCTCAGACTCAAAGTGCTTTGGTGATATTTTAATTCCGTTTGACACAAGGTGCACGTTTCTTTCGTCTTGTCAACAGAGCCGTTTAGTCTTTTAAAGTGAAACAAGCCATTTAAAAGCACAGACGTGTCTGTGTTTTACATCACAGTGTCAGCTTGAAGCCAGAAGCAGGAAGAAGGATGCCGTTGCGACACTACAAGTACGGGTGCGTCAAAGGGACAAAATAGCATGCGTTAATGAACCCTAGTTAGTGTGCGATTAACGCTGAGAGCCATGGTAAAAAGATTTTTATAGATATCACCATGAAACTTCCCCAGTTGATGACTTATATTAAGACAATTATTATTTGTATTGCAAGTTTTCTGAAATCTTATGTTTAAATATGCAAATTAGGCAATATCTAATTAATTATGCACACATTTGCATATATAAAAAAAAAATGGATACATCCTTTTTTCATTTTATAAATCAGAAATCAGAAAAAAATCTGACATTTAGCAACATATGAACAAATCCATCTTAAATAATTTTCCGAATAGTGCTAAGAATGAATATGCAAAGTTTAGTTCATGTAAGTGCTCTACAAGTTGAGATTTTTGCAGCCATTTACTTGCTGTTTGCATTTGCTACATTCTAGCAACAGACTGCTACAAAACCCTTGGTCTATATTTATATGTAGACTGTTTTCCATGCAATTTGGACATATCAATCCATCAAGCTCATTTTAAACGTGTGGCTGATCTGTCATCCTGATCCACCAGCGCTTTCCCCATCTCCCGTAGGCACTCTCTGGCACTCTCTGGTTCAGCTGATGACTCTATGGCATGATCGTAAACTTTAGGATCACCGTCACACTTATTTTCCCCATTAGATCTTCTTCTGGCAGTAGCTAATTGGTCACATCTCTTGTGAGTCGCTTTTACACAGATCTTTGGTGTTTTGACCATTTTATTTCCAGGTTTCAAACTACCCACGGCATGCTAACGCAAAAGTGCTGAACACATCACGTGATGCGTTTTAGCAAATCACATTGTCAGAAAACTTCATGCCGTAAAAACCCCCTTCATACTTTCACGATTGGTTGCTGATACAAAGGAAATGACCATATTTAGATCCAATAACATTGTGCAGGAGAAAGAGAGCTTTCCAAGGATACCAATGACAACATGGTGCAGACACGGTCACGGTACTGTATGTTGCATTAGAATGCTAACTTTTGGTGAATTTTGGAAAAATATACAGACGCAAATAGACAAAGTGTAGTAAAATAAAACGTCCAAAATACACATTTAGATGTTTCTTTCCACTAGCCTGAAAGATGTTATGGAAGGTAAATAGCCCAAAATCTCAAAATTGACCAGTGTATGAAAAACTGATGTTTTTGCCTGCCGTATCTCGCCTTAAGATCTGACATATTACCTATTACCTGTTAATCACTTCTACTGGTTGCATACCTGTAGAGTGATTGAACATTTGTCTTAAGTAACTTAAATAGCTGTGGAATTTATCAGTAGATTAGCTTTGATTTGGTATTGCTTGTGAGCAATTGTAGGCCATTTAAATAGGCGTGTCAGAGCGACGCTCGCGTATATTAGACTGGCGAAAGTTGTCCTTAGTCAGTAAGTGCATCATTCTGACCAGGTGTTTAGTATCGCTGCGGGTTTTCCTCTTGACGCGGTAACGTTGATTTTTTTTTTAATTGCTCATTTGAACAGCAAGGGTTAGGGCTTGAGCCAGGTTGTTTGTCTATTACCTGTTAATCACTTCTACTGGTTGCATACCTGTAGAGTGATTGAACATTTGTCTTAAGTAACTTAAATAGCTGTGGAATTTATCAGTAGATTAGCTTTGATTTGGTATTGCTTGTGAGCAATTGTAGGCCATTTAAATAGGCGTGTCAGAGCGACGCTCGCGTATATTAGACTGGCGAAAGTTGTCCTTAGTCAGTAAGTGCATCATTCTGACCAGGTGTTTAGTATCGCTGCGGGTTTTCCTCTTGACGCGGTAACGTTGATTTTTTTTTAATTGCTCATTTGAACAGCAAGGGTTAGGGCTTGAGCCAGGTTGTTTGTCTATTACCTGTTAATCACTTCTACTGGTTGCATACCTGTAGAGTGATTGAACATTTGTCTTAAGTAACTTAAATAGCTGTGGAATTTATCAGTAGATTAGCTTTGATTTGGTATTGCTTGTGAGCAATTGTAGGCCATTTAAATAGGCGTGTCAGAGCGACGCTCGCGTATATTAGACTGGCGAAAGTTGTCCTTAGTCAGTAAGTGCATCATTCTGACCAGGTGTTTAGTATCGCTGCGGGTTTTCCTCTTGACGCGGTAACGTTGATTTTTTTTTTAATTGCTCATTTGAACAGCAAGGGTTAGGGCTTGAGCCAGGTTGTTTGTCTATTACCTGTTAATCACTTCTACTGGTTGCATACCTGTAGAGTGATTGAACATTTGTCTTAAGTAACTTAAATAGCTGTGGAATTTATCAGTAGATTAGCTTTGATTTGGTATTGCTTGTGAGCAATTGTAGGCCATTTAAATAGGCGTGTCAGAGCGACGCTCGCGTCCCCGTTTGTGATGTTATGTTTCACCCCATCCCAGTCTGCTCTCTCCCTCGAAGACCCCCCCCTGCGACGTGGGCCTCCACGGCGTCGGAACCCCTCAAACCTCAGCTATCCCCCGCTGACCCCCTGTGAGGACTTTGCTGTCACAGGGGGACTATGTAACTGCCAGTCTGCCACTCGGAAGGCTGACTTCATCCCTGCGTATGCCTCCCTCCAGTCCCTACAATTCCTTGCCCTAACTGAGACCTGGATCACACCTGACAACACCGCCACTCCCGCTGCCCTCTCATCCTCCTTCTCCTTCTCGCACACTCTTACTGGTCTTTTAATTTCCCCCTCGTGGAAATTCTCTGTTCTCCCCCTCTCTGACCTGTCCATATCCACTTTTGAATTCCATTCTGTTGCAGTATCCTACCCTACTAACCTTTTCATTGCAGTTATCTACCGTCCTCCAGGGCCCCTGGGAAACTTCCTTGATGAGCTAGACACCCTTCTCAGCTCCTTCCCTGAGGATGGCACCCCACTGATTATCCTTGGAGACTTCAACATCCACCTAGAAGCCTCCCAGTCTGCTGCCTTCCTACCGCTAATCCACTCCTTCGGCCTCTCCCTGCAACACTCTCCTCCAACCCACAAGGCGGGCAATGTCCTAGACCTTGTCTTTGTAAGGAACTGCTCATGCTCCGATTTCACGGTTACCCCTCTGCATACATCTGATCACCACTTCATCTCATTCTCCCTCCCTCTTCCTCCCCATCCTCCTCCCCCTCCTCCCACCCACACTTCCTCAGCCCGCCGTAACCTCCGCTCCCTCTCACCCTCTTCCTTTGCCAGCACCGTCACCGCCTCACTCCCCCCTCTCGAATCCTTCTCCAAACTCCCCGCTGACTCTGCATCTGCCACCCTCCTTTCATCTCTCTCCTCCGCCTTTGACTCTCTCTGTCCCCCTGTCTCAAAGCCACCTCGCACATCCCCTCCCAGTCCTTGGATATCTGACACCCTCCGTACCTCCAGGGCCAGCCTCCGCGCAGTGGAGAGGAAGTGGGGGAAATCCAGAGACGCTTCCGACCTCATGACTTACCAGTCTCTCCTGGCGGCATTCTCTTCCGATGTCACTGCCGCCAAAGCAAAATACTATCAAACGCAAATTCAGAACTCTGCTTCTAACCCCCGGAAACTTTTCTCCATTTTCTCCTCTCTCCTCAACGCACCGCCTCCTCCTCCTCAGTCCTCCTTCGCTGCTGATGACTTTGCTGATTTCTTCGATGAGAAGGTCGCAGTCATCCGCAGATCCTTTACAACCGCCGCCCCCCTCACTGTGCCCTTCCCCCCCCCTCTAGGCCCATCCCTTCCTTTTCCACTTTCTCCCCCCTTACAGACTCTGATGTTTCTCAACTCCTGCTCTGCCACCGCCCTACAACCTGTGCCCTTGACCCTATCCCCTCTTCTCTTCTCCAAACTATCACACCTGACATTCTCCCATTTGTCACCTCCCTTGTCAACTCCTCCCTGTCTTCTGGCTGTTTTCCGGCATCCTCCAAGAGGGCCCACATCACTCCGCTGCTAAAAAAGCCTACCCTGGATCCCTCCATCATCCAGAACTACCGCCCGGTATCTCTTCTTCCTTTCCTTTCTAAAACTATAGAACGAGCCGCTTCTACTCAACTTTCTTCCTTCTTTTCTAACAACAACCTGCTAGACCCCCATCAGTCTGGCTTCAGATCGGGCCACTCGACAGAGACTGCTCTCCTCTCCGTCAGTGAGTCACTTCATGCCGCACGAGCAGCCTCCCTCTCCTCTGTCCTCATTCTTCTAGATCTCTCTGCTGCCTTCGACACTGTGGATCACTCCATCCTCCTGTCTGCCCTGTCAGCAACGGGCATCTGTGGCACAGCCCTGGACTGGATTGAGTCCTACCTCTCTGGTCGCTCCTTCCAGGTTGCCTGGGCTGGTTCGGTATCGACACCTCGGCCCCTCGCCACAGGGGTTCCCCAGGGCTCAGTCCTTGGCCCACTTCTTTTTTCTCTCTACACTCGCTCCCTTGGCCCTGTGATCACTGCACATGGGCTATCCTACCACTGCTATGCGGACAATACCCAACTCTTCGTCTCGTTCCCGCCGTCTGATACGCAGGTTTCAGCCCGTATCTCTGCTTGCCTGAGGGACATCCAGAGCTGGATGGACAACCACCATCTAAAGCTCAACCCAGGTAAAACTGAAATGATATTCATCCCTGCTAATACCTCTCCCCATCTGGATCTCTCCATTTCCCTCGGGGATACCACACTCACGCCGTCACCCAGTGCAAGGAACCTTGGCGTGGTGATGGACAGCAGACTGTCCCTTTCCGAGAATATTGCGGCGGTGACCCGGTCTTGCAGGTTCTTCCTATACAACATACGGAGAATCCGCCCCTTTCTCACCCCCTACTCGACCCAGCTCCTGGTCCAAGCGATGGTTCTGTCCCGCCTGGACTACTGCAATTCCCTCTTGGCTGGCCTCCCAGCGTCCGCCATCAGACCCCTCCAACTCATCCAGAATGCAGCAGCTCGTCTGGTCTTCAACCTTCCCAAATACTCACACGTCACCCCCCTGCTTACTTCCCTCCACTGGCTGCCTGTCATGGCTCGCATCAAATTCAAAACATTGGTGCTAGCCTTCCAAGCAGTTAAAGGGTCTTCCCCAGCTTATCTGCAAAAAATCATCAGACCCTACACCCCTGCCAGACCTCTTCGTTCAGCCTCCACAGGCCGCTTGGCACCTCCCCCTCTCAGAACCTCCACCTCACGCTCACGACTACTGTCTGTTCTGGCTCCACGGTGGTGGAACGAACTCCCCGTTGAGGTCAGAACTATAGAATCTCTCCCCACCTTCAAGCGCAAGCTGAAGACACACCTCTTCAAACAGCACCTCTCCCCATCCCTCCCTACCTCCCTGTGAACCTTAATTGTTGTCTCTGTGACTTGTGTATCGGTATTTTAGTTGGCTAGGTAAGCAGTGTTTGGATAGTTAACTTTGGTGACTTTTGCTCTGTTTTGTTTGTTTGTGCAAAAAAAATAAAAAAAAATAATAAAAAAATACAGGTACAGGTAGCAGTTGAAATTGTACTTACCTCTAGGGTCTTTCAGCGAACTTATCCCTGGTTATGGGTATGCACTTTGTTGTACGTCGCTCTGGATAAGAGCGTCTGCCAAATGCCAATAATGTAATGTAATGTAATGTAACATAACTAACTGCTGATGAAACTAGGCTTAAGATCGAGCTCTAGCTCGAGTCACTACCCTGTCTGTGGGATTCACTATTTTGGTGTTTTTGGAATTTTCCGGTTTCCCATGATTCCTTCTCATTCTCGCTTTTCTTACTTCCTGCTTTTTCTCCATTCATGTTTGTAGATAGCACTAATATACTAATAACAACAAACAAAGATTTTGTACAGTACTAATTATATCAACACACTAATTGTCTGTCTAACTAACTAACTAACTAACAGTCACTAGTTTTGGTAATTAGAATTTAATCACATAAACTAACATGCTAACTTTATCTCTTTCTATCTATAACTCTGCCTGCCTGTTCTATCTCTAATTGCCTGCCTTAATTCAATTCAAAGTGTTTGGACCTGCTATCTCTACATTCCTTAATCTGTGCAATTGTATTACAGGTGTGTCTGTGAATCCAGTCCCGCGTTTTCGTTCCTCCCTCATCATTGTATGATTGCCCTTTCATGTGTCTCACCTGATATTTATTTATTTAACCGCCCTCACTCCCATGCCCCACCAAGGTTGTCTCATTCCCCTGTGTATTTATACCTGTCCTTTTCAGTTGCTCTTTGCTAGTTCGTCTCTTCCTGTTTTCGGGTTCCAAGCCCTTGTATTCCTTCCCACTTGTATTCCCCCTAGTTCTAGCCTCCTCGTCCCCGTTCCTTTGCCCTTGTGGTTTTTCCTCCGTTTTGGATTTTTCTTGTTTTTGACATCTGCTTGGCATTTGACTCTCTGTGTTTTTTGGATTTTGATTTGTACTTTCACTGGTTTGGTCTTTCTCCTTGGTTACTGAACTGGTAAAATAACCTGGTTATTTTTCCTCATACCCCTGAGTCTGCGATACGTCCCCATAACCTGACATATTCTGCTTCTTCTTTATTTGTATGCTCTCTGTAAAGCACTTTGAATTTCCATTGCTGTATGAAATGTGCTATATAAATAAACTTGCCTTACCTTATTATGTCTATCATCATTATAACATTACTATACGAGGGTGGTATGACTTAGCAGTGCAACCCACATTAATATTTTGTGTGGGCTCACATAGACATTACACATATTCTAAATCAGTTATGAAATAAATGTACCCTGACCTGCACTAGCATTTATATTTCGAAGATGGAGCCTTAACGCAATAGTTATCAGCTGATTTCTTATCTCAAAAATAGTCTCATGGTGTTATGTCCGGTGCAGAGAACCCAGACGCAGACCACAGGATAATCCAAAAATCGTAGTTTACTGTTCAGTGGTCAAAAGCCAAGAGATCCAGTACAAAGCCAAGAACGAAAAGCAAAAGAATAGTCGAAAAACAAGCGAGAGGTCAAAATCCAGGAAATCACAGGGCGAAGGTACAAAAGGGCAAAAACAAACTCGTAGTCAAAAATACAAAACAACACGTCGAAAAACCAGAAGATCGGATGAGCAAACAAAACAAGAGGGCAAGGCAGGTACAGAAGTCAAGGCAAAGGGGTGTCTATCATGAATCTCAATAATAAGGCTTACACAATATCGGCACTTACTACGATCAACGTTCTGACAAAGAAGCATACTGAGAATGGGGTATAAATACAAGAGGGAAGGTGACAATCTAGGCGGGGCAGAGAAAAAGGTGGGCTAAACAAATAGACAACAGGTGGGGAAACATAATAGGGTAATAACATAATAACGGGAGGGAGACGAAAACGCGGACTGGATGCACGAAACAAAACATGTAAAACATACGGCTCCGGATTAGGGAGTAGACATTTGCATAGTTTGAAGACGTAGTGATAGTTAGAGACAGGTGCGAACACTTCGCTGAAACTAAACGAGTAATCAGGGATAGCATAGGAAGGCGGAGTTACAGAACAGTGCAGAAATAGATTGCGTTAGAGAGTTAGTTACGTGAATATTTCTAAACTACCCAATAAAAGTGATTGTTAGTTAGTTAGTTAGACAGAGAGTAAGTGTATTAATCGGATTAGTACTGTACAAAACCTAGATTAGTAGTAGTTAGTAAGAATCGTGCTTTACAATATTTAACTACCAAGAAAAAGCAGGAAGTAAGAATCGCGAGTTTTAGAAGAAATGTTGAAAACCCGAAAACTACCGTAACCACCCGAATAGTGGGACACGCAGACAGGGGAGTGACTAGACTGGTAAACATTCAGACGCAGACATAACAGGGGAGGACAATAGAGAACTGTAATGGAAAACATAAACCAGGTAACTATGAAAAATGAATAATAAACAACAATAAACATGAAAACATACAGAATACAGAAACATTACACATGGCAAAATGAATTCACATTCCAAAGGGTATTTTCGATACATACATTACCTTGCTCAATCAACAAATGAATGGTAAAGATAGGAAAGTGTTTGGGCTGAAATTAGCTGGTTCATATCTTTTACATTGATTTTGATGTTAAGACCAGTACAGAATTTACTATGCAATATAAATTGATATAGCCATTATGAACAAAGAGAACAGCTAAGACATTATCATTTTGTTGTGAAATATTAATTTACTTTATTTAATGAGTACCTGTTATGATAGAGAAACGACTTCACTTTACCAATAAAGCCTACATATGTCTTATTCAAGACGAGATTAAATATAACAGTTTGTTGCTATTTTAAGTACACATAGCCACAAAATACTTACCTAATTGATTTCTTGAAATGAATCAACTCCTGTGATCCTCTGAAAATAATCTATTTGGTTGTTGATTCAAAGAGAATATTTGACTGAATATGTGGTTTTTGGGTTGAATTTCCAAACTTTTTTGACCGGAAGTTAATGTAATCATATCTATATAAACAGTAGTTGCCCTGACCAATGATATCTAGTGTTATCAGAAAGTAAACCATTTAAAAATTATTCAGCATTCTGAATAAACTCTGCTAAAATTTGCCATAATAACTTGAACTATTAATTTGAATTTTTGACCATTTCAAATTGAGTCAAAAATGAAATTATTTAAGTTACATGAATTGTCCGGAAGCATTGCAATGACTGATTTAACAAAACTTTCAGCTACCGTTTGGCTTTTTAAAGTTTGTTTTAAACCAACTAGTTAGCTAGGTTACTAAGCAAGTGCAAAAAGAGAAGAAATGAAAGAGATGCATGCACTTTAATTTCTATAACTTGCTATCCAGGACCATGTAAATATTATGATAGTAACTACAACACATGCTAGATGCCGAAAGCTGATCGGCTTAGAAACACATTCAGTTATTTCACAGGGTCAGTCCATGTGTGGTGGCAGCAATTATTTCCACAGGGTCAGTCACAGTTGCTGTAGCTTCTCAAATCAGCACCTTTTAATACGACAAAATGCAATGAGGGGGGGCCCATTGTTTTGTTATTTATGATTGCTAGCCAAGTAATTAATGTAGTGGCGGGCAGTGAAAGAGAATGAACAGAGAAGATGTCATGCCATGCCAGGGGTTCACATTCGCTTGCGGAGCTGGACAGGGATGTAACGTTACACAAGCAACAAGAAAACAATGATCCAGACCAGATCTCGTTTGGTTGTAGCCTATTGAGATAGCAAAGTATGCCTTTGAACTAGACACAAGCTAAATGACATGAAAAACACTGCCTGCTATTCACATTCCTTGCAGTGGCGAAAGCAGAGATAATTATGATTGGTTGCATAGTGGCAATGTCTCATAGATAATATAAATAATACATATGAAAAGTATAATTTTATCAGGGTCCGGAGTGGTGGTTTGGAGTCGGGACTTTGAGTGTGACAGGTCTATATTTTGCAGAGAATGGTGAGGAAAAACAAGAAACATCCAGTGACCAGCAGTTCTGCAGGCAAAAACACCTTATTAATGAGAGAGGTCAACGGAGAATGGCCAGAATGTATGTTTAAAGTTTTTATACACATTTTATTTGTTCACAGGACTCTTGCAAATTAAATATTAATCTCAATGAGACTTCCTGTATAACTAAAGGATAAATAAATATAATAAATCAACACCTCAAAAGTAAAATAAATAAATATTTTAGGATAATACAGTTACAGGTAGCCAATAGATAATTTGATTAACTCTACAAAGGCCACAATTTGACAGAATGCATTTTTCACATTTTAATTGATATGAATTTTAATATGTCCACTCAGCCTGGGAATCTTGTTAGGTTTTCTTGTGGTATGTTCTGTGCAGTAATGACCTTTAGTTTTGTATATATATAACACCAATTTATATTGGATCTGCCCGTTAATTGCTCATTAAACGCAAAATAAACTGCTGATGTAGATATTCCACTATTCACCCATTCATCTTTTATATTCATAGAACAATACATTTCAAGGAAGCAATTACAATACAAAAATAAATGTGTGCCATTACACAATGGTATTCAGACACCAATGTTTTTAAAGTTAGAGAGCAAATGGATCATCATACCTCATACCTCAGACCTGCAATTAAAGAAATCCGCAGATCAAAATGAGCAACTACAGCTGTAGAAAGCCATCCATCCATCCCCAACAGAGGAATATCAGCTCTGTCATTGAGTCCTGTCCCTTTTTAAAGCACTCAGTAAGTCTGACCTATGCTGTAGCTGTAGTCGTTGCCTTCACCGTTTCCCATTCCTCACCTCGGTAGAGCATTGATGGGTGGAAACCACTTTCTTTCTGACACCTCAAATAGGGCTTATCTGCTACAACCCGGCGGCTTCTAAAACTTCACAGGGTTTATGGAAATGATGGAACAGTCAGGAAGTGTGAATTTTTCTGAAAAAAAATTGGCACAGATAAAGAAAATATATTCCTGGTTTATGGAACTCAGCATCTCGCAGCCAAGAACACCTAGGCAATGTCAGAGTACAGCACACCAGTCTTTGTGCGAAACACCAATGTCTTCAAACCAGAGTTGGAGAGTGAAGTCTCCAACTTGACAGAATTGACTTGAGGTTTAATTGTGATTTGTACTTGTTTATAAAAGTGAAAAAACTCAATTCTTTCTATATTTTTATGATATTCTTTTGCCAGGCTATTCTTTTCCCAGTTAATCACAAAGCTGTCTGAACAGTGCTATTTCGCTCAACTTGTCACCATGGCAATGAGCACTTGACATACAGATGTTATCAACTAAAAACAGACATACAAACTAAAACTATATAGTTAGTGTATGTACCAGTTCGAAAAAGCATGTTGGGTTGCAGCATTTCCTATTTTTATTGCTTTTACTCAGAGTTCCGCAGGTCAGCCGGGATGGGATCCTGCTGGAATGGATGACAAACTGAGGTGCTCCTGTGAGCTCAACTACAATATAATGAATAAACCTGAACCTGAATACATATAATTTTTAAATGTGTTAATTCGTTTCCCAGCCGTTTTTTCGTTTCATTTAAAAAAAATACTGTAACAACCCATTGTAATAAACGACCACCGCTGGTGGGGTCCATTGATACGATGAAAGCCCTTTTTAAAGTTAAACTGTACCTTTCATGTGTCCGATTGAGTCGAATAAACATCGTTAATAGTTGATAGACAGATTGAAGATATTCAGTCCAAAATATTGTCATTGTTATGCAAGCAGTCTCTTATTAATCAGGTAAAAGACAAAACTTGTTACTACAGATCCCAGTCTCCCCTACCATTGTAAGATACATCAGCTAGCAATCTGCCAAAATACACCTCTGCAAATATTAGTTATGAGAAACTAAGATGGCTAAATTGCATTAGCATCACAATACATTTTTCTAGTCTCCCTTTCCCAAGTTTTCCATACTTGTAATTAATTCATTATAATTAAATGTACCAACATTTAATCAGCACAATTCTGTTTCTTTGCCTTCTAAGTAGTAGCCTAGGTCTAGTTAACATTGAATGCAGCAGAAGACATGGGACAGTGTGTGAAAACAACTGGCCTACTCACAACTTGCAAGGTAAATGGTAAATAGTCTGCATTTATATAGCACCTTCACCCAAAGCGCTGCATAATTAATGCTTCTCATTCACCCATTCATACACACACTCACACACCATGACTGGCTGCCATGCAAGACACCAATCAGCATGTCAGGAAAATTTGGGGGTTAAGTGTCTTGCTCAGGGACACTTTGACACACCCAGGGCAGGATTAAACCAGGAACCCTCCGACTGCCAGAATTTCAGTGAAATTGTGACTTTAAATGTTGATTAATTAATACATTTCCTTAGTGTACCTCACTGATTGAAAGGCCAATATCTTCTACTCTGCAATAATCACAATTACTCAACTAATATACTAAAATATAATAATGACTTTGTGCAACACACCGATGTCTTTGTGCCAGGGCTGAGTCTGATCTTAGGGTCACTGAGCTTAGAAACCAAACTACTAGCTCCCGATGACAGGTCGTATTTGAACTAACCCTGGGCTTCACAGACTGCCATGTGTGACACCGCCAGAACAGTGCCAAATGCTGGCTCACATTAACATGTGCATCTTAAAATTTGTTACAAAATAAACAAATGTTATAATGTTTATGTGAGTATCCATCTTGTCAGCTGTGGTGTAGTTGCCAAAAGTTAATGCAAAACATCCACAGTTGTTACATTGTATGTGTGTTACAAATGTTTGAGTGTCAAATATGAATAGCACAAAGCAATTATCTTCTACTGTCTTATGAATTCCAATTCCAATATTTTGTTTTCCTTTCATTTTTTATTGATTTTGTAGAATAAAATTATTGCAATAATTCAATGTATTCTCTAACCGTATTACAAATTATAGGAAAAGACTCATGGCTGTCATCTTTGCCAGGGGTATTTGCACAAAGTATTAAAACAGGGGTGCCAATAATTGTAGAACCTGTATATTGGGGAAAGATTTTTTATTTGAAACATGTAAGACTAAGGTTGTTGTCATTGGATCATTAATAAAGTGTACTACTTTACACGTTGGAAAACATGTCAAACTATTATCTTCCAGTTTACATCACTTTTTGTGCATATTCATCAAGGGTGCCAATAATTCTGGAGCCCACTGTGAGTCAATGATATGTGGGCATGTCATTCAGCCATAATTGCCTGTCGTTACTTTTCCTTAGAGAGTGAAATACCAGGCTCTCCAAGGCCGAATAAATGTGGCTTGCCATGCTGCTGATTAAGAGATGTTCATTTTTCACAAACAATATTACCATTTTTCTTCAGCAGCAGACATTTGGCATTAGATTAAACCCTAACCTGAGGAAGCCCTCCAGCTAACGGTAAAGCTTGAAGGGCAAATGTTCTCCTTAATTTATCAAGTTTGCCTTGTAGTGCTCTCTGGACAGTAATGACCTTAAGTTTCCATTCTAAAGATGGCTTTTACCATCATAGAGTAACAACATCTGATTGGTTATAATGAATCACTCGAGGTAAAGGCCATCTTCTTGTCTGATTTAAGGATTTTGATCTTTTGTACATCGCTGGTACAAAGAGAAAAAAAAAAGTATTTTGCAAAGGGATTCCTTTTTTGATGTCTCCTCCACTACATGTATTCTGTAATTGTCAGATCAAATGGATGGATGAATGGATGGGTGCTTTTGGAATTGAAATTGGACTTGGATCTGTTGTGCTATTGTCAGACAAATTAATTGAAATAGGTCTGCTGAACCTGACTGTATGTGATGTCCTATGTGATGCAAACAGTCTGTCATGTTGTAAGCATGTTTTTGAACAAAAATATTTCTTGCATTAAAGGTGCAATAGGTAAATTCGGACTCCTAACAGTCAAGAGAGTAATTGCAGCAATAAACACCCTCAAACTACAACATGCACTGTTTTGGAAAGTTGACAGAGTCAAACGTGACAGAGCCTGCCATCTTTTTGCCAAGTTTACAATTTAGCGAACCAAATATATTACGAGCAAGAAACGTATTTGGCTATGCAACTAGCTGGCTATATAACTAAGATATGATGAGTACTACAAATGATGAAACTGCAACAGTTTGAGACAAATAGAGGTTTAGCTAAGCACACATGATTTGACATTGAGAGATAAAATTTACATGTAGCTGCACAAGTTGCACTCCAGACAAGCGATCACTGAAACTGTATCATTATTGGCAGCAACAAGCAAATGAGCTATTAGTTAGCTTGCTGAATTTACAAATATCCACCTGAGGCTCGCAACGCTTGCTACTATGTTCGTATTGCCTTGTGTTGTTCGTATATTTGTAAATTCGTCGAGCTTGCTATGGCTAATCTACTTATTGCTACCGATAGCAAACTGGTATTGTTTTATAACTAGATATGTAATCTTTGCTTAGGCAATAGTATACAGAGTTCCAGTGATAGCTTACCTGGAGTGCAATTTGGGCAGCTAAATGTGAACAATCAGAATAAGCCCCCATGCCATTGGCTGTGGCAATTAGAACCAATTTTCAACCAATGAGCTTGAATTATTGTACAGCTGGACAATGTTTTGGTACAGAGTGATGGCCCATCAACTGTATATTTTTAAACCAGAATTGAAGCACTATAAGCACAGGCAGGGGTGAGTCAACATGTCAGTGGGACTTTTTCAATGATAGGAAGGGATTTACAATGGTCTTGTAACAATCTTACCTATTGTACCTTTAAATAAGATGATTTATTTTATGATTGGTTGTATGTTTGAAGATAGCAGTGGCAGCTATACTGAAAAGATAATCATTTTTATTAAGTTTACCAATTATCTGAATAATCCATTGCCAGGTAAACAAACCCTTTCCATTTTGCCCCCCAGAGAGCAATTTCCACGTACTATGTTCTAGTCCTATTGCAGCTGCCCCATCGAAAGATACATAAGAGCTGGTAGTACAAAAAAAGAAAAAAACAGAAACACTGTTAGCTTCCCATACAGTTTTAATGCGTGAACTACCATAACATTAGCTCTTATGAAGCTTAAACTGACTTTGGCTAAACAAAACCTTTAGCAATTCAGTCCTTACGATTAAAACTCATTTATGGCACCAAGCACATATCACTATCACACTATTACAATTGATACTAACCTTGTGCCTCTTTGGGGGCTGCTAATAAACCAACATTCCACTCACAGGGAGAGCGAAAAACCATGTGTGCTTGTTTACAGCTTGTCTCTCTGTCTTTCCTCTAGTATTGCGCAACTCTTTCCTGGTATTGTGCAATTCCTGTTTTACTGTGACACGAGACTCGTCACAAAATAAAAGCCCTTATACTCAGTAAATGAAGCAGTATAAGCTTAAAACATAAATGAGATATTAAGACGGAATCACAAAATTCCCTTATGCAAAACATATTTGGGTTATTTACACTCCCACCAAATTATTAGTGTTTTCATATTAAATGACACAGACTGAATAATTTTCACACTCGGGATGACAATGTTCTTTTACAGTGCTGGGCTTAAGAAGCTTCTAACAACAAAACTAACTTCTGCACTGGACGCTCCAAAATGGATAGTTTACCAAGATGCTCACCTTTCTTGTTCAGTCTCTTATCTCCTATTGAAAATTTCACTTTCCTTATTAGTCCATCCTTACCACTAGCAGTCTCTATGACCCTTGCGAGTCTCCATTCACCTCTAGGTGACAGTTCATCTGTGTCCATCACTATATCACCCACTTGTAGATTCCTCATTGGCGCCTGTCAACACTGTCTTGCGATGATGTTTTGAAGACACTCACGCTTCCAAGCGACTCAAACTGTTCTGCCAGATACTGTACCCGGTGCCATCTTACCGCTCCGTACAAGTCCTCTCTTAGGAACGTACTGGGTGGAGGCAGTGCTGTGCTGGATTTCATCTGGATCAGATGATTGGGGGTGAGTGGTTCCAGGCAGTCAGGACTGTTCAGGTTGTCCACAGTGAGTGGTCGACTTTATCTGGCGCTCCCATACGCCACCTGCATGAGTGGAGTGGGGCACGTTCATGACGAAGTCACACTGCTTTTGTGACGAAAACATACTAAGTCTCTGTGTGTTAAGTTCTTGTAGAGCTGCCTTGAATTCATTCTATGCACCAACAAAGTTAGTGCCTTGGTCGCACTGGATTTGACGGACTGCACCTCGAACAGCAATGAAGCATCGCAGGCTGTTGATGAAGGCATCGGTGGACATATCCTCTAACATCTCAATGTGGATGGCCTGTGAACAAAAGCAGGTAAAGAGCAGGCCATATCACTTATGCTGTTTTCTTCCTTCCGTAGTGACAAAGGGACCAAAGCAGTCCATACCGCAGGACTTAAATGGTGGGGAGGGCTCTATGCTTTCTACAGGTAAGTCACTCATTCTTTGGCCCTCCCCTGAGTTTACGACAATTTACACACTGGCAAATATATGACGCAATTGCTCGGCTCATTCCAGGAATCCAATAGCCACTGGATCTGATTTTGTTTGTGGTGAAGCCCTTTCCCTGATGCTTTGTCTTTTCATGGTTGTGAGCTATAATCAACTTTGTCACATGATGCTCTTTGGGGATGAATCAGTCAGGGAGGGATGCATGGTGGAGTCTTCCTCCCACCTTGAGGATATCGTCTGTGTCTAGAAAGACTTAAAGGCGGTGCACTTTGTTGCCATCGCAGACGGTGGGCTACAGCCTTGGTGGCTCGGGACCATGCTGAGAATTTGGACAAACGGTCGGAAAGACTCACTGGTTCTGTGGTCTTTGTTTGCAGTGTCTGTGCCCTTTTTACTTCTGGATCTCAAATGGGCAGGTCCAGAATGACATCCTTCGAGGTATTTCTTTTTTCCAGAGGAACGCGGGACCAGTGAACCAGTTAGATGTAAGTAGCTTGTGGGGATTTAAAGCTATTGCTGGGGTCTTGTGCTATGGCGGATCTTCTGGACCTGGTTTGCAACAAAGGTATGAAAGCGGCGTGCGTCATTGTTTATGTAACCTAAGACTACTTTTGAGTCTGTCCAGAAGTACTCCTTCACATCAGCATATCCAAGCTCTTCTCTGAGCATATTGCTGACGGTGACTGAAACCACTGCTGCGGTTAATTCAAGCCTTGGTACTGTAGTCAACTTTACGGGAGAAACACAGGACTTTCCTATAACTAGAGAACAGTGAATCCCTCCCCTTTGGTTTTTGACTCTCAGATAAGAGCATTGGCCGTATCCACTGGTGCTCGCATCTGAGAAGTGGTGCAACTCTGTTTGAACAACATTTTCTAAATTGGCAGGTATGTAACATCGAGTTATGTCTATTTTCTCTAGGTTGACAAAGTTGTGTCGCCAGCTCTCCCACCGTTAGAACATACGATGCAAGGAAGCCGAGAGAGTCATATATGGAGGCGACAGTGGACAATATGCTCATCGTCATTTCGATAAAACGTGCCTTCAAGGCATTTGTGTGCAGGTCCACTGACACTTCTTTAGGTAATAAAGTTTATCAGCTGAAGAAATACCCTTTCGGTCTATGAGTGACATGAATGAAGCCTTCCATCTAATGAAGAGGATTGGGTCTCCACTAAACACTGTGGGCTCTGGCATTGGGCTATACTGTCTTGGACTGCTTGGGCTAGATATAACACATCAGCAGAGGGGATGATGAGACAATGGAAGGGCTTTGGCGGTGTGCAGGAGGGTTAAAAATGTCCTGTCTGTTGTTCTGCTGCATGGGCTGCCTATTAGTTTCCTGTTTGATTTCTCTGTCCAAGATCTCCAAAGATTGGTGTAGTCCACATGTAATGTCAGTCGCATAAAACATTAATTTATTTTATTGCATAGCCTTCTATCATGATTCTTTTGTGCCTTTCAAAATTCTCGTACTAGAGGTTATGAGTAACTTATCCATAGCAAACAAAACCCCAGGTCAACAATTTGTGGGCACTGGTGTTGAAATATGTGAAGTCATTCCCGGAAATATTTTGTTATAAGTTATAAAAAATAAAAAATAAATCAGAATTTCATTAAAGCTCTATATACACAGACAAATGTTAATTTTACATAAATCAATAGATACGACCTCATCTAGATGTTAGCTTATCTGTTAGCCAGTGGCTCTATAATGTAAGACACTGCAAGCCACGCGACACAATGAACATACAATTATACATTGCAAAATGGCAGAACGACAAATTAGTGTGACGTCACAACAGGAAAGAACTTAATGGATATTGCCTACTGACATTGACGTTGGCAATGTTTTCCATGTCATTTAACCAAGGTACGAACACGTAAGGTCAATGTTAGAATATAAAAATAATTTGTGAAAACTCAACGAAATTGTTTTATTTATATGATTTATACGATGTGGTCTAGCTAGCTAATGTAACATTACCGTTACTACATAGCATTAGCTACACCATTAGGGGAGTGTAACTAACACTAGATAGCAAGATATATGGTTAACTTGGCAATAGCTAGCCAGCAAATATAGCAACCCAACAAAAACTTTAATTATTTAACTTAACCGAAAGAATGTGTTCTCCACTAACCCGGTCATATGTACTTGGTTGCCTGCCTGCCCCAGTTTAGAAGATACAAGACCACACCTTTTAAGTCTCTGAACCCATAGATTCCGTCGGGTCTTTAGACTTTAAAGCGGGGAATCGGAAAAAGCCCAATACACCAAGATGCTTGATTACGTTTGGCACTACAGCTCCAAACACAATTTCAGTAAAACGTAAACTCACCGTGTTACGCCAAGTTAGCTCACTATGTTCCGAACAGTTTAACTTTCATGACGGATTAATAAAAAATACTTCCAGACCAGCTTTGCTTTGTGTGTGTGTGTAATGTCTAATTCCTAACTTGGTACTAGTTACATACAAGATCCATTTTGGCCTACAGTGACATGGTAATGGTGATGCACTGTTACAGTATGGTGGGGAAACAGTTGCTAACGAGAGCCCTGGAATCTACAGTCATTCAGATGAATAGCAGACCATAGCTACACACATTAGCACTTTCTGTCTTGTGGGGGTAGGTGAAGACCAGAGGTGTCAAGTAACGAAGTACAAATACTTTGTCACCTTACTTAAGTAGAAATCTATACGGGCAGAGTATCTATACTTCTACTCCTTACATTTTCACGCAATTATCTACTTTCTACTCCTTACATTTTAAAAATAGCCTCGTTACTCCTATTTCATTTTGGCTTGTTTTCATTCCGGCTTGTCATCGTTCAAAGAAAAAAAAGGCCTCCTAACTCCAATCAAAACTATTATAATTAAATTGTATATAAATTAAATGTCTTACCGCTACTTTGAGCCAAATTTCATCAGAAAACAAAAGTTTTTATCTCTTGGGTGACTTCATGAATCTAATGCCCCCCCAATCCTGCGCTTTTGCTGACCATCTGAGTGCCTCTGCCTTCTATCCTCTCATCACCAAACCTACAAGAATCACAGCTACAAACAAAACCTTAATTGATAATATATTTAGTAACTCAACTGATGATCCTGGCATATCAGGTGTTCTATTTGCAGATCTATCTGACCACCTCCCTATGTTCCACCTAGCACAGATTACAAACAAGTGGCAGTATTTAGAAACTTCAGTCAGTCCAATATTAAATTTTGTCATTGAATGAAAGTCCATGGCATTCAGTGGAGATGGAGGGAGATGCCCAGAAAGCATACGATATATTTTTCCAATTATTTTTCAAACTTTTTGATATTGCATTCCCTTACCAGGAAACAAAAAGGTGTCAAAGAAAACCTACATCATGGCTCACAAAAGGGCTAAAGAAATCCATAAGAAAAAAACACAACCTTTATAAAGCATACCTTACCATCCCATCTCCTTTGAATCTCAAGTTGTATTCCTCTTATAGGAATAAACTTAATCATCTCCTACGAATTGCCAAGCGACATCATTATGAAACTAAACTTACAGAGTCTAGTAACAATATGAAAACAACATGGTCAATTATCAAAGAGATTATGAATAAGACTCCAATGCAATATTGTGTCAAGAATTTCAAGATAGACAGGGAAATAAGTCAATAACTGATCCTGTAAAAATTGCTGATGGATTTAATTATTTTTTTGTCAATATTGGACCTCTACTGGCTGATTGTATACCTCATAGCTCTATGTCATTCCCTGACATACAGACACCTAAACAATTCAGGTTCAGTCTGATTGAGATGTCAGAGCTAGAGGACATTGTATCCCAGCTCAAACCTAAGGGAGCTGGTCATGATGGTCTGAAGCCTAGTCTTCTCAAACAATGCTTACCTGTAATAATGAAACCTCTTCACATATTGAATTGTTCTCTTTCTACAGGCCGTTGTCCTGATCAACTCAAGTGGGCCAGAGTTATCCCAGTATATAAATCTGATGAGATGTCTAAATTCTCAAATTACAGACCAATATCTATTCTGCCTTGTTTGACCAAAGTACTCGAAAGAATTGTGTACAATAGATTAACAGCTTTTCTTAATGAACACAATCTTTTATACACTCATCAATATGGATTTAGGGAAAAACATTCTACAGCGATGGCTCTGGTACAACTAATTGATCGATTCTCAAGGGCCTTGGATAATAATTAATTTACTATTGGCGTTTTTATTGATTTATCTAAAGCGTTCGATACCGTTGATCATGCTGCTTTTCATTATTTATGTAAATGATTTATATTAGGTTGCCAAAAATATGTTTTTTATAATTTTTGCTGATGATACTAATATGTTCTTGTCTGATAGAAATTATGAAGACCTGATTAGTAAAACTAACACTGAGCTTAGTAAAGTACATCTCTGGTTCCAAAAAAATAAATTATCACTCAACATCAAAAAAACATCTTATATGCTGGTCATACCAAAGAATAGACAAAAAACAACCCTTAATAAAGAGGTCTACATATCTAATCATTCATTAGACAGAGTGCAGTCCGCCAAGTTTTTAGGAGTCTACATTGACGAAAATCTAAATTGGAAAAAACATATATCATTTATCTGCAACAAAGTTGCCAAGAATATTGGTATCATCAGCAGGATAAGACACGTCTTACCTAGAAAAATTCTTATTTCTCTGTATTACACCTTAGTTTATCCTTTTCTTTCCTATTGTAATGTAGTATGGGCAAGCACCTACAGATCAAACCTTAAACACCTTTTTACATTACATAAGCGATTTGTTAGAATAGCTACTCTTTCTGAACCACGGGCTAGCTCGAAACCTCTGTTCCAAAAACTTGCAATTATGAATGTTTATGATATAAATGTGTATCAAGTCTGCTTATTTGTTTTCCAGCAACGAATGAATCTCTTGCCTCCTAGTTGCTTTAATATATTCTTTTCCAACAACCAAGTCCACAGTTATGCCACAAGACAGTCTTCTGATCTCCATACTGCTTTCTTTAGAACTACTCTTGGTCAATTTACTTTGCAATATCAGGGTCCTTGTCTTAGGAATCAATTACCCGACTATATTAAAAAAATTGTTTAGACCTTAAAGAAGAAATTTAGACCTTTAAGAAGAGTCTAAAAATGACCTCATCAGTAATGTAACAGCAACTTTGTAATAATTTGTCTTATCTGTTAAGTTGTTCAGTGCTTCCGGAGTTGTGCGGTGGGCCGTTTTCGGGCTGTGGCGAGGAGTTTGTTGGAGTGGGCCCACATCCTGTTCCCCTGGATGTCAGGGGCAGGATGTGGGTGCGCCCTGGTGGACTCTTTGCTGCGGCCCGGGGGTGGCCTGACGCATAATTCTGGTGGGACTGGTTGTTTTACTTTATTGTTTTACTTTATTATTGCTTTTATTTTGTATTGTGTATCTTATATGTATTTTTCTTCCTTTCTTTCACTCTTTCACATTTTCTTTCTTTCTCTCTCTTTATCTCTTTCTTCATTTTATATTCTGTATAAATATTGTATATTGAGTTATTGTTCTCAATTATAATTATCTTTGATTGCTTTAAATAATAGTTCATTTTGTAGTTCTCTTTTCTTTTTTAAACTTTCCTTTTAACTTTTTAACTTTTTCTATAATTTGTGAGACGGGTGCGTGGGGGTTGGACCCAAAATGCACGACTCAGAAACAATAGTAATATAAAGACCCCTCAGGGCTTTATTCGGGACGAATCCCAGGAGAGTAGTCAACACAAGCAAAGTCCATACACGTAGATCCAGCCAAACAAAAAGTAAACAAACAAAAAGCACGGTGCCGAGGGAAGAGGCAAACTCGTAGTCGGTAGACGTGCAGGGAGGTCCGGTAGCAGGAGAGCGGTCAGCGGGGCAGATGAACAGACGGACAGCAGGCAGAGGCGTAGTCGTGGACGAAGCGGGAGTCGAAACCATGAAACAATCAGCGAAGCAAAAGTACAAAAACGGTAGGCAAGGACGAAGTCAAAAAACAAACGATGGTCACAAAACAGAAATCAATAAACAATGGTCGGTAAACAGGCGTGGATCGTAACGTGTAATCAAACAGTAAATAATGCTCAAGAGTTGCGTGGTAAACAGAGGCAGACAATTTCGCAGTGAACAGTTGCGCGACTGGGCTATAAATGCAGGTGTAGACGGGTGTAGACAATTAGTTAGAGCGTAGCAAGGAAATGGAAAACAGGTGCGATGGATGACAAGTTTAACAAGGAGATTAGTAATCGTTAGTAATAAACCTATCCTGCCCTAGCATTAGTAAATTAGTAAATGACATGCACGAGAAACGTAAGGTAACATGAACACATGATTAGTTTGTTAGTCTCTACCCAATCCTGATCTAGCGTTAGTAGTTTTAGTAAATAGACAAATAGAAACACTAGGGGAGTGAAGGACAGAACGAGAGAGAGAGAGAGAAAAGGCGGAACGCAAGGTTTGCGGAAAAACATGTAAAAGTGTATGCATAACAACGACCAGTTAACGTAACAATAAACATGCATCGAAACATAACACAAAGCGAAACTAAGACGATAATCACTCAACATAACCAGGTAATAAAATCGTACGATAACATAACTAAACATGACAAGAAAATAAATCGTAACGAAACATAACTAAACAACATGACGAACCTAGACTAACATAATACATGAAGACACTACGTGACTAGACAACATGAATAAACATAAAACATGGCGAGACAGACCTGAAACGTGACAATTTGTATCCAATGGTTTCTGACCATTGTGTCTCTTGGGTGAGGCTCCCATATAAGCCCAGTAGGGTTTCATGTCTCACCTTGCACATTTTAAACTGTGATGATCTCTTTTTTGTTGTCTGTCTTTGCTATTGTGCAAAAAAAAAAGAAAAAAAGAAGCCTATCCAGATAAATCGCACCATCCGGATAGAGTGAATTTGATTGTGGTTGGATGAGAAGTATAAACATATACCATTCCGACACTCTATTGGTTTGTACGCAATCCATCGCCCCTGCACATGACACAAATCATGTCACACTCCAGCAAGGACATAGCAGACTTTATGTATGTAGCCTAGTATGAAGATGTCCATGGCAGAGACTCAAGAGAACTCAAGCGAAATGTCCCAACCAAGCACCAGTGAGGAGGTTGGGAGCCAGGAAGACCAGCCAACCATTGTACATCCCTGGCCATACCTGGAAGAATTTTTTGAAATGGTTGGATGCAAAAACAACTCCTTTCGAATGCGCTGCAAGCTCTGCGCACCCAAGTCCAACAAGCTAATGGCTTTCAAAAACTCGCCGTCTAATTTGAAAAAGCATATTGAGGTAAGCTGAAAGTTTGTTATTATCAGTCGATTATTGACAAAATATTGTAATAACCTAGTAACGTACTAATGGTAAATTTGCAATGTTGGCTATGGCTAGGTAGATGCCAAGACATGCCATGGTTTGCTTGCTAGCAGGAGGCTATGATTCAACGTTGCAAGTTCGTTTGGTGGGCTCTGTGTGAGATTTGAAATTTGACTTTAGCCAAATGTTATCAGAGCTTATATTGCAAATTGCAATATTTGTAAGTTAATTGTGCAAAGCTATAATCTACAGCTGGTTGATAAAGCATGTACTAAGGATAGGCATTATCCTGTCTGTGTATGAGAGTGCGCGCGCCTGTGTGGGGCAGGCCCTATGGGTCCTTGTAAAGAGGTAATTGGCCCAACTACCAACTATCAGCCAAATGCAGTTTAAAATGAATTTAGTCGGACTATCTCATCAATAATGCTACTTTTCAGTCATGCCAGCAGCTGCTTGTGGTCCTAAAACAGCTTTAAGTGGCAATATTCTGGTGTGTTGCAGGGGCTGATCTTCAGGCCAAGAAGAGCATGCATTGGCTCAAAGAACTTTGAGAACCAGCTGCTTTTGCGGCTGAACAAAGCCTATTGGTAACTCTTTGTTGCATGTTCTGTGCTTAACTGATGTAGATCCTGATGTAGATTACCCTGTTGTTGTACATACAGGATTGAGTCCAAAGTGTTTGTTACATCTTCTAGTTAAATTTGACATTGTTGCCATTAGTTATAGAATTGAGCATAGTACATACCAGGAAGGTATCAATCAGGCTTAATTTTTTATTTTTTTTTGTTTAATTAATCACTTGGATTAATCATTCATTTTGACAGCACTAATGTATACTGTATATAGACAAACATACAAGGGTAATTGTTAATAAGCCTGCCCTGGGTACACCAATTTTCTTGTCCAGTTTTGTTATCTTACATCCGTTGCCCTCACAGATTCCTGCAGCTAAGCTTCGATGTACATTTACATTCCAATAAAGGTTATTGATAACATACCTCTGAAGTTTGACTTTTTGCAGCATTACAATACTTATAGGCAACTAGTCATCATATTTTCCGCTCCATGAAACACATGTTAATGCTCAGTAGTACACATATATTGTTCTTTAATGCATTTGCATTGTACTAAAATGCGTTCATTTTCAATGGGCATATATGAGGCTGAAACAGGTGGCCTAGTGCATCCAAAATTTTTCAACATTAACATTTTAATATAACATTATAGTCATTACGGCCTTTAGAAAAATGTTTTTTGGGGAGGTGGGGTAGTGCAATATAGGCCCCTGTGGCGCGGCCTAAGCTTTTACTTTTATATTTTAAGTAGTTTTGAAACCAGTACTTTTACACTTTTACTTGAGTAAAAAGCTTGAGTTGATACTTCAACTTCTACAGAAGTCTTTTTAAACCCTAGTATCTATACTTCTACCTGAGTGATGAATATGAATACTTTTGACACCTCTGGTGAAGACAATAAAGCAAACTGATCTGACACCTCACTCTATCCCTCACAAGTTCCAAAGACAATAAATCCACAGCCAAAACCAAACAATATCATTGTTTTCTGGTCACTTGAAACTTCACATCCCTGTCCAGCTTTGGAGGCAAATATCAACCCCTGCTAAAAAAAAACAGCTTAAGCTAGGTTTTGAAACAGCTGGTTGACCAGATAGACTAGACTCAACATGACTCCAGACTCAACATGGTTTGATCATATTAAACATGTTTTGATGATAGGGTCAAGACAGATCCATTTCCAGTCACCGTAGCCGTCTCAAAATCCGTAGTTGCTTAAAGTCCCTATTATCTTGTGATGGAACAGTCATGTTTTTTTTTTCTGTTGTTGCGCTCCGGGGTGAAGTTGCCCCTTAGGATCTTGGATCAGTAGTCATTCAGTAGCTACGTCATCCAGTAGGCCAATATACAATGTGAGTATCTAGAGTGCCATGTAAAAGTAGCTCCTGCCTTATACTGTGACAGTGCAGCTCCAGAGGCTGTGTTTCTTGATAGTGTGTGTCTCACTTGAGCGGTCTGGGTGCCTCATCTGTGCACTGAGAGATGTAGCTCCAGCATCGACGCATTTAACAATTAATCACAACGTACTACAAATACAATAAAGTCATTAGTCAGCTGGCAATTAAACAGAATTGTGACAGAAGCGTCCACCACATTTACATTAAGATATACACTATGTACTTATGTAATTTGCTAGTGACTTTATCCAACACTACAACTGATGCTTCTCATTCACCATTCATACAGACACACCAATGGCGACTGGCTGCCACGCAAGGCACCAATGTGACCTGTAGTGTAGTGGTTAAGGTATATGGCTGGGACACGCAAGGTCGGAGGTTTGCACAGCCTTAACCCTGGTGCATTGCTCCAGGGGAGGATTGTCTCCTGCTGAGTCTGATCAACTGTTCGTCGCTCTGGATAAGAATGTCTGCCAAATGCCATTAATGTAATGTAATGTAATGTAATGCACCAACCAGAATGTCAGGAGCAGTTGGGGGTTAGGTGTCTTGCTCAAGGACACTTCGACACACCCGGGGAGGGATCAAACCGGCAACCCTTCGACTGCCACTCTTACTGCACTTACCTAATTGATTTCTAGTCACAATTAATCAACTCCTGCATTCCTCTGAAAATAATCTATTTGGTTATTTATTCAAAGAGAATATTTGATTGAATGCTCAGCAGCCCGCCCAGTGGTACATATTGTTTGAAGTAGACCACCATAGTTACAGTACCCGTAGCAGGTGATGCATTGTGTGTTGGAAGCCTCATCAGTGCATAGATCAAGATAATGGTCTCGGTGCTTGTGTAAATTCCCTGCCTTTTTCGGATTTTGCCAATCATTATCTCTGCTTTAAAACATGGTTTTTGGGTTGAACTGACATAGCTCTGACGTATTCTTACCTAAAAATAAAAGATTCATTCGCATATCCACAGTCTAATGAAGTTGTTAAATGATGTTAATCTCTTAATGATGGTTGAACAAATGGATACTTTATCTTTAATTACATTAGCTGAGACTTCAACTATTTCTAAATGCCAGTCCCCATCCACCAACCTAAGGATCCAAGGTTGGGGAGGAAAATATCTAAATGAATACCTTTTCCAGGATCATTTACAATGGGATAACCACTGGAATTTATCTCTTGAAAGTACTTAAACTACCTTTAAAAAATATCACAAATATTTCAGATGCCTTTTAAAAAATATTTGATGCTAATTCACATCTGCAAAAAAGTATTTAAAAAACATAAAATACAATTTATTTGTACATGCAGTTTCAGTAAATGTACTTTAATGACCATTAAATATTTGAAATTATTATTTGACCTAGGTCTGGTGCTAATTTGATTAATTTGACACCACCAATGTAAAACAAAAAATACAAATACAAAAAAAGTTCTACAAAATTATATACAAAATAAGCAAGGTACATCTGAATCTACCCACAGGTCTATAGTATAATAAATTAATAAAAGAAGCAAAATGCATGAATCTTTTTGTGACAAAGAAGTATGTGTTCCAGTCATTCCATCACAGAAAAATAAGAGTTGTAGAAATCATTGTAAACTCAAGACTGCCATGATATACATGTTCTTTACAAGTGTACGTAAACTTTTGACCATAACTGTATATTCCTGACCATGCGATGGTCATTCTTTTTCTAGATTTTTGGCCCTGACAGCAACTTTTACAGCAACTTGGGAACCCCAGCTGGCACAACTCAGATTTGAACCACCTAATCGCCCAACCCAGACACATTTTTGTCAATCTTACAATCTAATTAATATCTCCAAACTGTCAAAGTGTGAAATGCCCAACACGGTTTTACTGCCCAGACATCTGTCTATCTGCATTTCACAGTACAGTACACTGAGGATCAATAGCATGTTTTCCCTTGAGCCTTTTTTCCCCCTCATTCATTCCTACTATAAGTACAAATCCATGATAAAACCATCTTTGACATCTATAAAAAATATATTTAATTCAACACCAAACCACAGTTCAGTACAAGAACAGCCTTGAAACCCCTGCCTAATAAATGGCAAATCCAAAAACTCTTCATTAGGATTACACATTGTATAAATACAAACAGCAATATGTTCAAATGCATAAATTGTTACATTTGTAACATATAAGTAGCTAGCTCAGTTAAATTATTGTCAGAGATGTTTTGCCATGATGCAGTAACTGTTTGTGTAGAGATGTATAAGTTTTACAGTACTTGCAAGTTTCAAAGGTAATAGTTTTTTAGATTCACCGTTTCCAATGTCCACCGAAATCTATTCTTTCATCTCAGTAAATCTTACTGAGATTTTATTATCAAGCACTGCATACAACAGGACTAAAGAACAATGACTAGGGATGGGCAGTGTTTTCAGTAATTTCCTGATTCGGTTAACTGGCAAAATGTAATGGGCGGCCTGTAGCGTAGTGGTTAAGGTAATTGACTGGGACACGCAAGGTCGGTGGTTCTAATCCCGGTGTAGCCACAATAAAATCCGCCCAGCCGTTGGGCCCTTGAGCAAGGCCCTTAACCCTGCATTGCTCCAGGGGAGGATTGTCTCCTGCTTAGTCTAATCAACTGTATGTCACTCTGGATAAGAGCGTCTGCCAAATGGCAATAATGTAATGTATTTTTAACAGGCCGCACAAGCATTCTCCAATAGGCTGAACCACAGGCAAAAAATAGAAATTAATTAGATATGTTACTGCACAACAGGGGTGCAATTTCAGGAAATTTCAGGACCTCCCATATTTCCTGATTTTCCAGTTTTATGCATTTCCATGTTTTTTTGTTCTATGTTCAGTTTCATGTTTTTCTTGTCCTGCGCCCCATGTCTTGATGTCTTATTTATTTCCTGATTTCCCGGGTTCATGTATTTCCATGTTTCATTAAGTTTACCCTATTCATACCACGCCCCCCCCACCTTATATGTACCTGTTATTGCACACATCTGATACTCGCTATAGTATATAGTTTGTTGTTTTATTCTGCCTTGCCTGTACCTTGTACTGCTTTCTCGCATGTTTCCCAGTTCCTGTCTCCTGCCTGTTCCTGTTATCTGCCCGCTCCTGTTCCACCCTTCTCCTCTCCTGAGCCCCATCTCCGTTCCTGCCCTCCTTGGATTCCTTTCCGGGTTTTGACCCTTGCCTGCCTTGGACTGTCACGTCTGGTCTGCATTGCCCTGTCTAGCTGGCTTCTGCCCATTGCCTGCTCAGTCACTACATTCTGACTTGTCTGCGCCACTCTTGTTTGCCAATTTTATTTGCCGACCTGTTAATAAAGATCCATTTCTCTCAGCTATGAGTCTGCATAAAGTTCCAGACATTCTGTTGACTGAACAATCTGGCAAGCTGTGGAACCAGCGGATTCTAAGAACAGGACCCTCCAGGAGATACTGACAGGATCCAAGCCATCATCCTGGAAACCCAGCGGATCATGGTGCAGATTCCTCTTAATCTTTGTCCCAAACATTATGGAGGGCACTGTAAGTTGAAAATGATTGATACATTTAATATAAGGCGTATGTTTGGGGAAATTACGCTTTCTTGGGTGCTATTAAAATCTATGTGATTTCATAAGACATGAGCATGGCAGTGTAATACAATTCTAACGGACTTGATGTGATCCATCAGAGTGCAAGTATGAATAGTCTTCCCCAGTGATTTAGGATGGCTTTACACACAAATCTTCATGAAATTTAGTTTGACAAGGCAACACATTGAAGGTTAATCTAGGGAATTCAGTTAATAAAACAATTGTATTGCATTACCTCATTTACAACAGTTTACCCCACATTTTTGCCTTGTATCATGGTCTCCATATAAATATATTTAATCCACTGAATCAGGAAAAAGTATAATATATCACATCAGGAATATAGAATCAACACACAATCAGGCTTGCTGCTCATTCCTGGGGACTAATTGCCAAGAACTGAGGCATTGTGAGAATAAACAGTGAAGTTGCCCACACCTCCACAACTGCATCTTCCATGAATAAACACATTCATGTCAAAATGTCCATCCATTTCCTTTTTAATGTTTCCCCTTTGTTTGGTCACCATGGATACTGAAAGCATTGCCTCTACCTTTTCAGGTATATAGTCTATTTCAAGCTGCAAACTATTCCTTTCTGATTAGCTCAGAGGTTGAAGATTTGAAGAGTGGCTGATCAAGACTATCCCTGCAGAATACAGAGCTATGGTTCTGGGCTACATGTTTGACAGCCTGGCATAGTTAGCTGACTGTCTGATCAACAATAATTCAGGCTTGTATGTTTCAAATGTGATTAATATCATGCATTTACTTTATATTTACATTGTTTAATTTTTTTAATTTTTTTTATTTGACCTTTATTTATACAGGGAAGTCCCTTGAGAGCAAGCTCTCATTTTCAAGGGTGACCGGTTTACAAAAAACATATATGAAAGATACAGGTTGCAACAGACAAGATAAGAGCAGACAAAAAACAAGCTATAAAAAACAGATAATAATTGGTAAGACACTAATAATCAGGCAGTTCTCAGTCATGGTACCCACGAGGAGCACTCTAAAAGAGTCTAGAGAAACAAATTGATCCAATTTTAGAGTGTCCTGGAGCCTATTCCACTTGTCCGGAGCATAGTGAGAAAAAGCAGTCTTTCCATATTCCGTCCTCACGCGCGGAATGCGCAATCTGATGTGTGACTGCGAGCGTGTTCGGCAACTCATAGAGTTGTGAATGAGGAGCGAGGATAAATACGATGGAAGTTTACCAATTAGAGCTTTATAGATGAATAGAAGAGAATGTAGCTCTCTTCGTGCAGTTAGGGACGACCAACCCAATTTTTCATACAAAACACATCGGTGAGTAAGAAAACCATCACCCGTTACAAAGCGCAGGGCACTATGATACACAGCATCAAGCAGCTTCAAAATGGCAGGAGAAGCATGCATATACACAATGTCACCATAATCAAAAACAGACATAATTTGGGACTGAACAATGGATTTCCTGGTTTGAAGAGAGAAACAGGATTTATTCCTGTAAAGAAAGCCAATTTTAATCCTCAGCTTCTTTATGAGATGTTGAACATGTGTGCAAAAAGAGAGCTTGGTATCCAGCCAAATACCCAGGTATTTAAATGAGTCGACACAATCAATTAGTTCTCCCTGCAGAGAGTGAAGAGAAAGGCTATTATTAACAATTGACGATCGAGAGAAAAACATCCATTTAGTTTTGTTTGAGTTTAAGACTAATTTGAGATCAAGCAGAGATCGTTGGAATGTGTCGAAAGCTGACTGCAGGCTTGCAGCTGCCTGAGCTGGGGTGGGACCAAAGCAGTAAATTATTGTATCGTCCGCATAATAATGGACATTAGTGTGTACAGAAGGGAAAAAAATATTATTTATATAAAGAGTGAATAAAATTGGACCAGAAATGGACCCTTGTGGGACACCCTTAACAACAGATAAAGAGCTGGATCTAAGATTGCCAGCAACAACAGACTGCTTTCTCCCAGACAAGTAGTTAGAGAACCAACTAAGAGAAAGGTCATCCAGGCCAATGGAAGCTAACTTACTTAACAAAATACCATGATCAACAGTGTCGAAGGCCTTAGAGAGGTCGACAAAGAGGGCAGCACAATGTTGGCGATTATCAAGACCATTCACAATATCATTAATGACGAGGGAAGTGGCAGTAACATTGCTATGACCGGGTCTGAATCCTGATTGGTGTGAGTGTAGGATATTGTATGCGTCTAAAAAAGCCTGCAGCTGTTCAATTGCCAGGGTTTCTAAAACCTTAGCTAGGCAGCACAGTCGATAATTGTTTAGGTCACTGGTGTCACCCCCTTTGAACAGGGGCACGACCTGTGCGGACTTCCAGACCGATGGGATTTCACCGGAGATAAAAGTTAGGTTAAAAATGTGAGCAAGCGGGGAGGCGACCAGGTGAGCACTAAGACGCAAAAGATATGGGGCTATGTCATCCTCACCCTTAGACTTTTTAATATTCAGATGGGAGAGTGCCATGAAGACTTCATAGTCACTAACTAAAAGAGTCTAAAAGAGAATCTATTAGCAAGAGGGGAGGGGATCGAAGGGTTTTCGGCCAATGACGGGTCATGGACGTGTCCCGGTGAGACCGTATTGGCTGATAGCCTATGAAATAGAAGGCCAGAAGCTACCAAATGTTGGTTAAATGCGTCGCACATTTTTGATTTGTCTGAAATTACATTATTCTCAGCTAATTTGAGGTGGGAGAGCAGAGGTGGATCCAGATTTAAGTGATTTTACAGTTTTCCAAAAACTAGCTGAGTTTCCTTGGGCATTTGCAAATGAAGATAAATAGAAATAAGATTTGGCTTTCCTGACTATACTAGTAATTTTATTTCGCATTTTCCTGAAATGTAACCAGTCTGTCGGATTACCAGTAGATCTGGCAGTAGTCCAGGCGGAGTCTCTGAGTTGAAGGGTTTCGATGACTTCCTCAGAGATCCAGGGACTAGAGCGATTTTTTACTCTAAGATTTTTATAAGGAGCATGCTTATTAGTGATGGAGTTAAAAATATGGGAGAAGTGGTCAGAAGCTAACTCGGAATCAGGGATTAAGCATAATCTAAATCAGAGTGGGATAAATCGTGTAAGAAGCCTTGTTCTATAAAATCTTTAAAATTACGCTTTGTGATGAGGTGACCATTAGATTTATTAGCTTTGACTAATCTAACACAAGCTATAGGGCAGTGGTTGCTAATGCCTGGTGCAAACACCCCGCACTGAGGATATTTAAATGGCCTATTAATTAATATAATATCAATTAGGGTGGATCTAGATGGAGATTTGGCATTTGGTCTTGTGGGGTGTAAAATAAGTTGAGATAGATCTAAATCTAAGCAGAGCTGTTTAAGACTAGTAGAGCTATCAGAGAGCCAGTCCAGGTTTAAATCGCCCAGCACCACCAATTCGGAAGAGGCATACATAGATAACACCTTCCCCAACTCCTCTAATGCTGATGTTGGCACAGAGGGTGGGCGATAAACACCAGCAACCACAATATGGACGTCACCACCCAGGAAAACATCTAAAACTAAACACTCAAAACATTTCGGGACGGTGGAGGACACAAGGACCCGTACGGCTAGGTGTTCCCTGACAAATATAGCCACTCCGCCTCCTTTAGCTCTCCTATCAGATCTAAACAAATTAAAACCAGCAATAGAAACATCCGAGTTGGAAATTTTCCCAGACAACCAAGACTCGGTAATAACAAGTATGTCGGGGGCGGCATCGACAATCATACAGTTAATGAAATCCATCTTGGGCAGCAAACTCCTCGAATTTAGGTGCAGAAGCTTCAAACCGTTTATGGCCCGCAGGTCCTGCAATGACCCCAAATCATTAGATCCCAAAGTAGCAGAAGGAGCAGAGCCGGGCAAGGCAATACCAGTAGAAACAACCACCAGGTTTCCCTGCACAGCTCTGCTTGGCCTGGAAGCACGACGAGGAAGATGTACTGGGAGGGGGCTGATAGTGGGGATGACACACAAAGCCGCGGTATCCTTACCAGACCATTCAGGAAGCCAGCTGTTGCTCCGCAACTCAGTTGCTGGACTCAAGGCAATCGTTGTTGACACTAGTCCGCTGCCGCTCCGAAGCCCAACTGCGCCGTAGGGAAGCGCAGGCCGCCCTGCTATGGATCCGGGCTGAAGACGAGCCACCACCGCAGCAGGAGCGAAATCCTCCCGGAATGAACCAACGCCAGAATAGGCCGACAGTCCAGCGATCACCTCAACAGCCCCGCCGAAGAAAGCAGCGCAGGTGGAGGAAAGTCCAAGCTAGCTGCTAGGCTAGCTGGGCTAGCTGGGCCAGGGGTTAGCTCAACGTCACCGGCCAAGAGGAGTATCAACGTTAGCCGAATGAATCCAACAGAAGAGCTTGACGTAGGGACCCCATCCTTACTAGATGATGATGGGGCTCTGGCACGGCCAATATCCAGGATCCCGGAGAACAGGAGATGTTGGCTACCTGCAGTCGGGAAGTAGATTCCCTCCCCATCGTCAGGCAAGAAGTGACAGCGTGACGAGCAAGCGATCAGGCAAAAGATTAAAACAATGACAATCACGCATCTTTGTGGAAAAGTTAAAATAGGAGGCAATCCACAATTGAAACATTTAAAAGTAGGACGGTTAAGACGTTTAAAACGTTTAAAAGTTTGACTCGCTTGATCAGTGGACGCTGCGGACGCTGGGGTCGCCATTTTGAATTGTGAGGCAGTCTTATCCTGTATTATGTTAGTCTAGGTTCGTCATGTTGTTTAGTTTATTTCTTGTTACGATTTATTTTCTCGTCATGTCTAGTTATGTTTCGTTACGATTATATTACCTTGTTATGTTGAGTGGTTATCGTCTTAGTTTTGTTTTGTGTTATGTTTTGATTTATGTTTATTGTTACGTAGACTGGTTACTGTTTAAACATACACTTTTACATGTCTTTCCGCAAACAGCAGAGCAATAGGGATGACCAGGGTAACAGGAGTAATGAAGAAAACTAGAAGAGTACAGCCAGGGGCTTCAGGGGAGCACGGGCCCTCAGGCGAACACAGGAGTTTCTCGTTCTAGACCTGGAGGGACCTGGAGTCCAATATGGCGCAAGAGCCGGGACCGGAGCCTGAGAAAGGGCCGGAACCTGGAGCGTAAGTGGAGCGAGGGCCCGGAGACGGGGCTTCTTCGGGCGGAAGCGGCACAGGGGCCAGAGACGGGGCTTCTTCGGGCAGATGAAATAACTGCTGAGAAGCAGAGAGGTTTCTGACTCTCCTCATGATGGCGGAGGAGAATCAAAAAAGTAATCAACCGGTGGACATTGAGTCCACCGGTTGATAAAGGAGCAGACAGAGGGTAATCCGAAGAACAGGCAAAGTTAAAAAAACCGGGTCGTCAGTCCAAACAAGGCAGAGGTACCAAAATCACAATCAAAAGCGACAAAAAGGCAGGCAGGAGTCATAAAACAAATCCGAAACAGAATAATGGACAGAAAACAGACTAGAGCAGAAACAGAACTGACGAACTAGCACGAAAGAACAAAACAGGCAGGCTTAAATACAACTAACCAATTAACTAAATGATAAACAGGTGTGGGTGCTGGGGAACAGATGATGAAAGACAACGAGAAACAGCTGGGAAAAGACAGGAAGGAAATACATATAAGGAGTGGGGAGTGGACATGACAAAATGTGGTTTAAGAGGGTAATGCATGAAAAGCACCCAATTAAGAAAAATTAACGGCTAGTTAAAATTCTTTGATTGCAATTTTGATTGGAATGGAAATCACAGGGATACACAGGGAAATCTCCCGCAGATCAGCAATCTGTACCACATGTGGAAGTTAACTTTGAAATTTGCTTTATCCAGTCACAAATTGAGGAATGAAAAAGTCTGGGGGAATCCCCCAGGTCACGTAATTTGCAAGCGGAACGAAAGAGCTAATAATTTTTTAAGTTAATGAAGTTTGTGGTAGCACTGGTGTGACTTTCTAAAAAATGTACTCGCACTGGCAAGAAAAAATTTGAAAAAGCGACCATTTATTTGCAGTGTGGAGCTCTGCTTTATTCTCACTGGACTACATTTACCTGAGGACCTCATTCACACAGGATAAATTAAGTCTATGACCCAAAATTAGTTGAGATGGCAATGGAATTAAAATTATCAGATCTGTTTCGCAAAATAGAGGCGGCAAATATTTTATGTCAGATAATTTTTTGGGAAATAAAAGCATCCATATCTCTTCTCTGCGCACTAGGGGAAAAATTGTGCCTTTTATGCTTTTTTTTATATGCTTTTTCAGCAAAAATATGGGCAACACTAGGGACTGACTTCATATCAATTGCCGATAGCTCGAAAGCTGGCCCCTTGGTAAGTTACTGCAATGGTGGAGCTGAACAGGCACAAGTACAGCAAAACAATATTACTTGCATCCAAGGAAAACCAAGCAAACAAAGTCCAATTATAAGGCAAGCTACATTAATACAGCTACAGCACAACTAAAACAATACTTCAATCATAAATGTATTTTGTGAATTCATATTTCCATTTCACAAGTCCTCCACTTCATTCTGATAAGTCATTACATGTGGGTCATTTGAGGTAAAATCAAGAAGTTGAATCCTTAATTAGTTCTGTCATGATCTGGGCTGCGTTTCCCGAAGCCTTCTTAACGCTACGTCATTTGTAAGTTGTACCTTAAGCTGTACCTTAAGCGTGTTTCCCGAAATGTTCTTAGCTAAGTATACCTTCTGTACGTTGTACTTTCGGAAGTTTGGTCTGGGCCACTTTTAGCTATACCTTAGCGATGTTGTCAGCTCACTCCGGTAATGGCCACCACGACCGCAAGCCACTGAAATCAGCTGTTGCGCCTAGTTACATCACAATCTGTTAAGCAATATGTACACTATTAATTCTACAGTTGTAGTTAGCTAATAATATTACAAAAATAACACATTAATAGGACTGTTTATATGCAAAGAATAACATTTTACATTACGAAGGAAGCATGTTGCCTAATTGCCTTTTAAATGATATTTATAAACTGAAGATTTCCCACTCTCTCTGTGGTCTGGAGCGATATTTAACCATACCATATTTGTTTTTTGGACACCGTAGTCCTAAAATGGGAAAATAATGTTTCTTTATTCAGCGCAACGTCCATCTCCATCTTGTTTGATGTGAAGCTGCGGGACCGCTTCTTTCTTTGTTTTTTTCTGCCATAGCTTATGTTGTTTTCATGTTGGTGCGTTTTGTTGTCGGTGCGCTTTTATTAAAAACGTCAGCTAATCAGAGAAAAGAGTGAATTACACCAGTAATGTGATGGTGCTTCTGGCAAATCAACCCTGATTGCAGAGTCATTTAAGGCACCATGACAAAGATATTCAAATAATGTAAATAAAACATGACATGCTTTATTCATAAAGTACACTACTTTTTCTCATTACACAGTCAATCAGTTGCTGCATGGAGTGAATAATATTGATCTTGGAAAGGTCGATGGGATAGTAACGTCGGACGTAGAAGCTATGCCTTAAGCAACCTTGGGGAACACATGTAGAAAAGTAAACAACTTAGTAAGGTATACATTTCAAGTCTTCGTAAAATCCTAAGGGACACCATTATCGGGAAATGTGGCCGTGTATTTTCTGTCTAAGTCCCGAGCATTTCACCTGTTGTCACTTCCTGATTATCGTGTACACTTGATTCTCGTTTCCCCTCGTTATCTGTTCTATTTAAACTTGTCTGTGTGTTACCAAATTGTAATGTGCTCCTGACATTCTCTTCAACATGTTCACTGTCTGAGATGCCTGTGTTTTTACCTGTTTCACATACCACCACTACCACCACCTTTTGGATTCACCCTCTGCTCCTGTTTGACCTGCTTTGTTTGTGATTTTGGATTTCCTTTTTGTTTATCTACCGGTTTGGACTGCCTTTTCGTAATCAAACTTTTGCCTGTGACCACGACTACATTTTGGATTTTCTTTGCTGTGCCTGTTAGCCCTCTGCTTGCATAACTGACTATTAACTGTGTTACCCTCTACATTCCTGTTTCTGATCTTTGCTTGTTTCACCTTTCTGATTACCAATAAAGACCTTTATTGGAAATGCTTTGAGTGGAGAGGAGGGGAGATTCTAATGGACTTTATAAGAGTTAGCAGTGAAAAGCAGCTATTCATCAAGATTATGAGGTTGTCAGGGTTGTCACTTGAATAAGGCAGGCTTTAATGGCAAAGGGCAGATCCAAAATGTAGTCCAAAAACAGAATCCAAGCAAACAGGTATGTAATTGTAATCGGGAAAACAGGCAGAGTTCAAAAACAGGCAGAGATCAAATTAAACAGACCGGTATATTTGCAACAGATAACAAGGGGAAAACAAGAATCAGCTGTGTGAACTAGGGAACAGATTAGGAACAGGTGAAATGAATGACAAGAGACAGGAAGGAAGTACATATAAGGAGTGGGAGGCAGAGACAACAAATAGAGCACAGGTGAAACAAATTAATGAGAGGGAATGAAACTGAAAACAGATTATGGTGGTCACAGAGGTGAAAACCTCAGAGGTGAAAACGCTAGGGAATTCATAAGTTCACAGAAATCAGGAAACACAGAGGTACTTCAGCAAAACATGTACAAGTATGAACTCCAGAAAAATATTCATTTAACAAAGACAGAGAATGACTGACAGTTTGGAAAATTAAGGTATTTCAATCTTTATTTTAATTGAAGATTCAGAAAAGAACATTTAATTTGTGTGTGTGTAGGCGGGTGTTGTACCAAGTTCGGTTGCTATTTTTTATCCCGGATGTAATCGGACAGCAGCAAGCTATTTGCTAGCTGTCAGCTGGGATGGATGTGGTGTCAGTCTGGCTTGTGAATAGGTTGAAAAGCGGAACTTAAATAAATGATGAAGGAGGACCATCAGCTACAGCAAGGCAGTGGACCCTGAGAAAAAAAAAGATCAATCTTGGTGAGCTACTGTTAGTTTGTTTTAGCAGAGGGGGGTGTATTTTAAACCTTTTAACTTTATCTAAATATTGACTCCCTCAGCTGACTATGAAGGACAGTGTAAGCCAGTCTTTGTATAAAACCTAAAAACCTAGAAAGACATGGAGACAAGGAATAATTGCAATATACATATATTCAGTATATATACACTCACCAAGCACTTTATTGGGAACATTTTTACTTTATTACACCTACTTATTCATGCAGTTATCTTAAACCAGTTTTTTAATTATTAGAAATCCTTTAAACTGTATAAACCTGTCTATAAACACTTAATTTCATTATATTACATGTATTCACATAAGCAGATAATCCCATTCAAAAGTTAGATTTTTAAATGAAAATGGAAATCTTATAAGCTCATTGGGAAGTGGGGTGCATTGTTTTGCTATTTAAATATCTTGGTACGTACGTGTTACTTGTTACTTGGTACATAAGATGCTCGATAACCTGTAGAATATAAAATAAAATAAAAGACCATCCACCATATTTAAAAATGCATGGCATCTAATCCTACATCAGTTTCACCCTTCTTCCCACCATTGGAATTACATGGTACAGTATGTTGTGAAACCCCCATTATTTTGAAACTGTGAAAAATGTAAATGAAAAGCAATCTTGCTTTAAAATTTGAAGACGTGTCAAGTTTAATGTACCATTTAGAGGTCAGATTTGCATCTGTCCGCTTGAATATTAATTGTAAAAGGCTTTTTGACCAGGGGTGCCAAATTCTGCACATTACTGTAATGCATTTAGCTTGTGAGCTAGCCATCAGAGTGTGTTGTTTTCAGTTATTTTGAAACTTATAACAAGAGCGAACCGGGCAGATATTTCTAATTTAAGGAATAAACGGTGTCCAGACATGTTTTGAGGGACTTGGCTTCCCAGAATCCAGTCTGTAGTCTGTATGGAGACCATAGATGTTGTTAAGACCTGCCCCCTTGGCCAGTCGCAACACAAAATGGGAAAACAACATATTTATAATGATCGATTAATTTATTAACAAAAAAGCCGAAACAAGCAACATAGGCAGCATGGAACGGCTGTTATCTGAGTTCCTCCCTCAAAGGTCTTCATATAGGGTTCCCCACAGGTGCCACCAATCCTGCAATAAAAGTTAAAAAATACACAGCACACCGGACTCATGCTTCTAGGGACAGCAGAGAATAATAGAGTGTAACAATGTAAACCTGTTTGGTTCATTGAACCAACCAGGAATTTGCATTACCCCCGCAAAAACATTCTTTACACTGAAGTAATTACTCTCCCGGGACCTTTTATTTCTGAGCTGCGCAGAAGTTGTTTTTTTGTTTTTTTTTCTCCATCCCTTCACGTTTAGGCACTCAATGTGCATACTCTAGGGCCAAGAATAACCTTTAGTCAAACATGGAAACCTCCTTGATACCAACTTGTCTAACCCCCCAAAAAAATATTTTAAAAATTGCACTTATGATGACTATATGTTTAGAACAACACTTCATGTGTCTTTTACTAGTTATGGATGTGATGCTTTAACTTGTGGAAGAACCTATGCACTTGTAAGTCGCTTCAGATTAAAAGCGTCTGCCAAATGACAAAAATGTACAATACAGTACGTTCAGCCTAAACAGCCGGCTAGGCTACCAACCACCACCTAAGGTTACAATAAACAGGCTTATTTCAATTCAGCTACTTCACCATTTTAGGAGCTATTCATAGACATGATCATTAAACACTGTACTTACAAGTAAAAAAAGCTCACTCCATATAAAGTGCTGCCATAATGCTTTGAAATGTTTGGGGCGTGTCTATATAATACACATATAATTCGCAACCTGGAAAATGCATCTGATAAGGTTCGGTCAGGAACACCCAGTGACTATAGCTCCTACCAGAAGTGCGTTCAAGGCAAACTATGTTTACAGCAAACAGTTACTGTTGAACGATGAACATTCCATTTAGTTGAACATTCCGCCACCAACTTTACCCCACCCCTTTCTACCTTCTATTATCGTCTGTGTGTGTGTGACTGCATAAACTGTGTGCATAGGGCTACCACAAAGCCTCAAAGTGACGTGATATGGAAATTCGCTAATTAAATAATTAATATTAATGAAGAAAAACGTATTTCGTTTTTTATGTTTTGATAACATTTCTGCTGTGTTGGACTATTTTGTCGCCACTGCGTTCAAATATTTCTGAAACGGCAGTGCCCCCCCGCCGATGACCCTATGCCCCTCCAGTAGATCTGCTCTGGCGCCGACTCTGCACCAACGCAATACAAATTAACACAAATGGATGGAAATGGTGTGAATTGATGGTGTGAATTGATGTGAAACAATGATGCCAATGTTATTAGTTAGCTGGTTAGGGCAAATTACAAAGAAATCCATGTTTAATTTTTTTGACCTGAGTTGTGTATAAATATAAAAAAAACAGAACCATGTTTCCCCTGCTTACTTCCCTCCACTGGCTGCCTGTCATGGCTCGCATCAAATTCAAAACATTGGTGCTAGCCTTCCAAGCAGTTAAAGGGTCTTCCCCAGCTTATCTGCAAAAAATCATCAGACCCTACACCCCTGCCAGACCTCTTCGTTCAGCCTCCACAGGCCGCTTGGCACCTCCCCCTCTCAGAACCTCCACCTCACGCTCACGACTACTGTCTGTTCTGGCTCCACGGTGGTGGAACGAACTCCCCGTTGAGGTCAGAACTATAGAAACTCTCCCCACCTTCAAGCGCAAGCTGAAGACACACCTCTTCAAGCAGCACCTCTCCCCATCCCTCCCTACCTCCCTGTGAACCTTAATTGTTGTCTTGCTTTGTGTATCGGTATTTTTAGTTGGCTAGGTAAGCAGTGTTTGGATAAATGGAATGAGTCTTTACTTTTACGTTATTTCCATTTAAAAGTTTGTTTTTGCTTTTCCAAAGAGGTTGTTTTAATAGTCAGCTTTAATAGCATCTTCAAGGAGGAAAATCCCAAGAATGCAGGGCCATCTGAAAATGTTTTGGGGCACTCCAAAATGACTCTGGTCAATTCATATATTTCATCTGTTGCTGTAGGCAGCCATTTTCCCTGGGGGTGTAAAGGCCTCATCAAATGAGGCAATGTTCCCTTTCATTGGATTCCTGTTGTGTACCTAAAAGCAGCAAGCCTCATTCATCTTAAAAAAAATTATACAATCTTTTTTTCTTCCAGTTTTATACAGTGCAGTCTGTAAGTATTTGGGCTGTGGTAAAAATTCAGTTATTTTGGAAATCTTTCTCTGTATCCTTTGGATTTGAAATTAAACAATGAAGCTTGAGGCCTGAAGCTTCATGCAAAATGCAAAGACCATTTTAATGCTGTTTTCATGGAAGGAACAAAAAAACATCATGGCAAGTATTCATCACTGTTTCATGCCATAAATAAGAACAGGCAGAAAAAGATTCAACAAAAACATAACTACATTAAAACTGCAGACATACTGTTATTAGCAGCCACTCATAACATTATGCAGAGAGGAAATTTTGCAGGAAATAGTAAACACAACCCTGAAATACAGTCATGGATGTGCCAATGCTAAATACACCAGCAAACATATTGAGAATGGGGGAGCTGCAGTGGCGCACGGCTAAAGCATCGGACCATGATCAGTCCGATGCAGTTGCGCACATGGCGACATGGGAGCGGCATAATTGGCCCGCTGCTCCGAGCAGGGTTAGTAGGATCGTCGCATACAACAGTGCCCCGATCGCCTCGGAGTCGTGGCCATGGGGCTGAGACGACGCAGCTTGGAAAAGGGGTGTCGTTCTCTAGATCGCTGGATTATCCCGGGCTGCCGGGGGATGGGGTCATAGGCGGTGTATCTAATTGGAATACATAGGGTACAATTGGCTATCAAATTGGGAGAAAATTTTTTTAAATCTTTCCTTGCAATCATACTAATGAACGTTTCAGCAACCTTGGAAATAAAAGCATTGAAGCAAGACAGGCATGGTCACTTGATATAGATGGATTTATCAAATGTTTTGCCAGTCCAGTTTAGGATACTGAACAATATTTGGAATATTAATAGATTTTACAGTTTGTGAGTCAACTTAAAAGAGTCTCTTGGAATAATTATTAATGGTAATGGTATCGTTTTCATGAAGAAAGTACTTTTTTTCAATTGGCCCAGCCTTCAGTAACTTCAGAAGCTGTTTTAAATGGCTTGTTTTGGATCTATGATCACCACAACTTGTTGAACATGATAAAGTACAAGTCAGAGCTGTGGTCTCTAACTTTAGATAAAAATATACCTGCAGATAACATGTTTGGGTTTTATTATTATTTCATGTAAGTGCACAAAGAAGTTAATGCCCTGCAGTTTAGAGTCCATGCATTTTAGAGCTTATATACTCTGCACAAAAAAATAATACTGGTCGGAAAATTGATTTTGCATGCTTATTACCTCATTTTTTATACTCTAGTGAAACAGGAATGAATAGAATGACAAAACATATTCAGTGAGTAATTGTTAATGCCAATCATGTGGCACTAACTGAATGCATAAAAACATGCAGAAGTGGTCAAGAGGTTCAGACGAAATGTTAGAATGGGGAAGAAATGTATTCTAAGTGACTTTGACCGTGGAATGATTGTAGGTACCAGACAGGGTGGTTTGAATATCTCAGAAACTGCTGATGTCCTATGATTTTCACACACAACAGTCTCTCGATTTTGCACATAATGGTGTGAAAAAACATCCAGTAAGTAGCAGTAGCAGGGTAAAACATATTGTGAATGAGAGAGGTCAGAGGAGAAGGGCCAGACTGGTTGAAGCTGACAGGAAGGGGACAGTTACACAAATAACCATGCATTACAACATTGGTATGCAGAAGAGCATCTCTGAACACACAAACCTCTATGTGGATAGCCTACAGCAGCAGAAGAAGGTCTAAAGAAACAGGATGAATAAATACCTAAAAAGGTGATCACTGTACTTTAGACTGAGAGTAACTGAATTGTATTGGCAATATAACTTTTTTTAATTGATCAACAGTAATTGTTTTGGGGTGCCAATAATTTTGGCACCTGTGATTTTCAGAAAAGATTTGATTTCTAAATAAAAAACATTGAAACATGAGAATAAACATGAAATAAAAGCATATGGTTTTCCCATATGTTTGACCATAAAATATAGGTCATTATCCATGTTGTTTATTATATGCATCCTTTTTTCCTACATTTTTATTAAGGGTGCCAATAATTCTGGATCCCACAGTTGGTCAAAACTTGGTTTAAATGTTTAAATACATACTGTTTTTCCATGCACACACTGGGGCTCATTTATTAATATATTCAGAAGTCTGTGTCAGAAATGTATGTGTGAACAGAACTGAACTAACAAATTCCGCCAGATTTAGCAAATACGCAGACACAGCTTTTTTCGTATCCATGTTGATAAATACCACGTAATTGTACAACAAAGGCGCATTCACAAAATTTGTGATTAGCATAAATATTCAAAGAGATAGTTGTAAAAAGAAAAAACTTCTCTGAAGCGGAGATTGAAGTTCTATGCAAAAGGTAAAAAGGAAATGGTTTTACATTTGGCACTTTCCTTCCCTCAGTGAAGCCTGAAACACACCAGTTTCAGCTCTGCCAACCTCAGATTATGTCTCTATATATTATTACGTTGCAGTCAGCAATAGCCTGTATGTTATCCCTGTCCTTGAAGAGAGCCAGAAGGTCTCACAAGCCTCAGACAAAGTGATTATGTGGCCATGCTTCAAATCTTCTAATAAAGCAGTAAATGTAATGTAAAGAGGTCAGCCATAGCGTCATATCAGAATGACCAAATTACCACCTTCCGACTGGGAAAAACAGTTCATGTCAGCCTCTGACATTAAATGCAAGGCAAAAAAGTAAACTTGTAAACAAATGACGTGCATCAGCCGCATGCCATGCCACTTCTATACCATGATGTTTGCCCGTGTACATTTGAACTTGCCATTATTGTATGTTGTTTCTTTTGCCTCACGAAATAAATAATCTCAGTCTTTGAAGATGTGCTCTTCCCGAAGTAGGCTCCACCATGCCCCAAATCTTTTGATAAAGCAATAAATGTACATGTAAAGAGAGGCCAACCGTATAAACAACGGTGTAAGCAATGACTTGTTGGCAACACCCCATTTATAGCAAACCTTTTTTAACGTGTTTTATGGAATTTATATTCAACTCTACTTAAGAATTAATTAGGATTACCAGAATTAAACCCATTTCACCCATTTTAATGTTGAATCCTGTTTCATTTTATATGATATGAATAATTATAATATTCAATTGGCATATAAAAAAAAAAATTCCACTTTAAATCAAAATAAATTATTGGATTAATAAATGAGCAAAACGTGCTTCACAACCCTGTGCTCGTGAACTTTGTTCGGTGCCTTCAAAAAACTGACATCTGAATACCGATAAATCCAACGTTATTTGTGCAAATGCATTTCCGAAGAGTTTATGGCCATTTTTCTCGGCTCAAGTTTGATAAATGCGGCCCATGAAACACTTGACCCCCACACCCAATCCCCCCATTTAATTCCCTCTCAGCATTATTGTTTTCTACTAATGATGATCTAATTAATCGTATTACTTATAATTATGTGGTGAAAATGTTTATCAAGATATTAAAACAATTTTCACTATATATCACCATATTCTCCCATTTGTTTCAATCATAACTTTGCCTCTTTGATTTTGAAGGGAAAGGGATTGAGTACTATTATATTGTATTTGTATATAGATAAGCATTTTGTATTGTATTTTGAATTACATACAGGTCACTTTTATTACATACAGGTCACACATTTTGTTAGAATCTTCCCATGATGAACCAACCTCCAGATTCTAAATCTTGTGTTGCAGTTGCTGTTTTTTCCCTATTTCCTGAACTAACTAAAGTATTGTCCAGTTACTGTATATGAAATCAGCTTGGGAGGAGGACCTTGGTGTCGGGATATCAGAGGAGATTTGGAAAAATGGGTTGCAAAGGATACATTTATGTACAAACAATGTTCGTATGCAATTGATTCAGTTAAAAATTATGCAGTTATGCAGACTCCATTACTGAAGTGAAACTTCAAGAATGTATATTTCTATGTATAATTAATGTGATAGATGCAAAGTCTTGGAAGGAACATTGGCTCACTCATTTTGGTCCAGCACAAGGATTTCCAATCCTTTTTCTAATTTTGTCTGGCTGTGCTGTTGTGTATTTGTCTAGTCGATCAGTGTTTTTCTTTTTTCTTTTCATTTATTTGTGCTTGTAGATAGATTCATATTTATTTATTTATTTATTTATTTATCCATCCATCCATCCATTATCTGAACCCGCTTATCCTGATCAGGGTCGCAGGGGGCTGGAGCCTATCCCAGCATACATTGGGCGAAAGGCAGGAATACACCCTGGACAGGTCGCCAGTCTATCGCAGGGCACACACACCATTCACTCACACACTCATACCTACGGGCAATTTAGACTCTCCAATTAGCCTAACATGCATGTCTTTGGACTGTGGGAGGAAACCGGAGTACCCAGAGGAAACCCACGCAGACACGGGGAGAACATGCAAACTCCGCACAGAGAGGCCCCGGCCGACGGGGATTCGAACCCAGGACCTCCTTGCTGTGAGGCGGCAGTGCTACCCACTGCACCATCCGTGCCGCCCTATTTATTTATTTATTTATTTATTTATTTATTTATTTATTCGTATCTTCATGGTTTTATTATGACCCATGTGAAATGGGTCTGACAATGGGTACTGCGGTGACTGAAGTTTAAATACATGAGGGAAGGTGATGATCTAGGTGGGGCTTGGGAGAAAGGAGGGCTAAACAAATAGACAACAGGTGGGAAACATAATGGGGTAATGATACAATAACAGGGGGAGACGAAAACGCAGACTGGATGCAGGAAAACACACATGTAAAACATACGGCTCCGGATTAGGGATTAGACATTTGCATAGAGTGAAGACGTAGTGATAGTAAGAGACAGGTGCGAACACTTTGCCGAAACTAAGCAAGTAATCAGGGATAGCATAGGAAGGTGGAGTTATAGAACAGCATGGAAGACTATGATATAACGTTAGTCAGTTACGTGATTAAATCTAAACTACTCAATTAAAGTGACTGTTAGTTTGTTAGACAGACAGTAAGTGTATTCATTGGATTAGTACTGTACAATATCTAGCAAGAATAGTGCTTTACAACATTTAATTATCGAGAGAAGCCAGAAGTAAGGAATGCGAGGTTGGAAGAAATGTTGAAAACCCAGAAACTACCAAAACCACCCGAATAGTGAAGCATGCAGGCAGGGGAGTGACTCGGGCTCAGAAACATTCAGACACAGACATAACAGGGGATCACAAATGCAAAACTGTAATGGGAAACAATAACCAGATGTGAATGAATGTGAATGAATAACAAGAATAAGCAATAATAACACTAAAAACAGACTCGGAACATTACACATTTGTATAAATAAATGATTTCATGTGGAAAAACATCTTTTTTTCAGGCAAAACAAGCGATCTAGCTGGATAGATAGATGTAGTGGCTATTACAGATATTAACTTACCAAATAATGTTAGCATTGATCCTGCTAAGTTAAATATCTTCACGTTAGCCAGCTGTGAGATAGACACTTTGATACACCAGAGCAATTTAAGAATTGTTCTAACAAGGGCTGTATGCAATCAAGACATTAATTTTCTTTTTATGAATCAATAAAAAAATTTAGAAAGAAATGGGTTTTTCTTTCACTTTATGGTACACATTGAAATAGCACTTACAAAAATCAATTTGTCTTTTTTTTTTGCTATATTTGACCTTAACATCAATTCTACAATACATTTTTTAACTTTTTTTTGACTTTTTTTTAGGCAATTGTCTTCTTTTTTTTTTTTTGAACTTATTTTTATTTCAGTTTCAACTATTTATAATCATGTACACAATTCACAATGTCTACTGTTTTTCTTATATTACCAGCTGTACCAGATTTATGAATAAGACTTTAGAAGAGAGAGAAAAAAAAAAAAGAATAATGATAATAATAGCTAAAATTAAATTAAATTAAATTTTTTTTAAAAACACAGTGTCAGTCTTGCAGAGTGATATGGGTGCTGCGTACACATAAATGAAACTGGTTTGGGGAGAGATGCAGGAGACAGTGTGTAGAGGCATTTACTGTATTAATATAGCCATGACAGGACTCCATCTTTTAGTGCATATATCTTTCTGGAGTCTCAAGGAGTACGTTATTTGTTCCATCAGACAGATTTCCCAAACTTGCTCAACCCACATATTATATGTTGGGGGATCAGTTTTTAGCCACTTGATTGTAATACATTTGAGTGCTGCTGCTAGTAATACTTGCCACAGGTATTTTTTGGGCCTTCCCTCTATGCCTTCCGGCACCACCCCCAGCAATGCCACCTTTGGATCTTTGGTCAGGTTTTGGTGGAATACCTCACCAAGAGCCTCAGATATGTCATCCCAAAACATCCGTAACTTGGGGCATGCCCAGAATATGTGGGTATGGTTGCCGAGTTGTGAGCTACACTTTCTCCAGCATTCACTTGAGTGTGTTGGGCCCATTTTGGCAACTATCTGTGGAGTCCGGAAGAACCTCATAACCACCTTCCAGCTGAACTCTCTCCACGTGTTGGAATTGGCCCAGTACATATTTCTTCCCACATGTCCTCTGGTATGTCTGTGTTCATCTCAGCCTCCCATCTCCCTTTTGTCTGTAATGTGTCATGCAAAGTCATGTCTAAAAACATTTGATAGAATTTACATGAGTTACCTATCCCCATTTCCTACTTGTAACTTTATCAAAAACTCTTCAAGGGGGGTGGGCAGCAAGACTTTATCCCATTCCTTATGCTTCGTTAGAAAGGACCTTAATTGAAGGTATCTATAAAAGTCAGTGCTCTGAAGCATAAATTCCTCTCTTAATTGTTCGAATGATTTGAGACTGCCTCCCTTATTTAGTTGATGGAGAAGAGTGAGTCCTCGATCTGACCATTTTCTAAATCCTACATCTATACGGGTGGGCATAAAATCCTGTATGAATCCAATGGTAGTTAGTGCTGAAATCGCTTTTGGCAACCCAAATGATAGTTTTATTTTCCTCCAAATGTTTAGTGTGATTCTAGTCCATTCGCCCAACTGAGTATCTCTTATGGGGACACCTGAGAAAGGTAAGGTATGTAGAGGCCTCTCACATAAGCTTTTCTCAATGTCAAGCCAGCGTGTATGAGGAGGATCCTGGATCCAAGTTATTACGGGTCTTAACTGTGCAGCCCAGAAATAATATTTCAAATTCGGGAGTCCAAGTCCCCCGCGTGGTTTGGGTAGTTGCAGTGTCTTTAGTCTGATTCTTGGCCGTTTAGCTTGCCATATGAATTGTGAAATGAGCCTGTCCAATTTATCAAACGTGGATTTGGGGATATCAATCGGCAACATCTGAAATGGATAGAGGAGTCTAGGTAAGACATTCATGCGCACACTCTCTATACGGCCTAGTAGAGACAAGGGAAGCACAAACCAGCGGTCTAAATCTTTACTAATATTTTGTATTATAGTTTTATAATTTGCATCATATAAATCTTTTAGTAGAGCGGGAATTCGGATACCAAGATATGTGATACCATCTACAGGCCACTGAAACCCACTCTGGAGTTTGACCGATTGTGGGATTCTGCCTCCAATATCCATAGCCATGGTCTTATCCACATTCACCTTATAGCCCGAGAAGTATCCATAAGTGGAGATGACGTCCTTTAAGTATGGGATCGTTGTTGCGGGCTCTACAAGATATAAAAGAACATCATCAGCGTACATAGACAACTTATGTTGTTCCTCATTTATTGTCAGTCCCTTTATGTTATCATCATCTCTAATAGGTTGTGCTAGTGGTTCAATGCTGATATCGAACAAAAGAGGCGATAAGGGACATCCCTGTCTGCAGTCGCGTTCTAGAGCGAATCGGCCTGATAGGAATCCATTTACTTTGACAGCAGCTTGTGGGTTAGAATATAGTGTTTGTATCCACTTTATGAAATTGGGACCGAATTGGAATCGTTTCAGCGTCTGGATCAAGTACTGGCAAGATACTCGATCAAATGCCTTCTGGGCGTCAAGGGATAGTATCATTGCATCCTTCTCCTTGCCTTTTGGATGAGTCATTAAATTTAGTAATTTTCTAATATTGTCCCCGTAATATCTCCCTGTTATGAACCCGGTCTGGTCAGGATGAATAACCTCTGTGATGATCTTATTGACGCTTCTCGCAAGGATGGCTGTTAATATATGCATGTCTGTATTCAGCAGCGATATGGGTCTATAAGATTGGCATTTGGTGGGGTCCTTTCCTTCCTTATGTATCACTACTATAGTTGCATCCCTCCAAGAGGGGGTCATGGTTCCAGACTTCAATGCATGGTGGTACGCTTCTAGAAGCAAAGGTGAAACTACCTCTTTGAACTTTTTATAGAATTCATTGATATAGCCATCCGGACCAGGGGCCTAATTTATAAAACTGTGCTTAGGATTCACGTCAAAAGGTTGTGTAAGCATGAAACCTAGGATGTGCGTACGCAAAAAAATATTCTGATTTATAAAACAGTGCATACGCACGTCCCACGCCAGTTTTCCTTTATAAATCACAATCAACTCTAAATGTGGCGCAACTTTGTCAGCTTCATGTCCCGCCCACAGTTGCCTATAAATAGGCAGTGAAACACCCCTAATGAATATGCATTTCACGAAGACGACAATGGCAAACGCTGAAAAGGCGGCCAAGAAAAGGGATTTCAGCCATTTGATTGCCTCTGAAAAGCTACAGGTGTGGGAATTATCCTGATTGATTGTAAATGACGAACAGTTCTGCAAAACGAATGTGATGATGACGATGATAATAATAATAATAATACACGTTATTTGTCTAGCACCATTGAAAACACAGTTACAAAATTAAGAGATAAAACGAACAAAATTTTTTAACAATAAACACATTATAAAACATAATATATGAATATGATAACAATATATGAAACTATGCTCGTATCTGCCTGACTGACGCATTGTAAACAGCATCAGTGCAGCGCAATTTATCCGACTGTTCACCATATTATTTATGAGAATACATTTAATAACATGAAGTATTGTTTAACAATTCGTCTACATATTTGAGGGATTATTTTACAACAACATCTCCGTTTATATTTATCATCCTAAATCATATTTTTTGGGCACTCCAGGGAGCATCAATCAAACAGCTGTTTGTTTATTCGTTGTAAGAGAGGCTTTTATCCGTTTTTGCAAATTAACTCTTCGTATATGATACGTGAGAGGTAATATTTCATTACATTACATTACATTACATTGCATGGCATTTAGCAGATGCTCTTATCCAGAGCGACGTACAACAAAGTGCAAATTAAACACAAGAACAAGTGCAAAGAGGACCTGAGAGGACAGTATAGTTCCGAGTCCTAGTGTAAACATGCAGAAAATCAGAACCCTTTAAGAGTACAATCAACAACAATCAATTTCGATTTATTTTACACAGTGGTATCTGTCGTATATCATTTTCGACTTCTCTCGTCGCCAAATGTTGTGTTGCACTTAGGAAGGGAGAGAACCCGTATAGCGAGATTCAACAATACAACACTTTAATAAGTATAACAGGGACGACGCACGTCCTTACAGCAGCCATACCCAGCCACAACTCCCGGCAAATCTTTATACCTTTTTACATCCTGTTTCACTTCCTGTTTTCCTGGTCTTACGTCACAAGCATTAAAGGCACAGGACACAACAGTATCAATTTCACACCATTTCTCGCGTTTCATCCCATTGCCATCGGAGTCGCAGTTTCTCATTTCTCCAGTTAATGTGCGTACGCATGGGTCAGAGTTTCCGTGGAGAACCGCACATTTTCCCGTCAAGTTCGTTTTTTATAAATGCCAAAGTTTGCTTAGAAAGTGGCGTATGCATTCTTTTGTGCCTACGCAACGTTTATAAATGAGGCCCCAGGACTTTTATTGTTTTTCAATGTGGAGATCACCTCTAGCATTTCTGATTCCTTAATCGGTTCATCCAGCTCTTTCGCCATAGGTTCAGTTAACTCTCTTAATTTAATATCTTTCAAATATTGGGCTAATTCTTTAGCATCCGTGCAGGTGTCCGTGTTTTTGTAAAGGGATTTATAAAATTCCGCAAAGGACGTTGAGATTTCTTCTGGTTTAGTGAGTGTTGTATGATCTAGTTGTAATTTCTGTACTATATTTGCCACTTGCTGTTTCTTAAGTCTTAATGCTAACAATCTGCTCGCCCTGTTACCATTTTCATAGTATTTTTGGTTAGTAAACCTTAAGTTGCCCTCGACCTTTTCGGTAACTATGCTATTTAAATCTCTGCGAGCTTGTTTGAGAGCATTAAGTAGGTTGGGGGTTGGTGTTCCCTTATGTTGTTGTTCAAGTAACCTTATTTTGTCTTCTAATTCACGCTGTTTTGCTTCCCTTGTCTTCTTTTTCCTGCTCGCAAATGAAATAATGTGACCTCTAATGTATGCCTTAGCACAGTCCCAAAGGATGAGCGTTGACACTTCAGGCGATACATTAGTGTCTAAGTAATTACGAAGCTCTGTCGTTATAAACGTAGTGAAGTCCTTGTCATTTAAAAGTGACGCATTTAACCTCCACTGGTTGTTGGTCTGAGGCCTATGTCCCATGACAGTGGGAGGGGTGCGTGATCACATATGGTAATTGGCATTATCTCTATGTCTGCAATCCTATGCAGCTCTGCTTTGGGGGTAAAAAAGTAATCTATTCCAGAGTAAGATGAATGCCTATGTGAATAAAAAGTAAAATCTCTACCTTTAGGGAATCTAGATCTCCAGATGTCCACCAAGCCTGATTCTATTGTTAGATGCCTGAGTGCTTTACTCATTCTAGAGGCAGGATACTTTGAGGTAGGCTGTCTATCTAAAAACTGGGACATGACACAGTTTAGGTCCCCACCTAGCAGTAGGATGCCCGAGCTGTGCAGTAGCGCTGTGTTAATGACTGTATTAATGAATCCAGGTTCATCTTCATTGGGGGCATTAAGGGAAACTGATATTCCATCGATAGACCCACTCACTACAATAAACCTCCCCTCAGATTCTTTATGAACTGTGGTCGGGACAAAATTTATCTGTCTATGAATCAAAATACACACTCCTCTCTTCCTGCCTGACCGATGTGATGAGTAAAATGCTTTGTCTGCCCAAGATTTTTTCAGTTTCTCATGTTCTATATCCGACAAGTGGGTCTCCTGCAAAAACGCTATCTGGCAATTGGCCCTTTTTAACTGACTAAAGATTTTCCTCCTCTTTATAAGGCTATGTAGGCCTTTGACATTGTAGCTTATAACCTTAAGTGACCTCATGGCTCAAAATGAATTGGGAACAATGCTGATGTGGTCCTTATGTAGATGAGAGTGGAGGTATATGTAACGGGGCAAGTTGAGAGTGGTAGTGTACTGTATGTGTAGTTGCACATGCACCGGCGTACAGGTGTTGGTATTTTGAGGTAGGCCTATAGATGTGCAATATGAGTGGGAGATGCGCAGTCTGTCAGGATAGAATATGCCATAGTGAACTCCCTGTCTCCCTCGGAGCATCTTCCTGACATCAGTGAAGACCGCTCTAACTTTAGCTACAGTAGACGTAAAATCAGCGAATATTCCGATGGGGTTCCCGTTATGGCTTAATTGTCCAGCGCGGTCTCTGGCTTTCCTAAGGATCTCCATGGCATCCCCATCACTGTGGCATTTTGCGATGATTACACGTGGCTTGCCTCCCGGTCTTCTCTGTGTCAGGCTGCGGTGTGAGCGGTCAATCCGTACATCTTTGTCCAGTCTAAGTACCTCCTTAAGAAGTTTGGACACCGCTGCAGGAGAGCTGGATCCAGGCTGTTCAGCGACCCCCATTATCCGAATGTTACCTCTCCGCATCCTTCCCTCCATGTCCTCACACTTATCTTGCAGGTCTTTCACTTGCCTCTCTAGATCGGTGACAGTTTTTTGTACAGACACCACATCGTCCGACCATCTTGACAATCCTTCCTCTACGGCCCTCACGTTAGCTTTCACGCTGCCGATTTCTGCGCAAATTGCGGCTGTGTTGCTAGCAATTTCGGTTTTCACCGCCTTTATTTCCTTCTGTAATGCTTCAAAGTCCTCAGCCAGAGTAGTCTTCAATTCCTCTCTTAGTACAGTGGATATGTCTTCCCTCAAGGCGGAGAGGATGTCAGCTTTGATTGAAGTTACGTTCATGGTCGAGTCACCCCCGCATGTAGCTAGCTCGGGCTTGTCTAGGCTTAACGAGGCGTTGGCCTTAGCAGTGGATGCACCGTCAAATTAGTATTTTCGCAATTTAGACGCCATTCACATCACTTTTACTGGTCTGCTGTTATACCTTAGTTAATTATCGATAGTTTCTGTAAATTTTAGTAGTATTGGAGTCATTTAAATATGCTATTTATCGAGACTCTGCAGGAGCTCCAAAACACGCGACCTACTCCATTGCTGGTCACCGGAAGCCCCCCGGCAATTGTCATTTATAAAGGGCTTTATAAATGACAATGTTCTCGGTGCGTCTGTGAATTTCCTGTCTTTTTCAGCTTTTACCTACCATTATGACATCATCTCTCACTTTAAATATAGTTTTTGTGTTGAATTGTGCATATCAACTATCAAGATTGATGCATTTACTTGTTGAAATTCAAAACATTTTTCATGTTCATGTACTTTCAGGAAGTTTGTGATTAGTATGTCTGTGATTTATTTGCCTGATATTAAAACCATATTTTTCTATTTATACATGGCAGCAGACTATATATGGTACCAGCCTAACCTTCCATGCCATGTTACGAGGGAGGTTTAGAGTCTATTCACCCCACCATAGAAACTCGGCCAGCCAAATAAAGGTAGATACATGTTGTGCAATGTGCCAGACTCATTACCGGAGCAACCCTTGAGATGCGAGTATGAGATGAATGGACAAGGGGTACACTTCATTTTCATTACAGCCCTGACTTTGAGGATGACTGTGGTGAGCATTGTTAGACAGAAAAAAAGTAATGAAGTAGGAACAAATGATTTAATGGATTTATGGCCGATGGAAGGTGTGTAAGAGTCTTCGGTGACAGGCAGTGGCCTGAATTACGTCATCAGCTTGCTGTTTATTGACTTCTCGGCTTGTTATATACCCATTTTCTGACAACGTAATTCATATTGCAGGACCCTGACTGTTTAATCTTGGAGAGAGTAACACAGTGCAATTCGGTGTGAATTACGGACATGAGTTATCACAGATTTGTTGTGGGGAATGAGTGCAGTCAGAGATTTTCAATGACCTTGTTTGGAGGACAGCGTAAACATATCTATGGCCTGAGCTTTTAAAAAAAAAAAGGCAGGTCAGTATGATTTTCTCCCTTGTTGAAACCACCAGCAAAGGTTTCTGCTATAATATCTATTATAATGACCTTTTTTCGGTTTTCATGTCCTAGTGTTGTAATATTGATTTACGAGTGTGTTGATTGGATGGTGCGATTAATGATCTCATTGATGGGGGAGGGAATCTCTCGAGGTCCATTTGCTGACATGCCTGTAGATTATGACTCTGCCCGGATCACATCATAAGAGTGAGAGGGGCGCGGAGGTAATTTTAAAGAAACCTACAGGAAAACTCCACAATTATTTTTAGACTGCAAGGCAGTTGGGGACATCGGGGACCATTTTGGCTTAGCACATTAAAGAATTCATGAAATGAAACCATACTGCCCAGACATCACGATATGATTTTCCATTCCCGGAGCTCTCCAGGTTTTTTTTTTTTCTTTCTACGAATCCAGGCTTCATTCTGCTGTATTGACATTGATCTATCCTTGAGTCTTTAGCTGCAGGCCTCAAGCCTAAACTTTGGTCTCAGTGCATTCAAGAAATAGCTGTGGGTGCCTGCTGTAATGATTTTCTGTTTCCCCTCATATGTTGGTTGGTAAAATGGGTACACTGAACATGGTGGGCCTCTAAAAGTAAGTGAGGAATGTGAAAAATTGGTGTACATCGGAGAGCCTTGCTAGCAGATTGCCAAAAGCACTCCAAGACATTCTGTGCCCTCCTCCTTTTTACAAACAGCAAATGACAAAATCCATTTATTTCCCCCTGGCGGGACCACAAGGGCTGCTGTGTTTTTCATTTGGCCATCACTCTCTTCCTCAATATAATTGAGTTGGTTACACACTTCATTGGCAGTAGGAATTCCAGTGCTAGGAATTTAAATTATTTCTTAAAAATAGGAGTATTTATTCATGTTGTGCTTCTCTTTTTTGAACCCCTTAAGTCTCACGGGCCCAGGTGGCAGGGAAGGTCTTTTTTTTTTTTTTTTTTTCTCCATTCATTCAGTTTCACGGGGCAACTCACTATTATTGGGCAAATGCATGTAACATGATCCACAAATAAGAAACACATCTCAAATGTGTTTAATTATCCACAAACAAATATCAACTTGTGTTATATATTTCCATTTAAATTAATGTGCACTGATTTGTCCAAATGCAAACATATTTCTGAATGTATATTTTCCCTTTTGCAGAAATATCTCATCCCTGAAAGAAAGTAAACCAGCTACCACGCTGTCATGTTCTTCTGTGGTCGTTTCACCAGGTTTTGTCCATGGTCAGTGTGTTTTGTGCAAAATGGAAAATATGTATTCACAAACATGTATCCATTTGTAAAAATCAGTGCACATTCATTTAAATGGCAATTTATAAGACACAAGTTGCGTCTCTTAAGTGTTCATCATGTTACACACATTGGTCAATAATATTGAGACTAATCTCTCTCCATACTATGGTAACAGGATATACCGTTTGAAAGCGTTAGAACTCATGGTTCTATCTGCATAACCTACTTTAAGATGCCATTGTTTTAGCAACAACAGTTCCTTGTTTTGTAGCATGTGGGTGGCAAAACAAGCATGGGGGGCCTCGCATGTCCTTTTCACAAGGGTCCAGTGAAACAAATGCATAAAAGTTTCTCATTCAAAAACTCAGAGAAACGTTGATAGAATGTCCATTGTTTACTTTGAATGTCTCTGGAGGAATTATCATTGTTGTCCATTTGGCCGTAGGTTGCCAGCCTGTCCAGTCCATTCAAGACCGCACCGTAAAAGGACTGTAGGATTTGGGTTATCCTCCCTTTTAAGCCTCTCAATCAATAGGTTCCGTCCGTCCGGAATCAGAACAATCCCAGTTAAGGAGTACGCATTTTCCAGCTAATGGGACGGACCTGTTGTCATGACAGGCTATTTCTGTCCGCTTTCAAGATGGCAGTTAGCTCAGCTAATATTAGCTATTGATAGCTAGCTTGTTAGTTACTAGTAACTAGCGACACAACTGTACAAAGCTATAATTAAGCTAGTCAACTGAAATAAATATATATGTGTTACCCCTACTAATGTGTTACTTTCCTAGCTAGCTAGCCATCTATACCTCAGGCTTAAGTTGCCCTGCTGCTCTGCTATCTGATTTCCCAAAATAACTAACATTATGTCTGACAATGGATCAATGGGTAAGGTACTTTACACCACAAACAGCATCTCTGGTTACAGTGTAGCTATTCTAGCCATCAAATGTCTGTCGGTGTGTCTTGTTAGGATAGCTAGCTAGCTCTACGGTTAGCAGGCTAGTCTATATCAGTTTGGTGGTAAGATAATGTTAACATTACTAGCTACTTGCATTACTTAGGTAGCATTGTAACATTAAATAGGACAATTTACCTACCATGGCAATTTCTCGCTAGCTAGCTATGTTATTAAAAGCATATACATTAAACCAACAACAGCAGTAGACTAGTTGTTACCACCAAGGTTACAAAACAACATTGCCTTAATGAAACGTTACCTACAGATTTGCAGCAATCAACAGCTAGCACATCCTGGCATGAGGCATGACATCTTCTCTGTTCATTCTCTTTCACTGCCCACTGCTACATTAATTATATGGATAGCTATCATAGCTAGCAAGATAGGCAGAACTAGCTCGTAACTGGCTTTGATCATGCTGCAACATTTGCTAGTTTGAACAGTGAAGTTAGCCAAACTTCATCTCTGATGGTTGGCTGGCCACGTAGCTAGCAAACATATATTTAGCTAACCTGTGTAGCGTTGGAAGCTAAGCGGAGAGCCAGGGGCGACCAAAGGTAGAACCTTTTCTTTAACCGACACGCAAACGTGTCAGTCACTAAATCCCAGGGAGAACCGAAAAAGGGATACCCAGCTAGGAACAGGACTTCTCCCGGAACAATGGGAGGAAAGGAAATTAAACAAACCAAACTTAGAACTCGTAAACAGAGAAGTAGCTCAAAAACGGCTAGAGAACGTAAAGCAACCCTTAAATAACTAGGGCGAACCAATACTTTGGTACCGTGCCAAATAGCTGGGCACTGAGTGAGAACCAAAAGAAAATACAACCTAGCGAGAAAAGCTAGGCACGAAAATAAAAACCTCGAGGCGCAGCTCGGGACAAAAATGCAAACCAAAATACAACACCGGGGACAACGTCCCTCTACCATCGACTCACACGAGTCCAAAAGAAAAACAAAACCCTTGAGGAAGGCGCCAGCACACACAACACTTCCAGCTGTACGCCTTCCTTACCTTTTAGATATTTCTCCTTTTTTGCAATGAGAGAATTATCCACCAGCACCGTACCTGACTCGTATAGGGTTAGAGTCTACCGGGCGCTTTACCGGCTTTGTGCCAAGGGCGAACGGTTGAACACAAAAGCACAGAAACTAGTCCCTGCTGGTCTTAAATACTCTCCCGAGAGGTAATTCCCCTGGCGTAAACGAGGAACAGGTGGAAACAATTATCCTCGGCCAACTAGTGGCACCAGTGAGAATTACCTCCCACCATGACAGGACCCCCCTACTAAGGAGCGACCCCAGACGCTCCTTTAGCCCCCCGCCTGTGAAACTCACGAATCAGTTCGGGGTCTAAAATATCCCTAGAGGGAACCCAACAGCGTTCCTCCGGCCCGAAACCTTCCCAATCTATAAGGTATTGTCGCCCTCTGCCTACGCGACGTTCCGCCAGGATGCGACGGACGGTGTAGACCGGGCCCCCGTCAATTAATCGAGGGGGTGGCGGAGGAACTTCCGCAGGTGCCAGTACGCTCGTCGACACGGGCTTGAGACGGGAAACATGGAAGGTAGGGTGGATCCTCATAGAGCGAGGCAACTGGAGACGCACCGTGACGGGGTTGATCTTCCTAATAATTTTAAAAGGCCCCACATATCGAGGGGCAAGCTTACGCGACTCGACCCTCAATGGCAGATCGCGTGTGGACAGCCATACCCGCTGCCCCACCCTATAGCAGGGCGCTGCTCGACGACGCCTGTCGGCCAGCCTTTTCTGGTTGGCCGTAGCTCTTAAAAGGGCCACTCGCACTTTCCTCCATGTGGCCCGGCACCGCCGAACAAAGGCCTCAGCAGAGGGCACTGCGCCCCCTCTCTCTAGCTCCGGGAACAGAGGCGGGGGATAGCCAAATTGTACCTCAAACGGTGAGAGACCTGTGGACACATTTAATAACGTATTGTGGGCGTACTCCGCCCACGTGAGCTGGCGGCTCCATGACGTGGGGTTGTCCATAGCCAGACACCGGAGTGTGTTCTCGAGAGTTTGGTTAGTGCGTTCTGTCTGTCCGTTGGTCTCTGGGTGGAAGCCAGACGAAAGGCTCACCGAGGCCCCCAACAGAGAACAGAACGCACGCCAGAACCGGGAAGCGAACTGGGGTCCGCGATCAGAAACCACGTCCTGTGGGAGACCGTGAAGTCTGAACACATGATCTACCACCAACCTAGCGGTCTCCCCTGCCGATGGTAATCTTGGCAGTGCCACAAAATGAGCCGCCTTGGAAAAACGGTCCACTACCACTAGAATGACCGTTTTACCGTCCGATGGTGGCAACCCCGTGATCTAGTGCGATGTGGCTCCATGGGCGCTTCGGGATGGGTAACGGACGTAGCCACCCTGATGGTGGTCGATGGGAGCCCTTGCTGCGTGCGCAAACTGGACACGCGGCTACGAATTCCCGGACATCCTTTTCCATCCCGGGCCACCAGAACCGTCGAGACACCAAATCTTTGGTGCGGTGGACCCCGGGATGCCCCGCCAGCCGTGAGGCATGTCCCCATTGTAGTACTTGGGAACGGACCCCCGCAGGCACAAAAAGGCTACTAGGTGGACCCCCCCCTGGACCCGGTGTAAGGGTGAGGCTGGGCGGAGAGCCAGAAGCGACCGAGGAAGACCCTCTAAAACGAACACGAGAACGGGTTCGTCACTAAATCCCAGGGAAGAGCGGGAATGGGAAATAAACACAACTGAACCAAATAAGGGAAAAAGGAAAAGCCCCAAAAAACGGCTATAAGAAAACAAATCAACCCTTCAAAAACAGGGCGAACCGCACCACTGGCTTAGGTGCTTCCAATGACCGTGGAACAAAATAAAATACAACCTAGCCGGGGAAAAAGGCTAGGCACGAAAATAAAAACCTCGAGACGCAGCTCGGGACCAAAACGCAAACCAAAAATACATACCAGGGGACAACGTCCCCCAACCTCCGACTCACACGAGTCAAAAAGAAAACCAAAACCTTAGAGGAAGGCGCCAGTGAACACCACACAGCTGAACGCCTTCCTTACCTTTTAATCTTTTAGTTTTTTAGCAGTGAAACACACACACCAGCACAGTACCGGACTCTTAAGTCTCACAGAGTCTACCAAGTGCTTTTACCGGCTTTGTGTCAGAGCGCACAGTGAACACAAAAGCATTGGTAGACTGCCGGCACTGGCCTTAAATACTCTTTCGGAGGGGAAATATCCTCTGCCAATAATGACAGCCAGGTGAAGCCAATGAGCACCAGCCCTCTGGTGGACACCCTAGATATTACCTCACCATGACAGGACCCCCCTACTAAGGATCGACCCCAGGCGATCCTTCAGTCCCCCGCCTGCGAAACTCGCGAATTAGTTCTGGGTCCAGAATGTCCCTCGTGGGGACCCAACAGCGTTCTTCCGGGCCGAACCCCTCCCAGTCTATGAGGTATTGTTTACCTCTGCCTACCCGGCGCTCCGCCAGGATGCGCCGCACGGTGTAGACCGGACCCCCGTCAAGTAATCGTGGGGGTGGTGGAGGAACTTCCGCAGGGGCCAGTACGCTTGTCAATACGGGTTTAAGGCGGGAAACGTGGAACGTGGGGTGAATTCTCATGGAGTGGGGCAGCTGGAGACGCATTGTGACGGGGTTGATTTTTCTAATGATTTTAAACGGCCCCACGTATCGAGGGGCGAGCTTACGCGACTCCACTCGCAAGGGCAAATCACGCGTGGACAACCAGACCCGTTGCCCCACCCTATAGCAGGGCGCCGACTGACGGCGCCTGTCAGCCAGCCTCTTCTGGTTGGCAGTAGCCCTCAAAAGAGCCGTACGGACCCTCCTCCAAGTGGCCCGGCATCGCCGAACAAAGGCCTCAGCCGAGGGCACTTCACCCCCTTTCTCCAGGCCCGGGAACAATGGCGGAGGATATCCAAACTGCACCTCGAACGGCGAGAGCCCCGTGGATGCATTCTGTAGTGTGTTATGGGCGTACTCCGCCCACGTGAGTTGGCGGCTCCACGAAGTGGGGTTGTCAACAGCCAGGCACCGGAGTGTGTTCTCCAGCGTTTGGTTGGTGCGTTCCGTCTGCCCGTTGGTTTGTGGGTGGAAGCCAGATGAAAGGCTCACCGAGGCGCCCAACAGGGAACAGAATGCCCGCCAGAACCGGGACGCGAACTGAGGGCCACGATCAGACACCACGTCCTGGGGCAGCCCGTGAATTCTGAATACGTGGTCCACCACCAACCGTGCGGTCTCCACTGCCGAGGGTAGCTTAGGTAACGCCACAAAATGAGCCGCCTTAGAAAAACGATCCACTACCACTAAAATGACCGTTTTACCCCCTGAGGGTGGCAATCCTGTGATAAAATCTAATGCGATGTGGCTCCAGGGACGCCTAGGAATAGGTAGTGGACGTAGCTGCCCTGATGGTGGGCGGTGGGAGCCCTTGCTGCGCGCGCAGACAGGGCACGCGGCCACAAACTCACGGACATCCTTCTCCATCCCGGGCCACCAGAACCGTCGGGACAACAAATCTTTCGTACGGTGAACCCCGGGATGCCCCGCCAGCCGTGAGGCGTGTCCCCACAGTAACACTTGGGGCCGGACCCCAGTGGGCACAAAGAGACAGTTTGGCGGACCCCCTCCTGGATCCGGCTCACGGCGTAATGCTCTACGCACTGCTGATTCCACCTCCCAAATAATCGGCGCCACTATTCTAACCCCCGAGAGAATAGGTTCAGGATCGCGTTCCCCATCTGTCTTGTCGAAAACCCTAGAGAGGGCATCAGGTTTGGTGTTTTTGGACCCAGGGCGGTATGTCACTGTGAAAGAAAAACGTGCAAAAAACAGTGCCCAGCGGGCTTGACGCGCGTTGCGTGTCTTGGCGATCTGAATATATTCTAGATTTTTATGATCCGTCCACACAGTGAACGGATGCTCCGCCCCCTCCAGCCAGTGCCGCCACTCCTCTAAGGCTAACTTGACTGCTAGCAGTTCCCTGTCCCCCACGTCGTAATTTCTCTCGGCCTGTGACAGTGACCGGGAGAAAAACGCACAGGGATGCACTTTTTGGTCTTGGGGAGACCGTTGTGACAGAATAGCCCCTACCCCCAGCTCGGAAGCATCAACCTCTACAATGAACGGCAGAGATGGGTTCGGAGTTATAAGAATCGGCTCGGAACAGAACCTTTTCTTTAACTCGACGAACGCCGCTTCTGCACGAGGTGTCCACACAAAGCGCGCCAGGGCATTCTTTTTCGTGAGCGCAGTGATAGGTGCGACTACCGTGCTAAAATTACGAATAAAACGACGGTAAAAATTGGCGAACCCTAGGAATCTCTGCACCTGTTTCACAGATTCCGGGGTGGGCCAATTCCTCACGGCAGAGATTTCTCGGGTCCATCTCCGTTTTACCTGCTGAAACGATAAAACCCAGGAAGGATACCGAATTTGCATGGAACACGCATTTCTCAGCCTTAACAAAAAGGCGAGCCTCCAAAAGGCGCGTCAGTACCAGTTTCACGTGGCGAATGTGCTCAGAGAGGGTAGCGGAGAAAATCAAAATATCGTCTAAATAGACGAACACAAATTTCTCCAACATCTCCCTGAGCACATCGTTAACGAGTGCTTGAAATACAGCAGGGGCGTTGGTGAGGCCGAAGGGCATAACCAAATATTCATAATGGCCCGAATGCGTATTGAACGCTGTTTTCCACTCGTCTCCCTCTCGTATGCGTACCAGGTTGTATGCGTTACGAAGGTCTAATTTCGTAAACACTGACGCAGTTTGCAATCGCTCAAACGCAGAGTTCATAAGCGGCAGGGGGTATCTATTTTTTACCGTAATAGTGTTCAGCCCCCTGTAATCTATGCATGGCCTTAAACTCCCGTCTTTCTTTTTAACAAAGAAAAACCCTGCTCCTGCCGGTGATGAGGACGGTCTAATGAACCCATTAGCTAAGGCTTCACGGATGTATTCTGTCATGGCCCGGCTCTCAGGGGCCGACAGAGAATAGAGTGCACCCCGGGGTGGAACTGTACCTGGGTGTATATCTATTGCACAATCGTAAGACCGATGCGGGGGTAACGTGGTCGCGCGTTGTTTGCTGAATACTTCAGCTAACTCGCAATATACCCTAGGAACATTTGTTGGCAGCGGGAACCCCATAGCCCCTACCATCCGATCCTCGCACCCACTGGCTGCGGTAGGGAACATACTCTCGGTGTCCCAATCTGTGCCCTCACTGCCCTCACCCTCATCAATGGGACGATTCCAATCATACATTGAATCCCACTCCAGACTCCCCCCCTGCTCCTCCTCCTCCGGCCCCCGGACATTAGGACCAAGAGGCTCCCTAGCCTCCTCCTCGTCCCATTCAGACCCTATGTCAGTCTCTATGGGAGGAGCCGAGGGAATATACACACGATTGGAGTGAGTAGCACATTTTGGTCCCCACCGAGACACCGGATGGCTCCGGTTGCCCCAGTTTATTTGGGGTTGATGTTTAATTAACCAGCCATGGCCTAAAACTATGGGGTACGCTGGGGACTCTACCAAATAAAAATATATACGTTCCTGGTGTCCCCCAAACGGAATTCGCATAACCACCCGCTCTGTCTTGTGGCGAACCACCCCCGACCCCAACGGGCGGCCATCAAGCGCCGTAATAGATTGCGGCTGCGGCATAGGTCGAACCGGTAGGTTCTCTTGTTTAGCCCACTGGCGGTCAATAAAGTTATCTACTGCCCCAGAGTCAATAAAGGCGTCTGTCCTCACTACGACCCCCTTCCACGTCAATTCAATGGGAATAACTGTGCGAAAGCTAATACCTTCACTAGGTCCCACTAGCGACTTTCGCTCCACTAGTGGGACTGATCTTTTACTGGAAGGTCGGGACAGTTTCTTATCCGATGCCCGGATCGTTTACAGAAGAAACAGAGCCCTTCTCTCCAGGGTCGTCTCCTAGGACGCGCCAGGGTAGTACCATCTAACTGCATCGGTTCCTCCGTTCTGTGTACCCCCTGTCTCCCCTCCTTCTCTGTACTCCTGCCTAGGGAAGGTGGAACCGGCCAATTAAACCCGCCGACTCTGCCGGCTCTTTCTCGCTCACGTTCCCGAATCCGGTTGTCTACACGAATCGCAATAGAGATCAGCGAACCCAGATCCCCCGGTGGTTCTAACGTGGCCAGCGCGTCTCTGACCGGGTCTGACAAAGCGGCAGTAAATAATGTTATAAGCGGTTCGTCCGCCCACCCAGTCTCCCCTGCCAACGCCTGAAACCCCACAGAGAACTCTGCCACGCTCTGGGTCCCCTGCCTCATCCACGTTAACCGGGCCGCCGCCTCTTTGCCCATGATGTTGTGGTCAAATACCCGGGTCATCTCCTGTATGAGAAGCTGGGAATCGTTCATTATTGGAGATTGTGCCCGGATCAGCGGATCCGCCCAAGTCAGAGCAGTCCCGGTCAGTAATGATAAAATGAACGCCACTCGGGAATCTTCAGTCGAGAAACGTGAGGGCTGGGCTTTAAAAAAAATCAAGCACTGAGAGAGGAACCCCCTACATTTACCCGCATCTCCCCCGTACCGCAGCGGCAGCTGTAATTTGGGCTCCCTCCCCCCGGGTGTAATGGACTGGAGAGCGGATCCAGGTGGGGAAGAAGGGAGTGATTGGGGGTTGTCAGGAGCTAGCGCCTGTGCCCGTGATGAGCGAAACTCGCTTACTAGTTGCTGAAAGCTATCAGCGAGCCCCATCAGCACATCTTGCTGCCTACCTAGCCGGGCCAGGATCTCATCCTGACGATGGAAAATTACCGTCTGCTGCTCTGTCGTAGCAGCCTGCTGTTCATGCAACCTACGCAGTGCCTGCTCCTGAGTCGCTAGAGCAGCCTGCTGGGCGGCTACCACCGCTTCAAGCGGTGAACCCCCCACCTCATTCCCTGAACTGGTCGCTGGTCTCTCCATAGTGGCTTTTGTGTTCTGTAAGGGTGAGGCTGGGCGGAGAGCCAGAAGCGACCGAGGAAGACCCTCTAAAACGAACACGAGAACGGGTTCGTCACTAAATCCCAGGGAAGAGCGGGAATGGGAAATAAACACAGAACTGAACCAAATAAGGGAAAAAGGAAAAGCCCCAAAAAACGGCTATAAGAAAACAAATCAACCCTTCAAAAACAGGGCGAACCGCACCACTGGCTTAGGTGCTTCCAATGACCGTGGAACAAAATAAAATACAACCTAGCCGGGGAAAAAGGCTAGGCACGAAAATAAAAACCTCGAGACGCAGCTCGGGACCAAAACGCAAACCAAAAATACATACCAGGGGACAACGTCCCCCAACCTCCGACTCACACGAGTCAAAAAGAAAACCAAAACCTTAGAGGAAGGCGCCAGTGAACACCACACAGCTGAACGCCTTCCTTACCTTTTAATCTTTTAGTTTTTTAGCAGTGAAACACACACACCAGCACAGTACCGGACTCTTAAGTCTCACAGAGTCTACCAAGTGCTTTTACCGGCTTTGTGTCAGAGCGCACAGTGAACACAAAAGCATTGGTAGACTGCCGGCACTGGCCTTAAATACTCTTTCGGAGGGGAAAAATCCTCTGCCAATAATGACAGCCAGGTGAAGCCAATGAGCACCAGCCCTCTGGTGGACACCCTAGATATTACCTCACCATGACACCCGGATCTTGGCGCAGTGCTCTCCGCACTGCCGACTCCACCTTCCAAACCACAGGCGCCACAATTTGAGCCCCGGACAGAATGGGTTCAGGCTCGTGCTCCCTATCCGCCTTGTCAAAAACCCGTGAGAGGGCATCTGGCTTGGTGTTCTTGGACCCGGGGCGGTACGTCACCGTAAAAGAAAAACGCGCAAAAAACAGCGCCCAGCGGGCCTGGCGCGAGTTGCGAGTCTTAGCTGATTGAATATACTCCAAGTTTTTATGGTCCGTCCACACTGTGAACGGATGCTCCGCCCCCTCCAGCCAATGCCGCCACTCCTCCAAAGCTAGTTTGACCGCTAGCAGCTCCCTGTCTCCCACATCGTAGTTTCTCTCGGGTTGGGACAGCGACCGCGAGAAAAACGCACAAGGGTGCACCTTTTGGTCTTGGGGGGACCGTTGAGACAAAATAGCCCCTACCCCCAGCTCAGAGGCGTCAACCTCTACAATGAATGGTAGGGAGGGATTCGGAGTTATTAAAATAGGTTCCGAACAGAACCTATTCTTTAACTCAATGAACGCAGCTTCCGCACGAGCTGTCCATACAAAACGCGTCGGGACCTTCTTTGTGAGCGCGGTAATGGGTGCGACTACGGTGCTAAAATTACGGATAAAACGACGGTAAAAATTGGCGAAGCCTAGGAACCTCTGCACCTGCTTAACCGATTCCGGGGTAGGCCAATTCTTTACCGCAGAGATTTTATTCTGGTCCATCTCTGTTTTCCCCGCAGATACAATGAACCCCAGGAAAGATACCGAATTAGCGTGAAACACGCACTTTTCAGCCTTCACAAAAAGGCGAGCCTCCAAAAGACGCGACAACACTAGTCTCACGTGGCGAATATGCTCAGAGATAGTGGCGGAGAAGATCAGGATATCATCCAGATAGACGAATACAAACCTCTCCAGCATTTCTCTGAGCACATCATTTACTAACGCCTGAAACACTGCGGGGGCGTTGGTAAGACCGAATGGCATGACGCGATACTCATAATGGCCAGAGTGTGTGTTAAACGCGGTCTTCCATTCGTCGCCCTCTCGTATGCGCACCAAATTGTACGCGTTACGGAGATCTAATTTTGTGAACACCGATGCCGCCTGCAGGCGTTCAAACGCAGAGTTCATCAGCGGTAAGGGATATCTATTCTTGACTGTGATCGCGTTTAGTCCCCGGTAATCAATACATGGCCTAAGACTGCCATCCTTCTTTTTAACAAAAAAAAATCCCGCTCCCGCTGGTGACGACGATGGTCTGATAAAACCATTCGCTAAGGCTTCGCGAATGTATTCTTTCATTGCCTTGCTCTCAGGCACTGACAAAGAATAGAGTGCGCCCCGGGGTGGGACTGTCCCTGGGTGTAACTCGATCACACAGTCGTATGACCGATGCGGTGGTAGTGTGGTCGCGCGCTGCTTGCTGAATACTTCTGCCAGCTCGCCATATGCCCTCGGAACGTTGGTTGGTAGCGGAAATTCGATAGCCCCAACCATACGTTCCTCACCCCCACTACCTGAGGTCTGAAACAAGCTCTCAGTGTCCCAATCAGAGCCCTCACTGCCCTCCCCGTCGTCAGTAAGACGATTCCAATCACACATGGAGTCCCACTCCAGACTCCCCTCCTGCTCCTCCTCCCCCTCAGGTACCCTGAAACTAGGATTATGGGGCTCCCTAGCCTCCTCCTCGTCCAATTCGGACCCTATGTCAGTCTCAATAGGAGGGGTCGAGGAGTTATACACATGATTGGAGTGCTCATCACACTGCGGACCCCACCGGGACACCGGATTGCTCCCGTTACCCCAGTTTATTTGTGGCTGATGCTTTACCAACCAGACGTGTCCTAAAATAATCGGATAAACCGGAGATTCCACCAAATAAAAATATATACGTTCCCGGTGCCCCCCAAACGGGATACGCATAACCACTCACTCCGTTTTGTGACGAACCACCCCGGAACCCAATGGGCGACCGTCCAGCGCCGTAATGGATTGGGGCTGCGGTATAGACCGAACCGGCAGATTATTTTGCCTAGCCCACTGACGGTCAATAAAGTTGTCCACTGCCCCAGAGTCGATAAAAGCTTCTGTCCTCACTACGGCCCCCTTCCACGTCAGTTCGACGGGAAGCACTGTGCGAAAGCTAATACCTGCACCTGGTCCCACTAGTGACTCTCGCTCCACTAGTGGGACTGCTCTTTTGCTTTCCGGTTAGGACAGTTTTTTATTAAGTGCCCTGGCCGTTTACAAAAGAAGCACAACCATTCTCTCCCATGCCGCCTCCTAGGACGCGCCAGCGTGGTGCTGTCAAGCTGCATGGGTTCCTCCAATTTGTGTACCCCCTGTCTCTGCTCCGCCTCTGTAAACTGGCTCAGGGAGGGCGGAACCGGCCAATTGAAACTGCCCATTCTGCCGGCTCTCTCTCGCTCACGTTCCCGAACCCGGTTATCAATACGAATCGCTGTCGATATTAGTGAGCCTAAATTCCCCGGTGGCTCCACTGTGGCCAGCGCGTCCCTGACCGAGTCTGACAGTGCACATGTAAAGAGTGTCATTAGCGGTTCGTCTGCCCACCCCGTCTCCCCTGCCAGAGCCTGAAACGCCACTGAAAACTCTGCCACACTCTGAGTTCCCTGCCTCATCCACGTTAATCGGGCCGCCGCCTCTTTACCCGTGACATTGTGGTCGAATACTCTTGTCATCTCCTGCATTAGGAGCTGGGAGCTGCTCATTAGGGGGGATTGTGCCCGAATCAGCGGATCTGCCCAGGCCAGAGCGGTCCCGGTCAACAGGGATAAAATAAACGCTACTTGGGAATCCTCGGTAGAGAATCGTGAGGGTTGGGCTTTAAAAAAAATTAAGCACTGGGAAAGAAACCCCCTACATCTACCCGCCTCTCCCCCGTACCGCAGCGGCAACTGTAACTTAGGTTCCCGTATTAGTGGGGAACTGGGCTGGGATGCGGATCCCGTAGATGGGGAGGAAGTGAGTGGCTGAGGGTTGTAGGGATGTGGTGCCTGAGCTTGTGGGGAATGGAACTCGCTTGCCAGTAACCGAAAACTATCGGCAAGCTCCATCAACACCTCTTGCTGCCTGCCCAGCCTAGACAGGATCTCGTCCTGCCTCTGAAAAACCATGGTCTGCTGCTCGGTGGTAGCTGTCTGCTGGGTGTGCAATTCCTGCAGCGCCTGCCCCTGCCTAGCTAGCATAGCCTGCTGAGCGGCTACCACCGCTTCTAGTGAGGAGTCTCCCATCTCCCTTCCAGAACTGGTCGCTGGTCTCTCCATGGTGGCTTTTGTGTTCTGTAGCGTTGGAAGCTAAGCGGAGAGCCAGGGGCGACCAAAGGTAGAACCTTTTCTTTAACCGACACGCAAACGTGTCAGTCACTAAATCCCAGGGAGAATCGAAAAAGGGATACCCAGCTAGGAACAGGACTTCTCCCGGAACAATGGGAGGAAAGGAAATTAAACAAACCAAACTTAGAACTCGTAAACAGAGAAGTAGCTCAAAAACGGCTAGAGAACGTAAAGCAACCCTTAAATAACTAGGGCGAACCAATACTTTGGTACCGTGCCAAATAGCTGGGCACTGAGTGAGAACCAAAAGAAAATACAACCTAGCGAGAAAAGCTAGGCACGAAAATAAAAACCTCGAGGCGCAGCTCGGGACAAAAATGCAAACCAAAATACAACACCGGGGACAACGTCCCTCTACCATCGACTCACACGAGTCCAAAAGAAAAACAAAACCCTTGAGGAAGGCGCCAGCACACACAACACTTCCAGCTGTACGCCTTCCTTACCTTTTAGATATTTCTCCTTTTTTGCAATGAGAGAATTATCCACCAGCACCGTACCTGACTCGTATAGGGTTAGAGTCTACCGGGCGCTTTACCGGCTTTGTGCCAAGGGCGAACGGTTGAACACAAAAGCACAGAAACTAGTCCCTGCTGGTCTTAAATACTCTCCCGAGAGGTAATTCCCCTGGCGTAAACGAGGAACAGGTGGAAACAATTATCCTCGGCCAACTAGTGGCACCAGTGAGAATTACCTCCCACCATGACAACCTGTGTAGTCAGCAGCTATTAAAATGATCTTGTGATGGAGCTGTTATCCTTTTTTTCTTTTGTTGTGCTCTGGGGTGAAGTTGCCCCATTGGTTCTAGGATCAGATTTCCTTCCCCAAATCCTAACCTTAACCATTAGTAAATGAAAAAAACAACAGACCCTTGATCACAATGAAAATAAGTCTGACTTTCTTGTTTTTATCCTTGTTTTCATTTTATTTTTTTTACTTAGGGCAATGTTGCTCAGGGGCGTGTCTAGAACATTTTGAATGGGGGGGCCAGGCTGGGGCACAGACCCAGAGGAGTGGGGCCAGCCATCAAGGCTTACCATATATATTGTTTGTTGCGTACAGCAGACAGACGTGTATTTATACGACCGAACCTTAGCCCTAGCTTTAACCCTAACCTAACCTTCTTCTTTTTTTATATACCTGCCCCTGATTCTAGGTAATCATATACAGTGCCTTTCAAATTTTGCTGTTTGACAGCTCAAGTTTAGACATGTGGGTCCTGTACGATCCTTTAAATGGATTAAAACAGTTTTATTCTTCTGTTTTGGTGATGGCTGGCAAAATGTTTGACAAAATCATCCAGGTTAAGTAACTTTGCTTTCCTGGCCTCAATGCTAAGTACTCCAATGTTACTAAGCCTTTCATCATTCATAGTTGTGCGCGAATGAGTTTTTATTAGCTTAAGTGCAGAGAAGCTGCGCTCACAGCCAGGACTGCTAACAGGCAAGGCTATAGCTATGCGGCACAAGCGGAAAAGCTGATGGAACACTTCTTTGTATGGTTCAAGGAAGACTGTAAACTCTAGGACACTGGACAGATCAATTCCACTCTGGGCTTTTCTCTCTACAACCCTCCTTGCCTGATGCAGCTCATGCTTGAGGTCTTCAAGATCACATTCATAGATGTTGGCAAAGCTAAAAATGGTTTCCTCTTGCAAAAAGCTCTTGCTCTTAGGGTTCAGTGCTTGTATGCCCTTCATAATTTCACAGTTTGGTTTGCTGAAACGTCTCTTCATCTCCCCATTCACATGATCCAAAATTGGGTAAAATATGCGTCTCCTAAACTTATCCATGTCCCCTTCTTTGCACCTACGCTGACCAATAGAGGATTCCACAATTGACCCACCCAGTCTACAGCTGACTTCTTGTGACTGTTTTTTCACCGTTTCTACTGCAACATTGCACTGTTTTGCCGTGTCCACAGCATCAGTCCACAGCTCATCAAAATATGAATCGCTTCTACATTCTTGTAGTGTGTCTTGAAGTGCCTCAACTAGGTCTACAGCCTTAGCTAAGTCAAGAGAAGGTGCCTGAAGCATGTCTGAGAGCAACTTTGCTTCCCCAAGAATTTTCTTGAAGATGACAAGAAGACCAATAAAGGTGAGGTCTATTTGTGTAAGTAAGCCCCGTGCATCTACAGATCTTTCCCCACTGTTCTCAGAATCTAGCTCGTGTAGTACACGTAATACAGCAGGTAGTCTGTCCATGAGGTTTCTACAAGCCTGATACCTACATGCCCACCTAGTGTCACTGAGTTTCTGTAGTTCCCTGGGTGCACCTTGATACATGTCTTTGTGCACTGAGAGCCATTTCTGGTGCACATAGAAGGACACATACAACCTCTGCAGTAGAGAGAAGAAGCATTCAGCTTCAGGGACTGATTTCACTGAGTCAACTAGGACAAGATTGAGACAATGTGCATTACAATATATATAAAATGCATGTTTGGCCTCTGTCTTAACCCTAGCTGCCACTCCAGAGTGTTCCCCAGACATTACAGATGCTCCATCATAACCTTGTCCTACCAGATTAGATTTGTACTCGAGCCCATACCTTTCCAAGCACTGTATGATTTTTTCAGTGAGTCCCTCTGCATCTAATCGAGCGGCTTGTTGGAAATCTAAGAAGCTTTCGTGAACTGCACTGTTATAATAGTACCTAAGTACTAATGACAGTTGCTCTTTTTTTTTTAAGGTCTTTTGTTTCATCTGCAATGACTGGAAAAACTTCACTTTGTTTCACTTCACTGATAATTGTGTGGGCGGCACGGATGGTGCAGTGGGTAGCCTCACAGCAAGGAGGTCCTGGGTTTGAATCCCCGTCGGCCGGGGCCTCTCTGTGCGGAGTTTGCATGTTCTCCCCGTGTCTGCGTGGGTTTCCTCCCACAGTCCAAAGACATGCATGTAAGGCTGATTCCATCCATCCATCCATTATCTGAACCCACTTATCCTGATCAGGGTCGCAGGGGGGCTGGAGCCTATCCCAGCATACATTGGGCGAAAGGCAGGAATACACCCTGGACAGGTCGCCAGTCTATCGCAGGGCACACACACCATTCACTCACACACTCATACCTGCGGGCAATTTAGACTCTCCAATCAGCCTAACCTGCATGTCTTTGGACTGTGGGAGGAAACCGGAGTACCCGGAGGAAACCCACGCAGACACAGGGAGAACATGCAAACTCCGCACAGAGAGGCCCCGGCCGACGGGGATTCGAACCCAGGACCTCCTTGCTGTGAGGCGGCAGTGCTACCCACTGCACCATCCGTGCCGCCTGTAAGGCTGATTGGAGAGTCTAAATTGCCCGTAGGTATGAGTGTGTGAGTGTGTGAGTGAATGGTGTGTGTGCCCTGTGATGGACTGGCGACCTGTCCAGGGTGTATTCCTGCCTTTCGCCCAATGTATGCTGGGATAGGCTCCAGTCCCCCTGCGACTCTGATCAGGATAAGCGGGTTCAGATAATGGATGGATGGATGGATGATAATTGTGTCACGTACCATATCTGACAGGCATTCCAGAATTTCGTTCTGTATGGTGTTACTGATATATTTTGCATTCCCTACAGCTTAAATTTTTTTTGCAACCAATGGATTATGCTTGGCAATTAATTCCATGATGCCTAAAAGGTTTCCTTTGTTTTTGGATTTGTCTGTCTCAAGGTGTCCCCTTTGTGAAATATTTTGTGTTGCTGTAAAAAGAAGCACTTCAGCGACCGTTTTAATGTACGTACGGTTTTCCTCTACTTTTTTTTGGTATGCTGTATTTATGGCATCCAGCATGGATGGATCTGTCAAAATAGTATTTTTATGTTCACTCCACGCATACATGGCATTGACATGGTTTTCTGATTTTTCATGTCCCTTAAACCCCGCATCTTTATACATTGCCTTTTTCCAATTAGTGTACCCCTGCTGTGATGTGAATGGAGTTTCTGAAGCACCAGGTAGGGCAAAGTGTCTGCATGGAAAACAGTAAGCAGGAATATTCCAGCCATTGGTGTTGCGCATAACATGTGTCATTGAATGCCCTCTTCCGGTCACCTTGCATTGTCCTGGGGAACAGCTTTAAGTGTGGCTGTGCTGGCCCTGTTGCCCGAGACTGTGAAATATCTGCAAATAAAAAAATGATCCAAGTTTAGCACTTAGGGCCTAGTACTTCAGCATATGGTTGTCATGTGGCAATGCATTCAGCATGATAAATACTTTTTTTTACATCAGGTCTGATAATGCAGTTAGAACTTGACCATTAAGATTAGTATCCCACTGAAATATGTCAATAGATAATCATTACCAGTGTTTGTTACAGCTAAATTTGAATGCTGTCAAATATAATATTAGGGTGAAAGTACCATGGGGTCCACGTGAAATTGGATGCGTTGAGGTGCTGGAACCTGGAGCCTCCTCTCCGTCACTGTTGTCATCTTCAGGATATGACTGTTCACCCCCAGTTAAAGTGTCTGCAGACACAATTGATTATTCTATTAATGCATCAACAGGTTGGATATTAGTTACATGAGTGTCAAACTTTTAAGCTTGGTCTATTTGTGAACGTGTTTTTGAACATGTTTATGCACAAGCGAGACATTGTGGTGTTTTGCTTTATAAAATAGCAAAGGAGAGGGACATTTTGATCACTGTGAGTGTAAGTTACATATTTTGGTGATTGTTCAAAATGAGGATATAACATGGAACTGGCAGAAGTAAACAGACCATAATGTGCTGGTGGGGCAGCAGACGATGGAGGCTCATCATCACTGTCTGAAGGCTCTGCGCAGAGTAAAGTGCCTAAAGAAAAAGTTAAAATGTCAGGCAAGTATTTCATCAATGTGGGAGGTAACATCAAAGTAAAAAAACAATTGCTGCACTTAGTAAATTACATTGGTGCCATTTCCTGACCATATGAAATGGTATAGTACGATTATGGTATTTTACACTGGACTACCGTTTTAGGTTAGATTTTACATTTGATGTTCAGGGCTTAAAGACTATTGTATCCAGGATGTGATGTTTTAGCTACAAACTCCACGACTCCCTGTAAACCAGGCATACCTTGAGTTGCAGACAATTCAGTGGACACTGACGGGTGCTGCTGCTCATCGCTGCCATCACTGACATGTCTGTCTGACTGCCTTGTTACCCCTGTACTGGTACTGGTTCCTGCTTCTGCTGACTCTGTAATTTTGTTTTCTTCGGTGCGAAGTAACTTTGAATGTCTTGAGACCTTTTCATTGTACCTGTCTGTCCCTAGGTCAAATTGGAGGGGACACTTGTACCATTCTGGATCTGTATGTATATGTATTCAATGTTGGGTTTCCAGGCAATGGCAACACATTTTCCACAGAAAGAATAAAAATAAAATAAAAATGCCTGTTGTTTTTTTAGTTCTATAATGTGCATATGTTGCTATCGACCTGAATCTACTTTGATTTGGTGGTATTTACAAGTATAGTATTTACTATTTACAATATTTACAGTTATAGTGTTTGCAGTAATGACACGTCATGAGAAACCTGGTAATGGTAATTAAATGTTGCCATGGATTTATTTACTCTAGAATACCTGGTTCAAGCTACAGATGTAGATGTTTTATTTCATGCTTTTACTGTGAAGGTCAAGAAACAGGTAGTTAGTGGCTTGTTGCTAGCAAGTTTTTCTCTGCGTGCGCTCTAGATGGCGGTCAGCATGCTCATCATTAAATCTGCTTCTCTCGCAGCTGCCACAGCTGCCCTGCATCTCCTCATTAGCTGTGGGGACTGGGAGAGCGGATTTCCCAAACCTAGGATCAAGATGGCATTTTTTTTAATGGCGGCGCGCGCGATCTGCCCGCACTTCTGCCCGCACTTACTTCTAGTCTAGAAGTTATGTTACGCATTTACCTTTTAACTTCTATTATCTAGTCCATTACAGTACACATAAAAATAACACATTTGAACTAAAGTTTACCTACCTATATTCCACTTTTCTTCTTCAGCGGCCTCAAATGATCTTGTCTCAAGCTCAGACAGTGGCACATGGCAGACGACGTTAAAATGTTGAGGCTGAATGCTGAAGTGAGGTGGCTAGCTCTGTCATTGGAAGATGCAACTTTGGTTCCGCCTCATTTTAGGTCCATTCCCATTGGGCTACAGAGGCTTTCATTGATACTGACAAGACAATGGCCTATCATATTCCGGTTCTGGTAGGGGGGGCACCAGGGGTGGCCAATCAGATTCCAGGGGGGGCCAGTGCCACCCCTGGCCCCGCCCCTGATGTTGCTGCGGCAAGCTGGAAAGAAAAAACTTGCTCACACAACCCTACAGAAGTTTCACCACATACAGTGCCATGTAATTCCAATGGAGGGAAGATGATGATGATGTAGGATTAGATGACATGCATTTTTAAATGAGCCAGATGAGCCCAATGAGATTATAAGATTTCCATTTTCATTTAAAAATTAAACTTTTGGGGCCGCTAAAATGCAGCAGACTTGCGGTTGCAGTTTGCTGCAGTTGCACACCGGGGACTGGGGTTCGATTCCCGGTCCTGCCAAAAGCCATGGCCGGCTCATGTGGAGCAGCATAATTTGCTCGCTGCTCCAGAGGGAGGGACTTGGCAGGGTTAGTAGATTGCTGTGCAACAAAGGGTGCCTCGGAATCACGGTCACAAGCATGAGATGAGATGGCTTGAAGAAGGCGTGTCGTTCTCCTTCGGACCGCCGAGCGACGGGATGTAGACAGTGTATCTAATACTTGCTCTAATTGAATCAGATTATAAATATAATACATTTTTATTTAAAAAATTAAACTTTTGAATGCAATTCACTGAGGATTATCTGCTTATATAATTTAACATATCATATAATGAAATAGTAAGTGTTTATAGACAAGTTTATACAGTTTAAAGCATTTTTAATATTGATAAATACTGGTTTAAGCTGTGGGGCTGAATGGTGTATGTAACACACTATATTTATTGACTACAGTATACTTCAAATTGACTTCTAGAAATTAATCAAGTCTTGAAGTCCTGGGTTCCTCTGAAAATAATCTATTTGGTTGTTGATTCAAAGAGAATATTTGATTGAATCCTCAGCAGCCTGCCCAGTGGTACATATTGTTTGAAGTAGACCACCATAGCTACAGTACCCATAGCAGGTATTAATGCATTGTGTGTTGGAACCCTTGTCAGTGCATGGGTCAAGATAATGGTCTCAGCGATTGTGTGAATTTCCTGTCTTTCTTAGCTTTTGCCAATCATTATCTCTTCTTTAAAACATAGTTTTTGGGTTGAATATTGAATATATTTGAGCTGGTCAGAGATCTGCTGGATGCTTGACAGTAGGCATAACAATTCAATGGTTTCCAGTTGGTGTTACAGTCAGTGACCACTTTATTAAGTAGACCGGTACACCAGCTTGTTCATGAAAATATTTTATCAGCCAATCATGGCAGCAATTAAATCCATAAAAGCATGCAGATATGGTCAAACCTGTAAAGTGGATAGGCAACAGAAGCAGAAGACTAATAAGTCTAAAAAGTCTAAAATACCCAATAAAGTGCTCACTGAGTGTATATGATGAATTGCTGAAACACACCCAGAGAAAATATTTCCAGCACTGAAGCCTGGCACTTTGTGCATTATGTTTATTTTTTTTATTTTTTTTGTAAGAGCACTGCTTATTCATAGACAGCCCCTGTGCCCTATTATACAACTGTGAACTGAGCCAGAAAGAAGACGGTGTTCTTAAAGTGACAGCTTAGGAATATAACAGTTCAATTCACTTAAACTTTGGGACTCAGTCCCAGCAGCTGGGAGTCCAAAAATGCTGTTGGGGGGATGGGTGGCTGTGAGGACAAGCTTGGCTATCTTGTATTTCACTGCCATCTTGTGGAAGAATTTTACTCTGTGCGACTATAAACCGTTGGTTTGTGTGAATGTTACAGGTGGATTAGGTAATCATGTTCTTCATAGTGATTTTGAAATGGGACAGCACAGTATAACTATAAAGATGGATTGCTGCAAGTCCTTAACATGATTCTCAATTGGAAAATTGTGGCAGAGTGGTCAGGGTACAGGATGCAGCTTGAAATTTCTGCAGGACCACTATCCGTGTACCCCAGAATGAGATAACCTTAACTGCATCCTTATACATCCAGTTGTTTACATTGTTGCCATTAAACATATATACTGTTCTATATGTATTATGCCATTATGTAAAATGTAAAAAACTACCATTCTGAAATTTGATATTCTTGATATTCTTGGTTGAGGCAGTCAATGTTTTGATGTGGTCCCTTCCCTTACCCATCTACATATTATCTAATGATCAATCTCCCTGTGCAAACAAGGGCCTGAAGAGTGGGCTTCTCAGCATGTGATCTCTAATGGTCATGTCGAAAGGCAGGTCATTTGTAGCAGAGGTGGGTACAGGTGTGCAATTAAAGAGGAAAGCACTCTGCTTGTGGAACGCTGTAATGCAGCCGGGCTGTGATAGATTCTGGGGAAATGAGGCTTGCAGACCTACAAGCTGCTCATTATCTCAAGCAAGTTGAAAATCTATCAGGGAACTAAATTAGAGGAGTGTGGGGGTTAGCTTTGGGGTGTCTGCCTGATCTGGCGCACTGCATTGTCTTTAACATGGACCACCCACTGACTGGGGCCTTGATTACTTATTGATGACCACAAGGTGCACCACGATAGTGATTTTTTTACTTTGCTCTCAAGCAGAGCTGGCCCTCAGGACACTAAGCCAATGAATTGCTAAACTGGCTTCATTGTGCATGCCAGAATTCCAACAGTTAGGCTCCAGTAGTCTTTTCTTTGTGATAGAGCAAGTAATATGGTTCTAAGCATTCAGTCTTTTAAGAATCAGTTATATTCAAGCATTCAAACAAATGTTTAATGGTGAGCAATTGTGAACTGTTCTGTGTGCTGTAACAACCTGAAGAGGCATTAATGAAGGTTTCCAAAGTACAGTCCGCTCCAACATTATTGGAACAGCAAGGCCAATTATTTTGTTTTTACAATACACTGAATACATTTGGGGTTGAGATAAACAAAAGTTGTGAGCAAAAGTATTGGAACAGAGTATTTCAGTAAATGAAAGTACAGTTGTGTTCAAATAAATAGCAGTGCTTTAAAAAAGTGAATAAAGTGCAAATATTTTTTAATAGCTTTTAGTTCAATATTTCAAATGTAGTGGAAACATTTCACATTCAATTCCAAATCAAAGCATTAGCAAATTGTATCAAGTCTGCATTATTCTTTTACAGGAAGCAAAGAAGAGGAATATTTTTGTTTAAAAAAATGTCATTTTTCTCTTCAAACTCTCTTCAAACTGTATAAACTGAAGAAATTTTTCAAGATTTAACTTCACTTTAAATTCCTGAACTCATATTTAGTTGCATAACCATTGTTTTTGATAACTGCTGCGCATCTGCATTGCATCAAGTCAACCAACTTCTGCCACCTAGAAACAGGTATTTCAGCCCAGGATTAAAAAACTACATTTCACAGTTCCACAGTTCATTTTTAGGTTTGGCTTCAGAAACTACATTTTTAATGTCACCCCACAAGTTTTCAATGGGGTTTTTGTCTGGAACCAAGATGTTGCTCGCTTACTTGTATGTTTGTTGAAACACCAATTTCAGGGGCATTTCCTCTTCAGCATACGGGAACATAATCTCTTCAAGTATTTTGATTTATTCAAACTGATCCATGATGCCTGGTATATGAACCCAACACCGTAGTATGAAAACATCCCCATACCATGATTTTTGCACCACCATGCTTCACTGTCTTCACAGTGTACTGTGGCTTGAATTCAGTACCCGGGGGTTGTCTGACTTACTGTCATCTGACCACTAGACCCAAAAAGAACTATTTCACTCCCATCAGACCACAGAAATTTTAACTGATTCTGCACAGCTTCGATCAAATATCTTCTGACTGTAACAGCACTTACAGGTAATTGTAGATCATCTTTGATCTTTCCGGAGCTGATGAATTGCTGAATCTTTGCCATTCTGACTATTCTTCGATCCGTTTTAACAGTAGATGCTCATTTTCTTCCGCGTGTTTCAGGTTTTTGTTTCCATTTTAAAGCATTTGAAATGATTTTAGCTGAGCATCCTATAATTTGCTTCCCCTCTCCTAGTTTTTAATCAAATTATTATCAAGTCGTCCCTCTGAACAATGTTTGGAACAGCCCATTTTACTTAGCAATTCAGACGGAAATACATTTAAAAAAATGTGTGAAATATTTGCTTCCCTTCATCCTTAATAAAGGACAATGACAACTGTTTTTTCACAGAATTAATGAATTAAACTAATTAAACTCCACACTGCTATTATTTTCAACATGCCCCTTTCAATGAATGAGTCAATTACTCAGAACAAGCAGCGTGCATGTCATGGCAGTAGGGTCTGTTGTTTTTCTATTACACTGTAAATAACACTTAATATTTGGTAGCATATCTTTGCTTCCAATAACAGCATGAAGCATGTGACGCTTTGACATCACTAAACTGTTGCATTCTTCTTTTGTGATGCTTTTCCAGGCTTTTACGGCAGCCTCTTTCAGTTGTTGTTTGTTTCATTGGCATTTTTCCTTAAATCTCCTTCAGGAGGTGAAATGCATGCTCAATTTGGTTAAGGTCTGGTGATAGACTTGGACAGTCTAAAACCTGACACTATTTGTCGCTAAGGAAGTCCTTTGTTGTGTTGGCAGTGTGTTTTTGGTCATTGTCTTTGTGCATTATGAAGTTCCTTTCAATTAGTTTGGGCGCATTTGGATGCATTTCGCCGTAGGTTGGCAGACAGAATGTTTTTGTAGACTTCTGAATTCATCCTGCTGCTACCATCATGAGTTACATCATCAATAAAGATTTGCAAGCCCAAGCCATGACACTTCCTCTACTGTGGTTCACAGATCAGCTTGTATGTTTTGGCTCACAAGCAGATCCCTCCTTTCTCTGCAGTTTGGCATTCCCATCACTTTGGTGGAGGTTAATCTTTGTCTAATCAGTCCATACAACTTTGTTCCAGAACTTTTGTGGCTCATCTCTGTACTTCTTTGCAATCTGTATTGCTGCTTTCAAAGTCTTCTTCGAACGGTTGATTGTGATACCTTCATCCCTGCCCTGTGGACATTGTCTGTGATGTCACTTACCGATGTTTTGGCGTTTTTCTTCACAGCTCTCAAAATGTTTCTGTCATCAACTGCTGTTTTTTCTTTGGTTGACCTGTTCGATGCCTGTTGCTCAGTGTGGCAGCAGTTTCTTTCTTTTTCTTTCTTTTTTCATGTTGGTTGATCTTTTCTAACACAAAACAAAAACCTAAGGCTAAACCCAAGAGTAGACATTCCAAACTATTTATTGGTTAATCAATCTAACAGGACACATCTGGGCAACAGGAAACACCTGTCAGTCACATGTTCCAATACTTTTGCTCACCTAAAAATTGGGTTGGCTGATACAAAAGGTGATATTTTCTAAGTTGTTTAACAAATCTAGATAAAAATACCAGGAAATAAAAGCTGAAATTCAGATCTGTCATCTCATGTACATCTTTTGACCTCAAACTCAATTGTCTTCAGGACTGTGTACAAAAACTGTGATGTAATAAAACCACTAAATGGCGATGCCAGATTGTTAAAAAGCTTATCAGTTTCTTATTTGCAATGCAGGGCAATCAAACAACAGGCTCCCCCATGCCACAAAGTTTCAAACCCTGACCTGGTCACAGACTCAGACAATAAAAGGCATATTCTATCAACAAATATATACAGTGGTGTGAAAAAGTGTTTGCCCCCCTCCTGATTTCTTATTTTTTTTGCATGTTTGTCACACTTAAATGTTTCAGATCAAACAAATTGAAATATTAGTCAAAGACAACACAAGTAAACACAAAATGCAGTTTTTAAATGAAGGATTTTATTATTAAGGGAGAAAAAAAATCCAAACCTACATGGCCCTGTGTGAAAAAGTGATTGCCCCCTAAACCTAGTAACTGGTTGGGCCACCCTTAGCAGCAACAACTACAATCAAGCGTTTGCGATAACTTGCAATGAGTCTCTTACAGCGCTGTGGATGAATTTTGGCCCACTCATCTTTGCAGAATTGTTGTAATTCAGCCACATTGGAGGGTTTTCGAGGATGAACCGCCTTTTTAAGGTCATGCCACAGCATCTCAATAGGATTCAGGTCAGGACTTTGACTAGGCCACTCCAAAGTCTTCATTTTGTTTTTCTTCAGCCATTCAGAGGTGGACTTGCTGGTGTGTTTTGGATCATTGTCCTGCTGCAGAACCCAAGTTCGTTTCAGCTTGAGGTCACGAACAGATGGCCGGACATTCTCCTTCAGGATTTTTTGGTAGACAGCAGAATTCATGGTTTCATTTATCACAGCAAGTCTTCCAGGTCCTGAAGCAGCAAAACAGCCCCAGACCATTACACTACCACCACCATATTTTACTGTTGGTATGATGTTCTTTTTCTGAAATGCGGTGTTACTTTTACGCCAGTTGTAATGGGACACACACCACTTTTGTCTCGTCAGACCACAGAGTATTTCCCAAAAGTCTTGGGGAACATCAAGATGTTTTCTGGCAAAATTGAGACGAGCCTTAATGTTCTTTTTGCTCAGCAGTGGTTTTTGTCTTGGAACTCTGCCATGCAGGCCATTTTTGCCCAGTCTCTTTCTTATGGTGGAGTCATGAACACTGACCTGAACTGAGGCAAGTGAGGCCTGCAGTTCTTTGGATGTTGTTGGGGGGTCTTTTGTGACCACTTGGATGAGTCGTCGCTGCGCTGTTGGGGTAATTTTGGTCGGCCGGCCACTCCTGGGAAACCACTGTTCCATGTTTTCGCCATTTGTGGATAATGGCTCTCACTGTGGTTTGCTGGAGTCCCAAAGCTTTAGAAATGGCTTTATAACCTTTTCCAGACTGATAGATCTCAATTACTTTCTTTCTCATTTGTTCCTTAATTTCTTTAGATCTCGGCATGATGTCTAGATTTTGAGGATCATTTGGTCTACTTCACTTTATCAGGCAGGTCCTATTTAAGTGAGTTCTTGATTGAGAACAGGTGTGGCAGTAATCAGGCCTGGGTGTGGCTAGAAAAATTAAAATCAGGTTTGATAAACCACAGTTAAAGTTATGTTTTAACAGGGGGGGCAATCACTTTTTCATACAGGGCCATGTAGGTTTGGATTTTTTTTCTCCCTTAATAATAAAAACCTTCATTTAAAAAACTGCATTTTGTGTTTACTTGTGTTGTCTTTGACTAATATTTAAATTTGTTTGATGATCTGAAACATTTGAGTGTGACAAACATGAAAAAAAAAAGAAATCAGGACAAACACTTTTTCACACCACTGTACAATTCAGAAGTTGCATGAATAAACACATTGGTTTTTTTTCTTAGCTCACTTTTATTCCACGTCCAGCCGACATATTTCCAGTTTGGTGGAAATACAAGTTTGTTTTGCAAATGTATTTATTTAATCTTACTGATCATATTAGATTATGTTGTTTTCTGTTGAATAGTTTTACTCCCAAACAAATCTGTGCAACTACTCTTTGTGTAGGTCAAAATGTACATCCAATCATAATATGTAAACTTTAGTGACATTATATTGATAAATTGATAAATTGCTTGTCAGGTGTATCTTAGATCAACCAGTGAACCTGCTCAGGCAAGCATTGAACAGGGGCAAGTGCCTGCTCATCCAAGAGGAAGAGGAGTAAGGATGTGTGGTGGTATGGTTAGAAGGCCACAAAACAGAGGAAGAGGCAGAAGAAGACAAAGGCACACGGTTGTCTCCCGTGAAATGGACCATATTCAACTATGGTTTTACAATGGCAGAGGCTGGTCAAGGCAGGCTGGCGTGAAACCTAATATGGGCCGGTCGGTGTCATCAGTTATACAAACACCGAATACTGGTTCTAAATTGTGCAATATTGTAATTCTTCATGCTATTTCAGTTTACAGTAAATGCATGTTTGAAGTCCATAAAGAAAACATGAACTGTCATGTGTTGGTGATTTATAACTGATTCCCCTACATCATTGTGTTTTCCATTTACTGTTTTGCACTGTGCCACAGTATCAATAAAATTGATTCTCAACAAATAAGATTGTTGTCCAGTCTCTTATAAGTGCACTTCTACATATTTCAGTATGAAATATTGTACTGCAGAGAGACTGTTTTGAAGTTATTGTAACAAATGCTCTTCCAGGGTTCACTGTCATAATGACAATATGTCTAACCATTTTGACTGTCTTCATTTCAAATAATGAAAAAGGGACTTTTCATTTTGCTGACACTGACTAATTCATTGAAATGAAATTATTTCATTTTGAAATTAAAGATTTCTAGTGAGGTATGCACTTTTAGATAATGTTTTGCTGTATGCATAAAATGTTTTGGCAAAGGCTCCTATAGAGAACATTAAAAATATTGCATGAAATGGGCCAAAGCGATTGAGTAAAACTGTAATACTGTACAAATCACAAATAATTTCTGACCACTGGAGGCCGCCAGTCCCTGTTTGTACTGCACTAGTAGTTTCACTTGTTCCTCTGTCCCCAGTGTTTCATTGCTAGGTGTTGTGTTGGCATGTATTTTAAACCTTGTCTCTGTGCCTAGTTTCCCTGCTGTTTCCTAGTGTTTGGCTATTATTTCATTTTGTTCCAGTACTCTGCCCTCAATGAAGTCTCTTTGACACTGGAGCCAGAGGTAAGTGAAGAAACAATCTCTGTGTTTGGATCCCTGCACTGAGCCATGATAGAGGTCATGTCTTTCCAGACTGCTTTTGAAGTGTCATACATGTGATGATTATCCCACCCACAATATCCTGCTGATGGCATATGACGGGATGAGATATAACTAGAAAGAGTGATACTCTTGAAATTAAATACATCTGTAATGCACATGCAATACTGTGGAGACTGGCTGAATTGTTTATGAAGAAAAACACTTCCAGGTAATTGTGAGTTAAAGGAAAATTATAGTGATTGAGGAGAATAAAAGAAAAAACAGGCTTTATTAGGGGCACTCATATCCGCCTTAGACATTTGATTTGACCTATTCCGTGTCAGCTTTTCATACAAGGGCATGGGTAGGAGGTCTCAGCCCCCGTCACTGTCTGACTCAAATTCATTGTAAACATAATATCCCATTCATTCTTTTGCTTACTCTCTAATGCCAGTCTCAAACTGTTTTCCTTTTCACTGAGTAAACACTGGGCATTCCTCAATGGAAGCGTGGCTGTTCAGCTGGAATTTGTCTGTGGAAGGTGAAGGTAGCATGAGGCTAAGTCATATAAAAGAGCTGAACCTTGAGATTGAAACACACAGCATAATTTCCTCCCGCATCACTGAAATGGTTCAATAAATCTCTGCAAATGGACATTTGCATTGTTGAGCTCAATGCATTGCCATCTATGAAATAATCAGTCAGCAAGCCTATCTTTCTCCTTTCATCTCTCATAATTGCCACTTCCTTGTGCCCTGGGTACGTCACTTTCATGGTTGAGAAGAAACAATTATTATATTTCAGGATGGTTATCATAGAAACAGCACAAACAAAATGCCCCACAGCTCTTTCTAACCTAACTGCAACATTTGGCCTTGATTTCCTTTGTTCTGTGTTATCCCAGTTTTCCCTGGGTACTGTTCTGTAAATCCATTTCAGAGTTATTATGAGTCAATTTCAAGGCAGGTGAGTCTCTTACTCATGTTCTTCCACACATTCATGGCATCTGTCAGAATGTTTATTAATCTATTCAAGGAATGATTCACCTTATGTAAAAATGTAGTTCATAGTTAAATCCATATGTTGTTATGTATGTTTATTGTGATAAATTCAGCTATTTTGTAGTTTTGTAAGTACAGCTTTACTTTTTGTAAGCTATAAGCCGTTGTGCTTGAATAAACCAGACATAAGCTTTTCTCAGTATTCTTCAAGCATTTCGCTAAAATGTTGTATCAAAAGGAAAAATGCACACCTTGTTTGCAAGGTGAAGACCCTGGAATCTTGAAAGCAAAACTTAAAAAGAAAGGTTGCACACTCTTAATTCCAATGCAGTTATTTAATTGCCAACTTTTTGGCAGCAGATATGCCTTCATCAGGGCTTTGACGAAGCAAACTGGCAAACACATACGTACAGTGCATCCGGAAAGTATTCACAGCGCTTCACTTTTTCCACATTTTGTTATGTTACAGCCTTATTCCAAAATGGAATAAATTCATTTTTTCCTCAAAATTCTACACACAACACCCCATAATGACAACGTGAAAAAAGTTTTTTTGAGATTTTTGCTAATTTATTAAAAATAAAAAACTAAGAAATCACATGTACATAAGTATTCACAGCCTTTGCCATGAAGCTCAAAATTGAGCTCAGGTGCATCCTGATCAACCTTGAGATGTTTCTACAGCTTAATTGGAGTCCACCTGTGGTAAATTCAGTTGATTGGACATGATTTGGAAAGGCACACACCTGTCTATATAAGGTCCCACAGTTGACAGTGCATGTCGGAGCACAAACCAAGCATGAAGTCAAAGGAATTGTCTGTAGACCACCGAGACAGGATTGTCTCGAGGTACAAATCTGGGGAAGGGTACAGAAAAATTTCTGCTGCTTTGAAGGTCCCAATGAGCACAGTGGCCTCCATCATCCGTAAATGGAAGAAGTTCAGAACCACCAGGACTCTTCCTAGAGCTGGCCGCCCATCTAAACTGAGCAATCGGGGGAGAAGGGCCTTAGTCAGGGAGGTGACCAAGAACCCGATGGTCACTCTGTCAGAGCTCCAGCATTCCTCTGTGGAGAGAGGAGAACCTTCCAGAAGGACAACCATCCCAGCAATCCGTATGGTAGAGTGGCCAGACGGAAGCCACTCCTTAGTGAAAGGCCCACCTGGAGTTTGCCAAAAGGCACCTGAAGGACTCCATGAGACCATGAGAAACAAATTTATCTGGTCTGATGAGACAAAGATTGAACTCTTTGGCGTGAATGCCAGGCGTCATGTTTAGAGGAAACCAGGCACTGCTCATCACCTGGCCAATACCATCCCTACCATGAAGCATGGTGGTGGCAGCATCATGCTGTGGGGATGTTTTTCAGCGGCAGGAACTGGGAGACTAGTCAGGATTGAGGGAAAGATGAATGCAGCAATGTACAGAGACATCCTGGATGAAAACCTGCTCCAGAGCGCTCTTGACCTCAGGCTGGGGCGACAGTTCATCTTTCAGCAGGACAACAACCCTAAGCACACAGCCAAGATATCAAAGGAGTGGCTTCAGGACAACTCTCTGAATGTCCTTGAGTGGCCCAGCCAGACCCCAGACTTGAATCCGATTGAACATCTCTGGAGAGATCTGAAAATGGCTGTGCACTGACACTCCCCATCCAACCTGATGGAGCTTGAGAGGTGCTGCAAAGAGGAATGGGCGAAACTGCCCAAAGATAGGTGTGCCAAGCTTGTGGCATCATATTTAAAAAGACTTGAGGCTTTATTTGCTGCCAAAGGTGCATCAACAAACTATTGAGCAAAGGCTGTGAATACTTATGTACATGTGATTTCTTAGTTTTTTATTTTTAATAAATTTGCAAAAATTTCAAAAAACTTCTTTCATGTTGTCATTATGGGGTGTTGTGTGTAGGAAAAAAAATAATTTGTTCAATTTTGGAATAAGACTGTAACATAACAAAATGTGGGAAAGGTGAAGCGCTGTGAATACTTTCCGGATGCACTGTATATACCAGAACAGAAATTGACTACACCTGCAGGACAATCAAGATCACGTGACATGACATTCATTTTATATTCCACCACACTATAGCAGAAAAGTTTCAAAACAAATGAAGACCAGCAACCTAGGATTTGTAAAGTAGGGATGGATAGGACACCTAGGGCTGTAGTGGTAGCTTCTCAAAATGGTTTTATTTAGCCAGTGTAAGGACATGCTTTACAATGTAAACCTATGGAAATGTATTTATTCATGATTTTTTTTTTTTGGCACCGGTTGCAATATCACAACCAGCTATTTTTGTACAGATGTGCTTCTGAGCTTGTTTCGAACAGTGGGGGAATGATTAAGGTTTTGTTCCACTGAAAAGTCAAATTCAGTCAAATTTATTGTTTTCTGTGTCATCCCTCAACTATTCAACTTCAAGAATAATACCACACCAGGTGTAATTACGCCATTAGTATAATCATATATCATTTCTTTCTTTGGAGTTAATTTGATCTAAACCTGATTTTGGATGATATTACAGGACATTTTTTCTCAGTTCATAGTCATCCGAACATCATGACGGATCCATATCCAGAGTGTTTCGAGCCAATTCTTTTCTTATTATAAGCTTTAGGGACGGGTACAGCATCATGAATGTTATTGTTAAATCCTGAAAATCTTCTTCAAGGTGTGTTTAGTTAGCTGAATGGCGAGGTTGACTGTGAAAAGTAAAGAAAACATGGTTTGAGGGAAATTGTGATATTCACACTAGGTCTGTTGTGAAATAGGGAGAATACAGAACTCTTCTAAAATAAGAACATGATTTGCTTTGCTTTTGAAACACATGGGCATGTTTATCCTGGTCAAGGCGTTTAGGTTTTAAAATCTTGCATGATTGCTGACAATTTGCTACTCTGGACAGATAGGCCATGGCTATACACGTGGACTCAGTGTGACCAGTGTGACGGCCCGCTCGTATCCGTTTCTGGTTTTTCTGTTTTTTGTCTTTCAAGTGGCTGGCTGAGAAACAAGAGGGTCATCAGCTTAATGAGGTGCACCTGTGGCCGGAGGCTTTGGCTTAAGACATCTGCCATTCCTGCAGTTGGGGCTTGCTTCCTCCCATGCTGACAAGCCTTTTTGTTTGACTGGCTAACATTTACATGTATCCAGTCACATTCAATTTATGTACCTACATTAAATACATGACACATAGCTCTACACACCTCATTACTAATTTTTGTATATTTTGTTATCTTTTGTCTTATTAAATTCTATTATTTTGTTATTCCTTAAACTGGTGTGTGTCCTTCATGTTACGATTTACGAGCGATCGTAACACCAGCAGCAAGACATACTAGGGAGCCCAGCTACCCCAAAGCTACTCCACGTCCCAGCCGTCAGCCCCTGGTGGAGAACTGCCATCCTGAGCCCATGCAAGTTGGCCACACCAGGCTATCACCACAAGAGAGAGAGTGATGTATGTTGGAACAACTCTGCCACTACTGCTCATCGGGTCAGTACCTGCCCGGTAAAAGACAATGCCCATCAGTGAGCAAGCGCGTCCTGATGGGCGCCTCCACTGACCCAACACCCTCTACCTCCCGATCCACCCTGCTTGCTACCATTTCCTGGAAGGGGTTAAGACATCAAGTGCAGGTTCTCATCGACTCAGGAGCCAACGGCAATTTAATGTGCCCCACTCGTCAGTTGGCTGGGAGTGTCTACCAGCAAGTCCCAGGCCTGCTCCCAGCCTCTTCACTGGCCATTTACCTGCTGCCTGGCACCAGTCCCCCTTGGGGATGTCTGTTCTCGCTATTTACTCCAGTGACCCAAGCCATGGAGAAATATATGATGAGAACCTCGCTGCTGGTCTGTTCTGTCCGTCCTCCTCATCGGCGTGGGATTCTTCTTTGTGGAGAAAAAGGAGAAGTTGCTTTGTCCCTGCATCAAGTTCCGAGGGCTCAATGATATCACTGTGAAAAACCGCTGCCCTATCCCGCGGATCTCATCTGCCTTCTCCCTCCAAAATTGCACGTTTTTCACCAAGCTGGATCTACACAACACCTATTAACTGGTTCACATTCGCAATGGTGACGAGTGGAAGATGGCCTTCAACAACCCTAGTGGCCACTATGAGTACCTGGTCATGCCTTTCAGCCTCACTAACTTTCAAGCAGTCTTCCAGAACCTGATCAATGACATGCTGAGAGAAATGATCTTGAAGTTTGTTTTCGTCTACCCGGACGACATCTTGATTTAATCGACCTCACTTGAGGAACATGTCCACCAAGTCCTGCAGCACCTGCTTGAGAATCGGCTGTTTGTGTATGCTGAGAAGTGCGAGTTTCACCGCTCCACAGTCCAGATCCTCGGTTTTGTGATGAATTGAAATGGACCCCGAGAAGACCAAGGCTGTCGTCAGTTGGCCCCCTCTGACCAACCATAAGGAATTGCAGCGATTCAACTTCTACAGACACTTCAAGAACTACAGCTCCATTGCCGCCCCTCCCACAGCCCAAACCTCCAGTAACGTCACCTTCTGCTGGACCCCTGAAGCCAAATCTGCCTTCCAAGAGCTCAAAAGATGCTTCTCCTCTGCTCCTGTCTTGACCATGCCTGATCCTGAGAAGCAATTCACCCTTGAGGTGGACACCTCCGACACCGGTTTTTGAGTGGTACTTTCACGAAGAGCTCCAGATAATAAGATGCGCCCCTCTGCCGCACTCTCTTGTCACCCACGGAGAGGAACTACAACAATGGCGACTGAGAGCTCCTCCCAGTGAAACTGGCCTTTTAAGAGTGGCGCCACCTGCTGGAAGGTACCCCTGTCCTGTTCGTTGTTTGCACCAACCACCGCAACTTGAAATCCCAGAAGTCAGCCAAAAGAGGCCCGGTGCTCCTTGTCTTTTTAACCGGTTCAATTTCAACCTTACTTACTGGCCCGGCTCCAAAAACTTCGAGCCTGACACACTCTCATGGCTATACTCACATCCCCACGCCAACGAAGAGCCAGCCAACATTCTGCCTCCTGATACCCTGGTTGCCGTCACAAAACTGGACATTGTCAGCATGGTGGAAGAAGCCCTAAGGAGCTGACCATTTTTTTTTTTGCCTCAGGTCCTGGAGTGGGCTCACTCCTCCCCTCTCGCCTGCCACCCTGGGGTCTGTTGCACGCTGGCCCCCCTGGTCCACCATTTCTCATGGCCATCAGCCAAGTAAGAATTTGCAGTGGAATTTGTCGCTGCATGCCCTGAGTGTGCTTGAGGAAAAGCCAGCAACTAGCGAACTCAGGGACTCCTCCAGCCACTGTCTATTCCACGTCGGCCTTGGTCTCATGTTGCTCTGGCCTGCTGTTCTCCAAGGGTATGTCTGTGATTCTGAACATTATGGATAGGTTCTCCAAGCTTGTTCACTTTGTGGAATTACCCAAACAGCACAGCTCTTCCTCCACATATTCCGCCTGCACCGCTTGCCCCTGGAGGTGACCACGGAACGTGGCCCTCAGTTCTCCAGTCGCTTCTGGAAATCTTTCTGTGCGCTTATTTGTGCCAAGCCCCACTTGTCATCTGGCTTCCACACTCAGAGCAATGGGAAAACAGAGAAAAGGAAGATGCTGCGGTGTCTGGTGGAGAAATCCCCATCTTCCTGGACTGATTCACTCCCGTGGATTGAGTATGCGCACAATTCACTCCCACTTTTCTCAATGGGCCTTTAACGTTTTGACTGTTGCCTGAGCTACCAGCCACCCCTGTTCCCTGAGGAGAGGGACATAGAATTTCGGGCTTCCCAACTGTTTGTACAGCGCTCCCACAGGGCCTGGAAGAGAGCCCTCACCACCTTTCTTTGCCAAGTCACCAAGCTGCAGAAGTTTGCAGACCGCCGCCATCGTCTCACTCCTTGCTACACTGTGAGCCAGGAGGTGTGGCTCTGATCCAGAGATATTCCTTCCCATTCTGTCTGTCACAGGCTTGCCCCCTGATTCATCGGCCCCTTTACCATCGGCCCCTTTACCTCACCTCGGATCTGCCATCCGACTTAGCCTCCCACCTCCCCAACTGACCATGACCATGATTTGGATTTCCTTTGCTGTGTCTGTTAACCCAGTTAACAAACCCCTGACTGGATTATTGACTACAAACTGTGTTACCTTCTACATTCCTGTCTGCCAACATCTGATCTTTGCCTGTTTAACCTGCCCGTTCTCTGATAAAGACTTTTATTGGAAATACTACGAGTTTGCTACTGGTTCCTGAGTTATGAAGCCTGACAGTAATATTACAAGTTAAAAGTAGGGACCACTTTGTTGTTATATGATATAGAAGGGTGAGGTGAAGTTTGATCTAGCTGCCTACAGTACAAGCAAGTACGTCGTGACCAGCGAAGTGCAAATCCTTGAGTCCGAGGTGGAATATCTTGATCAATTTCATCAACGTGTTCCCAGTCAGCTAAAGGAGAAATCACTTCAAACCACATTGTATAAAATTGAAGGGTTTTGACAACTGGGAGCATTGACATGGTAATCTGCAGGCAAATTAGCTGAACTAACCCTGAGAGCATTTATCACATTCAGCTGAAGGCAACCAAAATTTTGATCTTTACCTTACAATACTTGAGATCGGATATGAAGCGACCGTAAGACGCAGAGGAAATAGGCTATACAGCCTACCAGTTTACAGTGATGCTAGCCGTGGCCAGTGTGAAGGAAGCAGGCACATCTTATCAGCAGTTTATTGTCAGTGATTATTATATAAATAAATACAGAATTTTCAAAAAAAATTAGTGTGGAATTATTTTTGTAACCTATAATTTGGGGCTATGCAACAAGGAATAACACAAATTATGGAGAAATAGGCCTAGTTACAGTATTAACGGTTTGCATAATAGTATGTACTTTCCAGCAAGTTATACAAGAAGACAGTCATTCTTTAATAAAAAAAATAGGAAAAGATACAAAAGTATGCTGTTATAATAATTTATTGGCTTGGTACAATCGTGTAGCCACCAACAGATATCCACACTGGCTCGTAAACCACATGGGGCAACTTCTAGCATAAGCTCGAACATGCTTCTTCAGACAGGGCCTTCATTTAATTCCTTTCTCTACTAAATGCTGAACACTAGCTTGACTTAAACAGTTCTGTACTGCCATATATACTTAATCTGGCACAATGTTTACTTGTCAAATCATTGCCTTTAGCATTTTCCTTCATTGAAAATGTGACTGCTGATAGCAGCAGCAGCAGAATGAATTCTGAAGTCTACAGAAGCATCTTATCTGCTCAAGTTTAATCAAGTGCCTCCAACCCAGTGTCGAGGACCCGGCCCTAGGCCCGCCTGATGAGAGATTGACAGAAGATGGGTTAGGCAGGAATGCATTGTTAACCCCTCGCACACGCCAATGGGGTAGGAGTAAAAGCTCCCGTAAGAGGAGAAGTATATGGTACAAGATAAATGTACAACCGTATATGGACACTGAGGAGTCTGAAGTCAGAGGACTTAGATTCAGGGTTTTAGAGAGCAAGGCTAAAGGCCTGACTGAGGCCATGCGTAGAATGTGTTCTAGCATGACCATGGAAGATGCTGAACAAGCTGAACGGGAAATTGGTGACCCAGGGAGTTTGGCATTCAAGGAGACGGTAGATGTGATAACATACTTGGTTGACACGTGTGGGCTTGCTCCTACAGGGGAGGAGCACAAGGCCTGGTTAAAGCAACAGGATGAGAAAAACAATGAAGATAATTGGGAGATCAAAGAATATGAGGAGATGGAAAAATGTAGGAGAGATAAGGAAAATGGAAGGGATGTCAATACCGAAAGAAGATTAAGAGGCTTCAAGGGCCTTCCTGATTATAGCACAAATAATTTATTGGATAGATTCAAAGGACTAACAGTGGAGGAGTTAAATGATGAATTACACTCAGCTATTAGCTGGATGTCCTTTGTAGATCCCAGGATCCCTGTAGATCCTGAAGAGTGTATTGAGATGGTGGCAGGCATTAACTTCTGGCTTGCATGAGATCAAGGTGTGGAGGAAGTCAAGGAGAGACTATGAAATTGAAACAGACACCAGTGATGAATAGGTTCCTTAAAAAAATACAAAAAAGCTAGTGTTTTTCCACTCGTATATTAAGATGGTGGAAATTCCCAAACCGGAGGGGCACATGAGATAAAGTATTGGGGAAATTTCTTTTGAGGTATGAGAAAATGACAGTTGGAAAAACAGAAATAATGAATATGGTCATTAAAAAACAAGTTACATAAGAGATAAATGTCTTCCCGCTTGAAATATTGGGGACATTTCTTATCAAAAAGGTACACTTTTGTATGCAAAAAAGATATATAAGGAATAAGCTTTTAGACCTTAGGGTAGAATTTGGCTTCAGAAGATATCTACGAGCTGTTGAAGAAAGAGCCACGCAGAACAACTGTAACCAAGCTGGAGTGGTAATTATAATCTATATTACTTGTAGAAGTAGGAAAAGTAATACATAGAAGTAATACATTATAAGTTTCCTTTTATTTTAATGTCTTTTATTTCTCATTAAGGTACTATATAAGGTAGAAAAATGTAGAGAATTTATTATAGTTAGATAAATATAATATTCTAGGAATAGTTTATTTTAAACGTCCAGAAGGGGGAGCTATAGGATAAGGTAAATGCCAAAGAGGATGATGGGTATTTGAGGGGTGTACCTTGACTTTTAAACATCATGGTGGAAAGGTAAATTAGAAAGAGCTAAAGGGGTATATGTAACTTGCATGTGATCAGCAAACTGAAAAGATGATATTTACACTGTAATCTGTAAAACTCTATTCTTTTGATTGATTATAATAAAGTATATCTTACTATAATCATATGTGATAAAGATTCTTTAGAGGAATACATTGAATACAGGACATCGAATATCAGATTTGCATCACACCCTTCACTTCGAGACTGGGCTGGAAGTTCAGTAGAACTTACCAGGGCTCCAGGACGTTCGGAGTACTTGAGTTTGTCCCCGAGACACCTCATGGTGAGGTACTGCTCGTGGGAACGTGAGGTCTGAGCTCGGCAAGGGGTCCGTGGCTCACGACACCAGTATGGATATAAATACCTTCAAATTAAGGGGGACAGTCTGCATTTTAACATCAAAATATATGTACTGTTTTTCCCTCACTTCTAACGAGATATTGTTTTTTTGTTTTGCTTTATTATTTTATTCTTTGTTTTCATTGTTATTATTGTCTTCTTGTTTTACCGTCTTCTGTTTTTAATGTATTTGTGGTAATGTTTTAAACCCTGACTGCAAATAAAATTTCCCCACATGGGAGAATAAAGCTATTCTTCACATCTTATTTGGGACTGCAGGATAATTATTTATGGGGGGCTAGAGCAATATGGAGGATAAGGGGGGAGTGGGAGAAGTTTGCTGCCCTTATTCATTCTCTGAATAATCACAATTGTGCAGGAACATGTCTCAATAATTTAATATTCTACAGTCTCCCTCGTTTGCTATTTGTTTTGCATATTGCGATTCCTGGCAGGCTCAAATAGTTGCTGTAATTCCTACTAACAGGTGCACATTCCAACTTTAAACAACTTTTGCTAAGCAATTAAATGCTTGTTATTCCGAATGAGTCAAAGAGAACCTGTGTATCCATGACCCTGAGTTAAGCCTTTCTGTCATATCCGTAGCCAACACAGAAATGAGGTTATGAGACATTCCACATCAATGATGGTTTGTTTCACAGAAAGCCATCAAATATCTTATTAAGACTGAAAAACATTGTTATTGTTATTTGTTATTTTTGTTATTGATGAAATTCAATGAATTTTCAAAACTGACCCTTTTTTTCCTGACATATAAATCAACAATAATGTGCTATAATAATTGGCTGCATATAACCATGGCAACAACAATAATATACATATATAAATACAATTCCTCTGAACCATTTCATTGAAGGTGAGCTCAGACTGAATGCTTTTAATTAAAATCAAAGTATCCTTGTGGCACAGTAAAGGGAACACAGTTCTGTTTCCTGCAGTTTCCACAATGTTCGAATGACTTGATTTATTTAGATAAAAAATTATTAAATATACTTCAGCTAAAAATTCTATTCTAAATTTTTATAATTTGTTTCCCCCAAAATAGTTTTTTCTCAAGGACGGGATTATATGATTTTAAATTTTCTATGATGATCCTCACCCCAACCTGAAGATCAAATAACTTCAAGCTCCAAAGGTATTAAATTGTAATACCACGGGAGCTTGAATATCTAATCATGGAAACTTAATATCCATCAATATTGCCATCAAGACATGATGTGGATATAAATACTTAATAAGTTAGTCTTTAGCTGTCAGAGAACTATTTAGCATAATATTATGCTAGCTCATTCAACATACATGCAGTGCACTTTTGAAAAAATGCAATATTTACAGTGAAGTCTGTATGTATTTGGACAATTTATATTGGCTCTGTAGTCCAGTACATTGGATTTGAAATTGAACTAATGTGAGGTTAAAGTGCAGACAGTCGCCTTTAATTTAAAGGTATTTACATCCATTCATGTTATTTGGCTGATGCTTTTATCCAGAGTGTCATATCAGGTCATAATCCACCTTATCAGGTCATGCGTGCAAGAATCACATACCTTTTTAAACATAGTCCCCCACAATTTATGGGACCAAAAGTAATGGGATAGTTGGCTTCTCAGCTGCTTCTAAATAGCCAGGTGTATTTAATTGCTTCCTTAGTGCAGGCATAACAAAGTTTTTAGTATCTAGTCTTGATGCTAGGATTTTGATTGCCTTTGGAGTCTGAGGCACACAGTTGTGCCAAGGAAGCCTTTTATGAGGCTGAAAAAAAAAACCAGAGACAAACCGAAATAAGACTTATCTTGATATTGGCTTACTGAAATTAAGTGTTTAGAAGATAATTAAGAAGAATCATTGCCTTGCTATGGGATGAACCGTTGTCCAAGGAGTTTGGGGGCACTTGATAGAAGCACAGATAAGATGCTTCTTTAGACTGCAGAGTTCATTTTGCTGCTTCTATCAGCAGTTACATGATCAATGAAGGTAAGTGAATCAGCACCTGTGGCAGCCATACTAACCGTCCAATGACATTTTTTTTGGGGGGGGGGAGTATGTATAAAATGGGATGTGATTCCTACACACTACGGATGTAAATACCCTCAAATTAAAAGGGACAGTTTGCACTTTATCCTCACATTTATTACTTCATTATCAAATCCAATGTACTGGACGACAGAGCCAAAAGAACATACATTTTACCAGCTGTCCAAATACATACAGACTGCGCTGTATTAAAAAGACCCATTATTTAGCTAAAAAAAATATATGACTAGGGTCAATACATTTGCCCTGTAATAATCCTAGTGTTGTATGATACTTGTATCTTCAAAGATATTGCTACCATGATATAGCAGGATGGTAAACCCCACCCTTTTTTGGTTTTACAATAAAATGCATTTTTTAAAATGAGAGAACACCTCAATAAAATGTTCAGTGTTTTATACATGAAAGGGATGCCAACATATGGTACTCTATTTGACATTTAGCTACATAGTACACTGTAATTGTTCAATAATTACGATAATCATTGTATTACCAAGAATATGCAAATCGGCCAATGCTAATTCTATCTGAAAGATGCAACTATAAATATAGTGTTGTTCTATTTAATCTGCTTCAGATTTTTATGCAGATATAGTCCAAAAGGAATGACTGAATTGTTGGCGAGGGTCGTTCGCATAGACAATGACCCAGATTCAATCAGCATCTCTTTGAGGAACCAATAAATTCACGTTTTTCTGAATGTATTTATCACAAACACATTTTGGCGAGTTTGGCTTGCCAAGCAGAAAACAAACCCAACACTTGCCTTTGTTTGTCACAAAAGTTTTATGGGCAGATGCTAATGGAATAGAAGCCTAATCAGTGCTCTGCTCAACTATACCGTGGTGCAATCTATTCTGTCTGCAATCTACTGGACCTTACCTCTTCCTCCTGGAGTAGCCTCATTTTTATCCTGCTGCTCAAGCTGTGCCCTGGTGAAGGGATAATGGTTTCCATGGTTACAATCAGCAAAAGGTCACCTTCAGGAAGTTCCATTCTGTGTGCGTGCTGAACGACACTTGGATAATGAAACTTGCTTGAGAGGCTGATAAAAAACAGACCTCATTATGTCGTTTGATGTGTTTTCCACCTCCTATTCATTTAGATGATGACAAAGCAGCCTGTCTTCATGCTGTTTTCTAACATTTTGGTCCTTTATTAAAAGGCAGATAGATTCTCTTAGAATTTCATGCAAAAGCAAAAATCCAAAATTACTTCTACAGGCTTTGTTTATCATATTTTGATCAAATAGAAAAGACAACATGAAGCTATACTATAACCTCTTCTAATTTACTTGTAATATCAAAAGTGAGAGATGGGTGAGTGGTTATATTGACTCTCCCTGAGGAACGGATCATAGATAAGGAACATGGGCAACAAGGTACTTAAGCAAAACTCATCATATCCCTAAATAGACTGAATTTTTAATAACTTAAACCCCTTCCACTTTGCCCCCCTAGAAGGCCCGGTTCCAGAATAAAATCACGAAGGGTGCATCTGAATTGGGGGGGTGCAGTACTGGGGGGAAGACCAACCCTCTAGGCATGCTCCCACAAGAGAAAATGTTATCAATTTGAACACTTTAAGAGAAAAAGAGGCTAGATCTGTGAAATATTTTGGGTTCATTCTGAAATTGTAGCGGGACAAATTAAAGTGGGTGCACTAGTAGCAAGCTGAAGTGCACACTGTGCTGGCAGGCACGACAACAAAAAGTGATGCTGATACCGTATCACACCTGCAGTATATTACCATGTTTTACCAAAATGACTGCTGACCCACCATTGCAGAAAAACGTGATTCACAATAATACTTAGCATTTTTTATATTGCTCCTAGTTACCTAGAGGCGGGGGGCAGACGGCAGGAGTGAGCTGGTTGCTGTGGCTTGAGCGCTCATTGTTCCAACGATTTTGCTACAGCCAGCTTTCTCTGTATCTTTGGCTGTGGTGGCAGCGGGGGGTTTTTGTCCTTTAGCTGGTGTTTGGCTTCAACCATTTAAGAATATCCATAGCTAAGCTAACCATGTTTTCATAATGTTTCTTATTTGCTTTGATTTGAACTTGGGAGTGCACACTATATAAATATTAATACTGGGTGAGTGTTTTGGCCACCGCACATTGGTCAATGCAAATTAGAAGCATTTGGGAGATCACGATTGCGGTCTCAAAACCACCAATACCAAATACTCTAGTCGGCAATGTTGAACATTGTATAGTTTTTTGAAAAATAAATTAATTACATACATTACATAATGTTAACATCAATGTGTAAGTAACCTTATAATTTTTAAATTATGATTTTGACTGCACAGGGTATTTAAAGAGAAAAAAACATGTTTTGGAACTGTACACAAGTAACAAATAAGCATGTTAACTGTGGCCAGTAACAGTATCTTGTAGTTTTAAACACCATATGTCTATATTTGGACTCTTGCAAGGCATTTGGATATGTTACGGTATATACATCAAACCTAGTCTCAGCAAATACTTTCTATAGCTAGAATGTTTGGACAGGGAGGATATATTTTTTGAGATTGGTTTCCTGAAATTGATTTTAGCAAATTCTTACCAGCCTTATGCCATTGGCCGGTGATTGAGATGGCTTGAATCTCTACCTTAAAATTGACCCAAGGCTACACGGGTACAATATTTGGCAGAAGTTATCAAAAGAAATCCATAGAAGTTGGATGGGCTTATACAATACGTGTCATTTGGCTGACGCCTTTATCCAAAGGGACTTACAGTTGATTAGACAATGCAGAACAATGCAGGGTTAAGGGCCTTGCTCAAGGGCTCAACGGCTGTGCGGATTGTGGCTACACTGGGGATCGAACCACCGACCTTGCGGGTCCCAGTCATGTACCTTAACCACTATGCTACTGGCCACCCAACATTATAGTATCAATATGCTTAGGCCTATGGGCCTAACAAGTGAGGCTTTCTCCAACCAACTCCAAACCATGTTTTAGTAAACAACCCAAAGATACTATATTTCTGTTCTTCTATGTCAATGTCCATTCATCACAAGGATCTTTCATTTACGCTATACATTTTTGTCCTTGTCCGCTTAAAATGTACAATTAAGAGAGTGCTCATGAAAACCAGAGGGCTGTTTTCTTCTTAATAATATAATGAGATTGTGGCCAAAGGCTATCTGTTCTATTTGTCCTTCACATATCAGGTTATGAAAACCTTTGAAAATGTTTCTAATAACAGAGAAATAAATTTATTAACCTCTGTCATTAGCCAACCTATTTTAATTTCAAAATTTCTAATGATATTTCTCAGCATTTCATCTGTCAGCTCTCTGGGCTGATGTATAGACGTGATTTCCAACAGGCTGCACATCCCTTGTGGACCATTAGTTACAAGAGGACCGAAAACAGTTAATCACACAGAAATGATTTCCATATATTCATAATGCCAGTAGATGATTAACTGGTCAGGATGAAAAAATAATAAGCTTTGACTGTCTGAAATGGTATTATTTAAATAATATATTGCCCACATTAGAGATGAGTACAGTATATTGGAAATGCTTAATGCATCTCTAAATTGCTATTTATAGGAAATGCAGATTCGACATGCATTGCTGACTGATTTGAATGCAACGTCTGAGTTATTGCTCCAGGTGCCATCTGGAGGTTTGTGAATGCTGCGTTACTAATGACAGTTTAGGATGGAATAGAATGACGTCCTGCTGAATTATACTATGTAACATACATTGAAAGGTAAATTATTATTGCATTGATATTTCATGAATACTAAAGCCAGCCAAGAGCATTTGTTGTGTACATGGACTATGCAAGAGACAGTATTTGCAACCAAGTTCTACGTTTTTGTGTCAAGTGGTCCTTGCGAAAACAATTCAAACAAAACAAAAGATAATTTTTAATGTAATGTTTAATGTTATATTATTTTATATTACATATTATATTTGGGGTTTTGCATTAGTCAGCTATGGCTGGAACAGTTGGCTTTATCTGTCTAGTGGTAGGGTGGGTTTAATTTGGCCAGGGGTCCTTGGTTTACCACCTCATTAGCTCCTTCCTGATTTGCACTTTGTTGTACGTCGCTCTGGATAAGAGCGTCTGCTAAATGCCACGTAATGTAATGTAATATGCCCGGCTCCCACAGGCTACCAGATGATTAGTTAGTGACAGAAACATCTCTTCATCAGCCAATCACCCTCATGTTTTATATTGTGGAAGTATTTGTTGTATGGAAAATAACAGACTTGGGGGGTGAGTGCATTAGAGGACTGCGTATGATTCAGCTGCTATGCCAGTTTTACTGGTAGGATTGGCACTGGTGTTTTAAGAGCTACATTTGGCTATTCTAAATCAGGGGGGAAAAAAGGTTAGGGTTGAAAGTATCTCAATCAACCATTCGAAGAAGACTTAGAGAGCAGCAATTTAGAGGCTACACCACAAGATGCAAACCACTCATCATTAATAAGAAGGCAAGATTACAATTTGCAAAGAAGTACAAAGTTTTATGGACTGATGAGACTTGGGTTTGCATGCCAGCTTCTGGAGTGGGCTCACGAATCTTCATTGATGGTATAACTCATGATGGTAGCAGCAGGATGAGTTCAGAAGTCTACAAAAACATTCTGTCTGTCAACTTACAGAGAAATGCATCCAAAATAATTTGGAGGATCTTCATCATGCAGCAAGAAAATTACCCAAAGCCCACTGCCAAAACGACAAAGTACTATATTAAGGAGAAAAAGTGGTTTTAGGTTTTAGGCTGGCCAAATCAATCACCAGACCTTAACCCAATTGAGCGTGCATTTCACCTGGAGGTTGAAGGGAAAAATGCCCCAAAACAAATAACAGCTGAAAGAAGCTGCAGTAAAAGCTTGGAAAAGCATTGCAAAAGAGGAATGCAACAGTTTAGTGAAGTCAATGGGTTGCAGGCTTGATGCAGTTATTGCAAGCAATGGATATGCTACCAAATATTAAGTGTTATTTGTTTTAAACAATATTGTGGTTTGAAATAAAAACATTTCCTTTTATGGTTCAGTTTTAAGATTTGCTTCTGTATTTGTTGCCATGAAATCTTTTTGTAACAAATACAAAGTGTTCCCTCTTGTTTTTAATTTGTACATTTTGAATACCTTCCAACAATAGACACAGGCACACACATTTGCATACACACACACACACACACACAAAGAACACAAAGTCTGGATCTTTTCTGGAAACAAAGCTGCGTGTGATTGGTCTTATTCTTCATTGCTTGCTCTATGTTGCTTTCAGTCTCAGTACAGCAAAATCACTGCTAGGATTACTAAAATGTTAGCCATAATGAAATATGATTCACTTGAGTTATGCTGTACATCTTGGTGAAGTCACCATCTCAGATTGGAGCTTCACAGACCTAGCATCTGCCTCGGTAATTGCATTTGATCCATTTCCAGCAAACAGGAGTGTTGGCTCTTCTACAATGAGAAACATTGTACAAATATTTTAAAACATTTGCACGTGAAGCAGGAGGTGAAGGGAACGCTTTCAGAGCCAACTCTTTCTCTCTCACACTCTCTCTGTCTTTAGCTTTTAACTGATCATTTATTTGAATGGCCTGAGATTGTAGATTAGAGGCACAGTCCCATTGTGATAAAAAGGAGACCCTGGGGCTTTTGGGCCAACAAAAGCATCCGGGCAACCGAGCATCACTCTGTTGCCGTGGCAGCCACTGCTCAGCAATTGCTACTCACAGGTTTTGGCCCCCCATTCTCTAATTATGGCGTCTCGCGCTGCCAAGCAGCTCAGCTCTCACTGAATAGACTGAGTATCTGCAGCTCTGGTGCCGTGCACAACAAAGTAAATGAGTTTAGAGCCGTGTGCTCCACGATGCACCTGCTCCCATCCTCTTGAGTCTGGTTCCATCAGGGGATTCAGGGTCTTTTCTTACATGGTATAATCCCTCTGACACCTGTCTTTGGATCTGGGCTCTGAATATGCTGTTTAGAAGGGACGGATGAAAGTTTATTTTATCTTTACGCAGTAGCAGACTGCACAGGCACAGATAAATCTCAAATCTGGGGCTGTGTTTCACTATACCCAGACTCTGCTGCACCACCAACCCCCCCATTACTGCCTTCTTCTTTCATTTTTTAGAGCAAAAGCAAATCCCCTGTGATTACAAATACAAGTAAAGAGAATAGCATGTCGAGGTATAATAATACCTAATAATAAACATGGAATTCATAGTTCTCCCATCCCTCTGCTATGAATCATCTGCATCCAGACACAATTTATTACAAAAGAATGTGGTTCCCCATACTATACGAACATGGTTCCCCTCTATAAGCAAACTATAACTAAAACAACAAATTGTAAACAAATTAAGTAAAAACATTACCTATCAGCCTACTACTCTTAGGTATGATATTATAGCAGTAGATCTGCTATTAGAATGTTATGTTTGTCAGAATACTAGACTCTAAGGGGATTTTGTGTTGCATATCCTGATAAAGCACCATTGTATCACCCAGAGAGGGATGATTTTGATCTTCCCAGCAGGTTTTGTTAATGGCTTTAATTACATAGTAGCAGGAGTTAATCAGGCCAAGTCAACTTTTATAGAACCCAAAGCCTGTCTGCTCTCATGTGGTATGAAACTTTCACCAGAAGGACACAGGACTATGAAAAATGACCGACAGAATTACTCAAAAACCTCTGTAACGGACACTGGTTGATTTGGGGCCAGTAATCCTATTATATT